>NW_027256888.1:76719349-77311849 GCF_029215685.1 Pituophis catenifer annectens
CAATGTTTCTGAGAAAATCAGTTTGCATAGGTGTGTCACATGTTTTGGCATTATTTAAGTTACATTTGTTTAGGAGTTCAATGATTTTATCTTTCTGAGTAAGTTTGAATCCCCTTTTTGTTTTGTTAATTTGTACACCAAGGTATTTGTTCACTCTACCTAGTGATTTCAATGAGAAGTGTTCGTTTAACTTATTTACAAAGATTTCCCTGCTCTCTTTATGCTTTCCAATATATAATATATCATCCACATAAATTAATACAAATTCAATATGATCATTACTCTTTTTTACAAAGAAACAGTTATCAGCAGTGGTGGCGTTGAAATCCATGGTTTTAAGTACTTTTACCAAACAATCGTACCATCTTTTTCCAGATTGCTTCAATCCGTACAGACTCTTATTTAATAACCAAATTTCGTTCTTATTAGTGTATTGACTGTGTGGTGCTCTTACATATATTTCCTTATCTAATTTTGCGTGTAAGTATGCAGTCTGTATGTCATATTGAAACACGTCTAGATTGAGTGCAGATGCTACTACAAGAGCTGTTTTGACACTCTCTGTTCTCACTGTTGGTGAATATGTGTCAGTATAGTCTTCTGGATATTTTTGTGCATAACCTTGTGCAACTAGTCTGGCCTTGTATAAGGTATTACCTCCTTCTAAATTCTTAATTTTATAAATCCACCTGGTACCCTATAATTGTTTTATCCTTAGGTGCGATTGCAGGTGTGAATACATTTAATCCTTGTAAACTTTCCATCTCTTTTTCCATAGCTAGTTCCCATTTTTCTCTTTCTTCACGGGGAAGTTTCAATACTTCCTCATATGTATTAGGTGTTATTTGTTCTCTATCCATATGCATTATGTAATCTTTGTATTTATTTGGTATTTGGTTTCTATTGTTTCTAATATTTCTTTCAGGTTTGCTATGGTTGTCATGCAAATATCTAGCTTCCTTTTTTGTTAATGTGTCTGTCTTTATTTTATGCTGACTATTTGTCCAAGTTTTGGTTTTGTTCTTACTTTTGTTAATATTTTGAATTTCTGTTGTTCCTTCCTTGCAAGATATATTATCTTTGCTTTTATTAGGAAATATTTCATTAAGGTGCAATTTAGACCAATTTGGCCTGCTCATGGAACACAGCTGTTCTGGATACTATAAATTTGTTATTATTATCAATGAATCTGTACCCTTTGGTTCCAGTTTCGTATCCCATGAATCTTAATCTCCTGGATACGTTTTCTCCCTTTCTCCTCAATTGTTTAGGTATGTGTACGTCTGCAGTAACTCCAAATATGTGCATGTGTGCTAATTTGGGTTTTCTATTGTACATCACCTCATATGGTGTCTTATTCACAATACTGGACCATGTCCTATTTTGAGTGTAATTTGAATAATGTAAGGCTTCTGACCAAAATTGTTTGCCTAAACCAGCATCCTCTAATGTGCATCTAATCATGGTTTGTAGTGTGGAATTCTTTCTCTCTGCAATCCCATTTTGAAATGCAGAAAATGGATTGGACGTGAAATGTAGCATCCCTCTATCCTTTAACCATTGGGAGAATTCTTTAGACATGAATTCACATCCCCTATCTGTCATAATTTGTTTTATTCTAATATTATGTTGTGTTTCTATGCGTTTGTAGAATTCCTTAAATTTCTGAAAGGTTTCATCCTTGTGCTTTAATGTGTAAACAAAACCATAGCGACTGTAATCATCCACTATTGTTAGGAAGTAACGTTTTCTATAGGTAATTGATGGAGTTAATGGACCAACTAAGTCCATATGTACCAAATCAAAAATATTGTTGGTTGATCTGTTAGATTTTTTTGGTCTGGGACTGGTTTTTAGTTTGGTGGATTTACATACTGAGCATTCCAAATAATTTTCACAATTTTTTATTTTGACACCTTCTGCGTGTTCAGTCATTTTTTGTACTACAGGAAAGCTTGCATGTCCTAACTTCCTATGTAAGATGTGAGCACACTCATCATGAATTGGTTTACCTATTTTTGGTTTCTTCTCATTGTGTGTATTTTTGTTATCATGAGTTATTTTACATTCATCATTGTCACTGTTACTAACATTTTCATCATCTGCTTCAATACAATCTTCCATATTTGAATCAATGTTATGTAACCATCTTTCTTTGGTTATCAGATAGGGTAGACCCCCTTTTATCATCACAGTGCCTACATTTGTTTTGTTCTTTTCTATAGTTGCTTTCCCCTTTGAGAAAACTATATTGATGTCAGATTCTCTGCTTAGTTTTATAGCACTCAATATGTTGTGAGGTATTTCTGGGATTAATAATACCCCCTCTATTTTCCCTAAACCAGGCAAGGTCACATTTCCTCTGCCTAATACTTGAACCTTTTCTTGATTAGCTACCTTTATCACAAACTTATCTTCTGTAAATGAAGATAATATACTTTTGTTGTTAGTGGTGTGATTTGTTGCACCAGAATCAATAAGCCAATTATTGTTCTCATCTTGTTGTGTTCTGGTGCTGTCTTGTTTATTTAGCCCATTTAGTGACCCAGATTTTCTCTCTTTTGAATTTTCTCTACCCCCTCTACTTTCTCTGTAATTTGGTGGACTTCTATATTTGTGTCTATCTGTGGAAGATTGTCTGTAATTGTATTTGCTCCTGTATTCTGGCCTATGTCTCTCCCTTGGGACTTTGGGACAGTCTCTTCTACTGTGTTCCCTGGATCCACAATTGTGGCATCTAAAGGCCTCATTATATTTATCTTGGAAGACTACTTTCCTAAAAGATTTGTGTTCTGTTTGGTTACTGAAACGATTTTTTCTTGAATTGTCTTCTGCTATCAATTTGTTAGATAGACTTTCTATTGATAAATATCCCAAATTAATGGTATCTAAGTGTGACATAAAGTTATCCCATGATGGATCAAGTGAATTGATAATAACACTTTTCATTGTTTGATCTGAAATCACTTCCCCCCTCAATTGCAGCTCAGCTCTTATTTTGTTTAGATTTATCAAATGCTCACTTATAGAAACCCCTGGTTTCACTCTAGAAGAAAAGAAATCCTTAGACATTCTTGTGGTTGTGGCTACGCTATCGCTGTGAAATAGATTAAACATGCATTGAATTATTTCTGATACAGTTAGGTTTGGTTTGATGCTATGATACATTGCAGGAGACACGCTAGAAATTATTATGAAAAATGCTCTATGATGTAAACAATCTATTTTTAAAGTCCAAGGTTTTCTTGGAGGACTAGTTATAAAGAATAGTAAATTTTCTTTCATAAAAATAACCTGAAGCTGTTGGTACCACTCTTGTAAATTAATGCCATCAACTCTAAGTTTTGGGAAGTCACTGGGTAAATTCCCTACATTATTCTGTCCATTACTTACAACCTGAGGCAGTCCGTGGTCTCTCAAGTGCAGGAAATTACAGAACGGCATTGGGATGCTTGTAACGAGTCTGCGCGGTTCTCTGGCCAGTTCAAGTCTTTCGGGGCCGTCTACGTAGTTTTGCACATGCGCGTTGCTCATTTCTTCTTTGGCGCCGTTGTGGAAGGTTCTCTCCATTTCAGCTCTCTCGATCCGCTCCTCTTCAGATGAGTCGGTCTCTGGCTCGGTTTTTGGGGCTTTGGTGATGGCGACGGTTCTTCTCTTTCTCTTGTGTGCGCTGGCACTCGATTCTGTCTGCGGTGTAGGACGGAATCGGCATGGCTCTCTGGGCTCGGGTGTCGTCGTTTTCGAAGTCAGGATGGGAGCGTGCAGGTCTTGAGTTGTCGGTTTGATTTCTTGCTTCTTTGTTGATGTCTTGGAAATTTTCAATCTTGGCCCAAAAGCAGCAAAAAGCGTTTTCATTGCTGACTTTACTTGAGACTTTGTTAAATCGTCTTCACTTTCTGATTTTGGTTCATCTGAAGAGTTTGAGACTTCTTTTTCACTTTCTTCGTCTGATAGCGTTTTTCGCGCCAGAAATTTTGAACTGAGCGTTTTGATTGGCTCTGCTTCACTCTCTTTTGAAGTTCGTTGAAAACAAGATGGCTGCCATTCAAAATTTCGCGCGATGTCACATCTTTTCTTTTTTACAACTATTTTCTCAGTAGTCATTTCACTCACAGTTTTTTGATCTTTGGGTTTTTCTTTAATGACGTTTTTCTCTCTCGCTGCTCCGCTGTTTCTCAGCATCTCCTGGAGGTCCGCGATGAGGCTTTCATCATTCTTTTGGCTTTTTAGTATCTTTAATATCTCTGACCTGAGTTCGTTATTTTCTATCTCGATTTCTTCCTGGTCGTTATTTTCACTCATCAGTTCTTCTTCTTCAGTGGTGTATTCTTCGGATTCTCTCGAAATCGCATTAGTGGATTCGTTGATTGTCTCTTGATCAGTTTCTATTTCTTTGCTGTAGGCCCTGGTGTTGGGCCTATCTTTTTTGGACATTTTTAATTACTTATTGAGTCAATTAACCATCCTCTGCTACCAGCTTGTGGCAATATTTTCAGGATCAGACTCAATAAAGATAATAGAAGTTAGAGATTTAAATATATTTCTCTTTAATCATAATAGGCATTCTATATTCGCTGAATATTCAAGATAGAAGCCATGAAAATGGGGAGGATGGCTCCTTATATATACAAGGGGTGGAGCCAGGAATGGGAGTGGTAAATTATGAATACATTAAAGTCCAAAGAATAAGTTAACCCCTGATGTTCCATATATACATTATTTACACATTAGAGAATAAGGCATTTACATCTGACACTTCCTTCCTCCCTCCCTTCCTTCCTTCCTCCCTTCCCTCCTCCTGCTCCTGCTCCCCCTCTTCCTCCCTCCCTCCCTCCCCTTCCTTCCTTCCTCCCTTCCTTCCTTCCTTCCTTCCTTCCTCCCTTCCTTCCTTCCTCCCTTCCCTCCTCCTGCTCCTGCTCCCCCTCTTCCTCCCTCCCCCCCCTCCCCTTCCTTCCTTCCTTCCTTCCTTCCTTCCTTCCTTCCTTCCTTCCTTCCTTCCCTCCTCCTGGCCTGCAGCCCTCAACATCCCTACTCAGATGGTATGTAGGCCAGTGGTGGGTTTCAATTTTTTTTACTACCGGTTCTGTGGGCATGGCTTGGTGGGCGTGGCGTGGCTTGGTGGGCGTGGCGTGGCTTGGTGGGCATGGCTTGGGCGTGGCAGGGGAAGGATACTTTAAAATCTCCATTCCCTCCCCAATCCAGGGGAAGGTTACTGCAAAATCCCCATTTCCTCCTGATCAGCTGGGACTTGGGTGGCAGAGAATAGATGGGGGCGGGGCCAGTCAGAATTTTTACTACCGGTTCTCCGAACTAGTCAAAATGTCCGCTACCGGTTCTCCAGAACTGGTCAGAACCTGCTGAAAACCACCTCTGATTAATCATTCATTTAGGAACCATTTGAAGTTATAGAGGCACTGAAAAATGTGACTTAGGAGTTACAACCATTTTTCACACTTATGACGGTTGCACCATCCCCATGGTCACCTGATTAAAATTCAGACGCTTTGAAACCGTTTCATATTTATGAAGTTGCAATGTTTCGGGGATCCCTTTTGCAACCTTCCGACAAATAAAGTCAAGCCAGATGCACTTAATAACCATGTTACTAACTTAACAGCTGGAGTGATTCACTGGACAACGGTGGCAAGAAAGGTCAGAAAATGGGGCCAAACTCACTTAACAACCGACTTGCTTAGCAACGGAAATTTTGGGCTCCGTTGTGGTCGTAAGTTGAGGACTACCTGTATTGCAGCTTTTGAACAATGCTCCAGAATTTCTGCCTGCTATAATACATAGGATTCTGAATATCAGCTTTTATTTCTAATAGGTTGCTTTCTCAAAATCCCAAGAAATGCTCATTTTTAAAGAAAAGATCTATATACCGTGTTTCCCCGAAAATAAGACCCTGTTTTGAACCCCGAAATAAGCACTTGGCCGTATTTTCGGGAATGTCTTATTATTTTGGGGCGCGTGGAACAAGACGGGGCTCCTCTTGCCATCTTACCTGATTTCCAGCTCTGTCTCCCTAACCCTAACCAGAGGAAATGGCAGGGACCGGCTTATTTTTGGGGAGGGCTTATTTTTTTGGGGGGGGGGTTATTTTTAGCGCATGCACTCAAAAGCCCGAATGGGCATAATTATTATCAGGGAATGTCTTATTTTAGGGGAAACAGTATATATTTTTGGCACTTAAAACTCTATTCTTTTTCCAAGGGGATAAAATTGTGTCCATGTCTCTAAAATTAGTTTGCCTTTTTGTAATAGCAAGTTGCTAAAGTGTAGGTCTTGATAGGGCTACCAGATCTCCTGGAGATTAGGTAATTGCACCTGAAGAGATTCTGCCTGAAAAAAAACCCAGCTGATATTCCCCTTACCAAGCAGGTGACGACCCTGTCACTGCGTTATTTTATTTACCAGCTGAGCTTCTCATTTCTGGACTATCTGACTCTCCGTACCTTGCCAAGAATTGTTATCAAAAGCTACTACGCATGTCCATCCACCCACATTCCTTCACACACTCTTTCCTTTGTTCTCCTGCCAGAGAGGTCCGTCTTGGACCGGCAGGAGACCTCGCTTGCCAAAATGTAACAATTAACTTTTCTTAGTTAGTGAGGTGTTTTATTTTCTTTATAACAAATAAATGAGTTTTATTAGAAATTTTTCCTCGCGTTTCTTTTCAGATTATTGCAACTTGGAATAAGCCTCGATTCATCTCCTCTAAACCAGGGTAATTAGTCCCAGAGCCAAACATGGGATTAATAAATGCCCTGACAGATCCGAATTGTGATAGTCAGAAAAAGTTTATATTCCAGGAACCTGTTGCAGGGGGGACTCTAGACCCTGCAGCCACTTGGAAGCCTCGTGGCCCTTCTATAAAATCAGATTTCTAAAGTCTTTGGGTCAGCAAAAATTGGCTCGCCGAAATCTGTTCCTTTCAACCGTTGAGTGACATTGTATGTTTTGATTCAGTTTTTGCAGCAGATGCTGGAGGAACAAAATGACGTTGAGCCAAAAGTGGGAGGTTTGAAGAACACCAAGGATGAACCCCAGAAATGCAAAGAGCTCAGAGAAGATTATTCAGCAGTGGTGGGAAACAAATACCAAGACCAAAGAATCCAGTGATCACGAGAACGGAAGCCGACCACAGCTCTGTCTACGATGTTATTTGAATAGGAATTCTTTCTAAGGACATGTACCTGGATGAAATTTTCTGAGCAATACCCGGTGGGGATTCCCTACCTAAATCCTTTGCCGCTTTTTGAAACTGGTTGGAATAGAAGTTGCCTTCAAAAGTTGTGGGAGCTTCATCAATGGAAGCTTTCAAGAAGAGATTCGACTGCCACCTGTCAGAAATGGTGTAGGGCCATGATGGCGAACCTATGGCACGCGTGCCACAGGTGGCACATGGAGCCATATCTGTGGACACGCGAGCATTGCCCTAGATCAGCTCCAGCACATATGCGTGCGCCGGCCAGCTGATTTTCTAGCCTTCTGGGTCCACCGGAAGTCAGGAAACAGGCTGTTTCTGGCCTCCAGGGGAGTGGGGAAGGCTGTTTTCACCCTCCCCAGGCTCCGAGAAAGCCTCTGGAGCCTGGGGAGGGCAAAAAATGTGCCTACCGGGCCCACTGTGTCATTGTGTGCCAAAAACAGAGGAACCGCGGGGGGGGATCGCAGGTGCATGCGTGGGGGGAGGGGCACATTGAATTAAGGGTGTGGGCACACTCACGTGCGACCCCCTGCATTCCCCCCACTTTTGGCACGCGATGGCAAAAAGGTTAGCCATCACTGGTGTAGGGGCTCCTTGAGTGGGGTGGATGGGTGGGGTTGGACTAGATGACCTTACCCTTCCAACTCTGTTAATCTGTATTAATCAGAATAAAAGGTGTAGTTGGAATCAACAGACCTGCTTGGTACACCTGGGAAAACCCAACAGTCACCCAACAACAGTTTGAATGTTTTCTTACACCAATTTGTTATTGCTGTCTCTAACCACACCACACACAACTGCTGCTTAGTTGTGTTTCCCCGCCCACAACTGGCAGGAGATCCTGGAGTCTTCAGTCTTATTGCCCCTGAAATATGTCCTTATTGGGCACCCGAAGTGGGTTTGTGCTGCGTTGCTGTCCATTCTGCTTTAACATACAACGTTCTAAAAGTTGTGATTGGAAAAAAATAAAAACATGGATAGTAGAAATAATAGATCAAGAAATTGAATTAGAACCAGAAGTTTTCTTATTAGGCATGATAAATAGGAATATTAGAAAAGACATAAAATATTTGATACTACACATAATTACTGGCTATAGCACAACTGTGGAAAACAGATTGTATGCCAACAGATCAGGAAGTAATTCAAAAAATCTACACATGCGCAGAAATGGATAAATTAACTCTAGAATTAAAAGACAAGGAAGACTCAAAATATTTTATAGTATGGAATAGATGATATAAGTGGATAAACCAAAGGAAAAAAGGGTAAAAATAAGAATTAGGGGAAATGCAAGTAATAATAATAATAATAATAATAATAATAATAATAATAATAATAATAATAATAATAAAAGCACTGTCAGATAGATAGAATAGGTAAATAAGTCACTGTTTGTATATTTGTATATATGTGTTTATATAATCACATGTATTTAGTATGTTAGTGTGGATTGAAACTGTAAATGTTATGAGTGAGAAAATCTGTTTATTTTCTCTTTTTTTCTTGTTAATATTTTTAAATTAAATAAAGTTTGTTTTTTAAAACCCAAAAAAAAAAAAGTTGTGATTGTTGGTTCCCTCTAATAAAATTCTGCCCCTATCCTAACTATGTGAGGCGAGTTTCCAATCCTCCCGACAACCACAAGAAATTTGTAGGGTGGGAGAACAAATGAACAACCAGATGGAAAAGGCTATGGAGACTCTCAGTCCTTCAGGTCATGGTTGTCCCAAAGGAGCTTTTTTCAGGAGGCAACTGGACTTTCTGGGTTTTTTTCTTTGAAGACGTTTCGCTTCTCATCCAGGAAGCTTCTCCAGCTCTAACTGAATCGTTCCCCACCATCCAGTCAGAGCTGAAGAAGCTTCTTGGATGAGAAGTGACACGTCTTCAAAGAAAAACCAGAAAGTCCAGTTGCCTCTTGGACAAGCAACTCTGGGACAATCAGATAGAAAAGAGTGGCTCCCCCAGAAGACCAAGAGAACCTAATTGGATTCACAGGTTCACTGCTGTGGGAGATATCATTCCAAGCAGATTCCTCCATTCCCACCACAATCTTACATTGTCCACATTGGCATCTTAAACTGGAGTAAAGAGGGGGAAAATTTAGGAGCTATAGGTTACAATGAGCACCCAGCTTACCAGGATCAACTCCAAAATATTTTGATGGAGCACTGGCCTTTGAAGAATATTTATTTACTTAATTTCCTGCCTTTATTATTTTATACACAGATACATATACAAAATCAAGGCAATGAACATATCTAATCATTCTTTTTCTTCCTATTTTACCCACAACAACGATTGGGCCGAGAGAGATTGATTGGCCCAAAGACACCCAGCTTCATCTCATGGTTGAGGTGGAACTAGAATTCACAGTCTCCTGGTGATTGGCCCAAAGACACCCAGCTTCATCTCATGGTTGAGGTGGAACTAGAATTCACAGTCTCCTGGTGATTGGCCCAAAGACACCCAGCTGCATTTCATGGTTGAGGTGGAACTAGAATTCACAGTCTCCTGGTGATTGGCCCAAAGACACCCAGCTGCATTTCATGGCTGAGGTAGAACTAGAATTCACAGTCTCCTGGTGACTGGCTCAAAATCCTCCAGCTGCATTTCATGTGTAAGGTAGGGCAAGAACTCACTGTTTCCTGGTGACTGACCCAATGTTACCCAATTGGCTTTCATGTCTAAGATGAGACTAGAACTCGCCAGGGGTAGGATTCAAAAATTTTAGCAACTGGTTCTCTGCCCAGTTGCTGGTCTGGCGTGGCCATGGTGGGCATGGCCTACTCGGCCTCCTGTACCGCGTTTTCACCCACCCCAGGCTCTGGAGGCTTTCCTTGAGCCTCCGGGAGAGCGAAAATGGCCTCCCCCAGGCTCTGGAGGCCCTCTGGAGGCCAACGGGCCTGTTTCTGGATTTCCGGGAGGCCCATTTTTCACCCTCCCAGAACCTCCGCGCGGGCCCTGCATTTACCTGGCATCCAAAATGGGCCGCGTGGAGACTCCTGGGGGGGTGAGGGGCGGGGTGGGCGGGGCCAGCCAGTCCTTGCAACTACAAGATGTAGTTTACAAGATGTAAAATTAGCATCTGATTCGCCTGAACCACTACGAACCGGCTGAATCCCATCCCTGAACTCACCGTCTCCCACTTTCTAGCCTGGCGCCTTAACCGTAGACCAAACTGATTCTTTATGCCGCTTTTATAGCAGTGAGAAATCTAACTCAAAAAGTTGAATTCCAATGAAATGACTATCGCTTTCTTGAAATATTATTTTTATTGATGACATGCAATGAATGAAAAGGGTAAGTACAGAATGCAGATAATAAGAGGAAAGTGGTTTAAATCGGAAGAAGCGTGAGGAAGAAATCAAGGGGGAGCATTCTGCTGATGCAGACGAAAAGATGGACAACTTTTAAATGTTTTTTTCAGCATTCAGAGCAACGGGGGGATGTCTACACCAAAGACTTAAGATGGCTACTCTCTTCCACCCAGGAGGACCGTGCTTCCAAGAGAAAGATCTGAAGTAAGATCCCTCAGGAAATTCTCACAGCAGCCAAGCCAAACTACAATTCCCGGGATCCTTTGGGAGAATATAGAATGTTCATTTGAGCTCTTTCTTCCCCTTCTTAATTGTATAACTTTTTAGTCCATGGATCAATTACAGATGCCCAAAATGGCAGGGAGAAAGGAAGGAGTGGAGGTGGTCCTTGCACATTTGAAGCTTGGGATATGTAACTGCCTCCAGCACCACCCCGAAATGAGATGTGGAAGCAATCACTGGCATAATAAGGGCCAACGGGCATTATCTGTGGTGTAGACATGCTCACAACGCTCAACAAAACACAACAGCTGTGTGGTCTAATCCGGATAGCAGGATTCAGGGGTTAGGGCTGTCTGAATGGTCGACGTTTTCCCCTTGTGGCTGAACAAGGCAGAGGCCGTGTAACACTTATTCCGGTCGTAGGTGTAACAGGGTTCCTGAGGATGACCACATAAAGTGCTTGAGCCGAACGTCACTCCCTTTACGGTTTTCGGGGGGACATTGCATTTGTCACAGCTGGAACAAAAGACGGGAAGAGAAACGTTAAGCCCAGGCGATGAAAAAATATCACGGAAATATCAATCAAGCTTCCCGTCTGTTGCCGAAAGTGCGAAATCATTTTTATAGAATTTCTTTCGCTTGCTAAGCAAATGAAATTCTATAAAAAGCATCTTGCCAGCAGCTCTTGCCTTGGTCTTTATTCATAGGAGAAGAAAGCTTAAATTTGCTCTAGGAGCAGTGGTGGGAGTCAAATAATTTAACAACCGGTTCTCTGCCCTAAAGACTGGCTGGGTGGGTGTGGCCATGGTGGGCGTGGCCAGGGGTGTGTGACAGGCAGAACTTGGCCTCCTGCACCCACCCCCGGGAGCAAAAACAGGCCGTGGGGGGAATGAGCCACCCTCCCGCACCCCATTTGGGCCTAGTAGGCCTCCCTGCAGCCTCCTGGGAGTGAAAATGGGCCATGGGGGGGCTGCGCCACACCCTCCGCACCCCGTGGGTCTCTCACACTTACCTGGGAGCCCAAATGGGGCGCATGGGGACTCCTGGAAGGGGTGGGGAGGGGAGGGGCAGGGCCAGCCAGCAATTTAACTATCGGTTTGCCCAAACCGGTTCAAACCGGCTGAATCCCACCACTATTTAGGAGTATATAGGGAGTCCTTCAGTTAGGACTGCATTTAAGCTCAAAATTTCTGTTGCTAAGCGAGACAGTTGGTCAGTGAGTTTTGCCCCATTGTACAACCTTCCCTGCCACCGTTGTTAAGTGAATCACTCATTTGTTAAATTAGTCACAAGGTTGTTAAGTGAATCTTGACCACGTGACCATGGGGATGCTGCAACGGTCGTGAGTGTGTAACAATAATCATCCTAAGTCACTGTTTTCACTGCTGTTATAGCTTCAAACAGTCACTAAACAAATGGTTGTAAGTCGAGAATTACCCGTATTACCTTCTGATTGGTCAGAAAAAAATGACAGGTAGTCCTCGACTTACGACCTCAAAAATTGAGCCCAAAATTTCTGTCGTTAGGCAAGGAGACATTGGTTGAGTAATTTTTGCTCCATTTTACGACCTTTTTTGCCACAGTTGTTAAGTGAAGCACTGCCGTTGTTAAGTTAGTAATACGGTTGTTAAGTGAACCTGGTTTCCCCATTGACTTTGGTGGCTAGAAGGTCGCAAAAGGGGATCACATGATGCAAGATCCTCTGATATTGCAACTGTCATAAATACGAGTCAGTCGTCAAGCATCTGAATGGAAATCATGTGACCATGGCTTAATAAATAAATAAACAATGAATAAAGGTTTGGGTGATGTTTGAACCACAAATAACAGAAAGTCCCGAAAGGGGCTTTTTTCCCAAAAGGCAACTGGATTTCGTTTTTCCTTGAAGTCATTTCACTTCTCCTCCAAGAAGCTTCTTCGGTTCTTCAGATGAGAAGCAAAACGTCTTCAAGAAAAACCAAAACCCAGCTGCCTTTTTGGAAAAAAAGCACCTTTGGGACAACCGTGACCTGGAGGACTGAGAATCTCCATAGAAAAAAGAAGAGAAAGGCTTACAGCTTGGAGATCTGGTAGACAAATTTCGTTCTCACAGGTGAGGTGGGATCAGAAATGTTCTCCCGGGCGTTGAGGGGAATCCTGTAAAAAAGGACATAATAAAAAAAATTGACTGCATATTAGTTTGGTTGTTCTCATGAAACGCAACAGGAATCTTTATTTGTGTTGTGGTCCGACAGCAGCCTGAGGAGCTGGCAGAGGAGTCGGACAGTGAGGAGGCTGGGGAGGACAATGGGCCAGTCCTGGAGTCTGGGGAAGGCCCGGATGAAGGCTCTGCATCGGAGGCAGAGATGGGGCCAGGGCCATCTGGGAGTTATGCGCGGACTCTGGAGCCCCCAGAGTCGGTACTGGAAACGGTAGAAAAGAGGGCCTCCGAAGCCTGGGGAGGCCATTTTTGCCCTCTCAGAGGCTCAAGGAAAGCCTCCGGAACCCAGGGAGGGCAATCCCCACCCCCGTGATGCAGGAGGCCGACTAGGCCACACCCACCATGGCCACACCTACCCAGCAACCAGGCAGAGAACCCCTTGCTAAAATTTTTGAAGCCCACTCCTGGGTATGGGTGAGCTCAGGTTGTCCCCGCTTGCTCCAGAAGGTCTCTCGTCCTTGCGTGCCTCCATTCCTTTTTTCTGAAGACGTCCTTCAAAAACGCAAAATGCAGCGGGAAGACAAAGCATCACTTACATGATACGGATGTTCCTCTCCAGGACTTTTTCTTCAGGGTTCTCTTTATCTGGGACAAATCTGGATGTCACCTTTACACACTGGCACTTGTTGTCCACCAGAACTTTCTCGTCATCTTCCTCCTGCCAGTAAGCTGAAAACAAATAAACGAATCGCGTTGGAAACGAAGCAAGGAGAGAAGCAAGCTAGAACTAAGGAGAAATTGCATTAGAACAATGAATTGATGGAACGTTGTTGTTTTTTTTCTCCTCCAGAAGTTGTGGGTGCTTCAACAATGGAGGTTTTCAAGAAGAGATTGGACAACCGTTTGTCTGAAATAGTCTAAGGTCTCCTGCTTGAGCTGGGGGTTGGACTAGAAGACCTCTAAGGTCCCTACCAACTCTGCCATTCTGTTATTCAAATGAAGTGCGTCAGTAAGACCGCAAGAAATGAGAACGTTCTTTAATAACGTCTTTTAATCCGGGGTTTGATTTGAATCGCGTGTGTGTCCAACAGTTATGAGACATCAAAGCTGGCTGAAAGAGAAGTTGGCCTATTAATAATATTGAGAAATGCATCTGAAAAGGGCCGGAAGCTAAATTTAGGATAGGTACAAAGGAAACCGAAAACTTTCAAGGTGCATTTTCAGACGCAAGGCAGGATTTTGCAAGCTCATCTTTCGTTGACAAACGAAGGCTTTGAAATTAGCTGAGTCACCTCTTTTTCTCGACGCTTTGTGCAATGCTGGCTGGGTATGTGAATATGGCATCCCCCCCCCAGATGAGCCAATCATATATTAATACATCGTCCAAAGCGAAGCCTCGTCATCTGGAGTTCCAACTTTCATTCCAAATCAACCTTCCCACATTCTAACGGACCCAAAAGGCAGAACCTGCGTAGACTTAATCAGAGACGTTCTCTAGAACAGGGGGTCTCCAACCTTGGCAACTTTCAGACTTGTGGACTTCAACTCCCAGAATTCAACTTCAACTCCCAGAATTCCTCAGCCAGCAAAGCAAAGCTGGCTGAGGAATTCTGGGAGTTGAAGTCCACAAGTCTGAAAGTTGCCAAGGTTGGAGAATCGTGCTCTAGAATCTTCCTCTGTTGAGGCTTCTGAATGCAGAATGCGTGCAGCCTCCTAAAAACTTGTGGGTCGCCTGTAGTTCTAAAGCTGCATTTGATTTGGGGGGGGGGGCTAATTTCATCTTGATGTTGCCCTAATGTCAAACACCCCCCCACCCCCGGTTACATGTAGCTCCTTCCCTGGAAGCTGCTATGTGTGTGAGAAAGAAGGGGAGGGAGGGAGGGAGGAAGAGAGAAAGAGGGAGGGAGGGGAGAGGGAGAAAGAGGACCAAAAGAAAATAGAATTTATTAAAAGAATGGCTGCCCCACAATCAGGCTACCTGCCTGATTCAGCCCTATTTATTGTGTGCCCCCCAACAGGGAGGGAGATGGGGAGGAATGGGAGAGGGAGGGAGGGAGGAAGAGAGAAAGAGAGAGGGAGGGGAGAGGGAGGACCAAAAGAAAATAGAATTTATTAAAAGAATGGCTGACCCACACTCAGGCTTCCTCCCTGATTTAGCCCTATTTAATGTGTGCCCCCCAACAGGGAGGGAGGAGATGGGGGAGGAAGGGGAGAGGGAGGGAGGGAGGGAGGAAGAGAGAAAGAGGAAGGGAGGGGAGAGGAAGAGGGAGAGGGAGGACCAAAAGAAAATATAATTCATTAAAAGAATGGCCGACCCACACTCAGGCTTCCTCCCTGATTTAGCCCTATTTAATGTGTGCCCCCCAACAGGGAGGGAGGAGATGGGGGAGGAAGGGGAGAGGGAGGGAGGGAGGGAGGAAGAGAGAAAGAGGAAGGGAGGAAGGGAGGAAGAGGGAGGGAGGGAGGGACGGAGGACCAAAAGAAAATAGAATTTATTAAAAGAATGGCTGACCCACACTCAGGCTTCCTCCCTGATTTAGCCCTATTTAATGTGTGCCCCCCAACAGGGAGGGAGGGAGATGGGGGAGGAAGGGGAGAGGGAGGGAGAGAGGGAGAGAGAGGGAGGGAAGGGAGAAGGAGGGAGGGAAGGAGAGCACTAAAAGAAAATATAATTTATTAAAAGAATGGCTGCCCCATACCTGATTCAGCCCTATTTAATGTGTGCCCCCCCAACAGGGAGGGAGGGAAGGAGATGGGGGAGGAAGGGGAGAAGAAGGAGAGAGAGGGAGGGAAGAGAGAAAGGGAGGAAGGGAGGAAGAGAAAAAGAGGGAGGGAGGGAGAGGACTAAAGGAAATTATAATTTACTAAAAGAATGGCTGCCCCACACTCAGGCTTCCTGCCTGATTCAGCCCTATTTATTGTGTGCCCCCCAACAGGGAGGGAGGGAGGAAGAGAGAAAGAAAGAGAGAGGGAGGGAGGGAGGAAGAGAGGACTAAAAGAAAACAGAATTTATTAAAAGAATGGCTGCCCTACACTCATTCTTCCTGCCTGGCTCAGCCCTATTTAATGTGTGACCCCCCCAACAGTTTACTTGAGAGGGAGGGAGGGAAATGGAGGTGGTGGGGGGTCAAGACTGACTCACATGAATGAGGCACAATTGAAAAAAGATGAGCTATCTCCATCCTTGACCAGATAGGTCAGTCAAAGGCTGGACTTTCTTAAAAGTTTTTTCCCCCCTCTAAATTGACACGTCTGGTGTGTGTGTGTGTGTGTGTGTGTGTGTGTGTGTGTGTGTTTTCATCTTTTCATTTTTTTCCCCCCCAAGGTCATTAACATCCGTTGGACTTTCTCCTGGGAGATACCATGATGGGGAAACCTTCAACTTGTTGCGTTGACTGTTACTTAGTCCCTATGATACAAAAAAAAAAAGATGCTGAGAGTGCAGAGAAGAGCAACAAAGATGATTAGGAGGCTAAACCACACGATGAAAAATTGAGGGAGCTACATATGCCTATCCAAGGGAAGGATTAGGCTATGATATAGTGGTGGGATTCAGCCAGTTCGCACTTATTCGGGAGAACCGGTTGTTAACTTTCTAAGCAGTTCGGAGAACCGGCTGTTGGAAGAAATCTTATTTTGTTTTTTTTTTTCCCCACTTTACAGGGCTAATCCTGTAAAGAAGGCAGGAAGGAAATGTTCTGGTGTTATTTCTAGCCTAATCCTTATGGCCCTGTTTACCGAAACTGCCTCTCTGCTTAACCCTTATTACATTGTAACAGTGAGTGACGTTGAGTTGGCCACGCCAACACGATCACATGACCAACGAGCCACACCTACCCAGCTGGTCATTAGGGCAGAGAACCGGTTGTTAAATTATTTGTGTTAAGTTGGGTGAATGAGGACGCAGCAAGCCAGAGTAGTTAGTGACAACAGCTCTTTATTATATGGTGAGAATCCAGCAACTGACCAGGGGAGCCAGCTCCCTTTATATACCTTGCAGCTGTGGTGGTCAGCCAATCAGCTGAGGGTCAGTTAATTCAAACTTCCCGCCAAACAAACCTATTTACATAACACTCCTCCCCTCCCAGAAGTCACTTGGGGTGTTATTTGCATACAAAGTCTCTCAGGTGACTAGGGCGTGTACGAGCCCTAGTTGACCTGCGCAGTTCAGTCGGAGGGGCGGCGTCGAGCAGGTCGGAGGGACTTTCTGTTTCTCCCTGCTCCGCCAATGAGGCCTCCGGGACCTCCTCGTGGGCGGCGACTTCTTCGGCTGCTGGGACTACCTCGATGGGGCGGCGCTGGATACCAGAATCCTCAGCTAAGTCCTCCGCTCTATTTGGGCTAGTGGTTTGTGCCTCTGGTTGGTAGTCGTGGTCGGAGATGGGGTCGTCTAATGCCTCGTCTGTGTTTGTGGTTACCCGTTTTCTTAATTGGTCAATGTGTCTGCGCCAAACTCTCCCGTCCCCCATGTCTACCCGGTATGACTTGGGGCCTGTGATTTCTGTGATTGTTCCTGCCTCCCAGAGTGGGCCCTGTCCATAGTTTCTGGCGTGTACCGGTGTTCCTATGGTGAACTCTCTAAGTTTCCTCTCCCCCCCCTTGAATACCTCTGGGGAGTAATTGGGGTTGAGTCTATCTAGTATTCCCCGGAGTTTCCGCCCCATTAATAGTTCGGCCGGGCTTCGGCCTGTGGCTGTACAGGGTGTGGAGTGCTGGGCTAGTAGGAACTTGTCTACCCTTTCCTGCCAGTCCCCGGGGCTTAAGCGTGAAAGGGCCTCCTTTGCTGATCTAACAAATCTCTCAGCCTGTCCGTTACTAGCCGGGTGAAACGGGGCAGAAAGGACGTGTCTGATCCCAAGTCCCGCTAAGTAGCCCTCGAACTGTGTTGCGGTGAACTGTGGCCCGTTATCTGACACTAGGATGTCCGGTAACCCATGTGTGGCGAATAATTGTCTTAGCTCTCTAATGGTTGCGTCGGTGGTAGTGGCCTTCATTAGCTTGATCTCCAACCATTTGGAGAATGCGTCTACGACGACCATGAAGGTCTGTCCATGGAAGGGGCCTGCAAAGTCAATATGTATTCTGGACCAGGGTCCCTGGGGTCTTTCCCACTCTCTCACGGGTGCCGTTGGCGGGTCTGATCTGGACTCTTGGCAGGGCTGGCATTTCCCCACCCACTCGGTAATGTCTGTATCCATGCTGGGCCACCAGACGTAGCTCCTGGCTAGCCCCTTCATTCTTACAATCCCTGGGTGCCCCTCATGCAACAACGTTAGAACCTTTTCCCTTAAGCGTGAAGGAATAACAACCCGATCGCCCCATAGTAAACAACCCCCTTGCATTGTCAACTCGTCCCGTTTTCCCGCGAATGGCTTAAATTCCCCGCTCCCAATCCTTTCCGGCCACCCCCTCATAACCCAACTTGCGACTGTCCGGATCACGTGGTCTTTGGTTGAGGCTCTCGCAACCTCGGCTGATGTGATGGGCCCAGAGTCCAAAACGTCTATCAGCAGGATGGGGATGCCGGGTGTGGGGTCTTCTAAACTGTCGGGTAGTGGGCATTGGCTGAGTGCGTCCGCGTTGCCCATGTCCGCCCCTGGTCAGTGTACCAGGCGATAAGAGTATGCTGCGAGGAAAATGGCCCAGCGTGTCATCCTGGGCGAAAGTGCTGCCGGGGTTGGTCGATCTCCCGCGAGGAGACCCAGGAGCGGTCGATGATCTGTGATCAATTCAAAGTCTCTCCCGAACAAGTACTCGTGGAATTTCTTTACTCCCGAAACGGCGGCTAGGGCCTCTTTGTCGAGCTGGCTGTAATTTCGCTCGGCACTTGATAGGGTTCGGGAGTAGTATGCGATGGGCGCCTCTAGGCCATTCGGGAGTCTGTGGCTCAGGACGGCTCCCACCCCGAACGGGGACGCATCACATGCTAGAACAAGGGGAAGCGTTGCGTTGTACTGTATCAGAAAACTATCGGCTGACAGCAGTTTTTTAATGCCGGCAAATGCCCTGTCTTCAGCCTTCCCCCATTTCCAAGTGGCTTTTTTGGTTAACAGTCTATGTAGGGGTTCTGCCACTGTTGCCTTGTCTTTTAGGAAGATGGCGTAAAAGTTTAATAGTCCCAGGAAGGCCTGTAGCTCTGCCTTGTCTTTGGGGGTGGGTGCTTCTTGGATTGCCCTGATCTTGCTTTCTGTGGGGTGGATGCCGGTGCCATCTACCCTGTACCCTAGGAATTCGACTGAGGGGACTGCGATCATGCATTTGTTGCGTTTTACTCTGAGTCCTGCATTCCTGAATTTCCTTAACACCTCCCTCAGCCTTTCTCTTAGCTGGTGCTCATTGTCGGCAGTGATGAGCACGTCATCGAAATAGGGTACCACCCCGGGGATCCCCTGTAGTAGCCGCTCCATGGTACTTTGGAATAGTCCGGGGGCCACGCTTACTCCGAATTGCAGGCGGGTGCACTTGAAGGCCCCTCTGTGGGTTACGATAGTCTGTGCTTCCGCGGTAGCGCCATCTACTGGCAGCTGCTGGTACGCCTGCGCAAGATCGAGTTTTGCAAAAATCTTGCCGGGGCCTAGGGAATGCAATAGGTGGTGAACGACGGGCACTGGATAGGCGCTCTGCTGTAGGGCCTTATTAATTGTGCATTTATAATCGGCGCATATGCGCACTGACCCGTCCGGCTTGACCGGTGTCACAATTGGGGTCTCCCATTTGGCGTGGTCGACTGGAACGAGCACCCCTTGTCTGATTAATTTGTCCAGTTCAATGTCTATTTTGGGCTTCAGGGCAAATGGTACCCGCCTCGGCTTTAAACGGATGGGTGCAATATTGGGGTCTAGATTAAACGAAATCGGGGTCCCCACATACTTGCCAAGCCTTTCGTCAAACACGTCCTGGAATTCCTGCATCAGGTCTTCCTTCAGGGTGCTTCGAACGTTCCTTACTCCGGTGAATCCCATGCCTAGGGCCCTGAACCAGTCCATGCCCAGGAGGCTGGGGAGGTTGTCGCTGACGATGGTGAGGGGCAGTTTCTCGGTAAACTCCCCGTACTGGACTTGGAACTCGCCTCTGCCTTCGACGGGTATGCGGTTCCCTTGGTAGTCCTTCAGTCTGCGTTGCTGCGGCTGGAGCTGTTGCTTGTGTACGCTGGGGATGACTTTCTTCAGGTTCTCCCATGACATGATGGATATTGGTGATCCCGTGTCTATCTCCATCAGGCACTCCCGTCCCTCGATCTCGACCGTGGTGTAGGTCTTTTCTCCGGGCGAGGTGCAGGTCTGTGCGATGCGTATGGTGTAGGCCCCAGCGTCTTCGAATTTCGCGCCCTTCCGGTTTCCGCCATCCCTGTTGGGCCTTCGGTGTGGCGCCGTCTCGGATTGGGCAGATTGGCCACGTGGTCTGTAGCTCTGGTGTGCCTTCGATCTGCAGACCCTCGCGATGTGGCCCCTCTTTTCGCAGGCACGGCAAACGGCGTCCCTGAACTTACAGTTTTGTCGTGAGTGGGACCCTCCGCAGCTGGCGCATCCGTCTCTGGGCTCCCTCCGGGCTGTGCGGGACTGCTCGGTGCGGTAGACCTCCTCCTCAGACTCCCCCTCGCTCGCGGTGCTCACGGCCTCCCGATGCACTGGCGCCATTTTCTGCGTTGTCTTGGTTAGGTGGGAGCTCTTTAATCTCTCGGCGGCCTTTACTGACGACTCTTGCGCTCTGGCTTCGTCTAGCGCGATGAGTAGGGTCAGGTTTGACCTCGCCAGCAGCCTTCTCTGGAGCCGGCCATCTCTTACTCCGCAAATTAGTTGCTCTAGGAGCATCTCATCGAGGTCTCGGTACTCACATTGGGTTGCGGCCTTATGCAGGGCAGCGACGTACTCGCTGATCGACTCGCCCTCCTGCTGTAGCCGTTGCCGGAATTCATAGCGTTGGACGTACTTCGATGGCGTTGGTGCATAGTGGTCTTTCAGCAGAGTCTGTAGCGTCGACCAGGAAATGTTGTGGACTGAATTCGGCTCCGACAATGCTTCGGCTGTGTCGAAGACCCTTGGCCCGCAGTGGCTCAGGAACAGGGCTTTCTTCCGAACGTCCGGTAGCCCTTGCATGTCGTTTGCCACCATGAAGCACTCGAACCGAGACATGTAGGATCCCCACTTCTCTTCCTTGGGGTCGAAAGGCGCTGGCGGGGTGTAGGCAGACATCGTTTCGGGGATTCTCCTGTGCTCCGCTCGCTCGCCTGGCTGGATTCGGTTGCGGTCTCTGGTCCCTTCTCTGAACGTGGCTTCAGCTCTTTCTATCGAGTGTGGCTTCAGCTCTCCTCTGCTTCTGGCCTCAAGATCCCACCTTCGTCGCCAATGTTAAGTTGGGTGAATGAGGACGCAGCAAGCCAGAGTAGTTAGTGACAACAGCTCTTTATTATATGGTGAGAATCCAGCAACTGACCAGGGGAGCCAGCTCCCTTTATATACCTTGCAGCTGTGGTGGTCAGCCAATCAGCTGAGGGTCAGTTAATTCAAACTTCCCGCCAAACAAACCTATTTACATAACAATTTGAATCCCACCACTGCTATGATATGATAGCAGTGTCCCAATATTTGAGGGGCTGTCCCAGAGAAGAGGGGATTGGCTTATTCTCCAAAGTGCCTGAAGGCAGGACAAGAAGTAACAAGTAGAAGATCACTAAAGAGAGATCCAGCCAACCTAAAACTAAGGAGAAATTTTCTGACGGTGAGAAGAATTAATCAGTGGAACGACTTGACTCTAGAAGTTGTGGGTGCTCCATCACTGGAGATCTTAAGAAGAGATTGAACAGCTATTTGTCCAGAATGGTATAGATAGAATCTCCTGCCATGGGCAACAGGTTGGAGTAGAAAACCTCTAAGGTCCCTTCGAACCCTATTTATTCTATGTTCTAGTTTTCAATTTTGAGGTTTCCAGAATTCCTTTATGTAAAAGGGTGCAGCTCTGTTAACAACTGCATATTTTTCTGTTTCTCCCTTTCGCACAAGGTTGTACAAACATCTGATATCTACCCATCTGCACATTTCTAAAGAGTTTTTGCAAAAAGCAGAAAAATGCATGATGTCAGCGCTTCAACGCTGGCATAGAGAGCAGAGGAGAGAGAGATAAGCTCTGAACTTTTGCCTGCTAAATCCCTTTGAAGTCGGGTTGTCGTGGAAATGAGGAGGGGGGACATTCCTGGGAAATGACGAGACAAGAAGTCTGAAGAATGACTTGGAAGATAGCCAATGAGAAGCAGAGATTTGGGGATCGGAAAGGGAGGGATTGGGGGGCAAAAGGTCAGTCTTGTCCGCATCGAGTCATGATCCGGTGGCTGTGCTCAATTAAAGAAAAGATTTCCTTAAAGATTGGCAGTTTGGAAATTCATTTATTTTGAGATAGCACCAAAGTCTGACACATTTATTATTTCAGGTTTTTTTAGAAAAAAACTGGATTATCAAAAAACTGTTAGGGTTTTTTTTTTTTTTTTTGGTATTCAAAAATCTATAAAATATTCTAAATGAGAGATCATTCTGTAATTGTATTTATGTTGGTTGCAAAGGAAATTGGAACCTTCTTTTTATTTTTTTTCCTTTTGATTCTTTCTTTCTACACTTTCGCTTTTCTTTCTTTTCTTTTTTTTTCTTTACTGTTTCTCCTCTGTGGTTAATTTGTCTTTTATTGTGTTTTGTAAAACTTTAATAAAACAGTTATATTAAAAAAATTAAATGTTCATCCATCTGGGTTGCTTTTCCAATTCCAGCTTCTGCATTTAGTCACCCTTCTAAACTTTTGGGGGGAGTTAAGAAATGCAATGAAGGGTGTTTTTAACAGAAATGAGTTCTAACAGAAGTCTGAAAAAAAGACACATCCACAGGGAGGATGGTAAAATATCGAAAGATATTGAAATTCACAAGGCAAAAGTGATATACTCCACCTGTCTAAGTAAGAAGGAAGGAGAACTTCACAATTTAGGTTATCCCATAAAATCAAACTTAAAAGTTTTGTTAGGATCAAGCATCTTGGGATTGTTATTTTAAAGCATAGCTATGAAAATGTAAGGAATGAAATTTTTTAAACGTACAAAATACCGGAATGCTAATTTTATTGCATTAAAAGTATTTAAATTAGGTGTCAGTCTCCATCTTCCCCCATCACTTTGAATCAGGATAAAATAAAGAATTTGGTTCCACATTTAACAAACAGCAACCTTTTTAAATGCAAGAAATACCAGAGTGCTCATTTTTATTGAATTAGAAGTAGTTAATGAATATTTGTACGTGTACCCTCTTCCTCCCATCACTTTTAAATCAGGATAAAATAATTAATTTTATTCCAACATTTCTTGCTTTTAACAAATAACCGTTATTAATTCCCCAACATTTTAAATGAGGATAAAATAAGCATTTTATTCCAACATTTCTTACTTTTACCAAATAGCAACCAGTAAAACTTTTTAAAATGCAAGAAATGCTGGAATGCTCATTTGGCTGAATTAGTTGATGAATATTTTTATGTGTACCCTTTTCCCCCCATCACTTTTAAATCATGATAAAATAAGTTATTTTATTCCAGAATTTCTTACTTTTAACGAATAGCCATTATTATCCCTACATCACTTTAAAGCAGGATAAAATAAGCATTTTATTCAAGCATTTCTTAATTTAACGAATAATCTTTATTGTGCTCTGTCGGTAATGCAAAGTAAAGTTTTACAACTGAAATTATAAACTCTTAAGATTATAGAAAGTTTCTACAAATTGAGCAGTTTTATCTCTCTCTCTCTCCCCATCATCTATTTATCCATCCATCCATCCATCCATCCATCCATCTATCTATCTATCATCTATCTCTCTATAATATATATCTGTCTATCTGTCTGTCATCTATCGTCTGTCTGTCTATCATCTATTGTCTGTCTATCTATCTATCTATCTATCTATCTATCTATCTATCTATCTATCATCTGTCTATCTATCTATCATTTGTCTATCTATCTGTCATCTACCATCTGTCTGTCTATCATCTATTGTCTATCATCTATCATCTATCTATCATCTATCTATCTATCTATCTATCTATCTATCTATCTATCTATCTATATCTATCTGTCATCTATCATCTGTCTGTCTATCTATCATCTGACTGTCTATCTATCTATCATCTATCATCTGTCTATCTATCATCTATTGTCTGTTTATCTATCTATCTATCAATATCTATCTGTCTGTCTATCTATCTGTCATCTATTGTCTGTCTATTTGTCTATCTAACAATATCTATCTGTCTGTCTATCTATCTGTCATCTATTGTCTGTCTATTTGTCTATCTAACAATATCTATCTGTCTGTCTATCTATCATCTATTGTCTATCTATCTATCTATCTATCTATCTATCTATCTATCTATCTATCATCTATCATCTGTTTGTCTATCTATCTGTCATCTATCATCTGTCTGTCTGTTTATCTATTATCTATTGTCTGTCATCTATCTGTCTATCTATCATTATCTATCATCTGTCTGTCTATCTATTGTCTGTCTGTCTATCCATCTATATCTATCATCTATCTATCTGTCTATCATCTATCTATCATCTGTCTATCTATCTGTCATTTATCATCTGTCTATCTATCTGTCTATCTATCTATCTATCTATCTATCTATCTATCTATCTATCTATCATCTATCTATCATCTATCTATCTGTCTGTCTGTCTGTCTTTCTTTCTTTCTATCAATCATCTATCAATCATCTGTCTGTCATCAATCTATCTATCTATCTATCTATCTATCTATCTATCTATCATCTATCAACACTCCTTATTTGGTAATACAGTTGGAAAAAGATACACACTGTTACTTTTACTAAATTACTGTTAAAAAGTCCCCTATAAACCACACCAAGAGATGAATATGGTATATCAGATAAAGCAATGCCTGTATGTGAGTGTGGGCCCATACACATGCACCCACATCTCTACCTTACAGTATTTTAAACCATCTAGCAAAATATATTAAGCCTCCTATACCAGGATTATTTATTTTTTTAAAAAAGTCTCCTAGGAGACTTATTCAGGGATGGACGTGCCAGTTAAAACAATGGGCAATTTCCCACCCACCCCTGGGCTGCATGAACAATTCTGCAGGGATTTCTCTTGATCAATTTCACTTACCAGTCGCCAGAACTAGACTGCAAAAAATGATCCCAATTCCATAGAACAGCCAAGAAGTTTTCATCTTTAAGTCTTGGGTTCGGGTGTGCTCCCTGCTGTGTGCTCCTCAACAAGGAAGGTGTGTGTGTGTGGAAGTGTTACACACACCAGTTTTTTTTTTCTCCCTGAAAGATCAAAGCTGATTACAGGCGAGATGCACTGAAGGCTGTGAGTAGACACTGTGAAACCACAATCTATGGTCGGTTTACTAATCAAAAAAGAAACCTCCCCGTTCTTTGAAAGCTGGACTAGATGGGAGCGTTTTTTCTTCCCTACTTCATTCAGGTTTTTTATTCATATTGATAGTAGTTTTGAGCATTGAGAGGGACACACATAATATAAATGGCAAAATATGCAACATAAAACGCATGAGGTTAGAAATGAGCTATGAGCAAATTGTGATCCTCTGGGACAGCGGTCAACAACTGGTGGTCCGTGGCCCACTGGTGGTCCATGAGAAAATTTTGGTGGTCCGCAGAAAAATTATTTGCATTTTTTTATATTGCACTAAATCAGGGGTCCTCAGACTACGGCCCCTGGGCCGGATACGTGCAATGAATGTTTGTGTTTATTTATTTATTTATTTATTTATTTATTTATTTATTTATTTATTTATTTATTTATTGGTTTGATTTATATGCCGCCCTTCTCTGGAGACTCAGGGCAGCTTACAATGCGTTAAGCAATAGCCTTCATACTTTTGTATATACCTGCTTAGTAGGTGTTCTTTTTTATACAAAGTCAGCTTATTGCCCCCACAATCCGGGTCCTCATTTTACCTACCTCGAAAGGATGGAAGGCTGAGTCAACCTTGAGCCTGGTGAGATTTGAACTTGCAGTAATTGCAGGCAGCTGGTGTTACTTAACAGCACTTTAGTCTGCTGCGCCACCAAGGCTCTCTGTTGCTGCAGAGAGTCTCCCCCTTTGGGGTCTTTTTGTGTGGGGCAGAAATTCCAACTTGGGATCTGCTTCGGCCTCCTGGTGTGGGGCTTTGGGCGAAGGCTGGAGGGAAGCGCCACTGTTGGCGAAGAGCCAGAGGACCTTGTTCTGACTGAGCATCTCAGCCCGCTGAGCCTCCCGGCGCTGGTCCCTGGCCTTGCACTCCCACAGATGTTCCATCTGCTTGGAAAGCCTATGCTCCTAGTCCTGAGTGAGGTGCTTTTGCTGAGCCTCCTTCTCGGTCAGATCCAATTTGAACTGAGCTGTTTAGCCAACACTTTCTCATGGTGATTGCTTAGCTCCAACAACTGCTTCCTGTTGGGGCCCTAAGGAGCCTGGGCGGACAGGCGAGGAATGGCTGGGAGAGGAGGAGTGAGTAGAGGCCGGCGAAGCGCCCCTCGACATGAGTGACATCGAGTTGGCCACGCCCACCCAGTCACATGACCACCTAGCCACGCCCACCCAGCTGATCATTAGGCAGATCGTATTAGCGGTCCACAGAATTTAAAATTATGAATTTAGTGGTCCCTGAGGTCCAAAAGGTTGGGGACCCCTGCTCTGGGAGAGTGTTTTTCAAACTTGGCAGCTTTAAGAGATGCGGATTTCAACTCCCAGAATTCCCCAGGAGTTGAAATCCACATCTCTTAAAGTTGCCAAGTTTGAAAAATGCTGCTTTTGGAACTCAACAAATTAATGTTGCCTAGTACAGGTAGTCCTCAACTTACAGCAATTCATTTAGTGACCGCTCAAAGTTACAACATCGCTGAAAAAAATGACTTATGACCGTTTTCCATACTTACAACCGTTACAGCATTTCCCATGGTCACATGATCAAAATTCAGAGGCTTGGCAACTGCCTCATAGTTATGACGGCTGCAGTGTTCTGCGGTCATGTGATCCGCTTTTGCGACCTTCTGACCAAGCAAAGTCAATGGGGAAACCCAATTCACTTAACAACCGTGTTACTAACTTAACAAATGCAGCGATTCACTTAACAACTGAGGCAAAAAAAGTCGTAAAGTGGGGCAAACTCCCTTAACAAATGTTTCACTTAGCAACATAGAGTTTGGGCTCAATTGTGGTCGTAACTCGAGGACTATCTGTACTGCTATACTCCCTGGGAATTTAATTTTTTCTGGAATACATACTATCGCTGAGAGACCACTGGGGCATAAATAGAATATCCTAGTAGTTTTCAGCTAATACAAAAAGACAACAATTTCCAATGGGATAGTTAATAATGTCTGTTATAGTTATAGATGGTTCCATTATTCTTTTACAGCAGAAACCACAAACCAATTGTGGTGTCTTAATTTTTTTAAAAAACAACCCTTCATAATGATAAATTGTTATCACGTGAAGGTTTTCTAAATCATTCTCTGCTTCTACAGCCCCTTGTAGAAGGGATGACATGATAGCAGTCAATTCCAATATCTGAGGGGCTGCCACAAAGAAGAAGAGGGAGTCAAGCTGTTCTCTGAAGTACCTGAAGGCAGGACGAGAAGCAATGGATGGAAATTAACCGAGGAGAGAAGTAAAGCTGAAGTAAACCTGACAGTAAAGAGAAATTTTCTGTCAGTGAAAATAAATCAGTAGAACGAGTTGCCTTCAGAGGGTTTTTTGTTTTTTAGAAGAGGTTGGACCACCAGGTATAGGACTCCTGTCTGAACAGGGGGGTGGACTAGAAGACCTCCAAGGTCCCTTCCAACTCTATTAAATGTGTGTGTGTGTGTGTGTGTGTGTGTGTGTGTGTGTGAGAGAGAGAGAGAGAGAGAGAGAGAGAGAGAGAGAGAGAGAGAGAGAGAGAGAGAGAGAGAGTATAAAGTATATACCAGGGGTCTGGCAATCGTAAACACTCAAAGAGCCATTTGGACCCGTTTCCCACAGAAAAGAAAACACCGGGAGCCACAAAAGCCTTCCCGTGTCTGACTATTTCTTGAGCGGCCACAAAACTAGCATGTGTAGTTGAATTAAACATTCTGTTTTCTTCTGAAACTTTTCTTTTCTTGGAGTTATCCGTGGTTGGCCTACCGGGGGTTGAAAAGCTCAATAAATCGCATGCCGGTGGGTGTCGCACATTGGCAGTTGTGATGCATATTTTGAGTGACAGGGAGCCGTAGCAGAGGGGTGAAAGAGCCACATGCGGCTCCAGAGTCGCAGGTTGCTGACCCCTGGTATATACACTCAACATACGTGTATATAAAGTATACACACACAATCTCTGTGTGTGTAGGGGAAGAGACAGGAAAGAGAAAAATGGGGCGGGGGGAAAGATGGCAGTTACAAAGACAAGCTGTGACACAGCTATTCTTGCATTGGCTAGCAAATTCACATGAATCCTGTGGTGAGGGATGCAATGGTTTTATTTTTATTAGAATAAACTGTTGCGGCCGGCACAAAGACAGTAATTTCTAACTAGATTTCAAGCTGCCTTTTTCAATCCTTCAGCTGTACAGTTCGGGGCCTTAACTGCCTCCAAGCACCCACGTAAAAACACCCACTTTCTGACCACAGTTTGATTTCTAAAGAATAAAGTTTCAGTTCCTTTGTTGGTTGTGTAACCACAAAAGACAGGCTATTTTGCCGAGGACGCCCCCAACTGAATTTTCAAACCAAGACTTCGAAGTAATATATTATTAGCATCAGGTGGGATGTCTTGGTCTTTTCTTCGGAAAAGGCCAGCGTAACACAGCTACCCACGACTAACCACAACTGGACTGATGGCCAAATATGGCTTTTTCAGGCTCGTGCCTTGATGTGTATATTTTCCAATGAGACAAACCGAGATGGAAAGATCATTTTATTACAATTTATCAGAATATTTCAGTCAAAAGGGATTCCTCGTTCCAAGAGGGAACCCCAATATTTTGCTTACATCCCCTTTTATAGTTAACATAACAAAGAAATCTGAAAGAGGGAAGTTGATTGGACAGGATAATAGCATACATGTTTATTAAAATGAGGTCTGAAGGGCAGTAGCGGGTTTCAATTAAGGTCACTACTGATTTGCTTGCGGGCGCGGGCATTCTTACACGCGGGCATGCATGCTCGCACACGTGTGTGCATGTGCAGAAGCTTCAACACATGCGCAGAGACGTCTGGCTGGGTGGGCGGAGCCTCTCACTGCTGGCGCTACCAGTTCGCCCAATCCGGGGTGAACCGGTAGCAATCCACCACTGCTGAAGGGGAATAAATTGTAAGGAGAAAGGTTGTTTCGGGTTCACAAAAGAGATAAGCCAGACCCTAATTTGTACTAACAAACTTTTCTTATCAGGAGCTAGTCTCCAGCTTGTTTATCAGTTTAGGAATGTTAAAAGCTAATAAATCTTGAACATCACTTTAAAAGAAAGAATATAAATCAGATTAAAATACAAAATAACTATGTTAGTTAACAAATTATAAAACCCATGTTATTTGCCCCTCAGGATCCAACGTAGTATACAAAGCAAGGCTTAAACCTCAAAGAAAGATATGATTATTATATTTCCACTAGGTTAAAAGCAGCCAAAGGGCAGAGAGGGTGTGACATGGACAGAAACTGCAGATCTTAGGGGAAAAGGAGTTTAAAAAAATATCCTCAACTTACGACCAGAATTGAACCCAAAATTTCGGCTGCTAAGCAAGAGAGTTGTTAAGTGAGTTTGGTCCCATGTTATGACATTTCTTGCTGCCATTGTTAAGTGAATCACTGCGGTTGTTAAATCAGGACCCTGGTTGCTAAGTGAATCCGGCTTCCCCGTTGACTTTGCTCGTCAGAAGGTCGCAAAAAGGGGTCGCATGACCCAGGGACACCGCAATTGTCATAAATATGAGCCAGTGGCCAACCATCTGGATTTTGATCATATGATCATGGGGAGGCTGTCAGAGTTGTGTGTTTAAGGATCAGAAGTCCCTTTTTTCCTCCAGGGTCATTGAATGGTCACTAAATGAATGGTTGTTAAGGCAAGGACAAACTGAAGCGACAAGAAGCTGACAGTCCATGGAGAGTTTACAGGGAGCACAAGTACCGTGTTTCCCTGAAAATAAGACTGGGTTTTATAGTAATTTTTGCTCCAAAAGACGCATTAGGGCTTATTTTCTGGTTAGGTCTTATTTTGGGGGAAATACAGTACTAAATGCATCCATGTGGCTGACAATCTTAAGGTAAAGGTTCCCCTAACACATACTGTATGTGCTAGTCGTTCCCAACTCGTTCCCGTTTCAAAGCCGAAGAGCCAGCGCTGTCCAAAGACGTCTTGGTGGTCATGTGGCCGGCATGACTAAACACCAAAGACGCACAGAACGCTGTTACTTTCCCACCAAAGGTGGTCCCTATTTTTCTACTTGCATTTTTTACCTGCTTTCGAACTGCTAGGTTGGCAGAAGCTGGTACAAGTCACGGGAGCTCACCCCGTTACACGGCAATAGAGATTCGAACCGCTGAACTGCCGACCTTTCGATCGACAAGCTCAGCATCTTGAGCCACCACGTCCCCCCTGACACTCTTAACTGGGGCTTATTTTGGGGGGTAGGACTTATATTATGAGCATCCTGAAAAATCATGCTAGGACTTATTTTCCGGTTGGGTCTTATTTTCGGGGAAACAGGGTAATAATGAATTTCTGAAAACATTAGGAATTCTGGTTGTCATCTGAAGAATGACACGGGGGAGAATTAAGCTTTTCGAAGCAAAGTTCGCCTCTCTGCTAGGTTTAACCAGTCTGAATTTTGTCATTCATATCTGAGCAAAACTGCCCTTTCTCCTCTATGTTTCCATTGGAGCTGGGTGCCTAATACACTTAAATAAATAAATAATAAATGTTTTCCCAAATTAAAGCCACAGTTGACAGATCCTGATTTGTGTATGTGTGTGTGTGTGTGCAATACAGGTCTTGTGCTAGTTACAAAATGCTTGTGGTTTCCTTTCAGGCTAATCTGCTTTTCCAGGAAGCTTCTTATTGCAAGAAATTTGTGCCGGAATAATTTCCGACACCAACTGCGTTACTTGCATCTTTTAAAACAGATCCATCGAGGTTGTATGTCCTCTACATACAATTGTTCATTTAGTGATCAAAATTACAACGGCACTGAAAAAAAGTGACTTATGACCGCTTTCCACACTTACGACCATTGCAGCTGCATCCCTGTAGCCACATGAACAAAATTTGGACACTCGGCAAATGGCTGCACTGCAGGGTTCTGGGTTCTAAAATTTTTACTACCGGTTCTGTGGGCGTGGCTTATTTTGTGGGCATGGTTTGATGGTCATGTGACAATTCTTTAGGATTTAGCAGAGGTACTGGTCTACCAGGTTTTTAACTGCTTGCAGAGCTGTACCGGTCTACCCATTTGTTTTTGGAGGCACCAGTCTACCCATTTGTTTTTTGAGCGCACTGGTCTACCAGCACCCTGCCTTTTAACACTGATCAGCTGTAGGGCGGCCCTTTGAAGCCCCGCGGCAAGAGTTTAAACAGTTTTTTTCCTTCTAGCCGATCAGCTGGGACTCAGAAGGCAGCAATAGATTGGGGGTGGGGCCAAATAAAAGGTAAGAATAACACGGGGGGGGCGGGAGGACCCAGCTCCCGAACAAAGAGAACCGGTTCGGTGACGTCATATTATCACCGCTACTGGCTCGGCTGAACCGGGCTGAACCGGGAGGAACCCACCACTGCTGCACTGGTTCCGTCATCTGACCAATCTTTGTAATCTTCCCAACCGACTTCCGACAAGCAAAATCAATGGGAGAATCCAGATTTGCTTAAGGACTATTTAACAACTGCTGTGATTTGCTTAATGCCTGGGGCAAAAAGGTCGTAAAACGGGGCAAAACTCACTTGACAACTGCCTGGCTTGAACATTGGAAAGTTTGGGTTCAATTGTGTCCGTACGTCGAGGACTATCTGCAAGGCTGGGATTCTACTACTCTGACTCCTAGCTATAAGAATGTTATTTAGTTGTTGACTTGCCATTTTATACAGCTTTTTTGCAAACATTTTCCCAACTCTCCTTGTTTTATTTTTGCCTGGAGGACACTCAGCTCAATTGAATTGTGTTAAAATGTGATAGAAGAGTTAAAATGCGGTATTTGAGATGAAAAGTCTGAATAAATAAGGAAGACAACCCACACACAAAACTTGTGTTCATTTTTGCCTATGTTAATCTCAAGTAAGCCTCAGGAAGTGGCAAGAAACCATTTAGCTTTGTCTTATCTAAATGGGATTGTCTTGGATTAATATTTGGATGGAAAGGCAGGAAGCTATGAACTAGGTGGGAAAGTTTTTTAAAAAATCATACAAGAAAATAATTGCAAACCCTTTGTGTATCGAACAGAATAATAGAATAACAAAGTTGGAAGGGACCTTGGAGGTCTTCTAGTCCAACCCCCTATACATTTTAGACAATTGGTTGTCCAATCCCTTCTTAAAAACTTCCAGCATTGGAGCATTCACAAGTTCTGGAGGCAAGCTGTTCCACTGGTTAATTGTTCTCAATGTCAAAGAAACTGTTATAATAATAATAATAATAATAATAATAATAATAATAATAATAATAATAATAATAATAATAATAATAATAATAATAACTTTATTGTCATTATACATGTATACACAGTATACCCATACAATGAAATTCACTTAACCCCCAAAGACCAGGTCCAACATACATAACAATCCCCAAACACACTCCCACCCACCACAAATTCCCCACCCCTAAACCACCCAAACATCCACACAACAGATCAAGAAATGCTGTCCAACAGCTCACTGATGGTGGCCCTTTAGTTCATTGTGGAGTGCAATTATAGCTCTGGGATAAAAACTATTCAGAAAATGTGTGTGGTCCGAGTTTTAATTGTTCTGTATCTTCTGCCCGAAGGCAAAAGTCCAAAAAGATTGTAAGCAGGATGGGAAGAGTCCCTGAGAATGCTATGCAACTTTCTCAAACAGCGAGATGCGAAGATGTCGTCCAAGGATGGTACCTGGAGTCCGATGATATTCTGGGCAGTTTTAATGATTCTCTGTAGAGCTTTTTTTGTCCGCTACAGAGCTGCTCACATACCATGCAAGAATGCCATATGTCAGGACACTCTCAATGGTGCTGCGATAGTAGGACAGAAGTAGATGGTGAGATAGATTTATCTTTCTGAGCATTCTCAGGAAGTACAGCTTCTTCTGTGCCTTCTTCGCAAGCGTGTTAGCATTCATAGTCCATGAGAGGTCCTTCGAGATATAAATGCCCAGAAATTTAAAACTACCCGCCCTCTCCACTTTCTCACCATTTATGTACAATGGTAAATGTACATCTCTCTTCCTCCTGAAGTCAATTATAAGTTCTTTAGGTTTTTTGGCTATCGAAATGTCCATGTAAATTATCATGTGTGTCTGTGTTCAACCCCCTTTTTGGGGTCTTCTCCAAAGCCTGAGTGTGAATGGCTGTCCTTCCTCCTCACCCACCCTCCCCTTCCAATCCTTCAAGCCACTTGTCACCTGCTTTGCAGTGTCAGTGCCTGAGATTTTATTTATTCAACCAATGGGTTGAAGTCTCTCCCAAAGGAAAGTTGTTTAGCTGAAGGTGAGTGCCAGCTAAAAAAAAACCAACAACCCAGCAAAGTGGTTATCAGATAGAAGCCTTGGCAGGTTTAATAGAATAAGAGAATTGGAAGGGACCTTGGAGGTCTTCTAGTCCAACCCCCTGCTTAGGCAAGGAAACCCTACACCAGTTCAGACAAATGGTTATCCAACATCTTCTTAAAAATTTCAAGTGTTGGAGCATTCACAACTTCTAGAGGCAAGTTGCTCCCCTGATTAATTGTTCTGTCAGGAAATTTCTCCTCAGTTCTAGGCTGCTTCTCTCCTTGATTAGTTTCCACCCATTGCTTCTTCTCCTGCCCTCAGGTGCTTTGGAGAATAGTTTGACTCCCTCTTCTTTGTGGCAGCCCGAGATATTGGAACACTGCTATCATGTCTCCCCTAATCCTTCTTTTCATTAAACTAGACATACCCAGTTCCTGCAAGCATTCTTCATACGTTTTAGCCTCCAGTCCCCTCATCATCTTTGTTGCTCTTCTCTGCACTCTTTCTAGAGTCTCCACATCTTTTTTACATCATGGCGACCAAAACTGAATGCAGTATTCCAAGCGTGGCCTTACCAAGGCATTATAAATTATGCAGGCATTATGTAAATTATCAATAATTCACTTCAATTAAAGCTACTTTACCTTTAAAGTATAATCAGATATAATCAGATTTTTTTTTCTGCTGTATGCCTCCATACAACCATGATAAAACTGCCACGTGGGAATATTTTACACAGCGCCTCTTCTCAATCGACAAAGTGCAGAAAGCCGAAAGAGAGACACACAACAACAGAGGAACAATGAGATGACTCCAAGAGTTGTTGTGGTGGAAAAAGAATGCATCCGATACCCACAAAGTGATATATTAGGCCGAACCCTGGAACCATTGTATGCAAACAGCCCAGGTGGCAGTTTATTTTTAAGAAAACCACAAAACAGGTGCAGCTGCTATAATTGAGGAGGAATTAAGAGTTAAATAAGCCAGGTTTAATAATTGGGACAAAGACTCAAAGCTGTTTAATCTCTCAGAAGAAAGCCATTATTTCACATCAGCTTTCTCATCTTCTTTGAGATATTACAGTAGTGGCCAGAATTGTGGAAACCTTTTGGGAAAAGTGTATTTTCTAAAAACTAGCTAATAACACCACTTTTTTTTTTTTTGTAATGGTAGTACCATAAAATTATATATCAATGGGAAGATAATTTAATCAAGAATGTAATGCAATAACTTTTATGAAGGATTTGCTGTTAAAATAGCAGTTACAGTATAAAGAAGAAAAGTGAAACACTTTTAGAAAAAACAAAATATACAAAAATTATCACCATAGAAAAAACGAGATATACAAAAATGATCACCATGTCAGTTAAGACTTAGTTAGGTAACCTTTAGCATGAATTACAGCCTTACAACGTCTTCCCATGGAGTGAACCAAGTCTTTTAGTTCTGCAGCTGTTATAATGTGAAACCAAGATAGAATGATGGCTTCTATTAACTGGGTTTTATTGCTGGGTCGCTTCTGACTAACAAGTTTTTTAGTCAGCTGCATAGATTTTCAATTGGGTTAAGGTCTGGGCTATTCCCAGGCCATTCCAGCAGTGGAATAGGATTATCTTGAAACTCCAAAAAAAAAGTGGTGTTATTAGCCATCAAAACTCAAAAATACACTTTTCCCAAAAGGTTTCCACAGTTTTGGCCACTATTGTCCATGTATCCATCCTATTTATTTAATGACCAAAGTTACAATGGCACTAAAAGGGGGGGGGGGAACGGGACATGTGGCCATTTTTCAGTTATGACCGTTGTAGCATGTAGCAGCGTTGTAGTTGGTAACTGGCATGTATTTATGACTATCCTGGGGGTCACCATTGGTAAACTTCCCAGCCAGCTCCCTGCATGCAAAATCAACGGGGAAAGTCAAATTTGTTTAACAACCACATGATTCTGTTAACAACTGCAGTACGCTGCTTAACAAGCGTGGCAAAAAAAGGTCATAAAATGAGGCGGAACTCACTTAACAACTGCTTCACTTGGCAATGGAAATTTTGGGCTCGATAGTGGTCATAAGTCAAAGACTATCTGTATGATCATGAGGAAAGGAGAAGAGAGGTTACACAGGCATTGTACCCTTGTGGATTGGCTTGGAGATCAACGCCCTGAGTTTTATCTCTTTGAAAACCTGTAACTGTTTCCATCTCCTGGTAGAAGATAGCAATAGCACTTAAGACTTATATACCGCTTCACAGTGCTTTTACAGCCCTCTCTAGCGGTTTACAGAGTCAGCTTATTATCCCCAACAATCTGGGTCCTCATTTTACCCACCTCGGAAGGATGGAAGGCTGAGTCAACCTTGAGCCGGTCAGAATCGAACTCCTGGAGTGAGCATTGAATTAACCCTGTAGTACTGCATTCTGACCATTGCACCACCATGGCCTCTAGTAAAATTCAACTCCTCACTTCATAAACACAAACAGGGGCATCGTGGTTTATGAGCGAAGCCAAAACTTCATGGTCACAGGGTTTTCATCACACAATTATGACTGTCATCTTGTATTTTAAGATCTCTCCTGCCAGCAGATCACATTGGAGGCAGTTTTCTTGACGACAAGATGGGCATTTGACTTCCCAAGCTACTCTCCATTCTTGGTCTTCCTTGGCGTTCTTGAGTTACTTACAAAGAAAAATGTCGTAATAAATGAATAAAAATACCAGCCATCTTAAATCTTGCATCACGTCCAAGTCGAGGAAAGATCTACCCCAGTTCCCTATGGACACTTATTTGGTGACAGTAAAGTTCAATTACATATTCCTTTGTCTGGCTGCTATTACTAAAGTTTGCAAATCTAAGGAACAGCAATAAAAAGCACGTAGTAGCCATACAGTATAAAAAAATGGACAGTAGAATCCATTGCAGTTGGGTGGCCAATTCTTTTAGATAAGACAGACAGATAGAAAGAGGTTGATAGGCAGATGGTAGATAATGATAAATAGATGACTGACAGAGGTAGCACATAGTAACTATACAGCGTAAGATAGATAGATAGATAGATAGATAGATAGATAGATAGATAGATAGATAGAAAAATAGATAATAGAAGAAGATAGAAAGGTTGATAGATGGTAGATAATAATAGATAGATGAATGGGTGGATGAATGATAGACAGAAAAAGGTTGATAGGTAGATGACTGACAGACATAGACAGACAGAGGTAGATAGGTAGATAATGGTAGATGATAGATGAATAGAATAGAATAGAATAGAATAGAATAGAATAGAATAGAATAGAATAGAATAGAATAGAATAGAATAGAATAGAATTCTTTATTGGCCAAGTGTGATTGGACACACAAGGAATTTGTCTGGCTGCATATGCCTCTCAGTATACATAAAAAGACACAATACATTTGTCAAGAATCATAAGGTACAACACTTAATGATAGTCATAGGGTACAAATAAACAATAGAATCATATTAGGAAACAGTCAATATAAATCGTAAGGATAGAAATAAGGATACGATAGATAGATAGATAGATAGATAGATAGGAGTGGGAAGCCCCCACCTCCCCCACCCAGAAGAATGAAACATTTTTGGAAATATTAAAAGCAGAATATATTTCCCCAAAGGGAGAAATGGAGAAACATGCTGTTAAAGAAAGAAAGCAGACTCAGTCTTTCTCTCCATGTTATTTCCAACTCTTTCTCCCAACTTGGAACTGAACCAGATGGATTTTAGATAGATAGATAGATAGATAGATAGATAGATAGATAGATAGATAGATAGATAGATAGATAGATAGATAGAGATGAGAGAAAATAAATCTAAATACAAATATTGATAGGTAGAGATGATAGGTAGATAGATAGATATAGATGAGAGAGAAAATAATATAAATACAAATTGATTAATATAGAGAGATGATAGATAATAGATAAGGTAATGGATAGATGGATAGATAGATAATGGATAGACAGATATGGATAGATATGAGAGAGAGAAGATAGATATAGATAGATGTGTGCGTGAGACAGACAGACATAGATATGGTATATAATGATAGATGATAGATAAGACAAAGTTTGATAGGTAGATGATAGGAAGGTAGTAGATAGGTAGACAGACAGGTTGATAGATAGGTAAATGGAAGATAATGATAGGTGATTAAAGCAGAAAGAAAAATTAAAATGGAAAACAAAGCCAAAGGCAGGCATCATTAATAATTTGTCGGCCTTCCAGAGGCAGATTTTCCCCAGATGCATAAAAAAGCAATATATTCCTTACAGGTGTGGGCAACTGTGGCCCTTTTACAACCTGTGGACTTCAACTCCCAGAATTCCTGAGACAGACAAGCTGGCTCAGGAATTCTGGGAGTTGAAGTCCACAGGTTGTAAAAGGGCCACAGTTGCTCACCCCTTCAAGGGGGCCAGGAATGGCGGCGGGCAAAAGAGCCAAAAGCCAGAAGGGCTCCACGCTGACGCCACGCCCTTTCATAAAACAGGCTCCCACTCTCTATAGTCTTTTTTTCAAACAGAGCGCCCCAAGCTCTCCACAACCGGAAGCTCAAAACCGCCGGAAGTTAAGCCATGGGAGGGGGAAAGCCAAGATTGGCGTACGGAACAGAGGCGACAAGTAACAGAAGGGTCACCTCTTTCCTTTCCCAGAAACCGGAAGCGGGCTCCGAGTTGGCCTCAACCTCGACCCGGAAGTCGTATCTTGGCCCCGCCGGCGTGACCGTTGCGACCGTTGTGTCACATTTCCCCGGTTTTTTTTCCTCCCCCCCACCTTTATTTTTGAGGGGTTCGGCGGCCATCATGGTGAAGGCACGCCGGAGAATCCCGCCGGCTTTGCGGGCCTCGGCCGGCCGCGAAGAGAAGATAGAGGAGCCGGAGCCGGGGGAGCCGCTCGTGACGGAGGAGGCGGACGACTTCCACGAGCGGCGGCTGGAGGAGGCGGTGCTGGCGGCGCTGGGCAGCGAGGAAGAGGAGGAGGAGGAAGAGGAGGAAGAAGAGGTGCTGGGCCTGCAGCTGTCTGAGAATAGCGAGTCTGAGGAAGAGGGGGACGCGGGGCCTGGTGGTGATGATGATGATGATGATGAAGAGGAGGACGATGAGCCTCTGGACATGGACAGCGACCTGGAAGAGCAGCGGGGCGAAGGCAGATGGGGCTCAGGCCTCCCCAGCGAGCTAGCTTGGGGTGAGAGAAAGAAGCTCTACTATGGCACCGACTACGAGGGGGCAGCCCGCCGTCCCAAAGCCCCCAAGAAGACCAAGGAAGAAGTGGAAGCCGAGGAGCTGGAAGAAGAAGCGGAAGCTCAGGCCATTCAGAGGAGGATGGCGGAGAACTTGGGCGAGGAAGACTACGGCTTGGATCTCCTTCAGGCTTACGCCAGGGCAGCGGAGCCGACGAGCGGGAAAGAATCCGGGCAGAAAATCGCCAAGGACTTGGCGTCCCTTTCTAAAAAAGAGCAGCTGAAATTGCTGAGGAAAGAATCTCCCGAACTGCTGGAGTTGATTCAGGATTTCGAAGCCAAAGTCCTGGAGCTCAGAGATGAACTGGAGCCCCTCGTGCAGATGATGGGGGACGGGGTCATCCCGGAGGGAAAAGGGAGCCAGTATTTGCGAACCAAGTACCACCTCTATCTGAACTACTGCTGCAACATCAGTTTTTACTTGGTGCTGAAAGCGAAAAGGATTCCAATCCACGGCCATCCCGTCATCGAAAGGCTTGTCACTTATAGGAACCTGATCAATGACTTAGCGGTGGTGGACCAAAAACTGTTGCCAGAGGTTCGCCTGCTTCTTAAGGAATTCCGTAGTAACGAGACCGATGGGGTGGAGAACAGGAAGGAGAAGAAGTCCACGCCGTTTGTTAGAAAAACGGTTCATAAAAGGAAAACGAAATCACCAAGCTTTACAAACGATGAGGCTGAAGACGAACTGGCAGATGATTCTGATTTTGATGAGCAAGCTGCATTGGAGTTTTACAAAGAGATGGAAGAGAAGATCATGCTTAAGAAGAAGAGGAAACGAGAAGAAAAAGAAGGCACGAGTCTTCCAGTCGTTGAAGAGGAAGAATCGGATCAAAAGAGAGGAGCAACGTACCAGATGTTGAAAAATAAAGGCCTAACGCCTAGAAGAAAGAAGATTGATCGTAACCCAAGAGTCAAACATCGTGAGAAATTCAGAAAAGCCAAGATCCGTAGAAGGGGACAAGTTCGTGAATTCCGAAGAGAAACGCAAAAATACGCAGGCGAATTGTCTGGCATTCGTGCTGGAGTTAAGAAAAGTATTAAGCTCAAGTGATCCACTGTCTTCCTTCTATTCACCTATTTGCAGACTAGTTGACGTGAACTTAATAAATGTATCTCTTTTTGAGAATTATAAGCTGTATTATTTTTAATAATGGTTCTCACTTCCTGGGTTGTATCCATTACAGGGGTTTGACTTTAATAGACAGGTAGTCTTCAAAGTACTTTTTTAAAAAAACTAACCATTTGAAGTTTCAACAGCACTGGAAAAAGTTGCCAAAAGTCTGAATTTTGATTATTTGATCATGGGAATGCTGCAACAGTTGTATGAAAACCTACCACCATTGCAGCATCAAAATTCAGACACTTAGCAACTGCCTCATATTTATGACGGTTGCAGTGTCCTGGGGTCACATGATCACCTTTTGGGTCCTTGCAAGTAAAGTCAGTGGGGAGGCCAGATTCAGATAACAACTGTGTTACTACCTTGACAGTTGTGGCAAGAAAGGTCGTAAAATGGGTCAAAATTCCCTTAACAACTCTTGCTTAGCAGCAGAGATTTTGGGCTCAATAATAATCGTAAATTGAGAACTATCTGTAGTGCTTAAATGAGCACTAGCTGGGGCACCTCCTTTTCTCAGGGGTGGGTTCTAAATATTTTTACTACCGGTTCTGTGGGTGTGGCTTATTTTGTGGGTGTGGCTTGATGGTCATGTGACAATTCTTTAGGATTTAGCAGAGGTACTGGTCTACCAGGCTTTTAACTGCTTGCAGAGCTGTACTGGTCTACCTATTTGTTTTTGGAGGCACCGGTCTACTCATTTGTTTTTGCAGGCACCGGTCTACCATCAAACTGTCTTTTAACACTGATCAGCTGTAGGTCAGCCCTTTGAAGCCTGGTGGCAAAAGTTTAAACAATTTCTTTTCTTCTAGCCGATCAGCTGGGACTTGGGGGGCACCAATAGATAGGGGGTGGGGCCAAATAAAAGGTAATAACGCGGGGAGGGGGCAGGAGGGCCCAGCTCCCAAACAAAGAGAACCAGTTCGGTGATGTTGTATTGTCACCGCTACCGGCTTGGCGGAACCGGGAGGAACCCACCACTGCCTTTTCTTCAATCATGGTTCATTTGGTTCCTTCCTTTGACCATTGATATTATTTCTGGAATAGAATGTGGCAGGACATAGCAGTGGAGCGGGGAGGTAAATGACAATATAACAGGCATTTGTGGGCAGAGTGTTGTCTCCTTGGTTTACCACTGGATACAACTACAGGTAGTTCTCGACTTACAACAGTTTGTTTAGTAACCGTTCAGTTACCACACTGAAAAAAATGACCTAAGACCTTTTTTTCAGAGTTACCACCTTTGCAGCTATCCCCATGATCACGTGATCAAAATTCAGATGCTCGGCAACTGGTTCATATTTATGACCGTTGCTGTGTCTTAAGGTCACGTGATTCCCTTTTGCGACCTGATAAGCAGTCAGTGGAGAAGCCAGATTCACTTAACAACCAAGTTGCTAACTTTATCAACTGCAGTGATTCCCTCAAACTGAGTCAAGAAAGGTAAAATGGGGCAAAACTCCCTTAACCAATGTCTCACTTAACGACAGGAAATTTGGGCTTAATTATGGTCGTAAGGCAAGGACTATCCATACTGGCCTTGTCAATTCAGGACAACTTTCCAAGTTGTTTCATACTATTGTAACCTTCCATAAAAGTCAAGTCTTCATGGAGTCAAGCTTCACTGTTGGTTACTTCTGATATATATATATACATGTATTTTTCTTGGCCACAGTACAAAAGCAGCTTGCTGATGCCTTCTGTGGGACTTCATAACTACTTTTCAGTCTGATCCTCTGGTTTGATATTGGCTGGTAGTTTCCTAATCCAAGTATTAGTTAAGTACCCCTCTGCTTAGATTTTAACCTAAAAAGTTTAGTCAGATGCTGCCACCTACTGAGAAAACTGTATTGTTACATCACATCTAGTCTTCCCCAAGTCATTTTCAGATGTTAATTTAAACCAATTCCCCGAACCTTCCAGCCAGGATCTGAAGAGTATCAAACATAAACCAGCATAATAGAAGGTAAAAAATTGAGGGAGATTGGTTTGGTTTGGTTGTTATTTTTAGAATATGTTCTTCGTTAAATGGTACCTGTCAGTTCCATTTGCCATACAATAGCAAAGTTACTGAAGAATTTGCAAAACTGGTTATTAAGTTTTGTGGATTCTTATTAGTTTTAACGAAATGGCTCAAAATTGACAAAAAAAAATAAAAAATTAGAAAGCACAGACTCCAGAAACTCTTAAAAATTCAAAGTTAAATTCTGCAAAATTGTACATTACTTTCTCACATTTTGAAAGGAATTTGGCAATCATCTAATCCAACTCCATTTTGTGCAATTACAGCATCGCTAATAGTTGTCCTGGTTTTGTTTAAAACCCTCCTGCAAGCTAGAACCTACCATCTATCATCTGTTCCAATTTCTGAAACTTATTTTTTCTTCTTGGTGCTATTTAATCCATGGAATTAAGAGCATATCGGACATTGGAATATGTCCTGCCATGGGGAAAATCAGCACTTACCAATTGTTAGATAAATATCATTGGACAGAGGTTGGAAAAAATAAAATTTACAATGCGTTATTTACAGAAAAGATCCAGGTGATTTTAAAAAAACGAGCCAAGTAATATTGCTATATAATGGGGAAAGGCAATTACACAGGCTTAAGGATATTGATTTATCTGCCAAGATTTCAGAAACAAGTTTTTTCAGGGGAGTAGAGTGGCATAAAACTTTAAACAGTAAATGAAAAGTGAATTTAAATCCAATAGAATACAAATCTCATTACTTTTTGTAATGACATTAATGGAAATGTAATTGTAAATTCTGACCTGAGAACACAGTGCATGCTTTACTACTCATTAACTACCGGTAACTACTATGAATCTTTACAAATTTACTATGCATTGAATTGAATATTATTTTCATTCATGGAGTAATATTGTTTGCTCAGAATTAAGTATTTCAGAGTTGTTAAAAGCTACGTAAACAGTACTGAACCTGCACAAGGTTATTTGGAAAGATTGCAGTATGTTAATCCTGTTGAGAAAGGTTGCATAAACTAATTAATTTTCCGGTTTGTGTTCATTATTTGTCCTATTTATATTATTGTCCTTGTTTATATCGTTAATTTATTTGCTGCTTCTCTCGCCATAGAGTTGTGGCGGCCCATCTTACAAAGTGACCAAGTGAAGTACAACAATAAAGCCATAAATATAGAAAAACAATAATTGGACTGGACTCCGACTGGGTAGATCCAGTGGGGATGACGGAGGCAGGTCCTGAGAATGTTATCTGGGATGAGTTTGACTCTGTGACCCCTGAGGACGTGGACAGGATTCTGGGTAGACTGAATGCGACCACATGTTTGTTGGACCCGTGCCCCTCCTGGTTAGTGCTGGCTTCCCGGGAGGTGACGCGAGGCTGGCTCCAGGGGATTATAAATGCTTCATTGAGTGAGGGTGTCTTTCCCGCCGCCTTGAAAGAGGCGGTGGTGAGACCTCTCCTCAAGAAGCCTTCCCTGGATCCGGCAATATTGGCTAATTATCGTCCAGTCTCCAACCTTCGCTTTGTTGCGAAGGTTGTTGAGTGTGGTGGCACGACAGTTTCCCCGGTACCTGGATGAAACGACGTATCTAGATCCGTTCCAGTCGGGCTTCAGGCCTGGGTACAGCACGGAAACGGCATTGGTCGCGTTGGTGGATGATCTCTGGAGGGCTCGGGACAGAGGTTGTTCCTCTGTCCTGGTCCTATTAGATCTCTCAGCGGCTTTTGATACCATCGACCATGGTATCATGCTGCACCGGTTGGAAGAGTTGGGGGTGGGAGGCACCGTACTACGGTGGTTCTCCTCCTTTCTCTCCGACCGGTCGCAGTCTGTGTTGACAGGGGGGCAGAGGTCGACCCCGAGGCCCCTTATATGTGGGGTACCACAAGGATCGGTCCTCTCGCCCCTTTTGTTCAACATTTATGTGAAGCCGCTGGGTGAGATCATCCGTGGTTTTGGGGTGGAGTACCATCAGTACGCTGACGACACCCAGCTGTACATCTCCACCCCAGACCACCCCAACGATGCCCTTGAAGTGATGTCCCGGTGCCTGGAGGCCGTACGGATCTGGATGGGGAGAAACAGGCTCAGACTCAACCCATCCAAGACCGAGTGGCTGTGGTTTCCGACGTCCCGATATAGTCAGCTGGTGCCATCGCTGACTATTGGGGGCGAAGCATTGGCCCCCACGGAGAGGGCTCGCAACTTGGGTGTCCTCCTGGATTCACGGCTGTCTTTAGAAGAGCACTTGACGGCCGTGACCGGGAGGATTTTTCATCAGGTTCGCCTGATCCGCCAGTTGCGTCCCTTTCTGGATCGGGACTCGTTACGCACGGTCACTCATGCCCTCGTCACCTCCCGTCTGGACTACTGTAATGCTCTCTACATGGGGCTCCCCTTGAGGAGCGCTCGGAGGCTCCAACTGGCGCAGAGTGCAGCCGCGCGGGTGGTGATGGGAGCGACGTGGCGCTCCCATGTAACGCCCCTCCTGCGCGAGCTGCACTGGCTCCCGGTGGTCTTCCGAGTGCGCTTCAAGGTTTTGGTTATCACCTTTAGAGCGCTCCATGGCTTAGGACCTGGTTATTTACGGGACCGCCTGCTACCACCAATAGCCTCCCACCGACCAGTACGCTCCCATAGAGAGGGGCTCCTCCGGGTGCCGTCGGCCAAACAATGTCGACTGGCGGCCCCCAGGGGGAGAGCCTTCTCTGTGGGGGCACCTACTATCTGGAACGAGCTCCCCCCCGAGATACGGAGGATTCCGGATCTGCGTACCTTCCGTCGCACGCTTAAGACGTTCCTATTCCAGCAAGCCGGCCTGACCTAAACTTCTCCGCTTTTAAATGGGAATTTTAAATTTGGTTTTAAATTATTGGGGTTTTAAATATGGTTCAGCCAAATTTATTTAATTTGTTTTATCTCTATTTTAAATTTTGTACTTTCATGTTTTATTTTTATGGCTGTTCACCGCCCTGAGTCCTTCGGGAGTAGGGCGGTATACAAATTCAATAAATAAATAAAAAATAATAATAAATAAATAAATAAATTAAAAATTAGGCACGAAAACTAGCCAAAAGGCTTTGGGCCAGTTGCTCTGAGCCTCTAGGAAGGAAGCAATGGCAAATCACTTCTGAAAATGATGCCATTTGATAAAATCTGTTGGATGGAAAAGGCTGCTTCGGATCCTTTTAAGACCCTACAATTAATGTTATTTTTTAAAATGTGCAATGTGGAATAGCATAGGCCAACTGAATAACACCACAATGCTGTTAATTGCTTTACTGATATATTTTTTTAAAAAAACTCCTTAAAATCTGAAAAAAACCTATCACCCACACAAACTATAGGGTGAAGAAGAAACAAATGAAATGGAAAATTAATCAAAACCATCCCAAAACCTAAATAAGAATTGTAGCAAAGAAATGCTCCAAGGAAATGAGAAAGAAAATGTCAATGCTACCATCACCTCTGAAAAAAACCTTATTTAGCCACCCAAACTACAGAGCAAAGAGGAAAATAATTTAAAAAGGAACATTAATCCAAACCCAAATAAGAATTATAACACAAAGAGGAGAAAGAAATCCTTCAAGGAAATGAAAATAATAATGATGATGATGATGATGATGATGATGGCAAAATTACCACCACCACGTCTGAGAAAAACGTTATTTCTCCATGCATTTCTAGGGTGAAGAGAAAAAAAATCAAAATGGAAAATGAACTGAAACTACCCCAAAAACCCAAATAAGAATTACAGGCAGTCCTCGACTTACGACCATAATTGAGTGCAGAATTTATATTACTAAGTGAGAAATTTGTTAAGCAAGTTTTGTCCCATTTTATAACTCTTGTCGCCACTTTCATTCGTTAAGCGAATCCCTGCCGTTACTACTACTAACTACTAAATTACTAACACGGTTGTTAAGTGAAGCTGGCTTCCCCATTGACTTTGCTTGTCAGAAGGGTCCCAAAAGGAGATCCCATAACCCGCCACCGTCATAAATATGAGTCAGTTGCCAATTGCCTTAAATTTTGATCCTGTGACCACAGGGGTGCTGCAACGGTGATAGGGTCATAACTCATAAATCACTTTTTTTCAGCGCCATTGTCACTTGGGACGGTCACTAAACGAACTGTTGCAAGTCGAGGACTACCTGTACAGCAAAAGAGAAAGCCATCCCCCAAGAAATTATAGAAAGAAAATGTGGGGCGGGGGAAAAACATCCCACTGCCAAAAAAATGGAAACTAATCCAGGGTGGGGGCAACCCCCCCCCCAAAAAAAAACCCCCAACATCCTCGCCGGACCAGCAAACGAGCCGATCCCCCCTCCCCCCCCCCCCCCCCGTCCCCAGGGATCTACTCAGATCCTGCCAGGCGATCCCGCCTCCTCGGGCTGCGCTCTGCCCCGGGAGCCGCGCCGTGCGCTCCGGGGAGGAGCCGGGACGCGCGCCGAGGAGGCCGGCCGAAGTCGAGGCCGGCGGGGTTGGGGCGGAGCTCGGAGCTCGGGGCCGGGTCAAGGCGAGGCTTTCCCTCCCCTTCTCTCCCCAGGCCGGCTGGGCCCAAGCTGGGTTTGATCCGCGGAGAGGAAGAGGCGGCGGTGGCGACGGGGCGAAGTTGCCTGCTTGGCTCGCCCGTGCGCGCTTGGAGAGGCCGAGGGGTACCCCGCGCTTGGCCGGCATGGAGAGCTCCGGCGGCCGCAGCGCCCAACGCCGAGAAGCCGGCGGGGAAGCGGACGGGGAAGAAGAGGAGGAGGAGGAGGCTCCGCCGCCGGACTCGCCCCCTTTTTTCCTCCTTTACCCCGGCCGGGGAGGAGGCGCCGCCACCGCCGCGCCCGGAGCGCAGCCCCAGAGCGCTTGGCGCGCCGCGCCGCCGGGCCCTTGTGGCGCCCCTTTGCCTGTTCTCCTCAGCTACATCGGGCCGGAGCCTGCCCAACCGCGAACCGGCGGCGCTCGTGAGTAGCGTCCGTCCCCCCCCCCACTTGGCCCGCCGCTCCCCAAAGGGTGGGATCTGGGCTCCCATTATCCCCAGCACGGGGTGGATGTCTGGGTAGAGAGTCTCTGCTGTCAAAGGGTTGATGCCTCTTTCTCGTTGACACACACACACACACACACACACACACACACACACACACACACACACACACACACACACACCAAATCCTTCAAGGGAAGATTCCCTTCCTACTTCTTCCTCAGTGTGTGTTTGTGTGTCTTTGTGTGTGTGTTCTCACCCCTTTTTGGGGGAGTCTTCTCCAAAACCTGGGTGTCACCGGTAACTCTCCATCCCCACTCACTCTCCTTCTGTGTGTGTGTGTGTGTGTGTGTGTGTGTGTGTGTGTGTGTGTGTGTGCACCCCTTTTTTGGGGGTGGTCTTCTCCAAAACCTGAGTTTGAATGGCTACCCTCCATCCCCACTCACCCTTCCTGTGTGTGTATATGTGTGTGTGTAACTGTGTATGTGTGTGTCAATCCCTTTTTTAGGGTCTTCTCCAAAACCTTGGGGTGAAATGGCTGTCCTTCCTCCTCACCCACTATTCCTCTCTGTGTGTATATGTGTGTTTTTTTTTAAATTTGATTTATATGCCGCCCTTCTCCGGAGACTCATGCAGCTTACAGTGCGTTAAGCAATAGCCTTCATACTTTTGTATATTTTTATACAAAGTCAGCTTATTGCCGCCACAAACTGGGTCCTCAATTTACCTACCTTAGAAAGGATGGAAGGCTGAGTCAACCTTGAGCCTGGCGAGATTCGATCTTACTTTAATTGCAGACAGCTGGTGTTAAATTACAGTGCTTAGTCTGGCTCCTTTTTTGGGGGGGGTCTTGTCCAAAGCCTGCTTTGTATGTGTGACTTTGGGTGTATGTGTATACGCACACGTGTGCACCCTTTTTGGGGGGGTCTTATCCAAAGCCTGGGTGTGAATGGCTACCTTCCCTCCTCACTCACGGTCTAATTTATTGTTTATTTATTGGTTCGATTTATATGCCGCCATTTCTCCGGAGACTCAGGGCGGCTTACAATGCGTTAAGCAACAGCCTTCATACTTTTGTATATACCTGCTTAGTAGGGCTTTCGGGCCCCCCCAAGCGGTGTTCCTTTTTATACAAAGTCATCTTATTGCCCCCACAAACCGGGTCCTCATTTTACCTACCTCGAAAGGATGGAAGGCTGAGTCAACCTTGAGCCTGGTGAGATGTCTTGCTGCGTATGTGTGACTTTGTGTGCGTGCATGCATGTGTGCTTGTGCACCAGTGGTGGGATTCAAATAATTTAACAACCGGTTCTCTGCCCTAATGATTTCTTCCAACAACCAGTTCGCCAAACTGCTCAGAAGGTTAGCAACCGGTTCTCCCGAAGTGGTGCGAACTGGCTGAATCCCATCACTGGTGCACACCCTTTTTGGGGAGTCTTCTCCAAAGCCTGGGTGTGAATGGCTGTCCTTCCTTCCTCCCTGCCCACCATCCCTCTCTCTCTGTGTGTGTATATATGTGCGTCACTCTTTATGTGTGTGTGTCTGTGTGTGTTCAACCCTCTTTTTGGGGTCTTCTCCAAAGCTTGGGTGTGAATGGCTGTGTCCTTCCTCCTCACTCCCCCTCCCCTTCCAGGCCTTCAAGCCATTTGTCACCTAATTTGCAGTGTCAGCGCCTGAGGTTTTCTTTATTCAATGGGTTAAAAGGAAGCTCTCTCAAAGGAAGTTGCTTTAGATGAAGGTGGTTGCCAGCTTTTAAAAAAATCCCCCAGCAAAGTGGTTATCAGAGAGAAACCTTGGCAGGTTTAATAGAATAAGGGAATCATGGAATTGGAAGGGACCTTGGAGGTCTTCTAGTCCATCCCCCAGTTCAAGCAAGACCCCCTATATACCAGTTCAGACAATTGGTGGTTGAATCTCTTCTTCAAAACTTCCAGTGTTGGAGCATTCACAACTTCTGGAGGCAGGTTGTTCCACTGAGGAATTGCTCTCGCTGTCAGGAAGTTTCTCTTTAGTTCTAGATTGCTCCTCTCCTTGATTAGTTTCCATCCATTGCTTCTCATCCTGCCTTCAGGTGCTCTGGAGAATCGGTTGACACCCCCCCTCCCTCTTCTGTCTGGCAGCTCCTTAGATATTGGAACACTTATTTGGAAATTGTCCTTCAAAGAAAGTGTCTGAGTTACAACTCTGAGTCTCCGTTGTTGTTGTTGTTGTTGTTATTTGGAAATTGTCCTTCAAAGAAAGTGCCTGAGTTACAACTCTGAGTCTCCGTTGTTGTTGTTGTTGTTCTTGTTCTTGTTGTTTTTTTCCTTTGCGCCAGTTTTCTTCAATCTTTTGGGAGAAAAAGTGGCTGATTTTGGAGAAAAATAGCAATCCAGAACGACTTCTGATGATAGTGGCAGATGCCTTGGCTCGCTGTGTTGTCATTAGGAAGACTAAAGATAGATCCAAGGAGAAGTATAAAGTAAATATCAGCCCTTTCCTTAAATAGAAATGATGATCGTACTGGCTAGTTAACTTTGTGGAGAAGTCTATACTGCTAGGAAAGGTGGAAGGAAAAAGAAGAGGTTAATGAGAAGAAGGACTGAGAGTGACATCATAGCAGTCTTCCAATATTTGAGGGGCTGCCCCAAATAAGAGGTCAACGTATTTTCCAAAGCACTTGAAAGCAGGACAATTAATCAAGGAGAGAAGCAACCTAGAAATAAGGAGTAATTTCCTGACAGTTTTTTTTTTTTTTAATTTTGATTTATATGCCGCCCTTCTCTGGAGACTCAGGGCGGCTTACAATGCGTTAAGCAATAGCCTTCATCCTTTTGTATATTTATTCAAAGTCAGCTTATTGCCCCCACAAACTGGGTCCTCAATTTACCTACCTTCGAAAGGATGGAAGGCTGAGTCAACCTTGAGCCTGGGGAGATTCGAACTTGCAGTAATTGCAGGCAGCTGAATGTTAATAACAGGCTATTAGTCTGCTGCGCCACCAGGCTCACCAGTTAAAACAATCAGTGGAACAACTTGCCTCCAGAAGTTCTGAATGCTCCAACACTGCAAGTTTTAAAGAAGAGATTGGACAGCCATTTGTTTGAACTGGTGTAGGGTTTCCTGCTTAAGCAGGGGGTTAGACTAGAAGACCTCCAAGGACCCTTTTAGCCCGATGACTCTATATGGTGGCTAAGGGTTGACATTGAGATGGTGGAATATAACAGCACCTAGAATACTTTGAAAACATCCACTTTAAACCGAACGTTGGGAAAAAAAAATAGTTTCTCTTTTTGGAATGTAGAAGAAACTTAAAATGTGAATTTGTCTGTGGAATCAAAGTTTCATTTTCTTTATCGATTGGAAAATTCCTCTTTAAGGGGTAAATCAGGCTTTAAAGAAAGAATAGGTAGTCCTTGATTTAGGACTACAGTTGAGCCCAAAATTTCTATTGCTAAGCAAAGCAGTTGTTAAGATGCTCCCCGTTTTATGACCTTTTTTTTTGCTACAGTTGTTAAGCGAAATATGCTGTCATTAAGTGAATCTGGCTTCCTCCCACTGATTTTGCTTGTCAGGAAGCCAACTGGGAAGGTTACAAATGGTGATCATCTGACCCGGGGACAGTGAAACTGGCATAAGTACATGCCAGTTGCTAACTGCTGGAAATTTGATCATGTGACCATACAGCAGTGTTTCTCAACCTTGGAAGCTTGAAGATGGGTGGACTTCAACACCCATCTTCAAGCTACCAAGGTTGAGAAACACTGCCATAGGGGAAGGCAGCAGAGGTCGTAAGTGTGAAAACTGGCCATAAGTCACTTTTTTCAGTGCCGTTGTAAATGACTCCCTAAATGAACGGTCGTAACTGGAGGACGACCTGTAATGACAAACCAGTTCTGTACTACATACCCAAGGAATCAATATGGAAATGTTTGTAAAGTAACTCGGATAGATTCAAAGCGAGTCTTTGCTTAAGAGGAGAATTGACTCTGAAAAAAAATTTTTTTCTATGTTTCTGTAATGTTAATTATCTTTTTCAATTGGTAGAAGGGCGTAGGAGTGTTCCAGGGGTGTGATAGAAACAGAATTTCGCTGTTTTTAATATTAGTAACTGATGGTATTCAGTGTGCAGGAACTTGTTTATAATCTGACCAGGTGTAACTTGTACTGCTTATGATGCATTTAGGACTTTTCAGTACAAAAAAATAGGTTGTTTTTTTTTTGTCCCTTAACAGACTTACGGTACTATCAGTCTCCATAAAACTGATTTTTAATTTGGGGGGATCATTATATAAATTAGTTGGGTTTTTTTTCCTTCTTCTTCTATTCAGCCGTGTCCAATTCTTGGACATTGCCTGGACACGCTTGTGCAGTATTCTTGGCAAGGTTTCTCCAAAATATTTTTCGTTCCTTTCTTCCTATGGTTGAGAGAAAGTGACTAGCGCCTAGCCCAAGGTCACTCAAATGGCATTGGGCCTAATGGAGGACTAGAACTCACAGTCACCTGGTCTCTAGTCTAATGCCTTCACCACTACACCAAATATCTCTCAGTATATTCAATTGAGGGAATCTAATATACAAAATGTTCCTAGATTGTGCTGCTGTTGGGGGGGGGGGGGAAAGGTTATAGATATCATGTAGATTAATTTTTTCCCCTTTTTGTGGATATAGGTAATCCTTGAATTACTATCACAGTTGAGCCCAGAATTTCTGTTGCTGAGCAAGACAGTTGTTAAGCGAGTTTTGTCCTATTTTACAACTTTTCTTGTCACGGTTGTTAAGTTGTTAAGTTAGTAAAAATGGTTGTTAAGTGAGCCTGGCTTCCTCATGGACTTTGCTTGTTAGAAGGATTTTTTTTTTTTTACTTTTCCTTCTGTTAGCTTTTGTGCGTTCTTTTGTCTTAAATAACCAGCGTCGGCAAAAGAAAGCAGGCAGGCTAAAGAATTTTAAGACTTTTATTATAAATGTATTTGTATACGTTTTATTTATACATTTATACAAATTATAAATATAATTATAAGAGGAAGAATAGCAAGAATTAAGAACATTTTTGTTGCTTTCTAAACATACGCTTCCAGATTTAGGTGGTTTCTTCATATTGGGTTCTGTTTGTAGCCAGTGTAAATATTACAAAGTGAATAAAACGTTCCCCCCCCCCCCCAAAAAATCGAACCACTAAAAACAACTTGCTTAAAGTAATAAAAAAACTTTCCGGGGATATAATATTTAAAGGTCTGACATGTCATGTTACTTTTAGGGGTTGAGAGCTCCTAGAGAACAGATTGATATGGAAGAACATGTACTTAGTGGTTGATTGATTTTGTGCCATTATCCAGGTGGTGCTGAATCTTATATAGATAGATCTTACCTTTGGTGGGCTTTAAAAGAATTTAAACAGCAGGATTATCAAGAGACCGGGCTAGAAAGCAGGAGACCATGAGTTCAGGTCCCACATTAGCCATGAAAATCAGCTGGGTGACTTGGGACAATCACCAGGAGACAGTGAATTCTAGTTTCACCTTAGGCACCAAAGCTGATTGGGTAGCTTTGGGCCAATCACCAGACAACAGTGATTTCTAGTCCCCCCCTTAATGCATGAAAGCCAGCTGGGTGACTTTGGGCCAGTCACCAGGAGACTGTGAGTTCTAGTTCCACTTTAGCCATGAAAGCCAGCTGGGTGACTTCGGGCCAGTCGCCAACATACCGTGAGTTCAAGTGGTACCTTTAGGCATGAACTTCACATGGCTGACTTTGAACCAATCACCAGGAGCCAGTGACTTCTAGTCCCGCCTCAGGCATGAAAGTCAGCTGGTTAACTTTGGGCCAATCACCAGGAGACGGTGAGTTCTAGTCCTGCCTTAAGCACGAAATCCAGCTGGGTGACTTTAGGTCGGTCAGCCCAGCCTACCTCACAAGGTTGTTGTTGTGGGGAAAATAAGAGGAGGAAGGTGTGGGATTGGGTATGTTCTTTGCCTTGGGTTGTTTGCAAAAATAATAAAGACGGGATATAAATAAATAATAAATGAGTGGTGCGGTGGCCTAGAGGTGGACCTCTCGCCTCCCAGTCAGGAGGCTGTGAGTTCGATCCTAGGTAGAGGTAGATTATTATTATTTATTTAATTTGTATTCTCCAACAGGACTCAGATATTTCTCTCTCTGGGCACAATGAGAATATATCTGCTGAACAAAACTCCTCATTGGTGACAGGAAGGGCATCTGGCCAGTAAACAGACAGCTCCATTCAGTTGCCCAGCTTTTACCCCGTAAGTGGGGGGTCATTAAAAGATGATGATAATAAATAAATAATAAATAAAAGTAATAAAAAAATGAATCAGTTATCAGTTGATTACGGCTATGTTTGCCTGTGATGCTTGTAGAGACAAACAGATGCACAGTAGAAGCTAACTGGCAGTTGAAATACAAGTTTTACCAGTCGGATATCATGTTGCTCATACGCTTGAAGAGTGAATGAAGCAGCAGGCTAATTTGGACCAACTGTTGGTGAATCAGACATTTATTTTTGTGAAACAGTTTGAGAAACTGAAGGGGAGAGCATATGTGTTCTATCTGAAGTCAAGGAAGGCGCCAAAACAAGAATGAAAACTTGGAAGATCTTAACCGCGCTTCTCTTTCGACATTATCTCCGTTTTGCCACATTGATCCTCCACTATTGTCTAGTATGAAATTGGTAGTTAATTTTATTAATGGGAAACCGTTAAAGTAGCATACAATGGGTAGCAGGTGTGTGGTAGGTTATTAAAAAGAGCCTTGGTGGCGCAGCAGACTAAAGTGCTGTTAAGTAGCACCAGCTGCCTGCAATTATTGCAAGTTCGAATCTCACCAGGCTCAAGGTTGACTCAGCCTTCCATCCTTTCGAGGTAGGTAAAATGATGACCCGGTTTGTGGGGGCAATAAGCTGACTTTGTATAAAAAGGAACACCGCTTGGGGGGGCCCGAAAGCCCTACTAAGCAGGTATATACAAAAGTATGAAGGCTGTTGCTTAACGCATTGTAAGCCGCCCTGAGTCTCCGGAGAAATGGCGGCATATAAATCGAACCAATAAATAAATAAATAAATAAATTTCAGGGGGCTGACTTTGATCATGTCAAAGTCCATGACTACCATCCATCTAGTGTTTACCGATTTTTTTTAAAACCTTACCCAATCCAAGAGCAATTTGTGCCAATAATTTTAATAATGACGAGGAGCCGATGCAAAATGGAAGGGTAGCATGGCTTGATTTTCAAGTTCTGTACAAATTCTATATATAAAGCCTAGATTTGCCCAAAGCATTTTGCTGCCTAAACAGTGCATTAAAGGTAGTCAGGTAGGTTTAAAGTGTTTTGACAGTCCATGTCAAAACTAATGCCCGTAACGTGCTTTTCTGCTTACGAATTAATTTTTTTTGCTACTTTTAAGTACTAGGAAATATTTTCTTTTCAGGGCTTAGCATCTCTAAATCAGGAAACATGAAGCTCTTCACGGCTGGGGTGTTTGAGAGCCGGGATGAATCAAAGATGCAAAATAGGTGGGACAAGATCTTCTCTTTCATGTGTGCAGATCGGTGGATTTCTCCAAGCTTTTCCTTGGAGAAAGATAGGAGACAGATGTTTAAGAGGAAAAGAAAAGAGTGGAACATTAAAGAACAACTGAAGAAGAGAGAGAGTCCCGAGATTGAAGAAAGTGTGAGAAAGAAACTCAAAATAACCCCACCTTGATTTTGTTGAGTATAACAGTTGAAAGGAATCTTGGGAGGTCTTCTCGCCAAACCCACTGCTCAAGCAGGAATCCCTACACCATTCCAGATAAGTGGCTGTCCCATCGTGGTTATCCCATGTTGGATAACCATTTCTCTGAAGTGGTGTAAGGTTTCCTGCTTAAGCAGGGGGTTGGACTAGAAGACCTCCAAGGTCCCTTCCAACTCTGCTATTCTATTCTATTCTATTCCATCTCTTCTTGAAAACCTCCAATTATGGAGCACCTACAACTTCTGGAGGCAAGTCATTCCACTGATGAATTGTTCTAACTGTCAGGAAATTTCTCCTTAGTTCTAGGTTGCTTCTCTTCTTGATAAGTTTCCACCCATTGCTTCTTGTCCTGCACTCAGGTGCTTTGGAGAAGAGCTTGACTTCCTCTTCTTTGTGGGATATTCTGAGATATTCTGTCCTGCTATCCTGTCTCCCCTAGTCAAAGGTATCCTTGATGCTAGATAGCAAAAACTTTGCAATATTTTAGAGCGTGTATGAAAAATTTTATCAGTAATTCGACAGCATAAAAATTACCTCAAGATCAGGACAGAGATGGGCTGCTACGAACCGGTAGTTCCAACCAGCGGCTGGGCCCGCCCCGGCGCTATCCCATCCTATATAGTCGCCATGTTTTTGAAGCCGCCCGTGCGCTCACATTTTCGGTGCTGGGCAAACCGGTTGTTAACATTATGTGACGCCCACTTCTGGATCAGCAGATTGATAGTAGAAGGGGAAGAATGAGGTTTTGATGCAATGTTGTATAAAATCTGCTGTGTAAAAGAACATGAGTTACATATTCTTCGTCTGATGTGTTACAGGGAGAGATACACTGAGGCAAGGACAATTTGCAGTACAAGCAGGGGTGAAATGCTCCCGGTTCGGACCGGATCGCCCGATCCAGTAGTGATGGCGGCAGGTGGTTCAGAGAACCGGTAGCAAAAATCCCTCCCCCCCCTCCATGCCCAGCTGAGCCGCGCAATCAGCAGAGGCTTTTTTAAAATTATTTTTAAAAGCATTTTTTCTACAACCTCTTCGGCCAAAAAAATGCTTTTAAAAGTAAAAAAAAAAAAAAAAAAGCCTCTGATGATCGCGTGGCTCAGCTGGGATCGTCAAAGGCTTTTAAAAGCATTTTTTCTACAGCCTCTTCGGCCAAAGAGGTTGTAGGGAAAAAAATGCCTTTAAAAGCCTCTGGCAATCCCAGCTGAGTTGCCTGATCGTCAGAGGCTTTTAGAAGCATTTTTTTCTGCAACCTCTTAAGGTTGTAGAAAAAAGGCTTTTAAAAGTAAAAAAATAAAAAGTTGGCCACGCCTACCCAGTCACATTACCCCTCACCAAACCACGCCCACAGAACCGGTAGTAACAAATTTTACATTTCACCACTGAGTACAAGTAATCCTCTACTTAACAACAGTTCACTAGCAAGCAGTGAATTTTAGTCCATCCTTAGGCATGAAAGTTGGTGGGTGACTTTGGGCCAATCACTAGGAGTCTGGGAGTTCTAGTCCTGCCTTAGGCATGAAAGCCAGCTGGGTACTTTTGGGCCTATCACTGTCTCTCAGCCCAACCCACCTCACAGAGTCGTCGTCGTGGGGAACATAGGAGGGTGAAGGAGTACTATATATGTTCTCTACCTATAATAAAGGCGGGATAATTAAATAAATAAATAAATAAAATAAAAGAGCCTTGATAGTACAGTGGTCTAAGCACCCTGTTATTAACACAGCTGCCTGCAATTACTGCTGGTTCGAATCTCTCCAAGGCTGAAGGTTGACTCAGCCTTCCATCCTTTCTAAGGTAGGTGAAATGAGGACCCAGTTTGTGGGGGCAATAAGCTGACTTTGTATAAATATACAAAAGTATGAAGGCTATTGCTTAACGCATTGTAAGTCGCCCTGAGTCTCCGGAGAAGGGCGGCATATAAATCAAATTTAAAAAAAAAAAAAAGCAAATTTAAGCCACTCATAAACCTGAGTGGCTCTTCTTCCAGTGAGATTGGAAGTGGATTTGAAACAACAATCAGAATGGTTGTTTTGAAGTGGAAGTGTTTTGAATGCAAAATGTTTTGTACATTTTGCTTGTTGTTGTATGTTGTAATGTTGTAAAGGGATGCGGTGGCTCAGTGGCTAAGACACTGAGCTTATCGATCAAAAGGTCAGCAGTTCAGCGGTGCGAATCCCCTAGTGCCGCGTGACGGGGTGAGCTCCTGTGACTCGTCCCAGCTTCTGCCAACCTAGCAGTTCGAAAGCACTTAAAAAAATGCAAGTAGAAAAATAGGGACCATCTTTGGTGGAAAGGTAAGAGCGTTCCGTGCGCCTTTGGCGTTTAATCATGCCGGCCACTTGACCACGGAGACGTCTTTGGACAGTGCTGGCTCTTCGGCTTTGAAACAGAGATGAGCACTGCCCCCTAGAGTCGGAACGACTAGCACATATGTGCGAGGGGAACCTTTACCTTTACCTTTACTAGTAAGTGTAAAATAAGATGTGAGATAGCAAAGATTGGAGATAGCGCTGAAGAAACCAAACTGAAGCCAAATGAAGTAATACTTTTATGAAATAACAAGCAGTTTCCTTAATTAGATAATAAACATAACATCCAGCTTCTACCACCTGTTTCTAATCCTTGAATACCCTTGTGGAAAGAATGCACTGACGTATTTTTCCCACCTGTATTACCGAATCAGAGGTAAAGAGAAGGAAGAATCAAGGAAAGATTATCTACTCTGAACCAAAATCAGAGCATTGATTTGTTTCTGATATATAATGATTTTAACATATGCTTTGTGTTACACCATTTCTGTGAATGTAATTCCTAGGAAAATTTTTACATCGTAGGAAGCCTCTAGTAAGGAAATTATACTTGCTAGCTCTAATATGTTTGCGGAAATATGATAGTCACCATTCTCTCACTGAATTACTTGGTTATAATTTTTGTGTTAAGAGTCCTTTGATTGTAAACTGTGGGAACTGAACTTACTACAAAAATAAAGCTGGAACCTTAGCATAATTTTGATTTGTGGGGTCTTAACGGCCTGGAAATTGTCTCCTACTTTATAGAAGGTGTGTGGAATTGGATTTATGAAAGATTACAGGTAGTCCTAATTTCTGTTGCTAACTGAGACAGTTGTTAAGTGAATTTTGCTCCATTTTATGACCTTTCTTGACACGGTTGTTAAGTGAATCGCTGCAGTTGTTAACTTAGCAACGTTGTTGTTAAATGAATCTGGTTCCCCCCATTGATTTTGCTTGTCAAGAAGGTCACAAAAGGCGATCACATGACCCCGGGACATTGCAACCGTCATAAATATGAGTCAGTTGCCAAGCGTTTGAATTTTGATCACATGACCATGAGGATGCTGCAATGGTCGTAAGTGTGAAAAATGGTCATAAGTCATTTTTCAGTGCCGTTGTAGCTTTGGTCACTAAATGAATTGTTGTAAGTTGAGAAGTAGCTGCATATTTACTTCAAGCATGTTCTTAATGGCAGATTCAAGCAAGATGTAAGATGACTTTGGAACAGCCGTCTTGTTATCCAGATTAGTCATTTATTCTCTGTATGAAGTGTCTTTCGATCATTCCATATCCATCCATTGATAATTTCTTCTACGGTCATCATATCTCAGTTTTTATGAAAATAATTCCAGATTAAACATAATAAGCAATAACGAGTGTCTCCAGGAACTGGAAATTGAAGTCTCTTTTTCCGTATTATTCTCTTGGGAGGTATATAAATCTGTTTACAGTAGCTGCAAACTGAGGTAAAATTTTACTACAGACTGAGGTTAAAATCATACTACAGAGTGAGGTTAAAATTTTACTACAGACTAAGGTAAAATTTTACTACAGACAGGTTAAAATTTTACTACAGACTGAGGTTAAAATTTTACTACAGACTGAGGTTAAAATTTTACTACAGAAAGGTAAAATTTTATTACAGATTGAGGTTAAAATTTTACTACAGACAGGTCTGTTCTGTTGTACCTGTGATCTTTTCAGACTAATTGGCATTAGCTACAAAATATGTTGTCACCCTCTTTGCAAACATGCTGTGGTTAGAATCGGTCCATTACTCAGCTCGCAAATAATACGTGTATGCCAAGCACTGGGTATTTAGCAAAATCGCTTCTCAATATTTTTTTTCCCCTGAAAAAAAATTGGTGTTAATTAATGTATGCAACGGATGCATTTAGGGGACGACACTCTCCCCATTCAGGAAATGGACCTCTTTGCAAAAGAATAAACGTGTGCTAAAGATGTTTTGAAACTGGTAAACGTGAGGTTGATCCCAAAGGTGTTTTTTTTTTAGGAGGCAATTGGACTTTCTTGTTTTTTTCTTTTGAAGACGTTTCACTTCTCATCCAAGAAGCTTTTTCAGCTCTGACTGGATGGTGGGGAATGGAAGGATTTATACACCTTGCAGACAGCTGGTCATTTGCATCCTTTTAGAGGGTCTTTGAAGCACCTGGAGATTTATCTGTGTCCTCAGGGTCACTTGAGTAGTGAAAATGGTTCCTGTAGTCTGCAATTATTCCTCTGGAAATCCATTCCTACTCCCACACCATTCAAAATTGTATAGCTAAAAGTCTGTAGAAATTCTCAGTCATCCAGGTCATGGCTGTCCCAAAGGTGCTTTTTTCAAGAGGCAACTGGACGTTTTTGTTTTGTTTTGTTTTTTGAAGATGTTTCACTTCTCATCCAAGAAGCTTCTTCAGTTCTGACAGGATGGTGGGGAATGGAAGGATTTATATTCCTTGCAGACAGCTGGTCATCTGCATCCTTTTTGAGGGCCGTTGAAGCACCTGGAGCTTTATCCGTGTCCTCAGGGTCACCTGAGTGGTGCAAATGGTTCCTGTACTCTGCAATTTTTTTCCCTCGGAAATCCATTCCTACTCCCACACCATTCAAAGGGTCTTCATCCCAAATTGTGTAGCTAAAAGGTTGATGGCAAGCATGTTTCTATCCCTTTGTGCCTGGATATGGGTTAGACTAGCCCTGGTTAAGCAGAAGGAGAGATGCTGAGGATGGAATCAGCTGAGTTCTTTCTCCTGCATCTCTAAAGCATCTCGGGAATTGCCTGCCGTACGGCGAGAGCAAGCTGGTCACATGAGTCTGAATTTTCATTTTAGTTCATTAGTCAGCCATTTTGGTCAACACCCTCTCTAACTGCGCACAATCCAATCCTATTATCTTTTCTGAATCTGGGTTGATCGGAAGGGGGCAAGAGAGAGAGAGAGAGAGAAAGAGAGAGAGAGAGCAGCTGTCGATCTGAGTGGATCCTGGATACCTTTCTTCTCTTTGTGGTTATTGTTCTGTTGTTTTGTAATTATTATTTTTTTTTAAAAAAAAGACAAGGGTATTTTTTTGAGATAGCCAAGAGGGCTGGATATATATTTCTTTTCCCTGCACTCCTGATGCAGAGGCCGTGCGTGAAGGGGTTATTCAGGAATAATAGCTCCTAGTTACATCGAGCGTGCGTGCACGGCTGTGCGGCTTTGCAGAAGAAAACCGGAGGAAGGAAAACAGCTGAGAAGGGGGTCTCTTTTCCCCCCCTTCCCCTCTGCCTCGCTTTCCTCAAAGTAGTGCATTGTCTGATCTCCAGCGAATCTTTCCCGCGACGGCGGCCAGCTATTGAATTTTTTTTTCTCTCTCTTCGAGGGGAAGGGTTTTTTTTTTCCTCCCCCTCTTCTTTTTATGGTTTTGTTTTTATTTTTGCTTTGGTTTTATTTTATTTATTTTTTCCCCCCCAAATCGGCTTTATTGTTGTATCAGCTGAGTCATCATGTCCGCGCTGACGCCTCAAAGCGATACGCCGACTCCCACCACAGACAAGATCACCCAAGCTGCCATGGAAACCATCTATCTGTGCAAATTCCGGGTGTCGATGGATGGAGAATGGCTCTGTTTGAGAGAGCTGGATGACATCTCTCTGACGCCTGACCCCGAACCGAGCCAAGAAGGTACGGTTTGCCGCCCCCCCCTCCCCCCGATCTGACAGGCAACCCTGGTTGTTGCAGTGCAAAGCGGTAGGGTTTCCGATATGTGTGCATTCCCACCCGCCAAATGTAACCGTTTTATTATACGTGGAATGACTTTATTTCATTTGAATGTGGTCCATGCTCCGGACTCTGATTTTTTTTTTTTTTAAAAAAAAAAACAGCCTCTTTGTGGAAAACGGAAAGGGTGGTTAAAAGCGAAGGTCAACAGCCAGGAAAAATGGATTATTCTGTTTTTCTAGGCACCTGTGCTCTTTTGCAGCAAAATAACCTGAGGGCTGATCCATCTCTTCTGCACAGGAAAGAAAATTCATCCATATGGAATCTCAGCCGCCTAAAACTACTACTATTATTATTCTTTTTTAGCAAAAGGGTTTAATTTTTTTGTAGAGGACAATGGCCGAAAATAATGTGGTTAGGTGCAATATTACATTATTAATTAATGTGATGTAATGGGGTTAGCTGTAATAATGAGGTTAGGGAACTGGAGGCTAAGACAAAAGAACGGTTGCAGGAACTGGGTATGTCTAGTTTAATGAAAAGAAGGACTAGGGGTGACATGATAAGCAGTGTTCCAATATCTTAGGGGCTGCCACAAAGAAGAAGGGGTCAACCTATTCTCCAAAAAACCTAAAGACAGGCCAAAAAGCAGTGGATGGAAACTAATCAAAGAGAGAAGCAACCTAGAACTAAGGAGAAATTTCCTGACAGTTAGAACAATTAATCAGTGGAACAGCTTCCCTTCAGAAGTTGTGAATGCTCCAACACTGAAAGTTTTTAAGAAGATGTTGGATAACCATTTCTCTGAAGTGGTGTAGGGTCTCCTGCCTAAGCAGGGGGTTGGACTAGAAGACCTCCAAGGTCCCTCCCAACTCTTGTTATTCTGTTATTCTGCTGAAGCAGTTGATCTAAAAAAAAAAATCTACGCCACTTATGGGTTATGAAAGGAATGATATGGTTTAAAATTTAGATGTCGTAAATAGATAACGTGTCATTTGGGACTTCAAGAGAGACTTCATGTCGGTCTGTTTTGACGGGAGAGGAGATAAGTAGGAAATTATAGGGGATACAGGATTATTATTTAGCAAGGGGATGTAGGAAATAAGAGTTGTGAACAGTAAAGGGTATTAGTTAATCTCTGGTTTAAAAGTTTCATTTTAAAAACAGGAAGCACCCAGTGAAGGTGATTTGAATTTCGTTCCCTCTTTAAATCTCTTTTTTATCGCAACATCTTATCATGCCCCAGTGTAATATTCACAGGTGTGGAAGCCACCTGCTGTTTTGACAGTTATCACAATGGGCAACTTTGCGTTACCTGAGCCCATTTCAAAGTGAGGGTGATCTGTATAAAATCCAAAGTTAGCTGAGGCCGCTTCTCCTTCTTTACTTTCACAGAGAAAGTAGCCGATTCATTTTCTTTGTTGATTCGCATCTCTGACCTAGACATATGAAGCACAGGTTCCCTGCCCCATCGGATGTGGCTTTCCCAAAGGTGCTTTTTAAAGAGGCAATCTTTTCTTGAAGACGTTTTGCTTCTCATCCAAGAAGCTTTTTCAGTTCCGACTGAATTGGCAGGGAATGGAAGAGTTTATATTCCTGCAATCATCTGGTCATTAGCACTCTCTCTGAGAGTCATTCGGGCCTCACTTGGAGGTTTATCTGTGCCCTCAGGGTCACCTGAATACAGGTAGTTCTCGACTTACGACCACAATGGAGCCCAACATTTCTGTTGCTAAGTGAAACAGAACGTTCAGTGAATTTTGCCCTATTTTACCACCTTTCTTGCCACAGCGGTTAAGTGAATCACTGCAATTGTTAAGTTGGCAACACGGTTGTTAAGTGAATCTGGCTTTTCCCCATCGACTTTGCTTGCTGGAAGGTCGCAAAAGGGAATCACATCACCCCAAGGACACTTGCGACGGTCATAAATATGAATCAGCTGCTAAGCTTCCAAATTTTGATCACATGATCATAGGGGAAATGTTGCAATGGTCGTAAATGTGAGTCATAAGTCGCTCTTTTCAGTGCCGTGCTAATTTTGAATGGTCACTAAATGGACTGTTCGTAAATCGAGGATTACCTGTATTGCAAAGAGGTGTGGAACTTTCTTGGGACTGCTGAAAGGACTGTGTTGTAAACAGGAGTTAGGTGAGTGTCGTTGAGAAAGGGCTGGTCAATTTTGACCCAGATGGCCTCTTCGACCCCTCTTTCTAACCAGCAGTCCTCTCTGTCCAAAATGTGGACTTTGCTGTCTTCAAAAGAGCGGCCTTTGTTTTCTAAATGCAGATGGACTGCTGAATTTAAATTGAACTGAAAAAAACACCTTTGGGATAACCAAGAGCCTTGGTAGTACAGTGGTCTAAAGCACCCTGTTATTAAGACCAGCTGCCCGCAATTACTGCAGGTTCGAATCTCGCCAAGGCTCAAGGTTGACTCAGCCTTCCATCCTTTCTAAGGTAGGTAAATTGAGGACCCAGATTGTGGGGGCAATAAGATGACTTTGTATAAAAATATACAAAAGAATGAAGGCTATTGCTTAGCGCATTGTAAGCCGCCCTGAGTCTCCGGAGAAGGGCGGCATATAAATCAAATTAAAAAAAAAAAAAAAACCACGACCGAGAATCTCTGATTCTGGCTGAGAACATTTCTGGAAGGTTTTGATTCATCATATAATGGCCATAAATTACAGATTCCTGATAAGAAAGCAGCGTCCTATTTTCCTTGGGGAAGTTTCACACTATAGGAAATCTAATTTTATCGTATGCCCCCCCCCCCCCCCCCGGTTAGGTACTTAGAGCATTAACGCTTTCCCTATATTTGAGGCATCAGGAAATGATTATTCAGTTCTTAACCTGGAAGGCAGATAAGAGGAAGTGGAATGAAAATGAGCAAATGATTTTAATCTGTGGAAACTTTATTTTGCAGGAGATTATCCTGCGCTTAATTTCTGTTTCATTCTTCATTGTTCTATCAGCCCATTGTAATTTTAAACCCTTTTACCGGCGGTATCACCTTGAAAAGGATATACAGGTAGTCCTTGACTTACGACAACAATTGAGCCCAAAATTTCTGTTGGTAAGTGAAATATTTGTTAAGTGAGTTTTGTCCCATTTTACAACGTTTCTTACCACAGTTTAGAATGGAATAATATTTTTTTTTTAGAATAATAACTTTACTGTCACTTTGAATGAGCACTAATCGGCATACATTAAAGTGAAATTTCGTTGCCTACAGCTCATCTGTAATATTCACTACATAATATAACAGAATAAATACATACATACATACATACATACATACATACATACATACATACAGATAAATACAGAATTATGCATATACCCATGAAACTTCTTTAGTTTTGATGAATGGCAGGGAATGGAAGGATTTATATTCCTTGGGGTCATTAGCACTCGCTCTGAGAGTCATTGGGGCCAGTTGGAGGTTTATCTGTGCCCTCAGGGTCACCTCGACTTACGACCACAATGGAGCCCAACATTTCTGTTGCTAAGTGAAACAGAACGTTCAGTGAATTTTGCCCTATTTTACCACCTTTCTTGCCACAGTTGTTAAGTGAATCACTGCAATTGTTAAGTTGGCAACACGGTTGTTAAGTGAATCTGGCTTCCCCATCGACTTTGCTTGTCAGAAGGTCGCAAAAGGTGATCACATGATCCCATATCATAAATGAATCAATTGCCAAGCAATCACATGACCATGGGGGGGTCATATGTGTTGCAATGGTCATAAGCGTGAAAAACGATCATACGTTACTTTTTTTCCAGAGCCGTTGTAACTTTGAACACTCACTAAACAAACTGTTGTAAGTCAAGGACTTACCTGTAATGGAGGTGCCACTTCCTGTTCAACCCAGATCTCCAGCTTGGATGCTTTTTTTTTTTAAAAAAAGGGTTTTATTTATACAAATTTCTTTGAGGTAGGCGGCCTGGCGTTGCTTAATTTCTAATAAATGTAGCATAGGTCCATTGTAAGTTTGAACCGTTTGTTAAGTGACTGGTCATTAAGCAAGGACTATCTATATTGATTTTGCTCAGCAATGAAACATGGAAATTGTATTATTTTCCAATCCTCTTCCACAAGAAATGTGCATTATTTCATTATTTAGGCGGTAGAAAGCCCTATAGGCCTCAGAGTGGTGAATTATTTACCGCTGTGTGATTTGTCAGTAAAAACAGCTAAGAGGTAACAGTAAGTTCACAGAATTTCTAATGCGGCCAGCACAGAGAAAAGCCTCTTATGGAAAACATTGCAAGATGGAAAATCAAAGGCTATTTTAAAACAGTGCAATTTATCTAATACGAACGCTGCTATTTATTTCCTCTTATCCAAACACTTTTATTTTTTAAAATCTTTTTATGGATTGCCAAGCTTATAAGCTTGGGGCTGCTCCTTTAAAAAAAAAAAAAAAAAAAATGTACTGTAGAAGTAGTTTGAGTTCACCTAGGCCAGGAGTGGGCAAATGTGGCCCTTTTATGACCTGTGGACTTCAACTCCCAGAATTCCTAAGCTATCTTGGCTGTCTCAGGTATCCTGGGAGTTGAAGTCCACAGGTTGTAAAAGGGCCACAGTTGCCCACCCCTAACCTAGGCCAGTAATGGCTAACCTTTTTCGGACTGAGTGTCCAAAGTGCACATACAAATATGCGCATGTGTGCTCAAATCCCCAAAATGCAATGCGTGCACGGCCCACCCCCCCGCATGCACCCTGCCCCCTGTGCGGCCCCCCTCATGTGCACCACGCCCACACATGCATGCGCAGCCCCCTGCATATACTCCGCCCCTCGTGTATGTGCAGCAGAGACCCGAAGACCAGCTGGCCAGCGGGAGGTGCGTACGCAGCAGAGCTGAACTGGGGCAATGGCTTGCGTGCCCACAGAAAGGGCACTGCGTGCCACCTCTGACATCATGGACCTAGGCCAAGGGTGTCAAACTCAAGCCTCGCGGATCCGGCCCGCAGGTTTCTTAGATTTGGCAATCCTGGAAACAGTGAAGGACTGTCCCGCGGATTACAGGTAGTCCTCGTCTTACAACAGTTTGCTTAGTGACCGTTCAAAGGTACAACGGCACTGAGAAAAAAATGTGATTTATGACCGTTTTTCACACTTAAGACCTTTGTCGTATCTTCATGATCACATGATCAAAATTCAGATGCTTGGCAACTGGTTCATACTTACGACCTTTGCTGTGTCCCAAGGTCATGTGACCTCCTTTTGCGACCACCTGACAAGCAAACTCAATGGGGGAAGCCAGGTTCACTTGACAACCGTGTTGCTCACTTAACAACTGCAGTGATTCACTTAGCAACAGTGGCAAGAAAGGTCGTAAAATGGGGCAAAATTCACTTGACTCAGGTCTCACTTAACAACAAAAATGTTGGGCTCAATTGTGGTCGTACCTCGTACGTCGAGGACTACCTGAATAAAAAAAACATGTCCATCAAGTTGGATTTGACGGTTGGTGGTGACTTCATGGACTCGACCATCGTTGTCTTCACAACAGATGGAAGTTGCTTGCTAGTGCAGGTAATTCTTGACTTAACAACTTCGATACTTCGAAGTATCAATGGTGCTGAAAAAAATAATGCATGACCATTTTTTACACTTGCAACGGTTGTAGCGTCCCCATTGTCACATGATCAGAATTCAGACTCTAGGCAACAGACTCATGTTTATGATAGTTGCAGTGTCCCTGGGTCCCTTTTGCGATCTTCTGACGAGCAAAGTCAATGGGGAAGCCAGATTGATTTAACATATTTAACAAAAGCACATTCCAGACATATCTCTCTCAAGGCTGTCTCCCAGGGTTATCCACAGCGGCCAGTGGGGAGTGATCTCTACAACCTGCAAAATTGCTCTGTTGGCAAATGTGACTGATGACATACCCTGGGGGAAGGGGGAAACAGGGTCAAGTCTCTGCCGTCAATTACATGGGGTCAGAATTGGCTTCACTTGAAACCATGAAGCTCCTAATAAATAACTGGATTTCGTCTGAAGCTTGGCTCAAGGCTCATGATTTAATTAGGGCATTACTAACTTAACAACTGCCGTGATTCACTTAACAGCTGTGGCGAGAAAGGTCGTAAAACGGGGCAAAACTCACTTAAGAGCAGACTTCCTTAGCAATGGAAATTTTGGGGTCAGTTTTACGTTTGTAGGTTGAGGACTAGCAGTGCAGTGAAATATCTCTTTCTTTCTCTGTAGCTATCCATTCTGATATTTCTCATTCTTAATTCTGACTTTTATCAGTCGCCATTTCATTAAAAATTTCAGGAAAAATCTGGGTGGCTATTGATCAATGAACATTATTTTGACTAGTTTGGAAAACATGCACTTCTATCATTATAAGAGCGATGTAGCCAAGTTATACATCTTTATTTGCAAAGTATGTGGACTAAGCAATATTTATTCTAAATTTCCATTTTTGTATTGTCTGGAAGCTGTTAAAATTGTAATTAGTCTTGCCGTTAAGCAAACACTTGGTTGAAACCAGTATTTATCATAGCAGCTGAAATGATATTGTTTTGGCAGGACAGATACTTCTTCCAACTTTTGTGCAGTTACTTACTGGATTCACACACTGAGCTAAGCCACAATGTCGTTTCTTTGGTTTTGTTTTAGCAAATTAGATGGATTTATTATTAAGGTTTGAAAACCGTTGTGTTTTTTTTTTACCATAATGCATAATCTCAGCTCCTGGGGAGAAAAGCCATGGCAAATCTAGACAGCATACTAAAAAGCAGAGACATCACCCTGCCAACAAAATTGCATATAGTCAAGGCTATGGTTTTCCCAGTTGCAATGTATGGCTGTGAAAATGGGACCATAAGGAAGGCTGAGTGTCAAAAAATGGAGGCCTTTGAACTCTGGTGCTGGAGAAGACTCCTGCGAGTCCCTTGGACTGCAAGGCGATCCAACCGGTCAGTCCTAGAGGAGAGCAACCCTGACTGCTCTTTAGAAGGCCAGATCCTGAAGGTGAAACTCAAATACTTTGGCTACCTAATGAGAAGGAAGGACTCACTGGAGAAGAGCCTGATGCTGGGAAAGATTGAGAGCAAAAGAAGAAGGGGACGGCAGAGAACGAGGTGGCTGGATGGAGTCAATGAAGCAATCGGCGTGAGCTTAAATGGACTCTGGAGGATGGTAGAGGACAGGAAGGCCTGGAGGAACGTTGTCCATGGGGTCGCGATGGGTCGGACACGACTTCGCAACAAACAACAACAACAATAATAAGTTTCTTTTGTTGGATCCATAGATTTTCCATTGGGTTAAGATCTGGGCTATTCCCAGGCCATTCCAGCAGTGGAATAGGATTCTCTTGAAACTCCCCCCCAAAAAGTAGTGTTATTAGCCATCAAACCTCAAAAATACACTTTTCCCAAAAGGTTTCCACAATTTTGGCCACTACTGTAATATCCATGCCTCAAAGGTCATAAAATCGGGTGTTGCTCGCTTAACAACTGCCTTGCTTCGTCCCAGAAATTCTGGTCGTAAGTCGAGGACTACCTGTCTTTATTAGCGGATGACTAAACCCCATATTAAAAACATTTGATGCCTATTCAGCAGAGTTGAAAATGTACAGGCAGCACAGTTAAATTTTAGAAGCCAGAAAAAAGTGATTGTGTAATGTTTTTAAATGGTCAGAGGGCAAAATGACACTTCCTGAGGCAAATAAAAACAGGAATTTGGGCCCAGCGCTGAACAAATGTCTGTTTCTGATATAATTGTAAGTTCATGCACGTGTACCGATAAGATTATTCATTTTTTTCTGAGGGAGGAAGCCGGAGTGGGTTTAAGTGTTTAATCATTTTTCCTATACAGGTAATCCTCGATTTACAACTACAATTGAGCCCCCAAATTTATGTCGTTAAATGTGAGACATTTGCCCCATTTTACAACCTTTCTTGCCACAGTTGTTAAGTGAATCATCGCAGTTAATTAGTTAGTAACACTGTTGTTAAGTGAATCTGCCTTCCCCATTGACGTTGCTTGTCAAAAGGCCTCAAAAGGGGATCATATGACCTCGGGACACAGCAACGGTCATAAGTATGAGTCAGTTGCCAAGCCTCTGAACTTTTGATCACATGACCCTGGGGAATGCTACAAAGGTCGTAAGTGTCAAAAATGGTCATAAGTCTCTTTTTTTTCCGGTGCCGTTGTAAATTTGAACGGTCACTAAGCAACCTTCGTAAGTCGGGGGCTGCCTGTACTAAGGAAGAAACTCTTCCCACAAGTCGTTTTGGCTACTTAATTGAGTTTGAATTAGGATCCCAGAAAGGAAAAAAATGGATTATCCCAGTAATTTTAATGTATAAATGCCTCCAGAAGTTGTGAATGCTCCAACACTGGAAGTTTTTAAGAAGATGTTGGATAGCCATTTGTCTGAAGTGGTGTAAGGTTTCCTGCCTAAGCAGGGGGTTGGACTAGAAGACCTCCAAGATCCCTTCCAACTCTTCTCTTCTCTTCTCTTCTCTTCTCTTCTCTTCTCTTCTCTTCTCTTCTCTTCTCTTCTCTTCTCTTCTCTTCTCTTCTCTTCTCTTCTCTTCTCTCCTCTCCTCTCCTCTCCTCTCCTCTCCTCTCCTCTCCCCTCCCCTCCCCTCCCCTCCCCTCCCCCTCCCCCTCCCCCTCCCTTCCCTTCTCCCCTCTCCTTTCCCCTCCCCTCCTCCATTCCATTCTCAATAGATTCTCTCTCCTCTCCTCTCCTCTCCTCTGCCCTCCCCTTCCCTTCCCTTCCCTTCCCTATATTCTATTCTATTCTATTCTATTCTATTCTATTCTATTCTATTCTATTCTATTCTATTCTATTCTATTCTATTCTATTCTATTCTATTCCATTCCATTCCATTCCATTCCATATTTTCTACTCCACTCCACTCCATTCTATTCCATATTTTCTATTCTACTCTACTCTACTCTACTCTACTCTACTCTACTCTACTCTATTCTGTAAATGGTTCTTAGATGATTCACCATCACTAAGATGGTGAATTATGGGTAATTTATATATTCCTGTCTTTTTGGCCATTTTCATTTCGATTGAACCAGTCTAGTATAAGATAGTCCATAGGTGGGTCATATTCATTTCGTGGTGCTGTACAGGTAGTTTTATGACAATAGCTGGGACCAGAAAATTATAGGTAGTCCTTGACTTACAACAGTTTGTTTAGTGACCGTTCGAAGCTACAGTGGCATTGAAAAAAGTGACTTATGACTGTTTCTCACACTTACGACCATTGCCGCATCCCCATGATCAAAACTCAGACGCTCGGCAACCGACTCATATTTATGACGGTTGCAATGTCCCGAGGTCATGGGATTCCCCCCCCCCTTTTGTGAAATTCTGACCAGCAAGAGTCAACCGGGAAGCCAGATTCACTCAACAACCATGTTACTAACTGAACGACTGCAGTATTCACTGGAGAACACAAGAAGTTGTAAAATGGGGGAAAATAAATTAAAAGAAACGTCTTATTTTTTATTTATTTTATTTTATAGTTGGATTTATATACCGCCCTACTCTCGAAGGTCTCACGTATCAACAGAAATTTTGGGCTCAGTTAGGGTTGTAAGTCGAGGACTGCCTGCAGTTTAAATCAAGGGGTCTCCAACCTTGGCAATTTTAAGACTTGTGGACTTCAACTTCCAGAATTCCTCAGCCAGCAAAGCTGGCTGAGGAATTCTGGGAATTGAAGTCCACAAGTCTTAAAATTGCCAAGGTTGGAGATCTCTGGTTAAATGATGCGGTTTTTTACAGAATTATTTTTTTGCCGTGGTCATTAAATGAGACATCATGGGAGCATGATTAGCAACTTCCTCTCCTCTACATTGACTTTGCTTCTCGGGAGCCAGTTGGGAAGGTTTCGAATAGCGACGGTGTGATTCCGGGATATTGCAATCATCATAAATACGTGCTGTTTGCAGGTGTGATTATCAGGTGATCATAGGGATGCTGCAACGGTTGTAAGTATGAGGACCGGCTGTAAGGTACAGGCAGTCCTCGACTTATAACAGTTCATTTAGTGACCGTTCAAAGGTACAACGGCCCTGAAAAATGTTATTTACGACCGTTTTTCACACTTACGACTTTTGCAGCATCCCCTTGTTCATGTGATCAAAATTCAGATGCTTAATAACTGATTCACACTTACGACCATTGCAGTGTATCGTGATCCCGTTTTGCGACCTTCTGACAAGCAAAGCCAATGGGGAAAGCCGGATTCACTTAACGGCCTTATCAACTTCAGTGATTCCTTTTAACAACGGTGGCATGAAAAGTGATAAAATGGGGCGGAACCCACTGAACACACGTCTCATTTAAGAACAGAATTTTTGGGCTCAATTGTGGTCGTAAGTCGAGGATTGCCTGTACTGTTGTTGTTTTTTTAGTGCTGTCATAATTTTGAATGGTCGCTAATTGAATGGTCCTAAGTCGAGAACTACAAGCACAGGTTGTCCTCGACTTGCAACAGTTCATTTAGTGGACTGTTCAAAGTCACAGCAGCATTGACATAAGTGACTAACGACCGTTTTTCACAGTTACGACCGCTGCAGCGTCTCCATGGTCATGTGATCAATATTTGGACGCCTGGCAACTGACTCATATTTATGACCGTTCCAGTGTCTCAGGGTCTGACAAGCAAAGTCAATGGGGAAGCCAGATTTATTTATTTATTTATTTGATTTGATTTGATTTCTATACCGCCCTACTCCTGAAGGACTCAGGGCGGTGCACAGCCAAACAATAAAACACATACATACAAAATTTAAAAGTAGAATAAAATCAAATTAAATAATTTTGGCCCCGACAAATTTAAAACCCCAAACTTTTAAAACCAATTTAAAATTGAATGTATAAAATACTAAAAGATATTTGAAAATTAAAAATCTTTTATAAAAGAGGGAGAAAATTAGGCCAGGCCCGCCTGGTGAAATAATAAGGTCTTTAAAGCGCGGCGGAAGGTGCGCAGATCCGGGATCCTCCGTATCTCTGGGGGGAGCTCGTTCCAGATAGTAGGTGCCCCCACAGAGAAGGCTCTCCCCCTGGGGTCCGCCAGTCGGCATTGTTTGGCTGACGGCACCCGGAGGAGCCCCTCTCTATGGGAGCGTACCGGCCGGTGGGAGGCTATTGGTGGTAGTAGGCGGTCCCGCAAGTACCCAGGTCCTAAGCCATGGAGCGCTTTAAAGGTGGTAACCAAATTCACTTAACAACCATGTTACTAACTTAACAACTTCAATGATTCACTTAACAACTGTGACAAGAAAGGTCATAAAATTCACTTAATCAATTTTTCCCTTTGCAACAGAAACTTTGGTCTCAATTGTGGTCGTACATTAAGGACTACCTATAATGAACATGGTGCTGTGTATATCTGTGGTATCATTTGTGCACCAATGGCTTCTTTTAGCAGAGAGATAATTATACCAGAAAATATTCTTTTTCTTTTATATTGAGGCCTCCAATAATTCTTTAGAAAGTAGTTTTGGAAACTGGTACAGGAGTGGCCAAAATTGCGGAAACCTTTTGGGAAAAGTGTATTTTCTAAAAACTAGCTAATAACACCACTTTTTTTTGGAGTAGAACCATAAAATGATATATCAATGGAAAAATAATTTAATCAAGAATGTAATGCAATCGCTTTTATGAAGGATTTGCTATTAGAATAGCAGTTACAGTATAAAGAAGAAAAGTGAAACACGTAGAAAAAACGGTATAGACAAAAATTATCACCATAGAAAAATCGAGATATACAAAAATTATCACTGTGTCAGTTAATACTTAGTTGGGTAGCCTTTAGCATGAATGACGGCCTTATGACGTCTTCCCATGGAGTGAACCAAGTCTTTTAGTTCTGCAGCTGTCATAATGTGAAACCAAGATTGAATGATGGCTTCTATTAACTGGGTTTTATTGCTGGGTCGCTTCTGACTAACAAGTTTCTTTAGTCGGCTCCTTAGATTTTCCATTGGGTGAAGGTCTGGGCTATTCCCAGGCCATTCCAGCAGTGGAATAGGATTATCTTGAAACTCCCAAAAAAAAAAAGTGGTGTTATTAGCCATTAAACCTCAAAAATACACTTTCCCCAAAAGTTTCCACAATTTTGCCCACTATTGTATATAAACATCTTAAAAAGTTGTATCCCATAAACAAGGCAGGTTACAAATTCGCCTTAAATCTCCTCCTTAAAAGTAATTTAAAACTTAATACACTTAATTATTTTTTTTTTTATTTTTTTTTTGACTCGGTTAAAAAAAAAATCGTTCTTTCCGGTCTCTTTAATGCTCTGTGTTACTGTGCAATACCGTAATTAAAAATACTTGTAAGACTTTCAACCTTAGATAATTCCAGTGTGTTTCCCGTATAGCAACCTCCCTTCTCTGTCGTTCGTTTCCTTACCTTGATTTTTCCCCCCCCCTCTCAAGTCTTTTCTTTGTATCATGGCTTCCATGACATTTTTTTTCCCTTTCTTTTCCCTTTTTTTGCTGTTTGCAAAGACTCTTGGGAGGATTTGACAGATTTGGTGGAGCAATTGCGCGATGATACAGAAGGTGCGTGCCACACCAACATGTGCTCTTCTTCACATTCCATTTGCCATAGCTTTTGTCGTCTTTTGAGCTGGGTCACACGCTGCTTTCCAGGGCTTGTCACTGGAGGGTCCATGCACATCTGCACCCATCTTGTTCTGCGTTTTCCCCGGTTAAAAACACGCATTTTCTCTTGATGTAGTCCGTGTCCATTGCATTCTTAATATGCACCCATACCTCCATTTATTTATTTCATTTCTCGGCTACTGTCGGTCACCATCGGAAGGAGCACATCCTTCATTTCCATTTAACAATAAATTTTAATAACCTTTAACAATAAATAAATAGAAATAAAATCCGTTCTGTACGTTGACGCTACATACTGTTTAATTAATTTAATTTAATTAATTCAATTTATATGCCGCCCCTCTCCGAAGATTCAGGGCGGCTCTAAAGGTTCTCCTCTAAAGGTTAATATATGCAGGTAGTTCTCGACTTACGACCACAATTTGATAAGTGAGTTTTGTCCCATTTTACGACCTTTCTTGCCATGGTTGTTAAGTGAACCACTGCAGCTGTTAAGTTAGCAACACGGTTGTTAAGTGAATCTGGCTTCCCTTTTGTTAGAAGGTCGCCAAAGAGGATCACATGACGCCGGGACACGGCAACCGTTGCCAACTGTCCAAATTTTGATCCCATGTTCATGGGGAATGTTGCAATGTCCGTAAGTGTGAAAAACGGTCATAAGTCACTTATTTCAGTGCTGTTATAACTTAGAACGGTCATAAAATGAATGGTTGTAAGTTGAGGTCTGCCTGCATACCAGAACTTCAGAAGCTGAATTCTCTATTTTACTTCGCTAGAAATATACAGATAGTTCTTGATTTACAATCATCCATTTGGAGACCGTTCGAAGCGCTGGGAAAAAGTGACTTACGACCAGTTCTCGCACTTATGACTGTTGCAAGATCGCCACAGTCCTGTGATCAAAATCCAGGAACTTGACATCTGGCATGTACTTAGGATCGCTTGGGAAGCCAGATTCACTTAATAACTCCGGTGATTTGCGTAACAATTGTGACCAAAAGGGTCATAAAATCGGGCTTGCCTCCCTTAACAACCACATCGATTAAGAACGGAAATTCTGATGCCAGTTGTGCTCGTAAGTTGAGGACTGTAACCTGTTCTCCAAAAAGAAAGTAGATCAGTCCCTAAACATCCAGAACCAAATCCTTAAAAACAGTGTTAAATATATAAATAACGGATACAGCCCATGCACCTGTCAACAGATAATAAAACAGCTTTCTAAATCTGATCATATCTGGACTGGAGCAAATAAATCTTTTAAGTCTTCAAAAAAATCCACCAGAAAAGAATCCCGGAATATTTTCTGAGAGGGTATGTCAGCGGTACATTTATTTAAGGTTCAAGGATTCATTAAATGGTATATGTCGTAAACCTTTTGCCACCTTATTTATATCCTTCATTCTTGACTGTTTTCTCTTTCATTATACGAAAGGTGTTAAAATCCTTTGACAGATGTTTGCTGCCTCACCCATGCACTTGTTTGCTTAGTTTCTTCTGTTCATTTCTTGCAGCAGATGAAATGTTTACTGCCACACCCATAAATAATAAATAAAGAGTTGGAAGGGACCTTGGAGGTCTTCTAGTCCAACCTCCTGCTTAAGCAGGAGACCCTATCCGGTTTCAGATAAATGGCTGTCCAGTCAGTTAAACATGGCTACCTCCAACTCGTATCTCAAGATTTTTGCCTTCGTCCTGTCCTTTTGGCGCATGACTTCAACCTATTTGGTGTATGTACTGAGTGCATATAGACAATTGTGAATATTCAGGATTGCTATAAGGAGAACGGCTGTAAGGGGGGAAAAAGAGTAAGAGCCTTGATAGTGCAGTGGTTTAGTGCACCCTGTTATTAACACAGCTGCCTGCAATTACTGCAGGGTTCGAATCTCGCCAAGGCTCAAGGTTGACTCAGCCTTCCATCCTTTCTAAGGTAGGTAAATTGAGGACCCAGTTGTGGGGGCAATAAGCTGACTTTGTATAAAATATACAAAAGTATGAAGGCTATTGCTGAGCACATTGTAAGCCGCCCTGAGTCTTCGGAGAAGGGCGGCATATAAATCAAATTAAAAAAAAAAAAAACCAGCGACATTTAAGAAACGTACAGGAAGTTATATTAGACATTCAGAGAAATGATTGCTTTTATAAGTGAATGAGGAAAAAACTGAGTGTGTTATCTGGCATTCCTAGGCTGCATTAACCGACGGATAGAATCAAGATCGTGTGAAGGCTTAAAACCACTTTATAACGCCTTGATAAGACCACATTTGGAATATTGCATCCAATTCTGGTCACCATGATATAAAAAAAGACGTTGAGATTCTAGAAAAGTGTGCAGAGAAGAACAATAAAGATGATTAGGAGACTGGAGGCTAAAACCAGGGGTGAAATGCTACCCGTTTGGGCCGGTTCGCCCGAACCAGTAGTAAAAAATGCTACCGGTTCCCCGAACTGGTAGTAAAAAAATGCTTTAAAAAGTTTTTTTAAAAAAAGTTCCAACGATCATGCATCGCATAGCTGATCTTTGGAACTTTTTTTTTTTTTTTACTTTTAAAGCATTTTTTTACTACCAGTTCTCCAGAATCGGTAGTTAAAAATGCTTTAAAAAGTAAAAAACAAAAGTTCCAATGATCGTGCGGCACAGCTGATTGTTGCACAGCTGATCTTCTGAACTTTTCTTTTTACTTTTTAAGCATCTTTTAAACTACCGGTTCCCTCCCCCCCTATTCTTCTACTTACCTTTGCAGACTCAGAAAAGGCTTCTTAGCGCCTGTGGTGCGCATGCACACAAAGCATGAGTTATGCACGCAAAGCACGCATGCGCACGCAAAGCAAACCGGTAGCAGACTTCAGAGCATTTCACCCCTGGCTAAAACATACAAAGAACGGTTGCCAAGAATTGGGTATAGTACTAGCTAGTTAACTTTGAGGGGAAGTCTATAATGCTAGGAAAGGTGGAAGGAAAAAGAAGAGGTTAATGAAAAGAAGGACTAGGGGTGACATGATAGCAGTGTTTATTTTTTATTTTTTATTTTTTTTATTTCAAATTTATATACCGCCCTTCTCCCTGAGGACTCAGGGCGGTGTACAGCCAGATAAAAACATATAATACAAACATTAAAAACAATTAAAAGAAATATCTCGTGTTTGGCCCCAAATTTAAAAAGACAAAACCAATTAAAATTATTAAAAGAATTTGTTAAGCCAGCCCGGCTTGCTGAAATAAGAAAGTTTTAAGGGCACGGCGGAAGGCACCGAGGTCTTGGATTCTCCTTATCTCTGGGGGCAGCTGATTCCAGAGGGTAGGTGCCCCCACAGAGAAAGCCCTCCCCCTGGAGGGTCACCAGCCTACATTGTTTGGCTGATGGCACCCCGAGGAGGCCCTCTCTGTGGGAGCATACGGGTCGATGGGAGGTCGTCGGTGGCAGCAGGTGGTCTCGAAGGTAACTAGGTCCTATGCCATGGAGCGCTTTAAAGGTGGTAACCAACACCTTGAAGCGCACCCGGAAGACCACTGGGAGCCAGTGCAGCTCACGTAGGAGCGGTGTTATGTGGGAGCGCCATGCAGCTCCCGTAACTACCTGTGCGGCCGCATTCTGGACCAGGTGGAGCCTCCGGGTGCTCTTCAAGGGGAGCCCCATATAGAGAGCGTTACAGTAGTGTTCCCATATCTAAGGGGCTGCCACAAAGAAGAGGGAGTCAAGCTATTCTCCAAAGCACCTGAGGGTAGGACAACAAGCAATGGCTGGAGACTAATCAAGGAGAGAAGCAACCTAGAACTAAGGAGAAATTTCCTGACAGCGAGAACAATTAATCAGCGGAACAACTTCACTCCAGAAATTGTGGGTGCTCCAACACTGGAGGTTTTTAAGAAGAGATTGGACAACCATCTGTCTAAAATGGTATATGGTCTCCAGGTGGTAGGACTGGAAGACCTCCAAGGTCTCTTCCAGCTCTTTTATTCTGTTAAACCTGCCCAGCAGAAAAAGCTTCTCTCCAATAACCAGTTTGCTGTTTTTTTAGCTGGCACCCACCTTCAGCTAAAACAGCCTGGTTTAGAAGACTTCCAAAGTCCGTTCCAACTCTGTTCTTCGTTTTGTAACTTGCAGTGCTTACTCACCCTGTGTACGTACCAATGGTGGTTAGCAAGATCACAGTTAAGCTTCACAAACTGTTGGCATCTTATAATAATACATGGAATAATCAAGTAACTAACCCTTAGCCAGCTCCTGCCAAAGCAGTAGGCTCAAATGTGATTGGCTGATTTGTGGTTGCATGTGTGATGTAAACGCAGCCTGTGTGTGATATGCCACAATTCATTGTGGAAAGGATGTAAACAAATGAAACAGCATCTGGTTGCAGTTGGGGAATTTTTTGTGCCGCACAATTCTAGGCAAGGAAACAGAAATGGATAAGAGTCTTGACGTTACAACAGAAAACTGTAAGCTTTCGGGTTTCGTGGATTTATAGTTTGGAATGCAGTAGAGTAGCTTTTGTGCATTTCCTCATTTCCCATGTTTACACCGGATAGGTCTGGCTTCAAAAGATAATTCGTTATCCGTGATACACTAAAGCTTTCTCTAACACCTTCTAATTTAATTGCGACATGTGACAAGTATGTTGTCCCACTGGGATGATCGAAATACAAAAAATGTGAAAAAATGGACATGATTTTACTTCTATTTCAGCATTTCATCTGTTACTAAATTTGAGACTATGTTGTTGTGGCCCACCAGCCGCCAACAGAGCTGGCAGCAGATTTGGACAGTGAGGAGGTTGGGGAGGAACGTGGGCCAGTCCTGGAGTCTGGGGAAGGCTCGGATGAGGGCTCTGAGTCGGAGGCAGAGTGGAGGCCAAGGCCATCTGGTAGTTCTTTGCTGCCTCCGGAGTGTCCGGAGTCTGACATCAACGAGGGAGAAGAACAGCTTGAGCCTGTTACCAGTGTGCGCATGCGCAGAGCTGCCAGGAGACAGGAACAATTAAGGAAACAGGGTTGACTTGGGAGTAAGGCTTGGAGATGATTGGCCCCTCCCATAAGACATAAAAGAGAAGCGAATGAGATGTGAGCTTTTGCAGGAAACAATTAGTTCATCGGGCCGATTCAAGATTTGAAACTTCTGTTTGTGACTCTGTGCCAAGTTTGGCCTTGCCCTGCACCTGGAAATTAGCTCTTTGGCAGCGTTCCACATGAGATAGGTGGGTGTTGATAACCTTCCTCTGAAAGACTGTTTATCAAGCCTTGCGGACTGTAAATGAAAATAATTTACAGCCGTATGAATGAAAGAGGTTTGCCGGGATTAAGTTTGTGCTGTTTAATTTCTAAGGAAGCTTATGTCAAAACATATGTATTTGCCAAGATGTGACTAGTTCTAGTTTAAGAGACAGTAATAGATTTGGACGTCCTAAAAGTGCTTTTTGCAAAAGGCAACTGGACTTTCTTGGGGGTTTCCACACACACCCCCCACTTTGAAAACATTTCCCTTCTCATGCAAGTTAGAACCGAAGAAGTTCCTTGGTTGAGAAACGAAACATTTTCAAAGGGGAAAAAAAAAAAGCAAGAGAGACCAGTTGCTTTTTGGAAAAGCTCCTTTTTGGAACAAGCAAGGCCTGGATATATGGGAATCTCCATAGACATCATGGATTTGGAATTCTTTGGAAGGTACGGGAGCAAAAATAAAGCCTCCGTCCAGTGGTGAAATCTAAAATTTGTTACTACCGGTTCTGTGGGTGTGGCTTGGTGGGGAGGGGGGTAATGTGACTGGGTGGGTATGGCCAACTTCTTTTTTTTTACTTTTAAAACCATTTTTTCTACAACCTCTTCGGCTGAAGAGGTAAAAAAATGCTTTTAAAAGCCTCTGACCATCAGGCAACTCAGCTGGGATCGTCAGAGCCTTTTAAAAGCATTTTTTCTACAACCTCTTTGGCTGTTTTGTAGATAGGCTGTCCCAATCTTTCTCAATGGGCACCAAATATCTTATTTGGGGGAGGGAGATTGAGTCTGCTTTCTGTCGTTTAAGAAAAACATGTTTCTTCACTTTTTTTTTTTTTTTAAATTATTTATTTCTTTACAACAAAATATTTACTCACACACAGATCGTGACGGGAGCTTTACAGAATATATTAACTTCAGTCAAGATATACAAATAAAAAATAAAATCTACACTAACCTTATCCTTTTTTTATTCTATTATTCAACCAAGTATACCATTGGTCCCAGCATTGAAAATATACGTTTCTCCACTTCTCATTTAGGAAAATATAATATTCTGCCTTTTTTAAAAAAATATCCCTCAAAATATTTCATTCTTCTAGGAGAGGGGAGTGCTAACTTTCTACAGGATTAGTAAAAAAAATTATCTGTATTCTTTTGGAAACAAACTCATTTCCTTAGAAGCAGTTCCTGGATTTGTCTTCATACCAGTTTTCTGGGGAGGGAAGAATTCTGTTTAGTGAGGAAATATTTCATTGATTCGCCTATTTATTCTACAGATCTTTAAACTCAAATTCTGGGGCCTTCTGTTTTGTCATGCAAGTCAGCTTTAAAACTTTTAAAAGAACTGTGCAATGCCCCATGCCCACTTCCACATGGCTGTGGGCGAATCGATAGAAACCCACCACTGGCTGGCTGGGGAATTTGGGGGCATTGAAGTTCACAATTGCCAATCTTGGATGCTGTGTTGTCTACAGAGATTCTGCCAACACAACCTGCTCCGAGTATAAAGCAAGCGTTATGCAGCTTGATTAAATCTCCTTTTGATTTGTGCTTGATTTGCAATGCAAATAATCATTCTTAGAGGAAGAAGAATTTATTGAATTAGGCAACCACGTTCCTTCAGTTTCGGTGTTTCCATTACAGAATTGTCAATATCAGTCCCTTGTTTTAATTGCAACCCACATTGTCTTGGTAAATAGGTTTGCAAATTAGGATTAGCGGGAGACTTAATAATAATAATGTTTAGTGGGGTTGTGCAGCGGTAAAGATTGAAGAGCCAAAAGATGATTCAGACCATGTTTAACAAACAGCATGTTTCTATTGAAGTGTTTCTCAAACTTGGTAATTTTAAAATGTACGGATTTCAACTCCCAGAATTAAGATGTGCAGATTTCAACTCCCGGAATTAAGTCCCAAAGATGCTTTTTTTTTTTTTTTTCAAGAGGCAACTGGACTTTTTGGTTTTTCTTTCTTCAGAGCTGAAGAAGCTTCTTGGATGAGAAGCAAAACGCCTTCAAAGAAAAAAACCAGAAAGTCCAGTTGCCTCTTGAAAGAAAAGCACCTTTGGAATCCACCAGGACCTGGATGACTGAGAATCTCCATAGACTCGCAGAATTAAGATGTGTGGACTTCAACTCCCAGAATTCCACAGCCAGCAAGGGTTGTATTTACAAAGGTTGCAGGGTCCTGGATTCTGGAATTGCCATTCACAATTTTCTTAGGGAACGTCTGATAAGTAAAGCCAGTGGGAGAAGCCAGATTCGCTTAACGACCATGTGATCCACTTAACAACTGCAGTGATTGCCTTAACAACCATGGCAAAAAGGTCGTAAAACGGGATGGGACTCACTTAACAGCTGCCTAGCTTAGCAATGGAAAATTTTGGGCTCCATTGTGGTCGTAAGTCGAGGACTATCAGTATATATAGTATGTCTTCTACCACCTGGGTGGAAATTTGGAGGACTTGGTCAAATTCAGTTTTTTGGGAAGCCTGCCTTAAAGTTTTGCCTGTTTTCTGCAAGGATTATTTTTAACTTTCACCATTCTTGAACTATTTCTTGGTAGATATGACCATTGTCATTCTTAATGATAAGGTAAAGGTAAAGGTTCCCCCGCATATATGTGTTAGTCGTTCCTGACTCTAGGGGGCGGTGCTCATCCCCGTTTCAAAGCCGAAGAGCCAGCGCTGTCCAAAGACGTCTCCGTGGTCATGTGGCCGGCATGACTAAACACCAAAGGCGCACGGAACGCTGTTACTTTCCCATCAAAGGTGGTCCCTATTTTTCTACTTGCATTTTGTACATGCTTTCAAACTGCTAGGTTGGCAGAAGCTGGGACAAGTAACAGGAGCTCACTCCGTTACACAGTGCTAGGGATTCGAACCGCTGAACTGCCGACCTTTCGATCAACAAGCTCAGCATCTTAGCCACTGAGCCACTGTGGTTTTTTATATTTTTTTATATTATTTTTTATATTAATGATAACAATACAATAAATACTCCGTATTTTTCGGAGTATAAGACATACCGGAGTATAAGACACACCTTAGTTTTTGGGGAGGAAAATAAGAAAAAAGCTGATTGGTGGGTGGATGGCTTCCTGGAATACCCCCACTCAGCTGTTTCCAGAGGTGAATTTTAGCAACAGGTTCATCGGCTGTGAGCCCTTGCCTTGCTTTTTTTTTCTGCCTCTGTAAATTCTGAAACCTGGTTTCAGAAAAAACTTTTTTTTCTGCCTCTGAAAGCCTCCAAAACAGAGCTTCAAAAAAAAAGAGCTTTTTTTTCTGAAGCTTCTTTAAGAGGCTTTTTTCAGCTTCTGAAATCTCCATTTGCGAAGCTGGGCGGGACTACATTCGGAGTATAAGACGCACCCAGATTTTCACCCTCTTTTTTGGGAGGGGGGGAAAGGTCCTTATACTCTGAAAAATACAGTATACAATATTCTTTATATTAATGTTCCATCAAGTCAGTCCCAATGCTTTAGCGATCACATTAGATAGACTTTTTCTACTATGATCTGGCCTAACCTGCTCCTTTAGCTCTTACAGCTGTTATCTCTGTGTTTTCTTAAGTGTTTTTTCAGTCGTCTGAAATTACGATCTTATTAAATCGTGTATGTATGTTCTCTTGCAGATCCCAACTATGTCATGGCCAATGAACGCATGAATCTGATGAATATGGCAAAATTAAGCATAAAGGGCTTGATCGAATCCGCTCTAAATCTTGGGAGAACCTTGGACTCCGACTATGCACCTCTTCAGCAGTTCTTTGTAGTCATGGAGCACTGTCTTAAACATGGCTTAAAAGGTGGGTGTAGATTGACAGAAGATCTCCTCTAGGGATTGTATCCACATTCTTAAACCGGAATAAACTAGTAGATAGGGCAGTATGCTTTGTTTTCTAAGACTTTTTCGTAGGTAAAATACTGATTAACACAGAGAGTCTCCAAACTTGGCAACTTTCAGACTTTTGGACTTCAACCCCCAGAATTCCTCAGCCAGCTATGCAAGAATACAAAATGCACAGGTACAGTATATGTGGTACCTCGCTCAATAGAAGCAACTGTGAGAGGGATCTTGGAGTCCTAGTGGACAACCATTTAGATATGAGCCAGCCGTGTGCAGCAGCTGCCAAAAAAGCCAACACAGTTTTAGGCAGCATTAACAGGGGGATAGAATCAAGATCATGGGAATTGTTAATACCACTTTGTAATGCCTTGGTAAGGCCACACTTGGAATACTGCATCCAGTTTTGGTCGCCAGGATGTAAAAAAAGATGTTGAGACTCTTGAAAGAGTGCAGAGAAGAGCAACAAAGATGATTAGGGGACTGGAGGCTAAAACATTTAAAATGGTTGCAGGAACTGGGTGGGTATGTCTAATTTAATGAAAAGAAGGACTAGAGAAGACATGATAGCAGTGTTCCAATATCTCAGGGGCTGCCACAAAGAAGAGGGAGTCAAACTATTCTCCAAAGCACCTGAGGGCAGGACAAGAAGCAATGGGTGGAAACTAATCAAGGAGAGAAGCAACTTAGAACTAAGGAGAAATTTCCTGACAAAACAATTAATCAGTGGAACAACTTGCCTCCAGAAGTTGTGAATGCTCCAACCCTGGAAGTTTTTAAGAAGAGGTTGGATAACCATTTGTCTGAAGTGGTGTAGGGTTTCCTGCCTAAGCAGGGGGTTGGACTAGAAGACCTCCAAGGTCCCTTCCAACAATGTTATTCTATTCTATTCTAATTCTGGGAGCCAAAGTCCGCAAGTCTTATAAAGTTGCCAAATTTGGAGACTCCTGACTTAAAGGGATAGTCCATTTTCATCATTAAAGTCCATAAGTGTTTATATTTTTTCATTTCTTGGTAGTGGGCAGTTTTCCCACACATATAGTAGACCTCATTTCCAGATTTTCTCTGAATACATCTTCATATCCAAACATCCAGAACTTAATTCAATGGTCTACCCCAGTAGGATAAGAATCATAAGCCTACAAAATCAATGTATTGATTTATGGAATCAACTGAAACATTTAATGTATACTTTCAAACGGAACAAGGCGGGAACATCGTTAAATGAATGGGGGAAGAACCGAACTTTTAAATCAATTTTGGATTAAGATACAGTATTGAGAGTTTTTGAAACGTAGTGTTTGAATTTCTAACTCAATGCCACTGTTCCAAATGACTTTGAAATGCCAGTTCTGATATTAGAAACAAACAAACAAACAAAAAATGTTTTCGTTTAGCCAAGAAGACTTTTCTGGGTCAAAATAAGTCATTTTGGGGACCTCTGGAATTGGTAGAGAAGTTTGTTCCTGAAGCTGGAGAAATCACAGCAAGCGTTAAAGATCTGCCAGGGCTAAAGTAAGTGTTCGCTTCTTCTATTCTTTCCATAAGATGCTGGTCAGTTTTTTCTCAAAAATTCTGTAAAGCAGCAACACTATTCATTAAAGACTCATTCGGGAGTCCATAAAATCTCCATTTTGGAATGGAATGCAATGGAGTGGAGTGGAGTGGAATGGAATGGAATGGAATGGAATAGAATGGAATAGAATAGAATAGAATAGAATAGAATAGAATAGAATAGAATAGAATAGAATAGAATAGAATAGAATAGAATAGAATAGGAGTAGAGTAGAGTAGAGTAGAGTAGAGTAGAGTAGAGTAGAGTAGAGTAGAGTAGAGTAGAGTAGAGTAGAAGAATAGAAGAGTGGAGTGGAGAGTGGAGTGGAGTGGAATGGAATGGAATGGAATGGAATAGTAGTAGAGCAGAGCAGAGTAGAAGAATAGAAGAGTGGAGTGGAATGGAATGGAATGGAATAGGGAGTAGAGTAGAGTACAGTAGAGTACAGTAGAGTAGAGTAGAGTAGAAGAATAGAAGAGTGGAGTGGAGAGTGGAGTGGAATGGAATGGAATGGAATGGAATGGAATGGAATAGAATAATAGAATAGAATGGAATAGAATAATAGAATAGAATAGAATAGAATAGGAGTAGAGTAGAGTAGAGTAGAGTAGAGTAGAGTAGAAGAATAGAAGAGTGGAGTGGAGAGTGGAGTGGAGTGGAATGGAATGGAATGGAATGGAATAGGAGTAGAGCAGAGCAGAGTAGAAGAATAGAAGAGTGGAGTGGAATGGAATGGAATGGAATAGGGAGTAGAGTAGAGTACAGTAGAGTACAGTAGAGTACAGTAGAGTAGAGTAGAAGAATAGAAGAGTGGAGTGGAGAGGAGTGGAGTGGAATGGAATGGAATGGAATGGAATGGAATGGAATGGAATGGAATGGAATAGAATAGAATAGAATAGAATAGAATAGAATAGAATAGAATAGAATAGAATAGAATAGAATAGAATAGAATAGAATAGAATAGAATAGAATAGAATAGAATAGAATAGAATTCTTTATGGACCAAGTGTGATTGGACACCCAAGGAATTTGTCTTGGTGATATACTCTCAGTGAAAAAGCACTTTTGGATATTCATCTACTTGCATTTGCATGCTTTCAAACTGCTAAATTGGCAGAAGCTAGGTCAAGTAATGGGAGCTCAATCCATCCTGCAGTACTTAGGTCTCAAACTGCCAGCCTTCCAGTCGACAAGCCTAGCGTCTTAACCACACAGCCACTGCTAACTGATTCTTAATCAAGTTATAACAGTACAATTGGAAAAACGCTTCAAATAAAGTTTACATTCAAGTCCGTTTTTCACCCTGTGTATTGGGACACCGCTCCGCTCTTCTCGGCCACCACAACCCCTCTTGTATTTAGGTTAGTCTAATTGGGGGAGTTTTTCTAATTGGGAGGGACGCAGTGGCTCAGTGGCTAAAACGCTGAGCTTGTCGATCGAAAGATCGGCAGTTCAGCGGTTCGAATCCCTAGTGCCACTTAACGGGGTTAGCTCCCCTTACTTGTCCCAACTTCTGCCAACCTAGCAGTTCGAAAGCACGTAAAAAATGCCAGTAGAAAAATAGGGACCACCTTTGGTGGGAAAGGAACAGTGTTCCGTGCGCCTTTGGGGTTGAGTCATGTCGGCCATATGACCACGGAGACGTCTTCGGACAGCGCTGGCTCTTCAGCTTTGAAACGGAGATGAGCACCACCCCCTAGAGTCGGGAGCGACTAGCACATACGTGTGAGAGGAACCTTTACCTTTAGTTTAATTGGAGCGGGGGGAAATAGTCACCCACTTTTATTGTTTTATTTTGTGTGCAGAATTTGGCATTTAGATGACCTGCCACCTTATGTGTAACAACATGTATCATTTATCTTTGGGACGTGGTAGGACTCCTGTGGGAAGGGGAAGAGCCTGGCTGCGCCTGGCGTTGATGCAGAAGAAACTTTCAGAGTACATGAAAGCCTTGATAAACAGAAGGGAAATTCTCAGGTGAGAACCCGGCTCATTCTTGAATGGAAATCCTCCTGTGTGACATAAATCAGATGCTGTCTTTAAGCAGTCTTTTTTTTATTATTATTATTTATTTTTATATGCCTCCCTTCTCCGGAGACTCAGGGCGGCTTACAGTGTGTTAAGCAATAGCCTTCTTACTTTTGTATATTTTATACAAAGTCAGCTTATTGCCCCCACAAACTGGGTCCTCATTTTACCCACCTTAGAAAGGATGGAAGGCTGAGTCGATCTTGAGCCTGGTGAGAATTGAACTCGCAGTAATTGCAGGCAGCTGGATGTTAAATGCTGCCTTAGTAGGAGGCATTAGCCTCCTACGCCACTCAGGCTCCTTTTTATACCACATATTGTTACTTTCACTGGTCTAAGATTTTTAAAAGGAGGAAATTTAAAAATGTCCCTTTTGGGGACTTGTTAGAATACATCATTTTATTTATTTTTTTATTTTTATCATACTTATATGCCACCCTTCTCCTGAAGGACTCAGGGCGGCTCACAACAATAAAACAACAAAACAGTAAAATGAATACTAAAATAATCCAATTAAAATCCCCAAATGGTTAAAATTAAAACTTCCAACAGATCAGGAGATTTGTTGAAAAAGCCACATCTTCAGGTCACCGCGGAAAGAGCGGAGGTTGGGGACCGTCCAGAGCCCAGTGGGTAACTCGTTCCAGAGGGTCGGTGCGGCCACAGAGAACGCCCTCATCCTGGGTGCCAACAGGCGACATTGTCTAGCTGATGGCACCCGGAGGAGGGCGGTCCTATGTGAGCGCACTGGGCGGTGGGAGGCCGGTAGGAGCTCATGGTGGTCATGTCAGGAGCAAGCAACCATAGCCTTTCATAAGTAACCAAAGCCAGTAGCTTTATTGTTTACTACCTACCGTATTTTTCGGACTATAAAACGCACTGGAGTATAAGACGCACCTTAGTTTTTGGGAAGGAAAATAAGAAAAAAGCTGATTGGTGGGTGGATCGGCCTCCTGGAATACCCCCAATCAGCTGTTCCCAGAGGTGAATTTTAGCAACAGTTTTGTTGGTTGTGAGCTCTGCGCCTTGCTTTTTTATTCAGCCTCTGAAACCTCACTTTAAGAGGCTTTTTTCAGCTTCTGAAACCTCTGTTTCAGAGGCTGGGCAGGGCTACATTCGGTGTATAAGACGCACCCAAATTTTCACCCTCTTTTAGGGTGGGAAAGGACGCGCCTTATACTCCGAAAAATACAGTATGTTACAAGAATCTTCCTACACAGCTTGCCTTTCCCTGGGAACGGCCAGATAAGCTTACCCTCTATTCTGGAGGGTGTCAAGCTTATGCCGTTTGCAACCATGCAATGATTCTAAGCTTGGCCCTCACTTGACTCCTCCTTCCAGCCTAACTGGCAGTTGCCAGGTAAGATGTTACCTTAACAGCTCTTTGGTCCTTGGTTAGGACTTGAACTGTTAAGTTTTTACCAGTCCCAGATTATGAATCAAATTGAAGATTAAACCTTAAATAATAATAATAATAATAACAACAACAACATGTAACAGTGATACCCATTGTCACTGGGGCACTTGGTACCATGTCCAAGAATTTTATAAGATACACGAACAAATTGCAGCTTCCTGCAATAACACTAGCGGAACTGCAAAAAACTGCACTACTCGGAACATTGTACATCTTAAGAAGGTATTTGGTTGATACCTAGGATGCTGGCAGCAACCTGTATCAACCATTAGCACCAGTCAATGGTATTTGTGATGCATTTTTGAATGTTCAGTTAACTGAGTTTCATGTTTAATGAATAAAAGAGATAATAATAATGTAACCATCTATATTTCAATATGTTTTGCAGTGAATTTTATGAAGCAAATGCCCTCATGATGGAGGAAGAGGGTGCTATAATCGCTGGACTTTTAGTGGGCCTCAATGTCATTGATGCAAATTTTTGCATGAAGGGAGAAGACTTGGATTCTCAGGTGCCGGATCTTGTGTTTACATATAAGTGGGGAGTTACTGTAGCGTGTAGATAACAAATAGCCTTCTTGCCGTTGGGCTATTGAATGCTGAGCGTGTGTCAGGGAAATGCACAGCAGATGTTTAGGTAAAAGTCAGAGACACTAACAGAAACTTGTAGTCTTTGTCATCATCCAGAAAGAACAAACACAAGATAGTCAAGAACACAGGAACATCGTGAGGTAAATTAAACAGTACAGGTAGTCCTCGACTTACAACCATAATTAAGCCGAAAATTTGTATTGTTAAGGGAAACACTTATTAAGTGAGTTTTGCCCCAATTCAACGACCTTTCTTGCCACAGTTGTTAAATGAATCACTGCAGTTGATAAGTTAGTAACCCCGGTTGTTAAGCTAATCCGGCTTCCCCCATTGACTTTGCTTGTCGCAGAACGTGATCACATGACCTTGGGACGCAGTGATGGTCATAAGTATGAACCAGTCGCCAAGCGTCTGAATTTGGATCACATGATCGTGGGTATGCTGCAAAGGTCATAACTGTGAAAAATGGTCGTAAGGCACATTTTTTTCAGTGCCGTTGTAACTTTGAACGGTCACTAAGCGAACTGTTGTAAGTTGAGGACTACCTGCATACAAGAACACACAGTTGTCATGTGAAGAGAAAAAGACGGGAAAAGATGGGAAGAGAAAAAGACGGGGGGAAAGGGAAACGCCCCCTTTCTGCTTACAGCAACCAATGATAGCATAGATTGCCTCATGCATGAATCAACACGCCCTAACCCAGTAATGGCGAATCTATGGCACGCGTGCTCGAAGTGGCACGCAGTGCCATGTCGCCTGGCACACACAACATTGCCCGTTCCTCTTCCGGGTTTCTTGCGTGCATGCGCACACGATCAGCTGGCCTTTGTGCGTGTGGCAGTGCCAGAAACCGGAAGAGCTGGTCTTCCATTTTCCGGTATGAGGATGTGCGCCGCCCAGCTGATCTGCGCGTGCATATGCGTGGCAATAACCGGAAGACTTGCTGGGAAACCGGAAGTACCTTATCTGGCATGCGCATGCTCCTTGGGCAGCTCCTCTTCATGGTCGCGGCCCTGACAAGGGTGCATGCGCAAAGTGCTCCCTTTTCGGCACTTGGTTCGCCATCATTGCTCTAACCGATCAATGACAACTGTGTGTTCTGGCCTATTGTACACTTTACTGTCCCGGCTACTACATTTAGTATCCTAATAGCATGCCAAGTCAAATGTGACTTTACTAAGTGGGCAGGGAATTCTGGGAAATGAAGTCTAAGGTGTTAAGGATGAGAAATACTGCTCTGTTACAAGGAAGAGAACCTTGGCAGGTGGGACTGAGGAGAAATTTTTGAGTCCAGAACGGGAAGCAACTGAGGCAGATACCCCCCTAATTGACTGAACTATAGCTAGTCCTCAGCTTACAACAATTTCATTTAGTGACCATTGAAAGTTACAACAGCACTGAAAAAAGTGACTTACAACCGGTTTTCACATTTAGTCACGTGGCCACATGATCGAAATTCAAATATTGGGCAATATTTACGCCGGTTGCAGCTTCCCCGGGGGGGTCACGTGATTTCCCTTTTTTGTGACCTTCTCATGAGCAAAGTCAATGGGGAAGCCAGATTCACTTTTAATAACCGTGTTTAAACACTGAAGTGATTTGCTTAATAACTGTGGAAAGAAAGGTCACAAAATGGGGCGACATTCATTTAACAGCTGTCTCGCTTAGCAGCGGAAATGTTGTGCTCCCCTGTGGTCGTAATTCGAGGATTACCTGCATAAAGAGGAGGACTTGGACAGTTTTTGTTCTGTCCCCCTTCCTCACACAGGCAAACGTAATACCAAGCACGCCTGCCAATATTTTATTAGGTAAACAGATTAGAATTCTTGGCAGACCAAGGTTTTGGCCGCAAACTGCCGAATGCCTGCCGAGACTGTTTTCACTCCCATAAAGCAGAAGAGGACTTATCTTCAGTCCGTTCCAGGAGCAACAAATTATCCACGAGACAAGAGTTCAGTCAATGTTCAGTCCAAAATATATCCAAGCCGAATTTCAGAGATCACGATGTGACTTTCAGGGTTTAACTTTGTCCTTCACAAAGCCTGAAGAGCAATCCCACTCACATTTTATTCCTGGTGGGGCATGGCTCCGTGACTCAGCTCAATCTCTGGCCCTCCCACGCCTCTTCCGTTGCTGCGCACGCTTCTCCCTCCGATGCTGCCTGGGATCAAGCCAGGATTCATCATCCCCGCTCCCTATCAATTGGTGCTCCGATATGCCTTCCTCCTGGCACATCCCAGGCTGTTCCTCCTGGCCTTTGGATGGAACCTGAGGCATTGCCAGAAAGGAGGGTCCTGGAGAGGGAGGCAGTTCCTCCCCATCACCTTCTGAGTCCTCTTCCTCTGTTAGGACAGGCTCGGGAGTCGGGGACACAACAGTTTTGTGACTATAGAGGTCATCTCAATAAAAATAAATCCAGCCTTTCTGTGGAATTGATTTCTTGGCCTGGCCTGCTTATAATCAATCTTGCGAGTCTGATTGTGCCGTGACTAAACATGCCTGGATGAATCACACAGTTAATAACTTAAGAGTGTAAGAAAAATAAAATGGGAAAAAAAAGTTGCATGTGTCGGACATGAAGTATTGTTGTCTTCTCTCGTAGGTTGGCGTTATTGATTTTTCAATGTATTTGAAGGATGGCAGCAGCAGTAAAGGCAGTGAAGGGTAAGTCCTTGGGTTCCTATCCAGAATCCGTATTTTAGACCCTGCTCTGAAGCTCTGTTGTTACAAGAGAACTTTGTCAATTTTACACCTTCGTTTTTTTCCCTATTTTTTTGTCACCCAAACCTGCAATGCAATGTTGGGTTGCTACCGGTTCTCTCCGGATCTTGCGAACTGGTAGTAGTGGCGGCGGGAGGCTCCGCCCACCCGCTTGGGCGTCATCACGGACACTCTGCGCATGTGCAGAAGCAGGGGTGAAATGTAAAATTTGTTAGTACCGGTTCTGTGGGCGTGGCTTTGTGGGGAGCAATAATGTGACTGGGTGGGCGTGGCCAACTTTTTTTTTAACTTTTCAAAGCATTTTTTTCTAATGCTTTATTATTTATTTATTTATTTATTTATTTATTTATTTATTTATTCATTCATTCATTCATTCATTCATTCATTCATTCATTCATTCGACTTATATGCTGCCCTATCTCACAATGGACTCAGGGCGGCTCACAACAATAAAACACAAGCCACAATAAAAATAAAGACTAAAATCTAAAAAATTTAAAATTAACCCATTAAAACCCTTAAAACCCCTTAAAACCCCGTCATCAGACCAGGTCAAGGGATTTGAAAAGCCAAGTTTTTAATTCCCGGCGGAATTAAAGCTTGAAAAGCTTCTGCCGATCAGGCAACTCAGCTGGGATCGTCAGAGACTTTTCAAAGCATTTTTTTTACCACCTCTTCGGCCAAGAGGTTGCAGAAAAAAATGCTTTCAAAAGCCTCTGACGATCCCAGCTGAGCTGCGCGATCATCAGAGGCTTTTTTAAAAAAACTTTTAAAAGCATTTTTTCGTCAGAAGAGGTTGTAGAAAAAATGCTTTTAAAAGTTTTTTTTTTTAAAAAAAAGCCTCTGATGATCGTGCGGCTCAGCTGGGCATGGTGGTAGTGGGGGGGGCGCAGGGATTTTTGCTACCGGTTCTCCGAACCATCCGCCACCATCGCTACCGGATTGGGCGATCCAGTCTGAACCGGGAGCATTTCACCCCTGCACGGAAGCTTCACACTACCGGTTCGCACCTGTAGCGAAGGTAAGTGGAACCTACCCCTGCTGCAATGCCAGATTTAGTACAATGTTGTAATGATGTCTAGAGTTACAGGTAGTCCTCAACTTAGAACAAGTTCACTTAGTGCAGAGGTGGGTTTCACATAATTTTACCACTGGTTTGCCACTTGCACGCACGCGTACAACTTAGAAAATGTAGCTAAATAGGACACCATAGGGATGGGCGGGGAGGCGAGTTTAAGAAAGCTAGTTTGGCTTAGAGTTACTTGTCTGCTTTATAGATCTGTCATTTCAGCACCCACTTTTTAATTTGTTCTTCCATAGTTAAAAAAACAAAATTTAAGAAATAAAAATAAACTGACAGTCGTCGCTCGTTTTTATAGGTTCACTTTTATCTCTGTGAAACAGCAGCTTCTGGAGCAGGGATGTTTAAGTATGTGTGATTTTGTCAGAGATGGCAGCTGGGAGTATTAAATCATCACATATAAAAAGGGTGGGATTTCTTAATCACCTTCTTGATTTTTTTTGACTTTTCCTGCAATCAGCCTGGATGAATGTTGTTGACTTGTCAGTTCAGACTAGTGGTGAAATCCAATTTTTTTTACTACTGGTTTTGTGGGCGTGGCTTAATGGGTGTGGTGTGGCTTGGTGGGCGTGGCAGGTGAAGGATACTGCAAAATCCCCATTCTCTCCTCACTCCTGGGGGAAGGCTATTGCAAAATCTCCATTCCCACCCCACTCCAGGGGAAGAATACTACAAATTCTCCATTCCCACCCTACTCCAGGGGAAGGATATTGCAAAATCTCCATTCCCACCCCACTCGGGGGCCAGCCAGAGGCGGCATTTGCCGGTTCTCCGAACTACTCAAAATTTTCGCTACCGGTTCCCCAGAACCTGTTAGAACCTGCTGGATTTTACCCCTGGTTCAGACATTATGCAAATATATAATTATGACAAGCGGCAATTTGTTTCTTTCACATTACGGTTTCTAATTCTTTTCAAGCAATCATTTATTTATTCTTTTAATTCTAGGTTTATAGCACATGTCAATTCAGACCATATTATGCCTTAAAACCTTAATCGTTGCTTTAATGTAGTATGAATTTTCAAACAACTGTCAGTTGAATTGATGACAGTTCTTATTTTGTTATCATGTCAGAAAAAAAAAATTGATGTCTGCTTTTCTAGGGGCCAACTAATTAATCTGTATTAATTAATGATTTTTTTTCATCAATGCAATCAACAATCTTTTTCCTAAACATATTGCTTTGCTCTGCTTAATATTTCTCTCTGTGCATGGTTAATACTCACTGTGCCCTATTTTCAGCGATGGTCAAATTACTGCAATTCTGGATCAGAAAAATTACGTAGAAGAACTCAATAGACATTTAAGGTAAAGAGGTAAATCTTCTGTAGAAAATTTGGTCAATTTGCGTTGAATTCTTAAGTTCCATAGAATTATTTCATGTCTTTTTTCTTTTTATTGGACAGTGCTACAGTCAACAACTTGCAGGCAAAGGTCGATGCTTTGGAAAAATCTAACACTAAACTAACTGAGGAGGTAGGTAGAAATGAAAGAAATGTGAGGATAAAATTAACAGAAACAACAATCAGGCTTTAGAAGCCTGAGTGGCGTAGAAGGCTAATGCCTCCTACTAAGGCAGCATTTAACATCCACCTGCCTGCAATTACTGCGAGTTCAATTCTCACCAGGCTCAAGGTCGACTCAGCCTTCCATCCTTTCTAAGGTGGGTAAAATGAGGACCCGGTTTGTGGGGGCAATAAGCTGACTTTGTATAAATATAGAAAAGTATGAAGGCTATTGCTTAACACATTGTAAGCCGCCCTGAGTCTCCGGAGAAAGGCGGCATATAAAAATAAATAAATAAACATTAGGATACATTCATAAATTAGATTTAGCTTCTAGATTAAGTAATATCCCAGTCTGGTTCATGCATATCCCAAAACAAATTCCAAATGCAAGAGATGCCAGATGAATTAATATTATGGGATGGAAATCTATCTGGGCTAGAGCACAGATGTCTAATAGAGAGTTACTCTATTGTGGAATTCTGCAAAGAATATTCTTTATTAGACAAGTGTAATTGGACATGCAAGGAATTTGTCTCCGGTGTGTAAGATCTCTGTGTACTGCTAAATGTCTATGGAGATTCTCAGTCATCCAGGTCATGGGTGTCCCAAAGGTGCTTTTTCAAGAGGCAACTGGACTTTTTGGTTTTTCTTTGAAGACGTTTTTCACTTCTCATCTATCTATCAAGAAGCTTCTTCAGCTCTTCAGATGAGAAGCGAAAAAGAAAAACCAGAAAGTCCAGTTACCTGTTGAAAAAGCCCCTTTGGGATCTCGATGTACATACAAACAACATGATAAATCATAAGATACCAATAGGAGAAGATAATAGGAAAGAGGAGAAGTAAAACACCTACTACATTGTTAGATATCCATAGAATAGAATAGAATAGAATAGAATAGAATAGAATAGAATAGAATAGAATAGAATAGAATAGAATAGAATAGAAAATATGGAATGGAATGGAATAGAATAGAATAGAATAGAATAGAATAGAATAGAATAGAATAGAATAGAATAGAAAATATGGAATGGAATAGAATGGAATAGAATAGAATAGAATAGAATAGAATAGAATAGAATAGAATAGAATAGAATAGAATAGAATAGAATAGAAAATATGGAATGGAATGGAATGGAATGGAATGGAATAGAATAGAAAATATGGAATGGAATGGAATGGAATGGAATGGAATGGAATAGAATAGAATAGAATAGAATAGAATAGAATAGAATAGAATAGAATAGAATAGAATAGAATAGAAAATATGGAATGGAATAGAATGGAATAGAATAGAATAGAATAGAATAGAATAGAATAGAATAGAATAGAATAGAATAGAATAGAATAGAATAGAATAGAATAGAATAGAATAGAAAATATGGAATGGAATGGAATGGAATGGAATGGAATAGAATAGAAAATATGGAATGGAATGGAATGGAATGGAATGGAATAGAATAGAATAGAATAGAATAGAATAGAATAGAATAGAATAGAATAGAAAATATGGAATGGAAGAGAAGAGAAGAGGAGAAGAGAAGAGAAGAGAAGAGAAGAGAAGAGAAGAGAAGAGAAGAGAAGAGAAGAGAAGAGAAGAGAAGAGAAAATATGGAATGGAATGGAAAATATGGAATGGAATAGAATAGAATAGAATAGAATAGAATAGAATAGAATAGAATAGAATAGAATAGAATAGAATAGAAAATATGGAATGGAATGGAATGGAATGGAATGGAATGGAATGGAATAGAAAATAGAATAGAATAGAATAGAATAGAATAGAATAGAATAGAATAGAATAGAATAGAATAGAATAGAATAGAATAGAATAGAATTCTTTATTGGCCAAGTGTGATTGGACACACAAGGAATTTGTCTTGGTGCATAAAAGAAAAGATACTTAAGAATTAAGTGTTCAGCAAAGTGATGGCACGAGGGAAAAAACTGCCTTATTGTTTTGGCATGCAATGCCCTATAATTGCATCCTGAGAAGAGGAGTTGAAACAATTTATGTCCAGGATGTTGGGGGTCTGCAGATATTTTGTCAGCCCTCCTTCTGGTTCATGCACTATACGGGTCCTCAATGGAAAGGCAGGCTGGTTGCAATTTTTTTCCCCTGCAGTTAACAACTATCCATTAGTGCAGAGCACTAACAAGTACTGATGGCCAAAATTGTGGAAACCTTTTGGGAAAAGTGTATTTTCTAAAACTAGCGAATAACACCACATTTTTTTGGAGTAGTACCATAAAATTATATATCCATGGAACGATAATTTAATCAGGAATGTAATGCAATAACTTTTATGAAGGATTTGCTATTAGAATAGCAGTTACAGTATAAAGAAGAAAAGTGAAACATGTAGAAAAAACGAGATAAACAAAAATTATCACCATAGAAAAAACGAGAGATACAAAAATTATCACTGTGTCAGTTAATACTTAGTTGGATAACTTTTAGCATGAATGACGGCCTTACAAGGTCTTCCCATGGAGTGAACCAAGTCTTTTAGTTCTGCAGCTGTTATTATGTGAAACGAAGATTGAATGATAGCTTCTATTAACTGGGTTTGATTGCTGGGTCGCTTCTGGCTAACAGGTTTTTTTTTAGTCTGCTCCATAGATTTTCAATTGGGTTAAGGTCTGGGCTATTCCCAGGCCATTCCATCAGTGGAATAGGATGATCTTGAAACTCCAAAAAAAAAGTGGTGTTATTAGCCATTAAACCTCAAAAATACACTTTCCCCAAAAGGTTCTCACAATTTTGGACACTACTGTACTGTATATGGAGCTGCAGGTGGATTTGTAGCCCCCAACTCCAAATTATTTGAAAGTGACAATCATAGTAGATTTTGCCTTTTCATTTGTGTTCTTGTGTTTAACGCAGCTTGCCGTCGCCAACAACAGAATTATAACACTGCAAGAAGAAATGGAGCGAGTCAAAGAGGAGAGTTCATACATTTTGGAATCCAACCGAAAGGTCAGGATTTATGCACACGTTACATACATAGCAACTGAGGATTGTTTTCACATTCACGTATGCTTCTGTAACATGGTTCATTGATAAGACCTCTTTATTGGCAGTAGTGGCGAATATCTGTAGCTCGGGTGTAGGATGAGGGTGAAGGTTGGTTCTCTAAGCTTGTGGGTTGGTTTCCGAACATTTCGTTACCAGGCTCGGTAATATCTTCACTGAAGTTTAGGGGATGTCAGTGTCGGTGTTCTTTTGTTTTAAGGACTTCAGGTGTGGGTGTGTCAAGTGAGGTTCTTGTGAGGGGTCAGATGTGAGTCATCAGTTAATCTTGTAAGGGATCTTGTGATAAGGAGATTACCTCAGGGTCATTGGGAGGCGAACTGCTGTTGAGGGGAATTGTGTGGGTTGGTTGTCTGTGGTTGGCTTCACAGGTTTTTTTTGTTGTTGTTTTATTTATATGCCGCCCTTCTCCGGAGACTCAGGGCGGCTTACAATGCGTTAAGCAATAGCCTTCATACTTTTGTATATATTTATACAAAGTCAGCTTAATGCCCCCACAAACTGGGTCCTCATTTAACCTACCTTAGAAAGGGTGGAAGGCTGAGTCAACCTTGAGCCTGGTAAGATTCGAACCTGCAGAAATTGCAGGCAGCTATATTAATTACAGGGTGCATTAAACCACTGTACTACCAAGGCTCCTCAGTTGATTTTTGATTCTGAGGGGTTCATAGCAGTGGTGAAATCCAAATTTTTTTTACTACCGGTTCTGTGGGCGTGGCTTGGTGGGCATGGCAAGGGAAGGATACTGCAAAATCTCCATTCCCACCCCACTGCAGGGGAAGGATACTGCAAAATCCCCATTCCCACCCCACTCCAGGGGAAGGATACTGCAAAATCCCCATTCCCTCCCCACTCCTGGGGGAAGGATATTGCAAAAACTCCATTCCCATCCCATTCTGGGGCCAGTCAGAGGTGGTATTTGCCAGTTCTCCGAACTACTCAAAATTTCCGCTACCAGTTGTCCAAACTGCTCAAAACTTCCACTACTGGTTCTCCAGAACCTGTCAGAACCTGATGGATTTCACCCCTGGTTCATAGGCTGGTTATAGGTCAGTGTCTGTGCCTGGCACTCCACAAACAATTCCATCAACAGATGGACAACCAAACTGCCATCTCTTAAGTGGTGCAGCCATGTGATGTCGCACTTTACAGCCAAATCACTTTTCTGACGGAAGTTCTGATCCCAATTTCACTATAGTTAAGCGAGGATGACAGATAACACAAAACATAAGCAGAAAGCGGAAGAGTGACTGAAAATAAAGAGATCCTATCAAATGAGCCATGTTACAGATTCTGTCACTCTTTCTCTCAGCCCAACTCATCACCTCATAGGGTTGTTGTTGTTGTGGGGAAAATAAGAGGAAGGGAGGATATTAGGTAAGTTCAGTGCCTTGAGTTATTTGTAAATATAATAAAGGTGGGATTTAAAAAGTCCAAAGAAAAGAAATTGTTAGCTTTGGGGGTTAATGTGAAGATTCTCAGAGAGTCTTCATATTGTCACACATTTGGTGTTAACTGAGAGGATTCTGGCATTTTTACAACATGTTCTCTTCCCCAGCCAGTACATTGCAGGTACATTGGGGGACAGAACAATTATTAACTTTGTGCTTAGAAGAGACAGCACTAATCTCCGTCATTTATTTATTATTTGTTTATTAAATGTACATGCTGTCCATTTCACCATCAAGTGATTCTGGACGTCATCTCTGTGACTTATCCTCTTTCCCTTCTCTTGGCTTGATTGACATCTTAATTATAGGTAAATAAGCAAGATCGAACTGCAGATGGGCATGCCCTCACCGAAGCTAGGAAACAGCTGAAAGAGGAAACGCAATTAAGACTGGTAAGGTAGTTAACAGGTGAAGAGAAGCTAGGGCAGAATTACAACTCCTTGTAAGTTCAGCCCAGCATAGTCAGGGTACAGGGATCCTGGAATTTGGAATTCATCAATGTCACAAAAATCAAAAGTATCCATTTTCTGGCTTTAATGTTTAATGTCCATTTATCAGAAAAACAGTCTCGGGTTTCATTACCTATTGGTATGTTCCCAGAGAATAGGAAAATGAGGAAAAATGTGCCCATGTCCCATTTATCTACCAGGCCAAAGGTTTCTAGGCAGAAGAAGAAGATCATGGCTTTAAAATCTAAGGGACTGGTTTGGACAAAACTCAGCAGCACTTTTTCGTGCGGCTGCTGATAAAAATAGGATCGCCAACATGACCACTGACGTCCGATGATGAATATGGCACAAGAAAAAGAAAGGTGTCACAATAGATATAGGTGGTCCTCAATTTAAAACTGGTCGCTTAGCGACTGTTCAAAGTTACAATAGACTCCCCTCCCCCCAAACTTATGATCTGTTCTGAGGTTCCGACAATCCCTGCTCCCCACTGATAAACCCATGTCTTCAGTACTTTTTGGAAAAGCAACAAGGAGGTGATAGATAGATGATAGATAGATAGATGATAGATAGATAGATAGATAGATAGATAGATAGATAGATAGATAGATAGATAGATGATAAATAGATAGATAAGGGATGGAGATGATAGATAGATAGATAGATAGATAGATAGATAGATAGATAGATAGATAGATAGATAGATAGATAATGGATGGAGATGATAGATACAGTCAGGTCCAGAAATATTGGGACATCAACACAATTCTAACATCTTTGGCTCTATACACCACCACAATGGAGTTGGAATGAAACAAACACAATGTGCTTTAACTGCAGACTGTCAGCTTTAATTTAAGGGTATGTACATCCAACTCAGGTGAACGGTATAGGACTTACAGCAGTTTGCATATGTGCCTCCCACTTGTTAAGGGACCAAAAGTAATGGGACAGAATAATAATCATAAATCAAACTTTCCCTTCTTAATACTTGGTTGCAAATCCTTTGCAGTCAATCACAGCCTGAAGTCTAGAACGCATAGACATCACCAGACGCTGGGTTTCATCCCTGGTGATGCTCTGCCAGGCCTCTACTGCAACTGTCTTCAGTTCCTGCTTGTTCTTGGGGCATTTTCCTTTCAGTTTTGTCTTCAGCAAGTGAAATGCATGCTCAATGGGATTCAGGTCAGGTGATTGACTTGGCCATTGCATAACATTCCACTTCTGTCCCTTCAAAAACTCTTTGGTTGCTTTTGCAGTATGCTTTGGGTCATTGTCCATCTGCACTGTGAAGCGCTGTCCAATGAGTTCTGCAGCATTTGGCTGAATGTGAGCAGATAATATTGCCCAAAACACTTCAGAATTCATCCTGCTGCTTTTGTCAGCAGTCACATCAATAAATACAAGAGAACCAGTTCCATTGGCAGCCATACATGCCCACGCCATGACACTACCACCATCATGCTTCACTGATGAGGTGGTATGCTTAGGATCATGAGCAGTTCCTTTCCTTCTCCATACTCTTCTCTTCCCATCACTCTGGTACAAGTTGATCTTGGTCTCATCTGTCCATAGGATCTTGTTCCAGAACTGTGAAGGCTTTGTTAGATGTTGTTTGGCAAACTCTAATCTGGCCTTCCTGTTTTTGAGGCTCACCAATGGTTTACATCTTGTGGTGAACCCTCTGTATTCACTCTGGTGAAGTCTTCTCTTGATTGTTGGCTTTGACACACATACACCTACCTCCTGGAGAGTGTTCTTGATCTGGCCAACTGTTGTGAAGGGTGTTTTCTTCACCAGGGAAAGAATTCTTCGGTCATCCACCACACTTGTTTTCCATGGTCTCCCGGGTCTTTTGGTGTTGCTGAGCTCACCAGTGCATTCCTTCTTTTTGAGAATGTTTCAAACAGTTGTTTTGGCCACGCCTAATGTTCTTGCTATCTCTCTGATGGGTTTGTTTTGTTTCTTCAGCCTAATGATGGCTTGCTTCACTGATAGTGACAGCTCTTTGGATCTCATCTTGAGAGTTGACAGCAACAGATTCCAAATGCAAATAGCACACTTGAAATGAACTCTGGGCCTTTTATCTGCATATTGTAATTGGGGTAATGAGGGAATATCACACACCTGGCCATGGAACAGTTGAGAAGCCAATTGTCCCATTACTTTTGGTCCCTTAAAAAGTGGGAGGCACATATACAAACTGCTGTAAGTCCTACACCATTCACCTGAGTTGGATGTACATACCCTCAAATTAAAGCTGACAGTCTGCAGTTAACGCACATTGTGTTTGTTTCATTCCAACTCCATTGTGGTGGTGTATAGAGCCAAATATGTTAGAATTGTGTCGATGTCCCAATATTTCTGGACCTGACTGTAGATGATAGATAGATAGATAGATAGTTAGATAGATAGATAGATAGATAGATAGATAGATAGATAGATAGATAGATAATAGATAAATAGATAATGGATAGAGATGGTAGGTAGGTGGGTAGGTAGATAGATGATAGATAGATAGATAGATAGATAGATAGATAGATAGATAGATAGATAAATAGATAAATAGATAAATAGATAATGGATAGAGATGGTAGGTAGGTAGGTAGGTAGGTAGGTAGATAGATGATAGATAGATAGATAGATAGATAGATAGATAGATAGATAGATAGATAGATAGATAGATAATGGATGGAGATGATAGATAGATAGATAGATAGATAGATAGATAGATAGATAGATAGATAGATAGATAGATAGATAGATAGATAATGGATGGAGATGATAGATAGATAGACAGACAGACAGACAGATAGATAGATAGATAATGGATAGAGATGATAGACAGACAGACAGACAGACAGATAGATAATGGATGGAGATGATAGGTAGGTAAGTAGGTAGGTAGATAGGTAGTAGATAGATAGATAGATAGATAGATAGAGGATGAAGATAATTGGTAGGTAAGTAGGTAGATAGATAGGGAGGGAGGGAGAGAGAAGGGGAGAGAGAGAGACAGAAGGGGAGAGAGAGGGGGAGGGAGTGGGGGGGGAGAGAGAGAAAAATGTCCATGGAGATTCTCAGTCATCCAGATCATGGTTGTCCCAAAGGTGCTTTTTTTCAAGAGGCAACTGGACTTTCTGGTTTTTTCTTTTCTCTGGTTTTACCTTGTTGCTTTTCCAAATTGGTGTTTGTATGTACGTGTACGTGTATGCATGTATGCATATGTGTACACCCACACACACAAAGGTTCAGAATGATTCTAATATCAGGAAAAGAGTTGAACATCATTTTCTCACATTGAACGCCTTTGCAAAGAAAATACCTCAGAAAATGTGACCTGCTTGTGAAAAAGTGTGAACTGCTTGTAAAAAATGACCCCATTTATTAAGACGTGAAGCTTTTTACATGCCAGTTTCCACTCTCTCAGTTTTAAATATTGGTTTGATGCCCCGGTATGTTCATGCCATAATACCTTTTATCATTGTCAGTGTTGGAAAAGGCCTGCTCTGACTTTCCTTGTAGATAGCTAAGCTTTCCCCTCTCTTAGAGTCAGCACGGAGAATTCATATGTTCCTCCATCTTCTGCAGGAACGGAAAAGGTCACACTTCCCCCGTAGCTACCATTTCTTGAATTGTAGTGATTTCTGATTGTGGGGGAAAGAGTCTTTCAGACCTTCAGGCCCTCACCTGTCACGTCTGTATGTGCGTGCCTGCTTTTAGGATGTGGAAAAAGAGCTTGAAATGCAGATCGGAATGAGACAGGAGATGGAGCTGGCTATGAAGATGCTGGAAAAAGACGTTTGCGAGAAGCAGGATGCTCTTGTGGTGCTCAGGCAACAGCTAGATGATCTCAGGGCCCTAAAACTTGAACTTTCTTTCAAGCTGCAGGTAAAACAACAGGAATGGGTTAGTTGCAGGGCCCTGCCTCATCCTCTTCGCTTCCATATGGGAGAAATGGAGGTCATGGACAAGGGAGAATAAGATGGCTTACCGTATTTTCCGGAGTATAAGACGCTCCGGACTATAAGACTCACCTACCTTTTGGGGGGAGGAAAACAAGAAAAAAAACCCTGCCTCTGCCTCCCAGCAATTTGCCTCCTTGCAGCAAACAGCAAAGAGCCTGCTTTAGTTTCATTTTCAGCACAGCCTGATTAGCACAAGAAAAAAAAAATCTGCCTCCCAGCAATTTGCCTCCTTGCAGCAAACAGCGGAGGCCTGCGCAGCTATAGGCAATGGCAATCCCCGCAGCCTGAAACAGCTGAGGGTCGGGACCGACAATCAGCTGCTTGTGCTTATCAGACTGTACTGAAGCTGAAACAGGCTGTTTGCTGTTTGCTGCAAGGAGGTAAATTGCTGGGAGGCAGAGGCCAAAGGGTGGGGGCCGGTGGGTGGGCGGGGCTACATTCGGTGTATAAGACACACCCACATTTTTATCCTCTTTTGGGGGGGGAAAGTGTGTCATACTCGGAAAAATACGGTAGTTAGAAAGCTTGCCATCACTACAACTCTTTACTCTTTTTCTTTTGGTTGATGTGATTAAAGAATATGGAGCAGCCTAATCCACGTGGGGTAAGATGGCTCCTTAGAGACAGAAGAATTTCTGCAATTTCTCCACACAGGGCTGGTTTAAGCATGAAGTAAACACTCTCTTAATCCTGGGTTGAAAGCCGAGAGAGTTTGCAAACTGTCTCCGTTGCAAATTCCACTTTCCCCCTCATCGTTAGAAGCAAGAAAAATGGGGATACGCATATTCAATTGTTTTCCTTCTGTCATCTGAAACCAATATTACCAATGGCACATTTTGCAAAATAATCTTCGGGCCTCTAAAAGGTTTGACTGGTTTTCATGATCTAAAGCAGCCCGCTGAATAGGTTGTAAAACAAAATGCTTTTAAAAGTAAAAAAAAAAAAAGGCTCTTACAATCACAGCTGTGGCACATGATCCTCAGAGCCTTTTTTTTTACTTTTAAAAACAGCAGGAAGTAATGACACCTGAGCAGGTGGGAGGAGCCTCGCGCCGCCATTGCTACCAGTTCTCCGAACCACCTGCCACAATCACTACCAGATCGCCCAATCTGGTCCGAACCGGGAGCATTTCATCCCTGGTTCTCACTGTCAGAAAATTCCTCCTCATTTGTAGGTTGAATCTCTCCTTGGTCAGTTTCCATCCATTATTCCTTGTCTGGCCTTCACGTGCTTTGGAAAATAGTTTGACCCCCTTCCTCTCTGTGGCAGCCCCTCAAGTATTGGAAGACTGCTATCATGTCTCCCGTGGTCTTTCTCTTCACTAGACTAGCCATGCCCAGTTCCTGAAACCGTTCTTTGTATGTTTTAGCTTCCAGTCCTCTAATCATCCTGGTTGCTCTTCTCTGCACTTTTTCTAGAGTCTCAACATCTTTTTTATAGTGTGGTGACCAAAACTGGATGCAGTACTCTAGGTGTGGTCTTACTAAGGCTTTATAGAGTGGTATTAGCACCTCACTTGATCTTGATTGTATCCCTTTGTTAATGCAATTTAGGATTGCGTTGGCTTTTTTGGCTGCCTCCGCACACTGCTGGCTCATATTCAGCTGGTTGTCCACTAAGACTCCGAGAGCCATCTCACAATTACATCTAGAGGCATTAAATCAGATGAGATGGGCCTACAGCACTGCAAAATAAATGCAAATAATTTGCACATGGTGATTGTTGCTCCTGTATTAAATGTGACCTCATAACCTTTAAAGATAAGTAAACATAGTTTTATTGCTCTCTCTGGTTTTTTTTAAGAGTTCAGACCTGGGAATGAAACAGAAGAGTGAATTGAACAGCCGTTTGGAGGAGAAGACCAGTCAAATGGCCGCTACAATTAAACTGCTTGAACAGAGGTAAAACATGAAACCGGTTTATCCAAGCAAGCTATTATGTTGATTTATATTCATCCTTTTGTTCATCCTTGGTGTTCTGTCCCCAACCCCACGCATACACACCAACAGATGTTCAGGAGTTAAAGACCAAACCAGCCGGCAAAATCCTTTTCCTTATGATAACGGAACTTGGCAACAACCTAGTGGCTGCCTGCCAAGAGTTTATTATTTACAAAGAGGAGAGATAACTTCTCCCCACTTCTGATACATTAAAGGAAAGCAGCTCAATAATTACAATCAAGTACAGAGATAATCCAGTCTTAAAGCAAAAGTCCGGCAATGCAGAATGGTGTGGAAGCTTTCAGCTTTGTTCGTCACAAGGTTTGACTGGCCACCACGCTCCCTTTTATATCCTCTGGGGTGTGGTCCAGTGACTCAGCCTAATCTCGGGCACGCCCTTTCTTCTGTTGCGCACGCTTATCTCTGCGACGCTGGCGTGGGTCCAGCCAAGACTCATTACCCTCATCACTGTCCATCTGTGGCTGCGTGGACGTGCTTGGCCCCGGCCCTATCTCTTGCCCTTCGGCGGACACCGAAGGCATTGCCAGAGAGGAGGGTCCTGGAGAGGGAGGACTTGCCAACTCCTCCCCTTCACTCTCGGAGTCCTCTCCTGACGATGACACAGGCTCCGGTAACGGAGCCACAACACGGGTTACATGAAAATAGCACTTAGGTTTTCTAAACTTGTTTCTTGCACGTGTCTTGTTTTCTGTGGCAGAAAACTTGGGAAATATTGAGCTGCGTGTTATATACCCTGTTTCCCCGAAAATATGACATCCCTTGATAATAAGCCCAATCGGGCTTTTGAGCGCATGCGCTAAAATAAGCCTCCCCCCCGAAAATAAGCCCTCCCCAAAAATATTTAAACACAGAGCTGGAAATCAGGTAAGACAGCAAGAGGAGCCCCATCTTGCTCCACGCGCCCCAAAATAATAAGACCTCCCCGAAAATAAGGCCAAGTGCTTATTTCGGGGTTCAAAAAAATATAAGACAGGGTCTTATTTTCAGGGAAACACGGTAATAGCACTGATAGAACTTCAGCCCAGCTTTTTCCCAGAATTCCAAGTCACAAAAAGGTTGTGGATAAGTAAATCACTTGGATTCCGCAAAAATCCACAGCTGCTTTAGAGAGCAGCAAAGAGCTGGATGTTTTTGTAACTCTCTACTGCCATCTACAGGTACCCTCTTAAATCTTATGTGCACAGTAAGTTTTGGCAACAAGAAAATCGGAAAAGTCAGGATGTAATTGTATGTTCTCCATTTCCTTATAGACTGAGATCTAATTGCTATAATGTGCTATGAAATGGATGCATAACGGGGTTTATTCAATATTCCACCGATAATTGGCATCACACACCATGGCAGGCCATAACCATCATTTACAATCCATGATGGTTGGGTTCTATGGCATGCTAAGATCACCTAGCACAGTGATGGCTAACCTTTTTGCCATCGCGTGCCACGAAGGGGGGGGGGCAGGGAAGGTTCGCACGTACATGTGCTCACACCCATAATTCTATGCGCCCTGCCCCACGCATGCACATGCAACTCTCCCTCCCCACCCGCCTCTCCTGGCATGCGATGGCCCGGTAGGCCCGTTTTCCTCTCTCACCTGGCTCCAGATCCTCTCTATGCATCTGGGGAGGGCGAAAACAGCCTTCCCCACCTCCTCGGAGGCCCTCCAGAGGCCCAAAATGGCCCATTTCCCAACTTCTGGTTGGAAGTGACGTTTTTTGCTGTAGCCAGCCGAGTCTCTGGAGCCAGGTGAGAAAGAAAAATGGGCCTTCCCCACCCATCCTCCGGAGGCAGGAAACAGCCTGTCTCCCTACTTCTGGTGGGCCCAGAAAGCCCAAAAATTAGCTGGCATGCCCACTGATATGGCTACGTGTGCCACCTGTGACACGCGTGCCATAGGTTTGCCATCATGGACCTAGCATATCGCATTGTGGCTTAATGAGATGTTTGAGTTGGACCACATAAATTAAATGCTTGCAATTTGAGAAAACATTTGACAGTTCAGGTAGTCCTCGACTTAAACAACCACAATCGAGCCCCAAATTTCTGTTGCTAAGCGAGAAAGTTGTTAAGTGAGTTTCGGCCTGTTTTACGACTTTTCTTGCCACATTTGTTAAGTGAGTCACTTAAAGTAGTAACCCGGTTGTTAAGTGAATCTGGCTTCCCCATTGACTTTGCTTGTCAGAAGGTCGCAAAAGGGGATTATGTAACCGTGGGACTCTGCAACCGTCATAAATATGAATCAGTTGCCAAGCGTCTGAATTTTGATCATGTGACAATGGGGATGCTGCAGTAGTCATGTATGAAAAACGGTCGTAAGTCGTTTTTTCCAGTGCCATTGTAACTTCAAATGGTCACTAAACAGAAAAGGTTGTAAGTCGAGGACTACCTGCAAAGGATTCTGAAACATATACATCGCTCTTCGACTTTGAAAATACGTAACTTTATTTGAGGTATGTGTTAATGGGCCTTCTTACGAAATGAAGATCAAGAGGTAATTATATTTCAGCTGTGTTTATTTAAAGTACTGTAATACATAACCTCTGATATCTGTTCGATTAATTGGTATTCTTTTTTATTACGTATTTTCTCTACTCCAACCCCCATTTTCCACATATCATTTTTATTTCCTTCCCCCGCCTTAACAGCGAAAAGGATTTGGTGAAACAGGCAAAAACCTTAAATAGCGCAGCAAACAAATTAATTCAGAAGCCTCACTAGACATTTTAATTTTGGGCAGCCGATCGCATCGCAACTCTGACATCAAAAGCTCCGTTCACGAGCGAAGAGCAAAAACAAAAAAATCGAGAATTTAGATGTCAGATTTACATGTTGTCACAAAAGTTGACGTGGAATTTGATGGGATTTTTTTTTTTTTTTTAAAAGGTTTTATTCAGAAATAGAAAAATTAAACTTCTGGCTTTCCTTTCCCCCCTGTTAACGCTTAAAAACTTTATTAAAATAGGAGCAATTCGATCAGCGTGTACTCCAGAAAGAAGATAAGATAAAATCTGATTTGTGACTATGTACATGCAATTGTATACTAGACATTTTTTTTTTCCTTTTAGCCTTTACTACATGATATAGAAAAGTATAGCAATGTTCCTTCCTCGCCCCAAATGTTCAACTCCAAAGGAAGAAATTCTTGGTTTCCCTGTTGTGAAGTAGGTGGAGGGGGTGAAAAAACAGGCAGAGAAGTTTGGGAGCCTGTAGGAAACCACGGTTTTTGTAGATGTGGTGTCCCCCACTTGATCCTAAACGGGACAGACACACACCAGGGTTAGAAGTTGCTTTTTCGGAACATTTGGCCGTTATTCACCAAAAGCTTATCTGCACTGCAAAATTTTCTACCTGAGACTTAGTTGGCTCGGGATGTTTTGTAAATTGAAATTGATTTGAAAGGCTGGGGGGGGGTGTTGGGGCTGCAAAGCACCTTCCCTTAAGCGGGATATTCCCATTCCCAGGAATAAAATCCCCTCCAACTGAAGCCGGTTGAAAATTATTGGAGAGAACCGGAGAGATGGAGTCAATTCCATCTGGACTCGCCGTTGCTTGCCTTTTCTTTTGCTCGGCTTGCAGTTGAGAACACTTCCCTCGTCCCGCTCTCTTTTGCGACAATTTCCTTTTTAAGGCTACCTATCGATCCATCCGAACGACCAAAATCCTTTTTGTTTGATGTAGCCGGTGGGCAGATGGGTATTTAAGGAATAATTCAGAAGACTCCCTCTCCCCCACCCCCCGAGTTCAGACGATGCAAATCACATTAATTTTCATTGCTCAAGAGTTGTAATCGGAATTTTTTTTTTTTTAGCAATCCGAGGAGGACGGGCTAAGATAACAAGGCCAGCTGGCACAGGCCACTTTCATAACAGGGGAAATGATTTATTCGTCCCCCTTTAGGTGACATGGATGCAAAATCTAGCTGTTAGCTATTTTTTAAATTGGTAAAAACCCTTATTTCCCTCTGCATTGACTTCTACCTCTGCCTTTTCTCTCTAAAAATATAGTGATCCTCATTTCCTGGTTGACCTTTATAATACGTGTGTCTTGCCTTCCCTTGCTCTTTTAGAAAAGACTGAATCATTGTCTCTTTCATATATATATATATATATATATATATATATATATATATATATATATATATATATAAAAGATAAACAGAATCGGTAGTGTTTTATTGCAAATCACTCTTTGACTAAAAGCAACTACAGTGAAAAATAATTTTGGCCATCATTTAAAGCTATCTCTGGCCACTATTAACATTTGCTTCGGAGTGATCTTAATCAAAAAGGGATTTGCTAGGAATTGTAGCAAAAGAGCATCTAAGCCTTAGAAAGTCTACTAAAACACCATGCTGTAACCCAACAGTGTATTTTTCTTTTCTTTTCCTAATTCTGATGAAATCCAAGGTGATTGTAAGAGAGTGTGTGGAGAATTATCAACATTTTTCAAACTATCCAAACTATTTCCCACCCACCCCCATCTTTAATAGTTGTTCTGCAACCAAGTGCCCTCCAAATGTTTCTCCAGCATTCCTAGGAGATACTTTGGGCTTTATTGGTTGAGGATTTAGGGAAGCATAAAACCTTGCACACATCCCTATTTAATGGGGGGGGGGGGGTCTTCTTCTAAGTTCCCATTAGGATTGAAATAGTTTCATCCTATATAAATCACCTCTGCTTGCTCCAGGAAAATGGGAACATGCAAAAAAAAAAAAAAAAAGATAGGAATATAGACAGACAGGCCTTAGATAGACAATGCCCTCCTGTATCATTTTCTCCTCTCTGCTCTGTAAAACAGGCTGCTTGCCCTTCTCTTTTGTGTAGGCTATTTTCCTCCGGCTTTTGCAACCAATTGGGAATTAACTCCTAGGTTTGTTGTTCTTCACTCACTGTGTGAGAGACGATCCTCACAAGGGGCTCAGGTCCCGCTCGATTCCAGCGGGAGCAGAGAAGGTCACCTTTGCAGAATTTCTCTAGGGTAGAAATTATCCCACTGGTGCAGTAGTGGTTTCAAAACTTCTCGCTACCGATTCTCTCATGTGCGTGCAATGCTTCTGCACATGTGCAGAAGCATCTGGGCGGGTGGGCGGAATCTCCCGCCGCCACCGCTACAGGTTCACCCGATCCAGGGCGAACTGGTAGCCACCCACCACTGCACTGATGCTTCTCGCCCTTGTGACAAAGGTTGAGCTTTGATGGGCCAATGGGCACCTCTTTACCCCCGCCAACCCTCAGGGATGGGATTGAAAAATTTTAGCAACCGGTTCTCTGCCCGGTTGCTGGAGGGGGGGATGTGGCCTACTCGGCCTCTTGCACCACGGCGGAGGGGGGGCGTTTTTTTCCCTCCCCAGGCTCCGGAGGCTGTCCTCAAGGCTCCGGGAGGGTGAAAACAGCCTCCCCAGGCTCTGGAGGCCCTCCAGAGGCTGGAAAGGGTCCCATTTCCAGACTTCTGGTAGACCTGTTTTTCACCCTCCCCAGGCTCCAGAGGCTTTCCTTGAGCCTCTGGGAGGGTGAAAACGGCCTCCCCCAGGCACCAGAGGCCCTCTGGAGGCCGGAAATGGTCGCACTTCCAGTACTTCCGGGAGGCCCATTTTTCGCCCTCCCAGAGCCTCTGCATGGGCTCTGCACTTAACTTGCATCCAAAATGGGCCACTTGGAGACTTCTGGGTGGGGAGGAGCAGGGTGGGCGGGGTCAGCCAGTCCTTGCAACTACCGGTTCGGCGAACCAGATGTAAAATTAGCATCCAGTTTACTCGAACCGGTCCAAACCGGTTGAATCCCACCCCTGCAACCGATGCCTCAAGTCCCTCTGCAGCGGCCAACCGACCATTAATAAAAGGCCAGTTTGAACGTACAGGTGGCCCACCTGGAACAGATCTCTCTGTTTTCCACCCAGAGATAGTTCCTAAGAATCCCCTCTCGAGTATTTGGAAGGTCCTACCTTGGCGATGGTGCCACTTGGCGGACTGACTTCTTGAGCCCGTTTCAGAAGGGGAAAGGCAGGCGTGGTCCTTATTTTGGAAGAACGATTCGTTCTACCTGACCACCATCCGGTGAAGCTTTCACCTTACGTATTTGCCCCCCCCCTCTCCCCAGTTGGTGGATTTCAAGTAGCCAAAAATCAGTTTGTGTGTTGTGATAGTATCCTTTGCCCCCTTTCTTCTCGTTGAGCAGCCCCCCCCCCCCGAAATAGTCTGGGAACCCTAAAACGAACAGCCCACAACTTTGCCTTCGATCTGGGACCCTCGCGTGCTTCCCCCGATGTAACAGTTGTGAATGAGGCTAGACAAATGCACTAATAACCTAGATACCCCTTGACGCAAGTTCCAGTTGTATAATAAAGCTGCAGTGTAACGTAACAAAGAACCCACAAAGACCTTTTCACATTACCCTGTACTTGAGATTTGCTTTGACTATGGATAAATAAAAGTGATGTTTTATGTTTATCATCTAATGACTGTAAACTGTAGTAATAGAATAAAAAAAAATGGAAAAGAGACATGCTCCTTCTGCCTGGTTCACCTCAGCCATTGTTTAATTTTTTATTTTTTTTTAGTCCTTCGTTAGACTTCGTTTCTCGTCCCCGCCCTCCTTCTCGTTCCCACGCTCATCCCTCTCATCGCTCAATTCTGCCCTTTCCTTTTATTTATGGTTTCAATTTGGTCTTCCCCCCCCTACCATAGCTTTTGTTTTTTATCACAAGTTCATATGGCTCATACCCAGATTGCAGCTGTCCGAGCGGGAGCGCCAGTCTCTGCAGGAGGACAATCGGCTCTTCAAGGAGGAATTTGGGGACAAGATCAACAGCCTTCAAGTCGAAGTGGAGCAACTTACAAAGCAGCGGTGAAGAGAGAACTGTTTCCCTTCCTCTGGGTATCTTTTGGTTGGTGGGAGTTTTCCGTCTGGATGGACTAGGTCAGGGGTCGGCAACTTGTGGCTCTGGAGCCGCATGTGGCTCTTTCATCCCTCTGCTGCAGCTCCCTTTTGCTGGTCGGCTCCACAATTGATCGGGCTTTCGGTTAGGACAGTTAGAGGAAAAAGGATGCCATGCTAGGAGGAGACTATGGTGGGGGAATCGGACTTCCGGTCAGTAGAGGAAAAAGGATGCTGCACTAGGAGGAGACTATGATGGGGGAACAGGACTTCCGGTCGGCTCCAGAATTGAACGGGGGTTTCCGGTTAGGACCTTTGTGACTCTTTGAGTGTTTAAGGTTGCCGACCCCTGCACTAGGTGCTCCTTGAGCTTGACTCAAATCCAGGAAGTACCAAGGAGAAACCATATACTAATCAACACTGGCAAGGCAAGCTATTGTATATAAATAGGGAACAACAAACCCCACTCCTAGCACTGTTGATGTTACCTAGTTTGGTGATGAAACGTCTATAAGCAAACAACCAAGCTCATAGAGGACTGAGGATCCCACTAGATGCCACTGTTTGAGATGGTCAGACAAAGTTGGGGAATGTTGGAGGACTCATCAGAATAAAAATGAAATGGAAATAAATTAAGCATACAGATCATACTTTTGCGGTGCATTTGCTTCTCATTAATAGTGATCCTGCATAGAGCGGCATGGTGGCCTAAAGGTGGAGCTCTCGCCTAATAATCAGGAGGCTGTGAGTTCGACCCTATGTAGCGGCAGATATTTCTGTCTTTGGGCTCAGTTAGTTATTGTCTGCTGTGAACTCTGTGTAGGTGTCAGGAAGGGCATCCAGCCAGTAAACACTCAAGCTCCATTCGGTTGCCCCAATTCCACTCCGATGCAAGGGGTTAAAGGGGGAAAAAAAGTGATCCTGCGTACTTCAATTTTATTTTATTTTTATTTGTTTCAAGGCCTATATAAATTGAATATCACAATCTGCCGCTGGGTGGTTTACAATGCAAATTAAAAACAAATATTATTAAACTGAAATAAGCGAACGAATACATACCGTTGAATGAAATTTACTACAGTGGCACGCTGCAGGGGACGTTGCAAAATAAATCCACAGTTAAATATGAAATGGCAGAATTTTATAATTACAGTCCTTTATCAGTCTACCAGCATTGGGCCTCAATGAAATCAGTGGGATTAATTCTCAAGTAAGCAGATTGTATGTTGGATTTCTACCTAAGGCCATCGGTGTATTGTGTGATAGATGGGAGTGGAATAGCTCAGTGCTGAATCATGCTTAATCCTTAGGGATTGAGGGGTCCTTAGGTTTTAAAACTGCTCCCCAAAACAGGCAGAAGCCTGGTGAAAATTCTGGGAGTTGAAATCCACAAGTCTTAAAGCTGCCCAGTTTGGAAACCCCTGCCTTAAAGCATCATTCATCATATCTCTTTTAGCTTGACTGAAAGCCTGAAAAAAGCCATACGGTCATTAACAAATAGCAGAGAGATGATATAAAGTCAAATGGACAACAATATTGATTTTAAAACTTAGTGGTTGTGTCCTGGCATTGTTCAAATTACTCTTCTGTTGTTGTTCAAATTAAAATTGTCATTTATAAAAAAAAAAGATACCCTATTTTTTGGAGTATAAGACGCACCTTTCCCCCCCCCTAAAAATGTAGCCCCACCCACCCACTGGCCCACACCCTATGGCCTCTGCCTCCCAGCAATTTACCTCCTTGCAGCAAGCAGCAAGAAGAAACAGCTCATTTCAGCTTCAGCAGAGCCTAATTAGCACAAGTTGATTGTCCCTTGGATCGGCCTCCCGACTCTCAGCTGTTTCAGGCTGCAGGGATTGCCATGGCCTATTGCTGCGTGGGCCTCTGCTGCTTGCTGCAAGGAGGTAAATTGCTGGGAGCAGAATTTTTTTTCTTGTGCTAATCAAGCTATGCTGAAAACGAAAATGAAAGTAAAGCAGGCTGTTTGCTGTTTGCTGCAAGGAGGCAAAATTGCTGGGAGGCAGAGGCAGATTTCTTTTTTTCTTTTCCTCAAAAAAAGTAGGTGTCAGGTTTCGATATCGTCTCAAATAAATTGCATTTCCCAAACAAATAATCTTTGATGAAATCTTTCATTTATTAAGCATGACAATCTGCCCCCGATTATGTCGAAGCCAACACTGACTTCCTGACCCCAAACCTTCCCTTTCCGTTCCCCAATTCTCTGCGTCTCATTGGCCATCTTCCAAATCACTCTCCCCATATCTACTACTTCAGCTCCCAGGAATGTCCCCACTCCCAACCCATCTCCTAGGGGATATTATCTTCAGGGAAAATAACTAGGTGAAAAGTCAAGCGTCCTCTTGCCAGCTGCCCCCCTCTTCTCCTCCTTATGTCAGCACTGGAACGAACGTAGTTTGAAATGCTGACAGTAGGTGTGTCTTATAGTCCGGAGTGTCTTATACTCCAAAAAATATGGTAGTTCTAAAAGGAAATGGTGGGAACCAGTTTACTTTTGGGTGTGCCTGTGTGTGCATTTTATATTGAACATATTTTCTCCTCCTTTTGTTACTTCAGAGGCCAGCTTGAAGTTGAATTGAGACGAGAACGGGAACAGTGGCTGCATTTGCCTCACGGAGTCCCAGATAACAAAAGCTTGTTCAGCCTTAACAAAGGCATTCAGAAGACAGGATCAAAGCTAGTAATAATTCTTGTTTGTCGCTTCTATAGCTCACTGGCTTAATGTTGCTTCTTTTTTAAACTGGGTGCTTAGCATAGTGTTTATTAATTGTGGCTAGGATTCTGGCTGCTGTCAGTCAATATGCAAATATCCTATTACGGAAATCTGTGGGATAGAGCAGGGATCTCCAACCTTGGCAACTTGAAGACTTGTGGACTTCAACTCTCAGAGTTCCTCAGCCAGCAAAGCTGGCTGAGGAATTCTGGGAGTTAAAGTCCACAAGTCTTCAAATTGCCAAGGTTGGAGATCCCTGGGATAGAGTGTCAAAAAAGTAAAATGACAGCCATACTGTAGGAGGTGATCAGGTTGAGCCCGAGGGAGGAATCGAATGTGTCATAAGTCACAAGTCCCTGCACGCCCGGAAGAGATCCAAATCCAGCCCACCTTGAATTTCTTTCTTATCTCCCGCTCATTTCCCTTGACTGTTAGTTGGCCAGATTCTTGTAGAGAGTTTCAGCTTGCAATAAATCTTTACGCTCATTTGAACTGCCCGAATCTCCTGGTTTCCCCGGCGCTTGACACATACAAATTTAATGGTGGGCATATAAGTTGAATATATAAATAAATTAAAATATCCATGCTGATTGAAGCCCTGCCCCTTGTTTACAAGTAACACACATGGCACACTTCAAACAGAGATGGCTGGCTTTTCCCAAGCGAAGTCAATGACGAAGATTGCAAGAGGATCCTGTATGTCAGGGGTGTCAAACTCAAGACCCACAGGCCGGATCTGGCCCACAGGGGATCTGGCCCCCCAGCCCTGCCCAGGTTACCACAGATGCCTCCATGAGTGCCATCAAGCTGACCACACCACCCTGGCCATGCACCCCCTCCCCCCGGCCCCCTGAGGTCAAACACAACCCTGATGCAGCCCTCAATGAAATCTAGTTTGACTCTCCTGCCATATGTCGTTCACACATCTATGGCTTTTTATCCTAAGAAGCCTGAGTACAGAGTAGCACAGTGATGGCTAACCTTTTTTTTGGTTTCATGTCGAAAATGTGCGTGACTGCACCCATAATGCAATGCACGCGCCCCCCTCTATGCTCCCCCCACCCCCCTGTGCATGCGTGCGCAACCCCCACACTCCATCCACCACACATGCGCACATGACCCCCCCCGGGCATGCATGCACATCTCCCGCATGTGCCCCGCTCCCCCATGCATGTGCAGCAGAGACCCGAAAATCAGCTGGCCGGCAGGAGTTGCACGCCCCTGCGGGGTAGAGCTGAGCTGGGTGACGGCTTGCGTACCCGCAGAGAGGGCTCCCTGTGCCACCTGTGGCATGCATGCCATAAGGTCGCCATCATGGGAGTAGCAGATCCCAGAGCCTGCCCCTGCTCGCGCATACCCTCCCCCATCCATGAGCAGCCACCCTGTCCCTGTCCCAGCACAACAGCAACTTACCCAGCCACTGGCCTGCTTGACAAATTGCCTGGGCCTTGCAACTTCCTGCTGGCTTCCCCAGTGATTTGTTGGAAGCCAGTAGGAAATCTCAAGGTGATCCCTCAATTAACCACCCATGACTCTTGCTTAACAACAGCAATGGGGACTGCCCATATTGCCATCATTCAGCAATAGGCTCTTGTGATGTTACACATTACACTTAGCAACAGAAATTCTGGATCCAGTTACCATGGTTAAGCAAGAACTACCTGCAAAACTACCTGTGTCAGAATACACCCGTATCACGGAAGGTAATGCGTAGGCAGGCAATTCCGATCCTCCACTTCTCATTCTGATCTTTTAACTGATCTCTGACTTGGTAGTGGTAGGGGGCTCCATTATTCTCGATAGGGAAACTGCTTAGGAGCCATGGTGGTGCAGTGGTTAGAATGCAATACTGCAGGTTAATTCTGCCCGCTGCCAGGAGTTCGATCCTGACTGGCTCAAGGCTGACTCAGCCTTCCATCCTTCTGAGGTCCGTAAAATGAGGACCCAGATTGTTGGAGGCAATATGCTGATCTTGTAAATTGTACAGCACTACGGAGTCTTAAGTCTAAGCACTATTGCTATTGCTATTATGGAAAAGTAATTCCATAATGAAAGGTTTCCACCCCTTGTTTTTAAGGTAGCATATTCAAAATAAAGAATGATTTGGGTTATTCTGCTTTGGTTCTTCAATATATTCCTTGCTTCGATAGGATTCAAGCGACAGGCACCTAGAAGGAGATTCCCAATCGAGAACATCAGCGAAAGAGAATACAGTGCTTTCAAGCAGGTATGGATTAAATCCCAAATCACAGACTTTGGCTTTTTTAAAACAAGCAAACAAATATAAAGATGGTGCTTATAAGTCATAAGTCATTTTGGAAGCCTTTTTGTGATTCCTGGGGCTGAGTGTGTGTGGATAGATTTATTTAGATATATAGATATATAGATATATAGATATATAGATATAGATAGATAGATAGATATAGATATATAGATTAGATATAGATATATAGATATATAGATATATAGATATAGATATAGATATGGATATAGGTATACACTTCTCAAAAAAATAAAGGGAAGACAAGCAGAAGACATCCAAGATCTGAATGAATGAAATAGCCTTATTAAATACTTTGTTCGTTACATACAGTTGTTTTGTGTTCTCTTTAGTTGTTTGAGCAGTGTATAAACTACTGTATGTAAAGAACAAAGTATTTAATAAAGCTATTTCATTCATTCAGATCTCGGATGTCTTCTGCTTGTGTTCCCTTTATTTTTTTGAGCAGTATAGATATATAGATTAGATTTAGATATATAGATATAGATATATAGATATAGATATATAGATATAGATTATAGATACAGATATATAGATATAGATATATAGATATATAGATATAGATATATAGATTAGATATAGATATATAGATATATATATAGATATAGTTATAGATATATAGATAAGATATAGATATATATAGATATAGATTAGATATAGATATATACCCTGTATTTCCCTGAAAAAAAGACCTTTTCTTATATTTTTTGAACCCTGAAATAAGCGCTTGGCCTTATTTTCAGGGAGGTCTTATTATTTTGGGGCACGTGGAGCAACATGGGGCTCCTCTTGCTGTGTTACCTGATTTCCAGCTCTGTCTCCCGAACCCTAACCAGAGGAAATGGTGGGGACCGGCTGGGCATGCATTTAATTATTTTTGGGGAGGGCTTATTTCCAGGGGGGGGCTTAGTTCATGCACTCAAAAGCCAGATTGGGTTTATTATCAGGGGATCGGGGGGGGGTGTATATATACACATACACACAACACACACATATATATACACACACACACACACATATATATATATATATGAAACCTTATCACACGTTTGCTACAGAGCATTCTTAGTGTATCGTTCCAATTTAAATAGGTTCCACTAAGAAGACCTGGATGGCCTGCTACTCTTTAGCTAGGCCTCTTTAATTCTAGATATTAATTAATGACTGTAATTGAGGCCAGAATTGTGATCATAAATTATCTGGTTGTCTTGACCATGACCAATTTTTAAGATCTTTTTTGTGTAGGTCGGTAAGCCAATACTGCGGTCATTGTCTACAATAGCCATTTCTTATCAGAAACCAGAAGTAAATACTGCTTTCCAGCAAAAAAAACCCCGTAAAATGTCGGTCACATGACTGGGGCGTTGCAAATGGTCATAAATGAGGGTGGTTCCTGAAGAGCTCCCACCCCAAAAAATGCAGGTCTATGATGGGGGGAAGGGCTGTCAAATCGTTGAATCTGGATTATAAGAAGTCATGGGTAGTCTGTCATAACTTCAAAAAGTTGCTAAGCAGCCGGTCATAAATCAAGGACCACCCGTAGGATTCCAGAAATCAGCACATACTTAACACCTGGTTTTTTTGCAAGATGGAGATGAAGTAAATCAATATCTTATATTGCAGCGTGTTTCCTGACCTGCAAGACGAGCAGGTAAGTAACTGGTTTTATGAATTCTGGGAAAGTAGCTGGATATTTTCACACGCACACACCCACCAGTTAGACTGGTTTGAACTTTGAAATTTCAGCCACTGTAAATGTGGCGATGATGTCTCAAAGGCGCTTTTTTCTCTCTCCAAAAGGCAACTGGAGTGAGTTTTTTTTTTCCTTGAGGAAGAAGAAGAAGACGTTTCGCTTCTCATCCAAGCAGCTTCATCAGTTCTGATGGAGAGGGGGGGATGTAAGGATAATTATTGACAGTACCTGGATCTGAGACTGGGTGGCGGGAGGGAATGGAAGGATTGTATTTCTTTGCAGTCATCTGGTTGTTAACACTCTGAGAGCTCTTGAGGCCACTTGGGGGGTTCATGTGTGCCCTCATTGCACTCTGATTCAGCTGAGCCTGATTAACCCCCAAGTGACCTCAAGAGCTCTCAGGGAGAGTGCTAACGATCAGATCACTGCAAAGAAATACAATCCTTCCATTTTCTCTCACTATCTGTTGTGGTCCGCCTGCGGCTTGCGGAGCTGGCAGCAGAGTCGGACAGTGAGGAGGTTGAGGAGGAACATGGGCCAGTCCTGGAGTCTGGGGAAGGCTCGGATGAGGACTCTGCATCGGAGGCAGAGAAAGGGCCATCTGGGAAGTACGTGCTGCCTCCGGAGCCTCCAGAGTCAGACCTCAGCGAGGCAAAGGAACAGGGGTAGCTTGTTCCCAGTGCGCGCATGCGCAGAGCTGCCAGAAGGCAAGAACGGTTAAAACAAAAGGCCCCTCCCATAAGACTTAAAAGAGGAGCAAAGGTACATGAGCCCTTTGCAGGAAGCAACATTGTTAATTCTGTGCAGTTTAAAGCCTGAAGCTCTGTTTGATTCTGGACTCCGTGTGGCTTTGCCAATTGGGTCTTTGGAGATAAAGGTGGATGATTATCAGCCTTATCGCGAAGGACTCTTTACAACTATTTGGGACTCATCTGTGAATGAACAGAATTCACAGCCGTTGAAATTAAAAGAGGTTTTTGGGGACTACTCGTGTGTTTTACTGACTCAGGAACAGGGGTGAAATGCTCCCGGTTCAGACCGGATCGCTCGATCCGGTAGCGATGGAGGCTGGTGGTTCGGAGAACCGGTAGCAAAAATCCCTGAAAACCCCCCCCCCCCATTGCCCAGCTAAGCCGCGCAATCATCAGAGGCTTTTTTTTATTTTTAAAAGCATTTTTTTCTACAACCTCTTTGGCCGAAAAAATGCTTTTAAAAGTAAAAAAAAAAAAAAGCCTCTGATGATCGTGCGGCTCAGCTGGGATCATCAGAGGCTTTTAAAAGCATTTTTTCTACAACCTCTTCGGCCGAAGAGGTTATAGAAAAAAATGTTTTTAAAAGGGAAAAAAAAAGCCTCTGCCGATCAGGGCAAGTCAGCTGGGATCGTCAGAGGCTTTAAAAGCGTTTTATTTATTTATTTATTTATTTATTAATCAAATTTCTATACCGCCCTACTCCCGAAGGACTCAGGGCGGTGAACAGCCAAGATAAAATACAGACAATACAAATATTAAAAATCCCTTAAAATTATTAAATATTTCGGCCGAAACACAGATTAAAACACCCAATTTATAAAATCACGAATTAAAAAATTTAAAATTTAAGAATTTAAAAGAGGGGAGTTTTCAGCCGAAGAGGTTGCAGAAAAAATGATTTTAAAAGTAAAGGAAAAAAAAAAGTTGGCCACGCCCACTCAGTCATGTTACCCCCCCTCCCCACCAAGCCACGCCCACAGAACCGGTAGTAACAAATTTTACATTTCACCACTGCTCAGGAAGCTTAAATCAGATCACTATCCTATCAGAATCTATCCTTCCATCCCCCCCACAATCATCCAGTCTCAACTGTCAGTAACTATCCTTCAGCCACCACCCCGGCCATCAAAACCGATGAAGCTTCTTGGATGAGAAGTGAAATGTTTTCTTCTTCTTCCTCATGGAGAAAAAAACCCAGTCCAGTTGCCTTTTGAAGGTGGGGAAAAAAAGCACCTTTGAGATAACTATGACCTGGATCAGGGATCTCCAAGCTTGGCAACTTTTAAGACTTGTGGACTTCAACTCCCAGAATTCCTCAGCCAGCTTTGCTGGCTGAGGAATTCTGGGAGTTGAAGTCCACAAGTCTTAAAAGTTGCCAAGCTTGGAGACCCCCTGATCTGGATGACTGAGAATCTTCACTGACAGGTGTGAAGGTGTTTTTTCCGAGAGTTCACTGTGTACGGTCCCATTATTCAAGATTTAATTCCTAGCCTGTTGGTACGCCTGAAATGCGTTATCTAAACTGTGTCTTAGGGTGTAGAGTTCTGATCTGGGGGCTCATAAGAATTAATCAGGAAAAGCTATTGGATGCTTTTCGGGTGCTCGTTTCCCCAAATCCTTATTCTGTTGGTATTAAACGTATCCAGTTGCTTTTCACGTGGCATTGCATATGAAGTCAGAACGTGAAGATGGGTACTTAATTAGCAACTCTGAACCTCTGATACTAGAGAGAGAGAGAAAATATGAGTAGCAGAAAGCTCTCGGAGAGAGTACTAACGACCAGATGACTGTTAAGAAATGGATAATTCCTTGTGTGTCCACTCACGCTTGGCCAATAAAGAATTCTGTTCTGTTCTGTTCTGTTCTGTTCTGTTCTGTTCTGTTCTGTTCTGTTCTGTTCTGTTCTGTTGTTTTGTTCTGTTCTGTTCTACCCTACCCTACCCTACCCTACCATACCCAAATTATATTCCATTCCATTCCATATTTTCTATTCTATTTCTATTTCTATTTCATTCCATTCCTTCCATTCTATTCCATATTTTCTATTCTATTTCTTCCATTCCATTCTATTCCATTCCATTCCATTCCATATTTTCTATTCTATTCTATTCTATTCTATTCTATTCTATTCTATTCTATTCTATTCTATTCTATTCTATTCTATTCCATTCCATTCCATTCCATTCCATTCCATTCCATTCCATTCCATATTTTCTACTCCACTCCATTCTATTCCATATTTTCTATTCTACTCTACTCTACTCTACTCTACTCTACTCTATTCTGTAAATGGTTCTTAGATGATTCACCATCACTAAGATGGTGAATTATGGGTAATTTATATATTCCTGTCTTTTTGGCCATTTTCATTTCGATTGAACCAATCTAGTATAAGGTAGTCCATAGGTGGGTCATATTCATTTCGTGGTGCTGTACAGGTAGTTTTATGACAATAGCTGGGACCAGAAAATTATAGGTAGTCCTTGACTTACAACAGTTCGTTTAGTGAGCGTTTGAATTTACAGTGGCATTGAAAAAAGTGACTTATGACTGTTTCATATTTCCATATTTTCTATTCTATTTCTATTTCTATTTCTATTTCTATTTCTTTCTATTTCTATTCCTTTCATTCCATTCCATTCCATTCCATTCCACTCCATTCCATATTTTTTCTATTCTATTCTATTCTATTCTATTCTATTCTATTCTATTCTATTCTATTCTATTCTTTTATTTTCTATTTCTATTATTTCTATTAATATTTCTATTATTTCTATTCCATTCCATTCCAAAGCTGGGTTGTGTTTGCATTCTGGGATGAGTGATGTTGACAGAATGCAGGTAGTCCTCAACTTACAACCACAGTTGAGGCCAAAATTTCCATTGCTAAGCAAGACGGTTTGTTCGGTGAGTTTTGCCCCATTTTATGACTTTTCTCGCTACCGTTAAGCGAATCACTGCAGGTGTTCAGTTAGTGACACGGTTGTTAAGTGAATCTGGCTTCCCCATTGACTTTGCTTGTCGGGAGGTCACAAAAGGTGATCCCATGGCTGCGGGACACTTGCAACCGTCATAAATATGAACCAGTTGCCAAGCGTCTAAAATTTTGATCACATGTCCATGGGGATGTGGCAACGGACGTAACTGTGAAAAACGGTCATAAGTCGCTTTTTAAAGGGCCGTTGTCACTTCAAATGGTCATCAAACAAGTTGTTGTATATCGAGGACTGCCTGTATTTTTGGCAGGTTTTTTTGAGTTTAAAATTTGGCTTATGTTGAAGACCTTTGACTGCAGTTATTACGAGTCTTTTTGGGATGTGTCCAGCGCAGAACTGAAAGGGGGAATGTTGCCCGTTTGAACGGAAAGGCTTTGTAGCTAAGGCCAAGTGGCTCATTCAGGAGAATAATGGAAGCGCTGACCCCAAATAGGCATAAACGAGATGCATTTTCCATGTTTTTAGGACCAAGCTCCTGACAAGTCCAAACCCTGCCAACTCTGTCAAGAAGAAAGTACTCGGAGCAAAAGAAAGGTAATTCAGCATCTGCACCTCCATAACTGTCTGGTTTGGCTCTGCAACCACACAGACTTCAATGCCTTCCATTGAGGGCCTGTATACTGCACGAGTGTTCTGCCCCAGCTATGGACCCCAAAGAACGCAGCACACACAAAGTCTGTACAAAACTTAGTTTACTAAAATAACTCAGTCTTTCTCAAACAAAGGCTGTTAATAAACTTTCTTACAGCCTACAAGAAACCAAAGAATAAATAATCATAATCTTACTATGGTTGGCAGAAAGCCCAGAAGCAATTTGCGGAGAATCCAAACGCGAAGGAGAGTGAACTAAAGTTGTTCCCTACAACTTGCTTCAGTCGGCATTCCTCCTTAAATAGGCTAAGGGAGTGGCTAATTAGCCCCAAGCCTTACCCTCGAGGAGACCTCTTCCTGAGGAGCCACTCCTGCCTTTTGGCAGCTCTGCGCGCCCAAGCATCAAGAAGAGGCTCCTCCTCTTCGTCCTCTTCACTTAAGGGAGCTTCTGGAGGTTCTGAAGGCCCTGGCTGAATCCCCGCCTCTGGCACCACATCTTCTCCAGCCTCCTCATTGTCTGACTCGAGTGCCAGCTGCACAGGCTGCTGGCGCAGCACCACACCAGCCTCCTCGTTGTCAGAATCAGCTACAATCTGCACAGGCCGCTGACGGGCCACAACGACGAGTCAAAAGGAAGGCTGTGAAAATATTTTCAGATCCCTCACATCCTGGGCATAAACTGTTTCAACTCCCACCCTCAAAATGACGCTATAGGGCACTGCACACCAGAACAACTAGACACAAGGACAGTTTTTTTCCCCCATGCCATCACTCTGCTAAACAACTAATTCCCACAACACTGTCAAACTATTCATTAAGTCTGCATTACTGTTACTATTAATCTTCTCATCGTTCCTATCACCCATCTCCTCCCACTTATGACTATAACCTTGTTGCTTGTATCTTTATATTGTTTTATTCAGTTTTCTAGTATGATTTGATTGCTTATTTAGTATTCTAAGACTATCACTAAGTGTTGTATCTTATGATTCTTGATGAATGCTTTTTTTTTTTAATGTACACTGAGAGCTTATGCACCCAAGACAAATTCCTTGTGTGTCCAATCACACTTGGCCAATAAAGACTTCTCTTCACCTGGGTAACTGTTTTAAAGCCCTACCTGGCACGAGGCCGGGCTCCCTACGGAACCAGACTCCATCCATTAAAGAATTCCAACTCTGCCCTAAAGGCAGTCCTCAACTTAATGACCACAATGGAGCTTAATATTTCTGTTGATAAGCAAGGCAGTTATGAAAGTGAGTTTTGCCCCATTTTACAGACTTTTCTGCCGCAGCTGTTAAGCGAAATACTGCAGTGCTTAAGTGAATCGTGTGGTCATTAAATGAATCCGGCTTCCCCCATTGACTTTGTCTGTTGTAAGCCGGCCGGGACAGTCACGAATAGCAATCTTATGTCCCTGGGACACTGCAACGAAACGAGAGCCGTATGCAACGAAATGTCATTTGAACGTATGCCGATGAGTCTACATTCCAAGTGACAATGAAGTCATTCTAAGTCTTAAGTCTTAACCAGAATAAATATATTGTCAGGCACCAAGTAATGCACCCATTACAAATCGAACTCCGAGGCATTGCTTTTCCTCAAAGAACAAATTTATTTAGATACACCATCTTGGCACTCCTGGTGAAAAGCCAGTACTGAAGTTCCCGGGCTTTTCACCCCAATATAATTTCAGTTTCTCAAGTTTCCAAAACAATCTGTCACGTTGTCCAACCAAGATGAGAGCTGGTTGCTTGGCGACGTCTCTCGTCCTCCTTCGGTCAGTCAGCCGTTGGAATGTGTGCCTGACTCATCGGCTAGTTACCATATTTTTCAGACTATAAGACGCACCGGAGTATAAAACGCACCAAGATTTTGAAGAGGAAAACAAGGGAAAAAATAGTTTTTGTCCTCGGCGCGTGCGGTTTTTGCCCTCCCCAGCCCCCAGGAGCACTGTGCAGGCCTCCCAAACCCTCTGTGCAAACCCTGTTTTTGCGAAAAATGGGCCCATTTTTGGCCTCCCACCCCCCCACCCCCATGTGTTGCATTTTTGCTCTCCCCAGCCCCCAGGAGCACTCTGCAGGCCTCCCAAGCCCTCTGTGCATCCCTTTTTTTAAAATATATATATGCCGCCCTTCTCCGGAGACTCAGGGCGGCTTACAATGCGTTAAGCAATAGCCTTCATCCTTTTGTATATTTATTCAAAGTCAGCTTATTGCCCCCACAATCCGGGTCCTCATTTTACCTACCTTAGAAAGGATGGAAGGCTGAGTCAACCTTGAGCTTGGTGAGATTTGAACTTACAGTAATTGCAGGCAGCTGGATGTTAATAACAGTGCTTTAGTGCTTTAGTCTGCTGCGCCACCAGGGCGCAGGGTTTTTGAGGAAAACGGGCCTGTTTTTGGCAAAAACGGGACACCGGGGCAGGGTTTTGGGAGACCAAAAATGGATGTATTCGGTGTATAAGACGCAGCAACATTTCCACCCTCTTTTTTGGGGGGGAAAAAGTGTGTTTTATACGCCAAAAAGTACAGTATGCTGTTTTGACTGAAGGCTCCATCCTCCTCCAGCTCCAAACTGTGTCAAACTGAATTAACATTGGAGCACCCCAGGATACAAACAATCCGACATCCAAATAATATTCAGGCTTGACATATATGCTGGTTGCTAAGCAATCGATCATGGGGGGGGGAATGCTGCAATGGTCGTGTTTGGGAAGTCCCTTTTTCCAGTGCCAATTGTTAAGTTTGAATGGTCGTTAAATGAATGGCTTATAAATCGAGGACTACCTGCCGTTGAGCGAACTGGAATTCTCACGTGTTTCATTGCTGTTTCTCCCCCCCCCCCCTTTTCAGAACATCTGCAAGAACTGCGGAGGCGTCTTCTGTGAAGACTGCTCAGCAAATGAACTACCTCTCCCCTCGAGCATCAAGCCGGAACGGGTGTGCAATCTTTGCCACAAGCACTTAATACAGCAATATTCTGCCAGCCCTTCCTAGGACGCAAAAAGTGTGACCGTGCTTTCTATTAGCCCCACCCCTTTCCCTTGAAACGAGCTTGCTTCCGGTCGATCTCGGAAAACGCTATTTCCGGAAGAACGTTTTTTTTTTTTTTTTTTTTCCTGCTTCTGCGGAAACAAAAAAAATGAATGTGGAACGGTCGTCGGTGGTCGACAATCAGTCGTGTCGTTTCGAAGCTTTTGCGTTGACTGCACCTTGAAGAGTTTCTCCCACCGCCTCCCTCATAGCAGATCGGGGAATTTCTCCTTCGTGGGTCTCCCGTTAGAAAGAAACAAAATTACCGGACTCTCGAGTTTGAGATAGGACAGCTTTTTTGTCAAAGAAGAAAAAAAAAAAACAACTGGCTATTGATCGACTCGAAGCGCGATAGAAAATAGGAATTGGGACTTTTCTAGGGGTGTCAACTATGCAGAAGTCACAATAGGAGCTATGAGGTCTCCCACTCTGAGGATACAGGCATTGTTTTCTGTAGAACAGGGGTGTGTCCAACCTTGGCAACTTTTAAGACCTGTGGACTTCAATTCCCAGAATTCCCCAGCCAGCCATAATGGCTGGCTGGGGAATTCTGGGAGTTGAAGTCCACAGGTCTTAAAAGTTGCCAAGGTTGGATAACCTTGCTGTAGATCAAGGGTGTCAAACTGGATTTCTTCAAGGGCTGGATCAGCATTGTAGTTCTCCTCCACGGGCCGGCTGGGGGGAGACGGGCCAGATATCTCCTGCTGCACCCTGCCTGCCAAAACGGGGTGCAGGGGAGCCCCGTGCGCCTCGTTTTCCACATGCGGCTCCCGCACACCCCTTTTTGGCCGACAGAGTGCAGCAGGAGGCTGTCCAGGCTGAAAATGGGTTGCATGGGGGGGCCGCATGCAGCCCCCCTCCCATGCCCTGTTTTGGCCAGCATAGTGCTGCAGCAGGCCGTCCAGGCTTCCAGAAGCACCACAGGCCACAGTCCTTTGCTATTTTCAGGCCGGCCCTGTGGGCCAGATTTAAGTATCCTACAGGCCGGATCCAGCCCACGGATGAGTTTGGCACCTCTGCTGTAGATGAACTGAGTTATGTTTCACAAATGGGCCTGTCTAAGCCTTAAGTCAAACACTAATTGACTAATTGTTATTGTTTTTTTTAAAGAGGACTTCTGGAATTCTAAGGGCTGCTTAAAGAAAGACTTGCCTTTACAAAGTCTTTAAAAAGATGGAATGTGGTTAGACTGCTATTCTGCATTTACTTTTTTGCTGAGGTTTGGCATACAAATAATTCAGCAAAAATAGTCCTTTTGAATTTCCCAGGGAATATTTTCAGCAGCTTTTTTTTTTTTTTTCAGATTACCAAGGTTAGCGACTTAAAAACCATCGTAAATTTGGGTGACCTATAAAAACCATCCATTCTTAAATCTTGAAATGGGAGTCTCTTGAAATAGAAGGGTGGTGTGGTGGCCTAGTGGTGAAGGTGCTTGCCTCCCTCTTGGAAGGTTGAGCGTTCAATCCTAAGTAGCGGCAGATGTTTTCTTTCTTAGGACGCAAGGGGAAAAAAAAAATCTCCTGTGAACTCCACCGGCATTGGGAAGGGCATCTGGCCAGTAAATTCTCAACTACATCCAGTCGCCAGGACCTCACCTTGAATCAAGGGACTACGGGGCTATTAAAAAAAATAGTAACTTGAACCCTTAATATAAACATGAATGAGATAGTAAGACTATGTAGGCAGTACAATTCATTTGAATTCAATTTAAATTCAGTTTAATTTAGATGCATATGATTTTTTAAATCTATTATTTAAGGATATTCTGAAAGCAGGGTAGCAAGTTATGGAATGTATTGTGACATTTAGTGGAGACTGTTGCTTAACAAAGAGAAATCTTAACAGTGGCGACTATTGTGCAGTTCCAAATTGTTTCATCCTTTGTACAGATGTTTTACTAGAACTGGACATTAAAATGAGGCCACAGAATGTATTTGAATCTGTTGTTTATTTGCCTGAATAATGCACTTCTTACTGACCATTTGTTAAGCCTTGCCAAAAAAGTAAGGGCAGGTATTTAATTTCACTTTGAGATGGACAGGCACACTGAAGATCTCTCAGTGCAATAATTTTCACCCATTTAATTTAATGATTAAGGCACCAAGCTAGAAGCCAGGTTAATGTGAGTTCTAGTCCCGCCTTAAGGCGTGAAAGCCGGCTGGATGACTTTGAGCCAATCGCCAGTTGACTTGTGAATTCTAATCCCGCCTTAGGCATGAAAGCCGGTTGACTTTGGGCCAATCACTAGTTGACTGTTAGTTCTAGTCCCGCCTTAGACATGAAAGCGGCCTTGATGACTTTGGGCCAATCACCAGTGGGCTGCGAGTTCTAGCCCCTCCTTAGGCATGAAAGCCGGCTGATTTTGGGCCAATCACCAGTCGAATGAGTTCTAGTCCTGCCTTAGGCATGAAAGCTGGTTGGGCGACTTTGGGCCAGTCACACTCTCAGCCCAATTCGCTGCACAGGGTTGTTGTTGGGGGTGGAAAATAGGAAGACGTGCGTGTTCACCGCCTTGAGTTATTTATATTAAAAAGGGCAGGATATAAATAAATCACTGCTCAGGCTGCTTCTGGGGAAGAAAATGTGTGAAACTGGTGTTCCTACAAGGAGAAGAAAACCTAACACTAGTAGGTTAACCTCACACACATCCTCCTTTGGAGATGAAGCCATTCTGCAATCTGATTTTTTAACACCATGAAGAGTTCTGTAAAGCAGGTAAAGGTAAAGGTTCCCCTCGCACGTATGTGCTAGTTGTTCCTGACTCTAGGGGGCGGTGCTCATCTCCGTTTCAAAGCCGAAGAGCCAGCGCTGTCCAAAGACGTCTTCATAGTCAAGCGGCCGGCATGACTCAACGCCAAAGGCGCACAGAACGCTGTTACCTTCCCACCAAAGGTGGTCCCTATTTTTCTACTTGCATTTTTTTACGTGCTTTCGAACTGCTAGGTTGGCAGAAGCTGGGACAAAGTAACGGGAGCTCACCCTGTTATGCAGCATTAGGGATTCGAACCGCTGAACTGCCGACCTTTCGATCAACAAGCTCAGAGTCTTCGCCACTGAACTACCGCGTCCCTGTTTCTGTAAAGCAACAGCCCTGTAAAAGGTCCATCTTTTTGAGGGATTTTAACGCTCACTTTCCATATTATCTGAAGTGCTGGCTTTATACCTTTTTTAAAGAGGGACGTGTAAAGAAATAAAACTTGACCCACTGATCTATTTTTGACCTTTGTTTTTTTGGGGAAATGGCTAAAAAAAATATGCCCCTCGGTTGTGGAGATGCTCAGAGTTGCGCATGGGGGTCTACGGGTTGCCTGTCCTTAGATCAAACTTAAGTTTTGGGTTTGATTTTCTGCATTTCTGCGTTTGTGGCCCGATTACAAGTATCCTCACTCAGATGTCTGACCGTTGAATGGGCTTGCACTGCTTGAGAAAGTGGCTTTGAAGAACTGTCAAAACAAGGTAAGGAACCCTGAAGCACCACAATTCCTATAAGGAAATGAGTCTATTTCAGGGGTGTGAAACTCTGGCCCATGGGGTGCTTAGATCTGGCCTGCGGGGCCACCCTGGAAACAGCAAGGGACCGGCCCACAATGCCTCTGGCAGTGAAAGCGGAGCTCATTTTCGCTGGCAGAGGGCTGCAGGAGGCCGTTGCAGCCGAAAACAGGGCCTGTGGGGGGGGGGCGGGTTGCATGTGCCCCCCCCATTTCCCGGGCTCCCTTTTCGCTGGCAGAGGGCTAGCAAAACAAAATAAAAACAACAGGAGAAACGTTTCCCCTTTTGCATTTGAGCATGCAAGATGGGACAGGAAAGGAGAAAGGGAAAGAGGAAAGACAAAGAAAAAGGGAAAATGGGAAGAGAGCAAGAAAGGAAAAAAGGAAGATTATGAGAGTGAGGGTCGGTCTCAGGGAAGTCCTGCCTTAGCACTTGGCCACCACAGGTGACCCCAACATAAGTGACATCGAGCTGGCCACGCCCACAGGCCATGCCTACCCCAGCCAGTACGCCCCCCCTCCCCCCCAGTTCAAACACAATCCTGATGCGGCCCTCAATGAAATCAAGTTTGCCACTCCTGCTCTATTTGGTGTACAGATAACTTACAACTGGCCACTTAACAACTGCTTGAAATTACTACAGGCCAGTAGAACTCATGGTCATCATAAAATGGTGTGCCCCACGCAGACAAGAAATACACCCTTTGGTCACAAAATTGCATGTTGTGTGCTTGGCAACTGGCTGTCCTTTCTCTGACCAGTTGCAGTGGTCTTGCAGTCACATGTCCACGATTTCAAATGATTTCTGGCAAAAGAAAACAAAAGCGCCCATTCAGACTGGGTTCACACAACCGGGGCATTTGCTCAATAACCAGATTCACTCATTGGACTGCCGCAAAAAATGTGAAATGTGGCAGGAGTCATGGGGATTCTCGGGATTCTACTTGATCCGAGTTAATCATCATGGCAATAAAAGTTAGAATCATTAGAGTTCATTACGAGAGAATCCATAAAAACCACTTAATTCTGTCCAGACTCTTATGCAAGAGTCTGAAGAAAATACATAAAAGAGTCCATTTCAGAATCTGGCCAGTTGGTTAAAATGTAAAATCTGAAATGGAGGCTAGGGATTTTAATTTTTCTGTATAGTTTGTTGTAGTTCTTTGCAACACTTAACTGGGAATTAGTAGTAGACGTACAGGGCTTTTATATCAAACATAAGGTTGCCGGGGTAATTTTGTTAATAAAACTCACAGATAGCAAAACTGGATGATTGGGGGAGATCGACGTTCAGCTCCTATTTAGGAAGGCAGAATTTTTTAGCTGTGGCCAGGGGAACCTAAGCAATCCAGTTTCTATCCAGTCCAGGGATCCCCAAACTTGGCGACTTTAAGACTTGCGGATGTCAAGCCCCAGAATTCCTCAGCCTCACCGGTTGAAGTTGGTCCACAAGTCTTAAAGTGGTCAAGTTTGGAGATCCCTGGTCCGGTCCCTTCTGCTATTATGTCACTCCTGATATCCCACCACTACAATCTTATCAAAATTTAGGAAGGAAATTGTTCATTCGTGATCACCTAGGCCTCATCCCCATCTCTTTGTACGATACCTGCTAATGGGGAAGTTCCCTGGCCTCAACCTAAACAATTTGGAGAGCGAAACTTAAATGTGGAAGTTCAAGGGTGGGAAAGGAAGTATTCCTATTGCCCAGGAATATTCAAGACTTTTCGAGATGAGTAGGGTTTTATTGCAGCCACTAGAGCAGGGGTCTCCAACCTTGGCAACTTTAAGACTTGTGGACTTCAACTCCCAGAATTCCCCAGCCTCACTGGCTGGCTGGGGAATTCTGGGAATTGAAGTCCACTGGTCTGAAAGGCTGGACATCCCCCGATATAAGATACTTTCAGTATTGAAAGAGGCTGAGGAACTCTGGGAGTTGAAGTCCACAAGTCTTAAAGTTGCCAAGGTTGGAGACCCCTGCACTAGCTAGGATGCCAAATATGCCTACAAAAGCATAGCATATAAATCAAGCTTCTTAATCCTATTACAATATAGAACCGGTGTCTAACTTTGGTAACTTTCAAACTTGGGACTTCAACTCCCAGAATTCCCTAGCCTCACTGGCTGGCTGGGGAATTCTGGGAATTGAAGTCCACTGGTCTGAAAGGCTGGACATCCCCCGATATAAGATACTTTCATAATCACATTCTTTCATGCGTAGAGTTCAGGGGTGTCAAAGTGGCGGCCTGCGGGCCAGATGCGTCACGCACAGGCCATGCCCACCCCAGCTCTGTGAATGGGAAAAACGTCGCAAAATGTCACGTGACAGCAATATGATGTGGTGAGTTTTGACACCCGTGGTATAGTTTTCATCCATATGGTGTCTGGTTAACATTTCCTCCAAGTTCCTATCTCAAAGCCCTCGATGTCAGCACGTCAAGATGCATTTATCCTAGACAGCCTGAAAACCTGACACTCATGCTAAGTTTCACACACAAAATTATTCATATCCTCAAATGTACCACGGCTGAGCAGGTACATGGCCACCATTTCCTGCAGTTGTTCTCTCTCCTCTCGCTCTCTCTCTCTGCTGGAGGATGACTGGACCCTTTAATGATCGAGCTGGCTTTGTTAGCCAGATGTTCTGAAATGAAAGGCGATTTCCATCTGCACCAGTGATGGTCAGAATGGACAACCAAAGCCGCTGTGGACCCTTCTCAGCTTGGTTCCCAACCAACCAGGAAATGTACTGTAGCAATATGTTAAGTAGAGTTCAACTTTAATGTTGGTTTACGTAAAACAGAGCCTGCACAACCATTTTGTAAGGATTTCAGACACAGCCACTGGAGTTTCTTTGAAAGGCAATTCGGGGGCGACGGGGATTAATAGTCCAGCTCTAGGAACGTGCAGATGAAAAGCATCTTAGCTTATCTGTTGAGAAAGAGAACAGAAGCAAATAAACAGAGAGGAACACTGGCCTATTTCCAGAGGTGGGATTCACATAATTTAACAACCGGTTTGCCCAGAATGGAAAATGTGAGTTGTGCGTGCCTTGAGCACTGCATCAAAAACATGTTAATTCGCTCGCATGCTCCATCCGTGTATGCATGCAGCATCAAAAAAAACAGCGATATAGGACGGGATTGTGCCTGGGCGGGCCCACCTGCAGGTTGCAACTATTGGTTCGCCCGAATCATTCCGAAACAGCTGAATCCCACCTCTACCTATTTCCCTACCTTAGGATAAGAAGTCAAGAATGCCAGTCAAATGACATTCATCAAGGAGTATCAAGCAATCTTTGTTTGAGGATTCTGAACTACAGGTATTGCCTGGTATAACTTTCCTGTTCTTTGCACAAATTGATAAAATAAGTATAGGTAGGCCTCGACTTACGACCATAATTGAGCCCAAAATATCTGTTGTTGAGTGAGACGTTTGTTAAGTTTTGGCCCCATTTTACAACTTTTCTTGCTAGAGTTGTTAAGTGAATCATTGCAAGTGTTAAGTTAGTTACGCTTGTTAACTTTGCTTGTCAGAAGGTCGCAAAAGAGGATCACATGACCCAGGGACATTGCAACCGTCATAAATATGAGTCAGTTGCCAAGTGTCTGAATTTTGATCACGTGACCAGGGAGATGCTGCAATGGTCGTAAGTGTGAAAACTGGTCATAAGTCACTTTTTTCAGTGCCGTTGTAACTTCAAACAGTCATTAAACGTAAGTCGAGGACTACCTGTACAGTTAGATAATAATGACTTACTGCAATGTGTAACTTTAGTCAATAGACTCAAACCACATAGTTCCCAGTAAAATAAATGAAGTAAATTTGGTCCTGACTTAACAATTACCATAATTTTCAAAGTATAAGACACTCCGGACTATAAGACGCACCTACCTTTTTTGGGGACAAAAACAAGAAAAAAAAAAATCTGCCTCCCAGCAATTTGCCTCCTTGCAGCAAACAGCAGAGGCCTGCACAGCAATAGGCAATGGCAATCCCTGCAGCCTAAAACAGCTGAGGGACAGGAGGCCGATCCAACCTACAATCAACTGCTTGTGCTAATCAGGCTGTGCTGAAGCTGAACTGGGCTGTTTGCTGCAAGGAGGAAAATTGCTGGGAGGCAGAGGCCAAAGGGTGGGGGCCGCTGGATGGGCAGAGCTTCGGTGTATAAGACGCACCCAAATTTTAACTCTCTTTTAGGGGGGAAAAAGGTGCGTCTTATACTCCGAAAAATGTGGTACTTAAATAGAACAAAGCTCAGATAACAGCCTGGATTCGAGACTGAGTTTCAAAGAATTGAAATTACCGTAAATGATACGAGAATGAAGCTGCACGAAATAAATTGGGGGGGGAGCCTAATTCTCTCCCAGGTTTAATGACTGCAAAAACCTGAATAAGTAGCAGTTTAAAGGTGATTGCAGGGACATAAATGTGAATAGATAGGTTTGCACAGAACCACTGATTAGAGAAGGGGTCTCCAACCAGAATTCTGGGAGTTGAAGTCCACAAGTCTTAAAGTTGCCAAGGTTGGAGACCCCTAGATTAGAGAACAACAGGAACATAAAATATTGATCCCAGTGAACAGGCTCATTTCATAGAAAACCTGTCTGCTATGCTGCCCAATTGTTAGCCGATTTCTTATGTCCATTTCAAAAATTAAAACAATTTAAAAAGTAAGTCCTAAAAAAAAAAAAAAACCCAGTATGTTCCTTTTGGTCCAAACAATTTTTAGTGTGAAATTGGTCACTGAGAAGTCACATTTATGGAGAATTCAGTTACCCAACACAACGGCCAATTACGATGGCACACTTTCTCCCAGAAAAAGCAGGCCTGTTAAGATCTTGCCTCTCCAATGTTCCCAAGAAAGCAGGACTCTTGAAACTGCAGTGGTTCCAAAAGGAGCTTTTATTGAAAGGTTTGTGATGACAAGAGGTCTAGGCAAGAACTGAAGCTTCTTACTTAAAACCAGCTATTTAAAGCAATGCTAACCAAACCCCTACCACACTACATCATTGCAGGGAAACGGAAACAGAGACTTCATATAGATTAGCACAGTAATGCAGGAAACAGAAACTTCATATACAGATCACTCCATTCCTCCTCCCCCCGCCCTTCCTCCTACCAAAATACCAGCATCCCTGTAGAAATATCTGGGACCTGACAATGCCTCTGCATATCAGGAATTAATAGCAGGAAAAAGTTATCACCTTCAAAGCTGCCTTGGGCTCTTCTCGTTAACATTTTTATTGAGTTATAAGATAAAAGAAGCAACTTAGAACTTGAGAAATTTCCTGACAGTTAGAACAATTCATCAGTGGAACAACTTGCCTCCAGAAGTTGTGAATGCTCCAACACTGGAAGTTTTTAAGATGATGTTGGATAACCATTTGTCTGAAGTGATGTAGGGTTTCCTGTGTAAGCAGGGGGTTGGACTAGAAGACCTCCAAGGTCCCTTCCAACTCTGTTATTCTATTCTATTCTGTTGTTCTGTTCTATTATTCTATTCTATTTCTATTCTCTAAAATAAGATACAAAATATGAAAAAAAATAGGAGAAAGGGGGAAGGAAGGAGGAAAGAAAAGTGAGGAAAAATTAGGAAAAAGCAGCATTGACTTCTGACTTTCTCTCTTGCAGTAAAATAGGGCACTGACATCAAATCACAACTTTTTGTTTTTTCATAGTAACATAAAGTAGCCATATTTCTATAAGGATCTATCAGTCTAATCGGTAAAACCCAAAATCAAAGTTTCATTCTTTTCCACTTCAAGCGCAAAGTTCAGAAGCCGTCTCCATGTGGAAACAAAAGCATTTGTATTCTTTTCTTTAATCAAAATAGTCAATTTTGCCATTTCAGCCCACTCCCATCAGCTTCTGCAACCATTCGCCCATGGTTCTTCCCAAAGGTATCTGAATGGGCTGGTTTGACAAAAATGCTAACTGCCGCAAAATTCAGACATTCCTCAACGAGGCACGCATACCTTTAACCACAAATTTGTCGATGAACTCACCTAAACTTTGGGAAATATACCACTATCGTAGGCTGCTCTATTTTCTGCTTGGTGATGTATTCAGAAATAATTCAATATAACTATGCTCTGCAAAATGAAAGAAAATTAAATGTCAGGCATGAAGAATCAGGACCATTGGTAAGGCTGCAGCAAAAGAGGATTTTATTCAAGCCAACATACAAGAATCTGGCCAACTAAAGTTCAACACTAACTTTAGTAAATTGGTGCCAATTTACAAGCAGAATTCAGCCCACAATTTCCATTGCTAAGCAAGACTGTAGTTAAGTGAGTTTTGCCCCATTTTACAACCCTTCTTGCAAGAGTCGCTAAGTAAATGACTGCAGTTATTTAGGAACACGATTGTGAAGTGAATCTGGCTTCTCTATTGATTTTGCTTGCCAGGTCAGGACACTGCAAGTGCCATAAGCACATGTCATTGCCAAGCGTCCTAATTTTGATCATGTGACCATGGAGATGCTGCAAGGGTCATGTGAAAAATGGTCATCAGGTTTTTTTTAGTAGTATTGTAACCTCGAACGATCACTAAATGGAAGGTTGTACGTCAAGGACTACCTGTATGAGTCAACAGCATTCAGGAGGGGTTGGGACTTGGGAGCGCTTGTGGGAACGCAATGACTCTAAACTGATGATGTGTTTAACTCTGCCCTCCCAACTCTCCCAGCAATTCTCCTACAATAAATGGAAAATTAATCTGAAGCAATCTTTTTTTTAAAAAAAAAAAAATTTTGATTTATATGCCGCCCTTCTCCGGAGACTCAGGGCGGCTTACAATGCGTTAAGCAATAGCCTTCATACTTTTGTATATTTATACAAAGTCAGCTTATTGCCCCCACAAACTGGGTCCTCATTTCACCTACCTTAGAAAGGATGGAAGGCTGAGTCAACTTTGAGCCTTGGAGAGATTCGAACCAGCAGAAAATTGCAGGCAGCTGTGTTAATAACAGGGTGCGTATACCACTGTACTATCAAGGCTCTTATGTGCTATGTGCTATGACAGTGATGGCAAACCTTTTCGGCACCAAGTGCTGAAAAGAGAGAGTGCGCGCACGGGCTTGTTTGGGCTGCAACCCGGAAAAGGAGCTGCCCAGGGTACTGTTGTGGCCCACCAGTGGCCTGTGCGGATTGTGGCTGATCCTGACGACGAGGAGGCTGGTGTGGGGTCGCGCCAGCAGCCTGTGCAGCCGGTGCTCGAGTCGGACAGCGAGGAGGCTGAAGAGGATGTGGTGCCAGAGGCAGAGACTCATCCAGGGCCTTCAGAACCTCCAGAGGCTCCTTCAAGTGAAGAGAGTGAAGTGGAGGAGCCTCTTCTCAATGCTCGAGCACGCAGGGCTGCCAAAAGGCAGGAGTGGCTACTCAGGAGGAGGTCTCCTCGAAAGTAAGGCTTGGGGCTAATTGGCCACTCCCTTAGCCTATTTAAGTTCACACACAGCTGGCAAATGTTGCTGGAAACAACGTTTGGTCCCAGGCAGAGCATTTTGAGAGTCAGTTTTTTGTTACAACTTGGTTTCTGGGCTGATTGCCAACCCTTGTTGGACTTTGTTTAATCTCTGTAATTCATAGCAGGCTGATAAGGACATTTGTGGTTAAAGCCTGCATTTTGAAAGGGGTCTGTTCGTATTAAATGGAGTTTTTGGAGCTGTGTGTGTGTGCTACACTTCTTGGGACCCGTAGTTGGGGCAGAACAGGCACATGTGCGCGACTGAAAATGAACTTCTCGTTTCCGGCGCACACAACTATCAGCTGGCTGGCACGCATTCTCACGCAGGAAAACGGAAGAACAGCTCTTCCAGTTTCCGGCACTGCTGCACGCAAAAAGGCCAGCTGATTATCACGAGCGCATGTGCCAGAAACCCAGAAGGGGAATAGGCAATACCAAGCGTGCCAGGCAAAATGGCTCCGCGTACCACTTCGGGCATGCGTGCCATAGGTTCACCATCCCAATGCTATGACTTAACACCCGCCTTTAGGAAATCCATCTTCCTGAACATTGGTTTAATTCAAAAATCTGCAGCGCTGCCCGCCACTGCTTTTCGAACCCCACAAACCTGTGAAAAATTCACAAGAGATACTTACGGACTTTAAAGTTGTTCTTGGCCATGGCGGCAACTGCGTCTGTGTGCGTTTCAAAATGTACATCTGCTTCTCCAGTCGCATGGCCGCATGAATTATATTCCATTGTGATCCTCACAGGCTTTAAGGGAGCAAAAAACTTAAAAAAGAGAGAGAACAAAAAACAAGAGGGGGACAAGTCAGATTTTGATTAATCCGATTATGAAATCATGTCAGAACGTTAGAAGCGGAGATTGAATACAAACTGATGCAATGTACTTCCATATTTATAATTGATACTGGTAGTCCTCGACTTACGAGGATCACAGCTGAGCTCAAAAGTTCCATTGCTAAGCGAGACAGTTGTTAAATGAGTTTTGCCCCACTTTACCACCTTCCTTGCTACAGTTATTAAGTGAATCACTGCAGCTGTTAAGTTAGTATCACGGCTGTTAAGTGAATCTGGCTTCCCCATGGACTTTGCTTGTCAGAAGGTCACAAAAGTTTATCACATGATTCTCGGAACATTGAAACTGTCATAAATACATGCCAGTTGCCAAGTATCTGAATTTGGATCATGTGACTGTAGAGATGCTGCAATAGTCGTAAGTGTGAAAAACTGTCATAATTTTTTTTTTATTTTTTTAGTGCCGCTGTACTTTCGAATGGCCGCTAAACAAAGGTGAGAACTACCGGTAATGTAAATGCTAAAGCATTATCGCTCAATTTCTCAGGCAAACAATTGTAATTAATGCTGTCATGTACTTATCTTTTTTTCTTGTGGTAAAATGCTTTTTTAAAGAATTTCAAAGAAATGCATTCCAGCCAGTGGTTTGTACAACTAGTTTCGTGTTAATCTGATCTGTTTGCAAGTTGCAGTGCCCGAGTAAGACGTTTGAAATCCAGGCTGAAGGCAGGCTTTTTTCTACCCACAGCAGCTCAAGGATGTTTATTTATTTATTATTTATTATATTTCTATACCGCCTTTCTCCCGTAGGACTCAAGGCGGTGTACAGTCAAGAAAAATATAGATACACAAACATCATAAAATTGCTAATTAAAATTATTATTATAACATAGTTTCACCCAAATAAATAGAACCTAAAATTAGATAACATTTTAAAAACATTCACATGTTCATATGTTTAGCCCCGCCTGTTGGAACATCAGGGTTTTGAGGGCACGGCGGAAAGCACGGAGATCAGGGATATTTAGTATCTCCGGGGGCAGTTCATTCCAAAGGGTTGGAGCCCCCACAGAGAAGGCCCTCCCCCTGGGAGTCACCAGTCGGCATAATTTGACTGACGGTACCCTGAGTAGTCCCTCCCTGTGAGAACGAACTGGTCGGTGGGAGGCTATTGGTGGCAAAAGACTGTCTCGTAGGTACCCAGGCCCTAAGCCATGGAGCGCTTTAAAGGTGATAACTAACACCTTTTGAAACTGTTTGAAACAGCCTTACCCCACCCCCCCAAACATACCTGGATGATATCTTGCGCTGTGGCTTGAAAAGGCATTCCTCTCAGGTGGACAAAGTAAGGGGCAGAGAAGCTTCCCGATTCAGCTGCCTCCTGAGGCTTTTCAAATACTTGCTTGTAAGCCTCTGTGGAATCAAGCAGAACAAATATTCGCAAATTATAGTTATGTGCCGTTCAATTTTTTTTATACTTCTGGAGACCATAAAAAAAGAAAAAAAGAAAAAAAGATAATGGTATGATTGAGCATGTCCAGAGATGGGTGACAAAAATGGTGGAAAGTCTGAAGGCACGGGTGGGCCGCTGGGGGTTCGGGAGAACCTCTAGCTAAGATTCTGTGCAGTTCGGAGGACCCCCAAATCCCACTCTTGGCTGGCCCCTCCCACCCCACCCCTCCCTTCCTAGGAATTCCCACGCGGCCTGTTTTGGATGCAGGTAAGTGCAGGGCGTGTGCGGAGGCTCAGGGAGGGTGAAAAACAGGCCTAGCAGAAGTTTGGGGAGGCTGGAAACCGGCCCGATTCCGAACTCCAGAGGACCTCCGGAGCCTGAGGCGGCCATTTTTGCCCTCCCAGAGGCTCAAGGAAAGCCTCCGGAGCCCGGGGAGGGCAAAAGCCCCCCCCTAGCCGTGGTACAGGAGGCTGACTACGCCACGCCCACCCAGCAACCGGGCAGAGAACCCCTTGCTAAAATTTTTGAAGCCCACCCTTCTGAAGGGGTATCAGGAGAGATTGGAGGTGTACACCCTGGAGGACAGAAAGGGAAGGGGGAGGGGCGTGATTGAAACTTTCAAATGTATTCAGGGTGTGAGTAAAGTTCTAGAAGGCAGTATTTTCCATATTAAGCCAAAATCAAGAACCTAGGGACATCAACTCAAACTGACAGGAGGGAAGTTCAAAAGCAATGTTAGAAAGTATGACTTCATAAAAAAGAGTAGTGAAAACTTGGAACCAACTTCCAGGCAAGGTAGTGGGTCGATTGTCAGTAACTTGAGTTTAAACACGTTTGGAATAAACACATGTCTATCATCCGACAAAAATTAAAAGAGAGAACATCACAGTGCCCTGGGATTTTGGAATTCAAGCAGACAGGCCCCTGCCACATAACACCCCAGACTTAACAATTATCAGTAAGAAAGACAAAAAAATCTGGATAGGGGATGTCTCCAGTACCTGAAGACAACGGAAAAGAAAGAATTGAAAATGATAACAAAATATAAAGACCTGCAAACAGAAATAGAACTATTGTGACCAAAGAAAAGAAATAGTAAATAGGTGCCTTGGGGGCAATCCCAAAACAACTGCAGCATCACTTGAAAACCATTAGCATTGACCGATTCACCATCAGTCAATTGCAAAAGGCAGCTTTACTAAGAACAGCTTACATCTTGTGGCGATACCTCTAACACCATCAAACAACCACATCTGCCTATCCCAGATCCTCCGGAAGTGCTCGATAGGTAGACAAAAATGGCCAAATCCAGTCTGCACATGAACTGTCTGACTGTGCGATGAACCATAAATAAGTAAATACCCTGTTTCCCCAAAAATAAGACATCCCCTAATAAGCCCAATTGGGCTTTTGAGTGCATGCGCTAAAATAAGCCTCCCCCTGAAAATAAGCCCTCTCCAAAAATATTTAAACACAGAGCTGGAAATCAGGTAAGACTGCACGAAGAGCCCCATCTTGCTCCATGCGCCCCAAAATAATAAGACCTCCCCGAAAATAAGGCTAAGTGCTTATTTCCAGGTTCAAAAAAAATATAAGACAGGGTCTTATTTTCGGGGAAACATGGTAAATAAAAATGAAAACTAATCCCCCCCCCCCCCAAAATGGGGCAGACTTGATGGACCACTGGATCATTTTCCTGCCGTCCGTTTTTTTAAAAAATGTTTCTGGGAAGCTGACTTCGAACAAATATGACGTACGCTCACCGCTTCTGCTTTCATTTTCATACACCGGACTGGGCTTCGAGACCTCGCTCAACTTGCTTTCTTCAAAAATGTTTTCAGAACACGGTTTTGGCACCGTAGACGTCATCATCTTCTTATATCGGAAAAAGTCGTTATGTGTTCGAATTGCACTTTTCTGGCTCGGGAATATTTCTATGTAGCTAGAAAGTTTTTGAAGAGAGAGAGAGTTAGGCCATGATTATTATCAAAGCAGCTTTTTTAATATAGAAAAGCTCAGTTCAAACACCAAAACTTTCAGTATGCATCACACGCACACAAAAAAAACCCCAAAACACCCTGCCCACCCTAGAGTCAATGCCCATTAAAAATAAAACCCAAAGCCATTTGCCTGGTGTGCAAGCACTCATTCCCTCATAAAAGTCGCCCCCCCCGGCCTTTCCGTGATTTTCCTACCGGTTCCCAATTTCTTCCTTATGCTTCAACAAAGCTTTATTAGCCATTTCCGGTGTGGCGAACTGTACAAACGCCTCTCCCGTTTTCCTTCTTCCGTCGTGGTCAAAGACGAATACTATGTCTTGTATAGTCAAACCTGAGAGAGAAGACATTTTGCAGCATGTCAATATAATCACCCTGGTCCTCCGAAAACGTGCCTTGCAATTTCTAGGTAAGAGAAATAAAATGTGCAGACCCTCTCTTAAATATAACACTTCGCGGGTCGATGTATTTCGTCCCCGGATGATCAAACCTTTAAATGTGGAGCTGGGCACAGACGTTAGGGTGCAAGCCTATGTGATAGCCTAAATTATTGTCTTAGAAAAACTAAAAGCAATTCATTGCTTCTGAGGAACCATCTCAGCTCAATGGGATAGGCCCTTTCCACCTGCGCCAGCAGATGGATCAGGCTACAACTCTGTTGGTTAAGGAATTTTGGCCAGCAGGTTCCAGAAGAGCCTTTTCTGCCGTGGTTGCTGCCCTTTGGAACATCCTGCCCCTCCCTGAGATGAGATCTGCAGCCACCCTTTGTGACCTGCTGAAAGGGGCTGAAGACCTAACTCTGCCAATTGGCCTGGAGCCCCAACAGTCTGAGTGTTCTGACCCAGCTCCCCAAACACGACAAACCCTCTGAAGTTAAATCAACGATTCCTTTATTAGGAGCGCCAGCAGCCCCGGAAAAAAAATTCTCTCTCAATGCAGGCTAACAAGTCCTTCCGGCAGGGAGATGAATAGTTGTCTGCCACATCTATTCATCTCTGCCCCCTGCCTTGTATCCCCAGAGCTAGGGTGGGACTTTGCTAGCAGCGGTGGTTCTTCCTTCACAAGGACTGGCCCACGGATTTCCACTGCTCTCCTCTCCTCCGCCTTCTGCGAATCTGCGCATCAGGCACAGGACCCAGCTGTTCCTCCTCTTCCTCTTCAGCCACCTCCAGACCTGAAGGCTGTTGACTCTCCATCTGAGGGCTGACGGATGGCCCAAGCTCCGCCTTGCTCTCTCTGCAGCTCCACTCCCTCTTCCCCCTCAGAGCTCTCAGGTTGCCTTGATGCTAACCCTGACTCCCATGCCTCCTCCTCCTCCTCTGATTCGGTTGCTGGAGGGCCGGGGTGCCATTAATCTGGAGGTGGTTAGCAGATTAAGACAAGGCTCTACCTCCCCCCATGTTCCTCTTTCTCCCTTCCTCCTCCTCATTTCATTGGGGGTTAGACTAGAAGACCTCCAAGATCCCTTCCAACTCTGTTATTCTATTCTATTCTATTCTATTCTATTCTATTCTATTCTATTCTATTCTATTCTATTCTATTCTATTCTATTCTATTCTATTCTATTCTATTCTATTCTATTCTTCTATTCTATTCTATTCTATTCATCCAAAGACAACTCCATAATCCAATGCACACACATCCACAGACAGACAGACAGACAAGAGAGAATTGAGGCTCCAGGCCGCGTCACCTGAAAAGAACTCCGTTACATCTACTTCCGTGGAACGGTAGGGCAGACCTCGCAGTCGTACCACCCCATCATTGTTTACAGGCGCTGAACGGAACTTCAGGCTCCTCATTAGGGTATCAACATCCTTATTACGTATTTCAAAAACTGTTGGGAAGTCCAAGAACACAAAAAGAAAGGGGGGGAAAATGGTGAATATATTTAGAAATAGATACCAGTCAGGCAAAGGATTTTGGGGTCATTTTGCAAGAAGTACCTTCCACATAGCGCTGGCCCAGATATTTCCGGTGTTTGTTCAAGGCGTTCATCACATCATGTTCTGATTCAAGTTCAACTATCGCATCTCCTCTGCGCTTGCCATCTCGGTACAGGAGGAAATGGATGCCTTCCACACCGTTTCGGATCTTGCTCCCTAGAAAGTTAGCAAGTTTATCGATGACGAGACACAAGACAACTTTCTTTCTCCCCCTCCCTAGATAAGATGAATAAACTGGAATGTATTTGAATGTTTTGCATTTGGTATTCCCCAGCCCCAGCTTCAAAACTTCTGTAATCTTGTCAGTATTTCAAGACCCAGCTTGGTCTAGTGCAGAGGTCGGCAACTTTAAACACTCAAAGAGCCACAAAGGCCCTAACCGGAAGCCCCCCATTCAATTCTGGAGCCAACCGGAAGTCCAGATTCCCCCACCATAGAGTCTCCTTCTAGCGCAGCATCCTTTTTCCTCTACCTATTCTAACCAAAAGCCCTATCAATCGTGGAGCTGACTGGCGACAGGGAGCCGCAGCAGAGGAATGAAAGAGCCACATGCGACTCCAGAGCTGCAGGTTGCCAACCCCTGGTCTAGTGGTGAAAGCACCGGGGCTAGATCCTGAAAAACTCTTTTGAGTTCTAATCCCACTCATGAATGCCAGCTGGATGACTTTGGGCCAATTACCAGGAGACGATGAGTTCTAATCTTGCCTTAAAATGAAAGTCAGCTACGTGACTTGGGATCAATCACTAGATGATGATGAATTCTAGTCCCACCTTAGCCATGAAAGCCACCTGGGTGACTTTGAGCCAATCACCAGGAGTTGATGAATTCTAGTCCGACCTTAGGCCTGAAAGCTGGCTGGATGACCTTGGGCCAGTCACTGTCTCTTCAGGCCAACTCATCTCACAACGTTATTATGAGGAAAACAGGAGAAGGAAGATGTGTTGGAATATTAACTGCCTTGAATTATTTATAAAAATAATAAAGATGGAATATAAATATTGCAGCATAATTTTAGCCAAAACATGCTATTTTTTCTTTAAAATGTAGGTATGTGTCTAGTATAAACACACTAATACATTTTTTTTAGGTGATTATTTTCAGTCTCTAACTTGTGGAACAGCCTCAAATTCAACCACCGCTAAAACCGCAAATTGGGTTGAGGAATACTTTTTATATTTTGTCCCCCTCTGCTTGCAACTGTAGCTTTTTTAATAACATATCCCTTTAATCTTGGCTGTGGCCTTGTTTTTTTCCAAGGTGCTGCCTTCTTCAGCTATAGTTACTCTATAATTGTCGGGAAACTCCCAATCAAACAGTGAGGAGGAGTCAAGTGGGGAAATAGCCTTGAGTCCTTGCACAGCTTCAGGAGGCATAAACCTGATCCCTCATAAATTCCATTAAACCTTATCTGATTGTTCCCAAGGCAAGCAGTCTGAAGAAACGTGTAAGATAGGCAGAACGCAATAAAGTACTGTATTTTTCAGAGTATAAGACGCACCTTTTCCGCCCCTAAAAGGGGGTGAAAATTTAGGTGCGTCTTATACACCGAATGTAACCCCGTCCACCCACTGGCCCTTTGGCTTCTGCTTCCCAGCAGTTACCTCCTTGCAGCAAACAGCAAGAAGAAACAGCTCCTTTCAGCTTCAGCACAGCCTAATTAGCACAAGTTGATTGGATCCGCCTCCCGACTCTCAGCTGTTTTGTGCGGGCCTCTGCACAAAGGAGCAGATTTTTTTTTCCTTATGCTAATCAAGCTATGCTGAAAACGGAAATGAAAGTAAAGCAGGCTGTTTGCTGTTTGCTGCAACAAGGCAAAATTGCTGGGAGGCAGAGAGATTTCTTTTTCTTGTTTTCCTCACCAAAAAGGGTAGGTGCGTCTTATAGTCCGGTGCATCTTATACTCCAAAAAATACGGTACCTGACTTGGACCTTGGACATGAGTGGATCTGGTTGCTTGCACCTGACAGTAACCCAAGGATTCCCTACTGGTCTCCTTCCAAATAATAACCAAATCCAATCCTGTTTAACTTTCCACGGCCAGCCCAAAACAGACATCAGCTGCAATGTCACAAAATATACCCTGAACATCACAAAATATATGCGAAGCATAACACAATATGTTTTATGCCCATGAGGTGGTGGCCTTCAGTGGCTAGACATTGGTCTGATTAGGACAATGAAGTTACCTGAAAAAAAGTTGAGAACATCTTCCTCAGTGCAGTCATATGGCAAACCTTGGGCCCGAATCAGATGCACTTCCCTCTGCCCTTCTGCTTCTTCCGCAGAGATTTCGTATTCTGGGGGAAAGTGATATCCCTCTTGATAAGACGACTCGGGATCCTGCAGAGAGACAGGAATTTTTTAAAAAAATCTTGTAACTGTATTTTGGGGCCTGGCAAAATGATAACAGTTCCTCTGGAAGCTGCAGAAGCTGAAAAGTAATGAAGTGTTAATATTAATTTTTTTTTAGAAAGGCTCAAGGCCTTTCCATGTTGAGGGATTTCACAGGAGTTTAATATTCTCACACGGACATCTTGAAAAATCTGAGGGATATCAAAAGGATAGTTCTACTGCCTTTCTTGTAATATGATTATTATTAGCAATCAATTAATCACAAAGACACACAATGAATTCCAGTCATAAGATTGGCGACTGCACGTGAGTCCCTAGGTGTGTTACAACATATGAGAAACAGGAATCTTGAGACACAGGCAGAAGCCTAAGGATGGATGCTACAAAGCAGAAAAAGTTTACTCTGGAGAAATAAAACCAGTTCCGTAATATTTTGCAGCAACCTCAGTTTAAACAAGCTATGAGTTTAGTGGATTGCCCAGGATCCATTTGTTTAATCAGTGTACCTGGCTGTTTTCATATGGCCTTGAGAAACAGGTCTTCAGTACTATATAGATAACCTGCAACTTACAAGAAAATATACTCAGGATCAAGATAAAAAGAGTTAGGAGGAACTTTGCCAACCTAGTATGCTATAGAGCAAGGGTGTCAAACTCAAGGCTTAGATTTGGCCTGTAGGCCCAACCCTGGAAACAGCAAAGGACCAGCCCGCGGTATCTCTCCAGTGAAAACGGAGCTTGGAAAGGCCATGCGCGGCTCACTCAGGCTCCCTTTTCGGCCACGACGGCCTCCTGCAGCCCTCTGCCAGCGAAAATTGGCTGGGAGGGGGGCTGCACATGGCCTCGCCGAGCAACATTTTCCCTGGCAGAGGGCTCCAGGAGGCTGAAAAAGGAGCCTCGATGAATGATTTCGAGCTGGCCACGCCCCCCACCCCTTGAGGTCAAACACAATCCTGATGCAGCCCTCAATGAAAGGATTGCTATAGAGGATTTATACTCCCAGAGCTGTCGGTTTGGAATTCTAAGAGTTTTAGTGTAACTCACTTGAATGTTACCATGAAGCTGGGGAAATACTAATTGGAAAGATGAAAGTTTCTCACGAATGAAGGCCAGTTTCTATTTTAGCTATTTACATAATTTGCAATGCACAAAAATGAACATTATTATGTCTGCGCATACTGTATTACAGATTCGATTGGAAGAAGTATTTTCAGAACTCACAGGAGGGCAAATGCAGTAGCCATTTGTGACTCATTGAAACAGCTATATCTATTTCCAGAACTCCCACCTTGGAAACAGATACAACAGATACTTAATGAGATAGCAACATGTGCTGAAACATTTCTTTACAATCAAATCTGCAACACCGCACAACTCCAATGATTCTATTTTGTGGCATTTATCTTAAACGTGAGCAAGCTGATCCACTCTCAAAGAAAGTCAGGCTTCCTTTTATTTGCCTTTCCTGCTATATACAGAATTCAAACTGTCAGCCTTATCCCAGGATCTCATGGTAAAAAAAAAAAAATGCTCCTAAACATTATCCAGATAAATCACACGTTGCATGTCTCCTCACAGCAGTTTTATTTTGTATATCAATAATATAGAATTGCATTATGAGCCTTAATGCATGTGTATATGTACATGTGTGCATGTATGTACATGCACACACACACACACACACACACAAACACACAAGTATTGAGGAATAGTAGATTGTCACCCTGCCACTGCTTCTCAGGATGACCCAGAGAGAAAAACAAATGGCAAGTCCTAAAATTCCAAACTCCTTTTTATGTCAATAATGTAGAATTGAATTGAATTGAATTGAATTGGATTAATTAGATTAGATTAGAATAGAATTCTTTATTGGCCAAGTGTGATTAGACACACAAGGAATTTGTCTTTGGCACCTTAGTGCACCTATATGTGTGTGTAAGGGTGTCTATGGGTGTATCCCAGGGGTGGGTTCTACTTACCTTTACTACCGGTTTGCAATGGGGCTGTGTGCATGCAAGTGCAGAAGCTTCTGCACATGCGCAGAACCATTTTGGTGACATTGGGGTTGATGGGCGGAGCCTCCCACCGGTTTTACTACCAATTCTATAGAACTGGTGCGAACCGGGGGCAACCCACCACTGGTGTATCCTCAAAATTATTGTTGAGGTATCCTCAAAAAAAAAATAAAAAAAAAATCAACAGTATTCAGGAATAATGCTTCTCAAGATGACCAAGAGAGAAAACCAATAGGCAGGCCCTAAAATTCAAAATCCTTGTGTGTGTCAATAATGCAGAATTGTATTATGCACCTTAATACTCCTGTGTGTGTGTATATATATGTGTGTATGGGTGTGCATACACACACACAAATCAACAGTATTCAGGAATACTAGATTGTCACCCTGCCAAGATGACCCAGAGAGAGAAACCAGAGGCAGGTCACAGAACTCCATAGTTGTTTTAAGCTACAGCCACAGGTTTCCTGAAGGCCTCAAGGGCATTTGAGTTACCCATTCTGCCACAAGTTGCCAAAGTCAGCTAGGAAAAAAAAAAGTGCTACAAACACGAACTTCAGCATCTGCTCAGCGAAGTCTGGAAAAAACCCTCAAAGCAAAGGGGGGGGGGAGAGAAGAGCTGCCAGGATCTTCAGAAGTATTGCAAGAAGAGGGGCTGGGAATGCTTTTTTTTTTTTTTTTTTTACACTCTCAAATTATTCTGCAAAGAGATTGCTGGGGATGGTCCTAATGCCACAAGCCCCCCGCTCCCCTTGTGGGATCAACCCAAGGAGAAAAGGGATCCACTCAGCCATGTGGGGGCCAAGGATACAATGTTGAAATAATAGGAAACATTAGCTCTGGTTTTAGATTTTGGTAGGGTTTGCTCTGCAAGCTTGTTTCAATGTAGTTTCTGAACGTTTCATTACCAGACTAGGTAACATCATCAAAAGAATTTTCTTGTCTTATCCCTCTTTAGCTTATAAATAGGCATTTATAAAGTAAGGAGAATAGGATGAGAAAACAGACATTTATAAAGTAAGGACAAGAAAATAGACATTTATAAGGTGGTAAGAATAGGACAATAGTCATTTATAAGGTAAAGATACTAGGACAAGAAAATTGATATTTATAAGGTAAGGAGAACAGGACAAAAATAGGTATTTATAAGGTAGGGAGAACAGGACAAGAAGGTAGATATTTTATAAGGTAAGGAGAACGGGACAAGAAAATGGACATTTATAAGGTAAGGACAAAAGAACAAGAAAATAGACATTTATAAGGTAAAGAGAATAGGACAAGAAAATGGATATTTATAAGGTAAGGAGAATAGAAAAAGAATGGACATTTATAAGGTAAGGAGAATAGAAAAAGAATGGACATTTATAAGGTAAGGAGAATAGAAAAAGAATGGACATTTATAAGGTAAGGAGAACAGGACAAGAAAATGGATATTTATAAGGTAAGGAGAATAGAAAAAGAAAATAGACATTTGTAAGGTAAGGAGAATAGAAAAAGAATGGACATTTATAAGGTAAGGACAACAGGACAAGAAAATGGATATTTATAAGGTAAGGAGAATAGAAAAAGAAAATAGACATTTGTAAGTTAAGGAGAACAGGACAAGAAAATGGATATTTATAAGGTTAAGGAGAATAAAGAATGGACATTTATAAGGTAGGGAGAATAGAACAAGAAAACAGTCATTTATAATGTAAGCATAATAGAAAAAGAAAATAGACATTTGTAAGTTAAGGAGAAATCAGAGAAGAAAATGGATATTTATAAGGTAAGGAGAACAGGACAAGAAAATGGATATTTATAAGGTAAGGAGAATAGAAAAAGAAAATAGACATTTGTAAGTTAAGGAGAACAGGACAAGAAAATGGATATTTATAAACTAAGGAGAAATAAGACAAGAAAATGAACATTTATAAGGTAAGGAGAATAGAAAAAAGAAAATAGACCTTTGTAAGCTTAAGGAGGGGCAGCACAAGAAAAACCCAGCTGATGATGTTACCTAGTCTGGTAAAGAAACGTTCAGAGGAAACGTTCAATTGAAACAAACTGGGAGAGCAACACCGCCGCCCCCTCAAAAAAAGGACACAACGTTGCCAGCCTTTTCTCCTTTCGAAAGAAGGGAAAGGAAAGAAGGAAGGAAGGAAGGAGTCCGAATAGGCGAAGATGAAAGGGGTGGGTGGGGGGAGGGGGGGGAAAGGAGAGAGTGGGGGGAGGGGGGCTTCGTCCCGCATGACCTTCAACCCGCAGCGGCGGTCTCCAGGAGGCCCGAGGTTGGGGATGAGGGGCTTTGTAGTCCAAGGAACCTCCTTGGCGGGGTGAGAGGGGGTACAAAAAAAGGGGAGGTGGGAGAAAAAGAGAGAGAGAGACCTTCTGCCCCTCCCCCTTCCCCTCACCGGCACCCTCCGAGGCCTACCTGGCTGTAGCATCGGCCCGCGAGAGGCGGGGTTAGCAAAGACCCCCGCCAAGAGCCGAAGCCGGGCACCGGCCCGGCCGAGCTGGCGACCCCGCGGCTCTGCGTGGCTGCCCCGAGCAAGAGCAGGAGGCGTCGGCGGCCCCAAAGGCCCAAAGCGCCCGCCTGAGGCGACGCCGGCGTCGAAGAGGAGGAGGAGGAGGAAGAAGAAGAAGAGGTAGGCCTCAGCGGCGGCAGGCAAACCGCGCCGGTGTGGCGGCAAGTGCTGTAATGACAGCCGCAGCCGCGGAGCAGCGCGCCCAGCACCCAGCGAGTCCCGGCCATGGGAGAGCGAGGCTTCGTCGACGTCGTGGCAACCACCCCGGCCGAGCTAGGCCTTCCGGCGCACGCGCGCGCGCCGGGGCCTTCCGCCGGGGAGGGGAGGGGGAGGAGAAAGAGAGAGAGAGAGAGAGGGAGAAGAGACGACGGGCTGCGCGTGCGCGGTGGGGAGCGGAGGCCCCGCCCTCCCCTGGCACGTGGGCTCGGGTGGATGGTCCGTGCGCCTGCGCGGGAAGCCGCAATTATTTTCCCCATCACCACCCAGATCTAAAAAAAAAAAAACAAAAAAAAACAAACGGTCATGTTTAGGACGGTTGCAGTGCAGGAGGTTGTGCGAACCAGCTTTTGCAACTTTTTATTTTTTTTTTTAATTTTGATTGATATGCCGCCCTTCTCCGGAGACTCAGGGCGGCTTACAATGCGTTAAGCAATAGCCTTCATACTTTTGTATATTTATGCAAAGTCAGCTTATTGCCCCCACAAGCTGGGTCCTCAATTTACCTACCTTAGAAAGGATGGAAGGCTGAGTCAACCTTGAGCCTGGTGAGATTCGAACTTACTTTAATTGAAGACAGCTGGTGTTAAATTACAGTGCTTTAGTCTACAGACCTATCCAGGCTCTAGACTAAAGCAAAAGTCAATGGGGGGGGGGGAGCTAGTTTCGCTTAATAACTGCAGGGATCCGCTTAAGAGTGGTGGCCATTAAGAGGAGGCAACACGTATTGAACGACTGTCTCATTTAGCAACAGAAAATTTTTGTTTAGGAGCCTGGATAGCTCTGCAGACTAACCACTGTAATTTAACACCAGCTGTCTGCAATTAAAGTAAGTTTGAATCTTGCCAGGCTCAAGGTTGACTCAGCCTTCCATCCTTTCTAAGGTAGGTAAATTGAGGACCCAGTTTGTGGGGGCAATAAGCTGACTTTGTATAAAAAAATATACAAAAGTATGAAGGTTATTGCTTAACGCACTGTAAGCCGCCCTGAGTCTCCGGAGAAGGGCGGCATATAAATCAATTCTTTTTAAAAAAATTGCTATGCGAGTGATTATAGGGCAGCTGCTTGGAAAAAAGTGCCGAAGGATTGTTTTGGAAACTGAAAAGCCTGCCCAGTTCCTCTTTTCAATTTTTGTCTGTGTGTAGAGCAGGGGTCAGCAACCTGTGGCTCTGGAGCCGCATGTGGCTCTTTCACCCCTCTGCTGTGGCTCCCTCTCAAAATATGCGTCACAACTGCCAATGCGAGACACCTGCCGGCATGCGATTTATTGAGCTCTTCAACCCCCGGTAGGCCAACCATGGATAAATCCAAGAAAAGAAAAGTTTCAGAAGAAAACAGAACGTTTAATTCAACTACATATGCTAGTTTTGTGGCCGCTCAAGAAATAGTCAGGCACCGGGAGGGTTTTGTGGCTCCCGGTGTTTTCTTTTCTGTGGGAAATGGGTCCAAATGGCTCTTTGAGTGTTTTAAGGTTGCAGACCTCCCTGCGTGGAGGAATGTTCTTTCTTTCCTGGAGAGTAAACCATATGAAGAACAGCTGCAGATTTTGGGTTTGGCTAGTCTAAAGAAAAGAATTAGGGGTGACATGATAGCGGTCTTCCAGTATTTGCGAGGCTGCCGCAAAGAAGGTCAAATTATTCTCCAAAGCACCGGAAGGCAGGACAAGAAACAATGGTTGGAAACTAATCAAAGAGAGAAGCAACCTGGAATTGAGGTGAAACTTCCTAACATTGAGGACAATTAACCAGTGGAAATCGTGGGTGCCCCATCACTGAGGTTTTCACTTGTCTGAAATGGCATAGGGTCTTGCTTGAGTAGGGGGCTGGACTTAAAAGACCTCCAAGATCCCTTCCAGCTCTATTCTATTCTAATTATGGGGTCCTCAATGGCGATCATAAGTCGAAGACTATGTGTATGTTCGTTCTCCAGGGTTCACGAATACAGAGCACATTTATGGCAAAGGGGTGGGGAGGGGGGCTCTTAAAGTCCCGGGCTAGCCTTGCCAGCCTTCCCCAGAAAGATCCAGAGTCAAAATGTTTTCCAAACTTTGGCAACTTTTTAAGATGTGCAGCTTTCGACTCTTTAGAATTCCCTAGCCATCATATGAGTGGAAGTCTTTACATCGTAGTTGCAGAGATTGAGAGAGATGGAACTGGAGTTTAGCTGTGGCTTATGGTTTAGTGAATCAGGCCTGTAACATGCAAGTTATGACCACAGCTGAGCCCCAAATTTCTCAGTTTTGCCCTATTTTACAACCTGTTAAACCTACAAGTTGTTAAATGAATCAGTGCTGCTGTTGTTAGTAACATGACTGTTAAGTGGCTTCCCCGTTGATCTTTGGGGGAGGGGGTTTGCAAAAGGTGATCACATGACCCCGGGATACTGCAACCATCCTAAATACTGGTACATGCCATTTGCCAAGCATCCAAATTTTGATCATGTGACCACGAGGCTGCAAAGTCATATGGGTAAAAAAATGCTCATAAGTCACTTTCATTGCCGTTGTAATTTCAAACGGTCACTAAATGAAGAGTTGTAAGTCAGGGACTTACCTGTATATGGGTATTGTATGATTTTTACATCTCGCTACCTTCTTTAGTACATCAGAATGCTTCCTTCCCCCCGTGAGCGGGGCTGGTCTTATTAGGGTACAAAGAGAGAACAGGATAATTGTCTTGAATTTCTAGCCGCCTCTACATAGGGAGATCTTTAAAAGAGATCAATGATGATATGGAGGACGTCTCAACAAATCTTTGTCAAGAGGACTGTTGAAATGTTGAACTGGCTTTGATCAGTGTTAGGGATCTGATGTGGATTTGTAAGTTGAAAGACTTAGACTTAGAATAACTTTATTGTCACTTTGAATGTACACTAATCGGCACACATTAAAATGAAATTTCGTTTCATACAGCTCTCAAAGGGTCTCCACCTCTAAAATACACCACCTAAAAATGTCAAAATAAATATAAAATTATCAGTGGTGAAATCCAAATTTTTTTACTACTGGTTCTGTGGGCATGGCTTGGTAGACATGGCTTGGTGGGCATGGTATGGCTTGGTGAGCGTGGCAGGGGAAGGATACTGCAAAACCTCCATTCCCTCCCCACTCCTGGGGCCAGCCAGAGGTGGTATTTGCTGGTTCTCCAAGCTACTCAAAATTTCCACTACCGGTTCTTCAGAACCTGTCAGAACCTGCTGGATTTCACCCCTGAAAATTATGCATATACCCACATATATTATATGACACAGAGAAACAACACAGTCTGGTTCAGATGTATACATGTACATGACGAGAAAAACGAACCTTGCAAGTTTACCAGATGGATGGCATGGGGAACAAAGCTATTAAAGAGGATCTGGTAGTCCTGCTATACGGTAGATACTTCGAAACCTCCTCCCAGATGGGAACAACAGAAACAGACCGGGAAATGGGTGTGTAGAGTCTCTAACAATGCTTCAAGCTCTAAGCACCATAGTGTTTATAAGTAGTATCCTGAATAACAGGAAGCGAGCTTCCTATAATCTCTGCTGTCCTCACCATTCTCTGTAGGGACCTTCTATCTGAGGTGCTGCTGCCACCTGACCTGCATAAGGAGAACATCCTGTGGATCATGAGTATTTTCTTTCCAAAGGGTCTTGTACATCCTTAGAAGTAGCAGATGAATCTGGGGAAGGGCAGTGGACTATTGGTTCTGGATTCTTAGCAATGGCAAAAGGGCATCATCTGTGGTTGTTCCACAACGAAACACCTTCTCCCCCAGGTGTTTTACTTGGGTGGGCCATGAAGAACATCTGAAGCAAGCCAACCATAGGTTGGAATGCATTACACCAACCATCTGACCATGGGGATTATTATTTATTTACTTGTATCCCACCTTTTTATTATTTTTACAAACAATTCGAGGCAGCAAACATACCCAACATGCCTTCCTCCTATTTTATCCCCCAACAACACTGTGAGATGAGTTGGACCCGTACAGCCAGAGGCAAATGATGAAACATGGCATCATCACACAAATGCTGCAGTTTACCTACTTGCGTCACCCATGTGTACTCAAGTACGTCGTGAAATTACACCATGTGCATGTCACACGGGATTGCTGTGGACACGACTACATAAAACAATGACCTCTCGAAAGGTCATAACGTTTATTATTTATTGATTTATTTAGAAAATTTATATGGCTGCTTGATTCATTTATTTATTTATTGGTTCAATTTATATGCCGCCCTTCTCCAGAGACTCAGGGCGGCTTACAATGCGTTAAGCAATAGCCTTCATACTTTTGTATATACCTATTTAGTAGGGCTTTCGGACCCCCCCCCCCAAGCGGTGTTCTTTTTTATACCAAGTCAGTTTACTGCCCCCACAATCCGGGTCCTCATTTTACCTACCTTGGAAGGATGGAAGGCTGAGTCAACCTTGAGCCTGGTGAGATTTGAACTCACAGTAATTGCAGGCGGCTGGCAGCTAAGTTCTACTTAACAGCACTTTAGTCTGCTGCGCCACCAAGGCTCATGACTCCAGGTAGCTTATAGAAGTAAAACCAAAATACAAAATCCGATGAATATCTACCACCCTGACAACAACAATCAAGCAAACCACCGGAGCAATTCTTCTAGGTGTTGCAAAGTTGGTCTAATGGGTAAGGCACCATGAAAGCTAGCTGGGTGACTCTGGGCCAATCATCAGGAAACAGTCAGTTCTAGTCCCCCCTTAGGCATGGCCTGAAAGCTGGCTGGGTGACTTTTGGCCCCAGTCCCCCCCCCGCCTCTCTCTCTCTCAGCGCAGCCCACCTCACAAGGTGGTTGTGAGGGAAAAATAGGAAGGAGTACAATGTACGTTCACCATGTTTATTTATAAAAATAAATTTATATTTCATTTATAAAAATAAAGACAGGAGATGACAGATAGATAGACAGGCAGACAGACCTAGATATAGATAAGATAGACAGATGGTAGATGGTAGATGATAGAGAAAGATAGAGATGATAGATAATTATAAAAATAAAGGCAGGAGATGACAGATAGATAGATAGACAGGCAGACAGACAGACCTAGATATAGATAAGATAGACAGATGGTAGATGGTAGATGATAGAGAAAGATAGAGATGATAGATAATAGATAATGATAAAGGTTGATAGGTAGATGAGAGAGAGAGAGAGAGAGAGAGAGAGAGATTGATGGATAGATGAATAGATAAAAGATGATTGATGGATGATAGAGGTTGATAGGTGGATAATGATAAATAAGATAAGTAGGTAGATGATAGAGATAGATATTGATGGATAGATGAATAGATAAAAAGATGATAAATGGATGATAGAGGTTGATAGGTAGATAACAATAAATAAGATGGTAGATAGACAGACAGACAGATAGATGGTAGATAATGATGGATGACTAGATAAAAAGAGATGATAGATGGATGATAGGTAGATGATAAATAAGATGGTAGGTAGATAGGTGATAGATAGGTGATAGACAGACAGATATTGGGTAGATGAATAGAGAAAAAGATGATAAATGGATGATAGAGGTTGATAGGTAGATAATGATAAATAAGATGGTAGGTAGATACAGACAGATATTGATAGAAGGTAGATAATGATGGATGAATAGAGAAAAAGATGATGGATGATAGAAGTTAATAGGTAGATAATGATAAATAAGATGGCAGGTAGGTAGGTAGGTAGGTAGGTAGGTAGGTAGGTAGGTAGGTAGATAGATAGATAGATAGATAGATAGATAGATAGATAGATAGATGAGAAATAAACAGATGATAGAAGATTAGAGATAGATAGAATGAGATAGATAGATAGATAGATAGATAGATAGATAGATAGATAGATAGATAGATTGTTGATAATGAGAGAGAGAGGGAGAGATATGATAGATGATAGACAGATGTAAACAGATAAGTAGATAAGATAAGGAGAGAGAGAGAGATGGCAGGCAGGCACCTGTTGAATAGCACCTGCAGCCAGGAAAGCCCGAGAGGCGCAGAGGAATAATAATAAAAAAAAGAGGACCCTCCATCGGCCGCAAGGCAGGCAAACCCTCTCCCTGCCCGTCGGACAGGCTCCAGGCGCGTCGGACTACAACTCCCATGGTGCCCACCCTTGCCTGTCTGCCTGCCTGCTAAGGGCGGGAGCAGGCCTGCCAGGGGAGGCGCGGCCAGCAGAGGCGGCTCCGGACGGCGGAGGCCCTCCTGCTAGCTCGCCCGCCTTCCCTCCGCCTCCCCTTCCTCCTCCTCTTTCGCCCGCCGCGGCCGCCTGCCATTGGGAGCCGCGCCGAGGCAGCCGCTCTTGCTCCGCCGCCGCCGCCGCCGCCGCCATCATGAGCTTCTTGTTGTAAGTGCCCGAGAGACGCGTCCGGCGGCGGAATCGCCTCAGGCTCCGTCGGCCTCGCCGGGCGGGGAACAACCGGCGGCCTGGCCCGGCCTCGGCCTCGGGTGGAAGGCAGCCTCGACGAGCCTCCGCCCGTGGTCGAGGGAAGCGGGAGGGTTTCTGGGCAGAACCGGCCGGAGAGGCTCTTCTCCTCGGCCCGTTTGTGGCTCTTTCCCATCCGGCTGGCTTCCCTGGCTGGCCTCGGCCCGGTCCTCCCTCCCCTTTTTCCTTCCTTCCTTCCTTCCTTCCTTCCTTCCTTCCTTCCTTCCTCCCCTTCCTTCCTTCCTTCCTTCCTTCCTCCCTCCCTTCCTTCCTTCCTTCCTCCCTTCCTTCCTTCCTTCCTTCTTTCCTTCCTTTCCTTCCTTCTTTCCTTCCTTCCTTCCTTCCTCCCTTTCTCCCTCCCTTTCTCCTTCCCTTCCTTCTTTCCTTCCTACCTTCTTTCCTTCCTTCCTTTCTCCCTCCCTTCTTTCCTTCCTTCCCTCCTCCTCCCATCTTCCTTTCTCCCCCCTCCTCCCCCCTCCTCCCCCCTGTTCCTTCCTCCCTTCCTCCCTTCCTCCCTTTCTTCCTACCTCCCCTTCCTTCCTTCCTTCCTTTCCTTCCTTCCTTCCTTCTTTCCTTCCTTCCTTCCTTCCTCCCTTTCTCCCTCCCTTTCTCCTTCCCTTCCTTCTTTCCTTCCTACCTTCTTTCCTTCCTTCTTTCCTTCCCCTTCCTTCCTTCCTTCCTTCCTTTCTCCCTCCCTTCTTTCCTTCCTTCCTTCCCTCCTCCTCCCATCTTCCTTTCTCCCCCCTCCTCCCCCCTGTTCCTTCCTCCCTTCCTCCCTTCCTCCCTTTCTTCCTACCTCCCCTTCCTTCCTTCCTTCCTTCCTTCCTTCCTTCCTTCCTTCCTTTCCTTCCTTCCTTCCTTCTTTCCTTCCTTCCTTCCTCCCTTTCTCCCTCCCTTTCTCCTTCCCTTCCTTCTTTCCTTCCTTCTTTCCTACCTACCTACCTTCCTTCTTTCCTTCCTACCTCCCTCCCCTTCCTTCCTTCCTTCCTTTCTCCCTCCCTTTTTTGCTTCCTTCCTTCCTCCCTCCCTCCCTCCCCTTCCTTCCTTCTTTTCTTCCTCCCTTCCCCCCTCCTTCCTTCCTTCTTTCTCCTTCCTTCCTTCCTGCCTCCCTCCTCCCTCCCTCCCTTCCTTCCTTCTTCCCTTCTCCTCCTGCCCTCCCTCCGTCCCTTCAAGGCCATCCACTTCTTCCCATCCAGCTCCTGGAGGGGAAAAAGTGCTTTTTATAAAAGATATATTATTTATTTTGGGGGGTGGATGGGAAGCAGAAGGAAGTGGGGTCCCTTTGGCTGGCCTTTCTCTCTCTTCTTCTCCCCCCCCCAGTGAATGAACCTCCATTGAGAGGGCTAGGATATTGGGGAGGGGGCTCGCCTGAGTGGGAGGGGATTCAGAGATCCCTACGTGGGGAAAGAGGGCTCTGGGATGGATGAGTTGCCTTCCTCCCCACCCGCACACCCCCCCATGTCTGCTTTGAAAAAAGTTTAAAGTGGGTTTTTTCCTCCTTTCCTAGAAAGCCACTCCAATAAAATTTGGGTGGGTGGGTGGGAGAAGATCGTCCTTGTTTGGGGGTGGGTGATTTTCTGTGATCCATAGGGTAGCGGGTGTGGAAGTGAGGTGCATGTGTTAAAGTGTCTTGTGTCAACGAGTTGGGTAGCCGATAAATCTAAATAAATGAACTCCTTGCTGTTAAATTGGGGCAGAATAATGGGGGCTTTCAGGACCACCCCCCTTATGTCTGCTTCCCTCTGTTCCCCCCTCCCCATCACCACTCAACAGCAGCTGGGTGGCTCCCCAGGGGTCTCCTTTTGCAGCCATAAAATGGGATGACACCCCCCTCCTACCCTTGTCAAGGGAATGCAGGGGTCCTGTAATCAATCATCCTTTCTTTTGCAGGAGTCTTTTCAGACATCCTGGTGGGTTTGGTTTTTTTTCTTTTCAGATGGAGGAAATGCCCAATTTAGACACATTTTGTGTACGTGTGTATTGTTTGGGGGGGGGGGGTTGCCTTTTGAGATCCAGATTGACAGCTTAACCCAGTTGGGGCTGTGATATGGAGATGGCCTTCCTCTTCCTTTTACAGACTTGGCCCTGTGTGGTTGTGTTGTTCCGGGTTTTTCTTAATGATCTTTGACAAAAAAAAAAAAAATTCTGGCTTGTAGCGAGAAGCAGATTTATCAGCTAAAAATGAAAATCCTTTAAAAAATATGGTATCTAAATTTAGAAAGGCGGTGGTGTGGTTCTTAACAGCTCACTTTCTAGAATATCTAGAGGAAATGCATCGAGCGGCTTTTCTTTACGGTAATAGAATTTTACCGTTCTCAGAATTTTTGCATTTTGTTTCAGATTGCAATGGAATTGCAGATTTTTTTTTAAAAAAAATCTCTTTGGACAGAAATTTTACAACTGTGCTAATAAAAACGACGTCCCTCCTACTTCCATTATTGACCATTTGAGGAATGCTGAGAGTACATAATACATCTATTAAAGGCTGTTGCATCCCTTACAGAGTTGTGAGGGGTTATATATGTTGCCTTGAACTTGTGCATAAATCTTTTAACAATAAATAACAGTCCTTACTAAATTCTCCTGATGTTAACTTTTGAGGAAGCAGCATCTATAAGTATGAGTTTACTCCCAAAATGGCACACAAGTAATAATATATGAATTTCATTAAACCCATGGAATAATAAATATAGCGGGGTATCCTTATTTATTAAATCAATTTTTCTAACTATGTCTAGCATTGGTATCAGATCCAAAATTTGAAAAGTTGGCTCTATTAATTGAGAGAAGGTTTTATGCCAAAATAGTCATGACTAGGAACATACGTATGTACAGCCTACGGGGTTTTTTTTTTTTCCATTTGGTTTTCTGGTTCAAAAACAGAAACTAAATCTCTACAGGAGTGGAGACATTGTAATTGTGATAAAATACATCAGTTAAATGAATTACCACTGGAAGGGTAAATGCCAAGGGATATCCTGGGGGGGCTTCAACGCTAAACAATTCATATAGCACTTTATTGAAGAAGACTAATTTGGTGAAAACTGATGATAAGATGACCAGGGAGATCGTGTTGAACTCTAATTATCTGTTGCTATTGTTGGAAGAAATATCCTTCTGGGTTCTGCTCCAAGCAGGGAAAAAGACACTGGAAACATGGAGACTGCTTGGAAAGATGGTTTAATGGTGGACAGGATCACATGGCTTGAGTTCCTGAACAGAAAAGGGCAGATACAGCGAGTTTTCGGATTTTATGCTCTCTCTGGCTTTGAACTTCCTGGGGCCCAGAAAGAGTATCCTGATTGGTTGTCAGACTTCCGGGGGGGGGGGTCTTAGCTAGCCTTGCTGGCTGATGTAATCTTCCCAGGTGCCATGTGGGTAGTTTCTGTCTAGATGGGTCCCGTTGCCTTGCAAATGAGATTCATTGACAAAGATTGAATTTCTGCCTCTGGCCCATTAACAAAAGGGTGGGGGCAGGAAGGTGGGAGCTGCTTTGTCTTTAAAAATATGCTTCTCCATTTCTCATACAGGGAAACATAATATTCTGCCTTTTTAATATTTCCCAAAATATTTCACTCTTCCAGGAAAGGGGTGGGTGCTAACCTCCTACACTATCCTGGCTAGTTGTGAGAACTGAAATATTGCAGTCTAACCACATTTGAGGGACGCGGTGGCTCAGTGGCTAAGATGCTGAGCTTGTTATCGAAAGGTCAGCAGTTCAATGATTCGAATCCCTGGTGCCGCGTAACGGGGTGAGCTCCCGTTACTTGTCCCAGCTTCTGCAAACCTAGCAGTTCGAAAGCATGTAAAAAATGCCAGTAGGAAAATAGGGACCTCCTTTGATGGGAAGGTAAGAGCATTCCATGCGCCTTTGGTGTTGAGTCATGCCGGCCACATGACCACGGAGACGTCTTTGGACAGTGTTGGCTCTTCGGCTTTGAAACGGAGATGAGCACCGCGCCCTAGAGTAGGGAACTACTAGCACATACGTGTGAGGGGAACCTTTACCTAACCACATTTGATTGCTGCAAGCTGAAAAAATATAACTTGTGCAACTGAAGTGAGTTTACAGGAGTTCTTGACTTGGCACCATTCGTTTTGTGACAATTTGAAGTTACAACTGTATTTTAAAATGTGACATGTGGTTCTTGCACTTACGACTGTTGCAGAGTCCCCACAGGCACGTGATTAAAATTTAGGACAGTTGCAGCATCCTGGGGTCAGATGTTTACCTTCCAACCTTCCCAGCCGGCTTCCAATAATAAGCAAAGTCAGTAGGGAAAGCTCGATTCGCTTAACAACCATATGTTTCACTGAACAACTGCTGTGATGTGCTTAGCAACCAATGGCAAAAATGGTCGTAAAATTGGGTGCGAGTCACTTAAGAATCACCTTGATTACAACGGCAATTCTGATCCCAATTGTAAGTCATTTGTTGAGGACTACAGGTAGTCCTCGACTTACGACTACAACTGAGCCCTGAATTTCTAAGTGAGACAGTTATTAAATGGATTTTGTCCCATTTTATGAACTTTCTTGCCACAGCGAATCATGGCAGTGGTTAAGTTATTAACACGCTTGTTAAGTGAATCTGGCTTTCCCCCTTGATTTTGCTTATCAGAAGGCCGCAAAAGGGGATCGCATGACCCCGGATCACTGCGAACGTCGCAAATATGAGTCGGTTGCCAAGCATCCGAATTTTGATCACGTGACCACAGGGATGCTGCCATGGTAATAAATATGAAAAACAGTCAAAAGCCCGTTTTCCCAGTGCCGTTGTAACTTGGAACGGTCACTAAATGACCTGTTGTAAGTCGAGGACTACCTGTAGTGTATATTGATCCCCTTTTTTAATATCGTGCTATAAAACACAACCAGACTATACTCCGGCATGTGCAGATCGATTGCTTTTAAAACTGTTGTTCTGAGACAGGGAAGGGCATGCCAAACCCTTCACTCTGTGCTGGGGATTAGTATTATTTCCCTATTGTTTTATTTTCTTCTTCTTGTGCCATATTTTATTTTTTTTAATTATTGGGGTTTTTAAATTATTGGGGTTTTTAAATTTGTTCAGCCAAATTATTTAATTCCTTTTATTTTATTTTAAATTTTGTATTTATATGTTTTATTCTATGGCTGTTCACTGCCCTGAGTCCTTCGGGAGTAGGGCGGTATATAAATTCAGTTAGTATAGTAGTAGTAGTAGTAGTATAATCCATCACCGGACGTTGGCAATCATGTTGGCGATCCTATTTTTATCAGCAGCCGCACGAAAAAGTGCTGCTGAGTTTTGTCCAAACCGGTTCCTTAGATTTTGAAGCCATGATCTTCTTCTTCTGCCTGGACCTTGTTTGCCTTCAATCTTTCCCTGGAGGATTAAGTGAGGGATGCCGTATTTTTCCGGGTGTCGCATCACATGTCCGAAATAGTCTTAACTTTCGCTTTTTAATGGTTTTGATGATTTCCCTTGGCTTTCCCAGGCGTCTTTTCACCTCTTCATTTCTGATTTTGTCAACCCAGTTTATATGTAACGGCCGCCTGTAAATCCACATTTCAAATGCTTCCAGTCTCTTCAAGTGGCTTTTATGTCAGAGGCCCAACTCTCAACTCCGTAGAACAGGATAGAAAAGATGTAATATCTGACAGACATTGTTTTATTTTGGCTTGTTTCTCTGGTGTGGACCCTTGCTCAAATCCAGCAAGGGTCCACACCAGTGGCGGGTTCCTCCCGGTTCCGCTGAGCCGGTAGCGGTGACGATATGACATCACCAAACCGGTTCTGCCCCCCCCACTCCCCGCGTTATTCTTACCTTTTATTTGGCCCCACCCCCAATCTATTCACTGCCTCCCGAGTCCCAGCTGATTGGCTAGAAGAAAAAAAACTGTTTAAAGTCTTGCTGAGGGGCTTCAAAGGGCCGCCCTACAGCTGATCAGTGGTAAAAGGCAGTGTGGTAGTAGACTGGTGCCTCCAAAAACAAATGAGTAGACCGGTGCCTGCAAAAATACATGAGTAGACCAGTGCCTGCAAAAATACATGAGTAGACCAGTGCCTGCAAAAATACATGAGTAGACCAGTGCCTGCAAAAATAAATGGGTAGACCGGTACAGCTCTGCAAGCAGTTAAAAGCCTGGTAGACCAGTACCTCTGCTAAATCCTAAAGAATTGTCACATGACCATCAAGCCACGCCCACAAAATAAGCCACGCCCAAAGAACCGGTAGTAAAAAAAATTTAGAACCCACCCCGGTCCACACCAGAGAAACAAGCCAAGATCAGGTGGATGAAAGCAACCTGGTGAACTAAGCCCCTCCCCTTATCCACCTGGGATGAAATGGCAGCCATGTTGAAAAGGAGTGGAGCTTGTAGCCTAGGGCTGCTATGCTGCTTTTTACCCTCCCGATTAAAAAAAAAAAAAACCCCAGCAAAATGGATATATAGGCACTTCCTTTTGGCCCCTTAAGTCTCAACACCTTGGAAATTGTGAGAAACCTTTTGACGTCTTGGGACTGACAATGGAAATGTAATCAGCAGATAAATCTGGAATTAAGAATGAGGAATGCAGCTTACTTTGTTTTGGGCTCTTAACAAACAGGAGATGCAAACATGCAATTCTTTCTTGTTTTTTGTATTAAATTCAGGTGTTTTAAGTTAATTTCTGCTGTGGCAATTGGAGTCGGTGCTGGAAATCAAACCTCCTGAAATAACAGAGAAAAAGCTGAGTTTCTAATCCCGTTTTCCAGAGTTTTTGTGGTTATAGGAAGGTTGAGAGGAGAACAGGAATCCACGTATTTTAGACAAATCACGGCATATGGCATATATACAGTTTATTTCTTCTCTGGATAAACTCTGGAGTTGGTCTGGCGGTGGTTGTACACCAGTATTGGGGTTGTGTGCTGATAAGATTCTGGATTGTTAGACAGTCCTGAATCTTTCATTGGAAATTTGAGACCGAATCTTCAAGTTGGCGGTTTTTTTTTTTTAAAGAACAAATTGCTGCATAGTGACAAAAACCTACCCTACAATTCCCAGGAAGATGTTAAAGATAGTTCTTGTGGGCGTAGCATATGGCAACACACCACTGCTTTTATTTGAATTATTTAAATTGCCTAAGAAAAAATGCCTGGGGAGGGGGCGGCATGCTCTTGAAATTTTATTTTCTCAGTTTCCTATTGATTTAGCTTAATTAGAATTTCAATTACATAAGTGCCCCCATAAAAAATTGCCAGCAGAATTGTTTATTTGCAAAAAAAATAATCATGTTTAAAAACTAAAGTATGCTTGTTATCCAACGTTTTTGCTTTCACAGCATGAGTGTTGTTTTATGTCTTAAGCGATTGTAATTGTTCTATTTTAAGGAAATGAAACCCCTCAGCATTTTCAAACAATCCGTTCGAGATCTTATCCCTAATTCTTTTTCTAGATTTCATCGACCGAAATAGTTTGCATAATAGAATTTAGAAACTGTGCCCTATGTCGCAGAAGGATAAGTGTGTGTGTGTGTGTATCAAATTTATATTTGCTGATAAAGAAATATAAATTTGGTATAAAATGGTTTGTCGTGAATGCGACTACTTGAGGGTTCCTGGATTGGAGCTGAAAGGCAAAAGGGAAGCAGTATGCTCCCTCCCATATTGGGGTAGACCAGGTGCTTTGATAGAAAAACACTATATATATATATATATATATATATATATATATATATATATATGTCTTTGGTTATTCGGGTTTTCTCCCACGTAAAATTGGAAGTGTCTTGGCGATGTTTCGACGAAGTCTCATTCGTCATCTTCAGGCTGGTGTTTTCGGCTTTGTGCTTCTAGGAGCAATGTGTGATCGCAGCTGTTTCTTCCCTTTAACTGCCAGTGGGGGTGTGAACTGATGGGAGCTTGGCTGTGTTCTGATTGGGTGGAGGTGTGTTCTGATTGGTTGGGGGCTTGGCTGTACTCTGATTGGATTTTAAAATTGGATTTTTCCAATTTTACGCGGGAGAAAACCCGAATAACAAACACCCGCGAAAACCTCAGAAAACAAATACACACGCACGCATGCACACAAAATTTTTAGGCAGTAACTGCAAAACTCAACATTGAATTAGTCCAGATTTATCACCTGGTAAGACTTGCACATTATCCTAAATTCATAAAAATCCAGGAATGCTTCTTTCCCTCTAGCTAAGAATAAATCTATTCAGTGGGTTTTCTATATATATACGAAATATGGTTTAAAAAAACTCCTTTCATATGTGTTGATATAACAGCAGCTTCTTGCATGGCTTCTGAAAAAAGAAATCATGGCAGCATCAATAAACAAACAACAAGCCAAGTATATGATAGCACTCTTATCAGTTGTAACTTTATGATCTGGACAAAGAGCAGAGAAAGGTTCTAACAGTTTCTACCGATCAAAGAAATAAATATTGCATAAAATGCATTGGTTAATCACATTTAGCAGTACTTTTGTAGATCTTATTCCCTGATGTCTTCCTTACCATTGAGAACATCAGAATGAAGGATTTTAATGACAAATTCACTGGCTGCTTACTTTCTAAGTTAAAAACCCTCCGATGGCAAATATAGAGAAATATGAAGCGTACTTGGCAAGTAACCTAAGACACATCTGATTTATCAACAATATTTTTTGGGGGAAAAAACAAAACCAAATTTTGTGTTTGTGATACCCATATTTATTATGAGAGAGTCAGTCTGTTTGTAGTAGTTAAGCAAGGAGACTGGGAGTTCTAGTTCCTGTTTTAGGCATGAAAGCTGTCTCAATGACTCTGAGTCGATCACTAGGAGATTGTGAGTTCTAGTCCTGCCTCAGCCATGAGAGCCAGCTTGGTGATTTAGGGCTAATCCCTCTCTCTCAGCCCAATTTACTTTACAGGGTTGTTGTTGTTGTGGGGAAACAGGAAGAGGAAGGAGTAATAGGCATGTTTAATGCCTTGAATTATTTATAAAACTATATTTATTAAATGATAGTTTGCTTTGAAGCAACGATGGGCAGCTTACATCATAAAGGCTGGATTTTTAAAAAAAAATCTGCAATCTGAAAACTATGATTCACTCAACCCACTTTTCTGAGTTTGTTCGATACTGTGAAAGAGGAATTTAATTAATTAAGTTGATCTAATTAAATAGTAAATGGAGTTATTCACACGGTTTTAATTAGAGCTTGGCAATAAATCACAACTTTCCAGTTTTTTTTTTAATAAATATTTTTATTGTACTTATTTATTGAAAATGTTTTTATTTTCTTTATAATACATCACATTTCCAGTTTTGCAACGACAGTGTACTGGCTGTATCCAATCCTTTTTAATTATACACTCTGATTATAACCAATATTCTCTTAATCATACATTTATAGTCTTTTCTAAATGCACAATATTGTACGTCAGAGTTATAAGCATTATTTTCATAATTGTACCATAACATTCTATATATTTATTTATCTCTCTCTCTCCCCTCTCTACTTCCTTCTCCTCCCTTTTCCTCTTCTCCTCTCCCCTCTCCTCTCTTCTTTCCAAGGTTTGGCTTTATAGAAATTGGCAAAGGTTCTTTGACATATCTGGCTAGATTAGCATCTTTATCACAGATAAAAAATGGAAGCTTTAAGCTGAACGGGTTGCTCTGGATGGTCAAGAAATCAGAGGTTTTTATAAATATGACATTCCAGAGTTTAAACTCTTTTCTTCTGAAGGCTGGGGCAGTCCTGCTGAGCTTCTGTGTGTGCTAACATCTCAAAATAAGAACCACACCGTGCATTTTTTTGATAGCTGTCTAAGCTGCCTAGCCAAAATAACTTCTCACTGCTTGGAGCTATGTTGCATTTTTAGAACAACTGTCCTATCTAACACATCTCTGAGAAAGGGAAGGGCTTATTTGGGTGTTCATGTTATGACTACAAAGTACACACAGAAGTCCCTGAATCAAGCTAATAGGATGCCTGCCAGACATTACTTACAATAAACAAGGTCAGGTTGGAAGTTTGGAGATCTGCTTACTCTTGTTTATCTTGAGAAAAAAAATATTTCCTACCAAGGCCAAGACCAATTTTTTTGAGGTATAAGACATTTACCATGTTCCTTAAACTCTTTGATTTGGAACAGAAAGAAAGTTTCCTGCAAAATCAAGACTTAGTCAATCGTAACATTCAGTTTAGTGGTTACCTCTTTCCTACAGTTTTAAAATCCAAAGAACAACGGTAATTCTCATGTTGATGTGATGAGAGCTAATGAAGTAGTATGGTTAAGATGTTGGAATTGGACCAGGAAGCTTAAATTCAACCCATGGAAAGTTGCTGGGTGATTTGGCTTAGAGATTCAACCCAACTAACTTCAGGTAGTTGGTATTGTTGTTGTTGTTGTTAATTGTGAAGTTGTGTCCGACCCATTGCAACCCCATGGACAATGTTCCTCCAGGCCTTCCTGTCCTCTACCATCCCCCGGAGTCCATTTAAGCTCACGCCTACTGCTTTAGTGACTCCATCCAGCCACCTCGTTCTCTGCTGTCCCCTTCTTCTTTTGCCCTCCATCGTTCCCAGCATTAGGCTCTTCTCCAGCGAGTCCTTCCTTCTCATTAGGTGGCCAAGATATTCTTGGGCTAATACAAAGAGTGATCTTCCTGAAAGTCATTTCAGGCTCCTGGAAAAAATCCATCCATCCATCCATGACACTTTTTATTTTATTATTATTGAATTTCTATACCGCCCTTCTCCCTGAGGACTCAGGGCGGTGTACAGCCAGAATTAAAAAACATGCAGGACAAATATTAAAAAACAATTAAAAGATATATGTCTTCTGGAATTTTCTTTGTGAATGTATGTATGAACCTCAAGGAACCTATTCTGGTAACTTTTCAGTTTGTATCAATACCAGCAGTCTTGGATATAGATAGTCCCCGACTTAACAACCTTTCATTTAGTGACTGAAGTTGCAACTGTCAACCCTGAAGCGAATCTGTCTGAGGCCATCTTTATGGCCTCTGGATGGGAGGAAAATAGATAGTTGGGGGTTTGTAGCCAAAACAGAAAGTTTTCCAGTGGGAACCAAGGACGTTTCAACAGGTGGCTGGAAGGAAGAGGAGGAGGAGGAGAGTAACCAAGCAACCAGCCAGTACCTCTATTGGACAATGTGACCGGTGACTTGTGGGAAAGGGGGAACTTTCACTTTTAATCAGGTGAAAACCGCCGAATCTTTCAGAGTTGGTTTTCACCACTTGTGCCAATATGATGTATCCAATAAATGTGTTCTTTGAGGAATCTACCTGCCTCAGAGTTCTGCTTTCTATGGATGCATTACTTTGAACGCTGACAACAACGGCACTGAAAAAGTGACTTATGACCGTTTTTCACACTTAACCATTGCAGCATCCCCGTGGTCACGTGATCAACATTCAAACCCTTGGCAACTGGTTCCTATTTATGACGGTTGCATTGTTCTGGAATCCTGTGATCCCCTTTTGTGACTCTCTGACAAGCCACGTCAACGGGGAAGCCAGATTCACTTAACTACGTTACTTGACAACTGCGGTGCTTCACTTAACCACTGTTGCAATAAAATGGGGCTTAACTCACTGAACTAGTGTCTCGCTTAGCAACAGAGATTTTGGGCTCGGTGGTGCTCCTAAGTCGAGAACTTCCTGTATTTATGTTCCTATATTGCAGGGGTGAAATGCTTCTGGTTTGGACCGGTTCACCCGATCTGGTAGCGATGGCGGCAGATGGTTCTGTAGCAAAAATCCCTCCCCCCCCAATGCCCAGCTGAGCCATGCAATCATCAGAGGCTTTTTTTTATTTTTAAAAGCATTTTCTCTACAACCTCTTCGGCCAAAAAAATGCTTTTAAAAGTAAAAAAAAAAAGCCTCTGACAATCGCGCGGCTCAGCTGGGATCGTCTGAGGCTTTTAAAAGCATTTTTTTTTTTTGCAACCTCTTCGGCCGAAGAGGTTGTAGAAAAAATGGTTTTAAAAGAAAAAATAGCCTCTGACGATCGCGCGGCTCAGCTGGGATCATCAGAGGCTTTTAAAAGCATTTTTTTTTTCAACCTCTTCGGCCGAAGAGGAGGTTGAAAAAATGGTTTTAAAAGAAAAAAAAAAGCCTCTGACGATCAGGCAACTCAGCTGGGATCGTCAGAGCCTATTAAAAACTTTTTTTCTACAACCTCTTCAACCGAAGAGGTTGTAGAAAAAAATGGTTTTAAAAGTTTTTTTTTTTAAGTTGGCCACGCCCACCCAGTCACATTACCCCCCACCAAGCCACGCCCACTGAACCGGTAATAACAAATTTTACATTTCACCACTGCTATATTGTCAGACCAGCCAGCAAATCAACTCCAGAGGAAAACGAAACTTCCTTTTTTTGAGATTGGTGATGCTAACACAACCTTGCAAGTCTGATTGTGCGGTATCTCCTCCCTCTTGTATTCCAGTGAATCAGGGCTGAGGCCAGCCATTTCCGAATGTTACCTCATCGCTCTAGACTTAAAACATTTTTCAGTCCCTTTTTGCTTAACGAACAGTTAGTTCCTGCACATTTTTTGCCAAGTCATCGTCCTTATTCTCTTACAGTATATATTGGATGGGAAAACGGTTATTCTTTGTTAGGCTTTTAATGTAATCATTAAACCGCAGCGAATATCAGCAATGAAGTGACAGCTGATAAGATTATTTTCCGCGTGGGGAAAAGAGCCAAGTTAGGGCTGGGCATCTTCTTTGTGATAAAAACTCAGACTTTGTGGAATCCAAGTTTTCTTGAATACACTGACATGGCCACCAGCACCACTCTACTCCCCCTTTCCAAATCCCTGGAATAGCAATCTCCATTCTCCAAATAAAAAGAAATTCTGCCTGAACTTTCACAAGAATGATGGAGTTGTGGCAACTGGCATAAGACGGATACAGGGTACAGCTGTCAAATTCTTTGCTGACGTTTCCCATAACTGACATTTTTTTTGTATTAGCTTTAGAAAGTTAAATATTTGGCTTGGAGTTGGAAGATTCAGAAATTCAGAAAATGAAAATGAAGCATTAACACGTTTCTACTCACTGATTTACTCACATCATGCGGATGATACCACTCTTAATAGCAGAAAGAGAAGAGGAACTAAAGAGCCTCTTGATGCGGGTGAAGGAGGAGAGTGCAAAAGTTGGCTTGAAACTCAACATTAAGAAAACTAAGATCATGGCATCCGGCCCTCTCAATTCCTGGCAAATAGATGGGGAAGAAATGGAGGTAGCGACAGATTTTATTTTTCTGGGCTCCAAGATCACCGCAGATGGGGACTGCAGCCAAGAAATTAAAAGACGCTTGCTCCTGGGGAGGAAAGCTAGACAGCATACTAAAAAGCTGAGACATCACCCTGCCAACAAAAGTGCATATAGTCAAGGCTATGGTTTTCCCAGTTGCAATGTATGGCTGTAAAAGTTGAACCATAAGGAAGGCTGAGCGCCAAAGAATGGAGGCCTTTGAACTCTGGTGCTGGAGAAGACTCCTGCGAGTCCCTTGGACTGCAAGGCGATCCAACTGGTCAGTCCTAGAGGAGATCAACCCTGACTGCTCTTTAGAAGGCCAGATCCTGAAGAGGAAACTCAAAATACTTGGTGGCTGGATGGAGTCACCGAAGCAGTCAGCGTGAGCTTAAATGGACTCCAGAGGATGGTAGAGGACAGGAAGGCCTGGAGGAACGTTGTCCATGGGGTCGCGATGGGTCGGACACAACTTCACGACTAACAACAACAACAACAACTCACTGATCAGATTTCTTACATTTGTAGACCTAATGCTGTAATCTGGGTATGCTTTTCATAGCCCTTCAAATGAGCCGTGTGTTTCTGTTTTTAAGAAAAGAGTGGCCATTTAAGACAAGAGTGTTTTTATTATTGTGAGCCGCCCTGAGTCCATTGGGAGATAGGGCGGCATATAAGCCGAATAAAATAAATAAATAAGCATTTGTCTGAAACATTATAAGGTTTCCTGCTTGAGCAGGGGGCTGGACTAGAAGACCTCCGAGGTCCCTTCCAACTGTGTAATTCTGTTACGTTATTCTGTTTTTGAATCACGCAAAGCTCACGGGCAGAACAATGGTTCCCTGTCAACTGTAATTAACTGTCATTCATTTATTTAATAAATTTAGATAGCTGCCCACTTTCCAGAAGGACTTCTGAGTAATGAACAGATAAAATCACACTACACTAAAAAAAAGATTGTTTTAAACAATAAACATGGTTACAGCCCTGATAAAATTCACATTCGTCCATCCATCATTCCATGCCAGCTCCTTCAGTATCCTGGCTCCAGTACCTGAAGGGAAAGCTACTTATTCGTGCTAATCTCTTTACTCTGTGCTTGCTGAGAATAGGTTACCCATCTTCAGTTTGTTAAAGGGGCTGGGTATTTAACATGTGTGTGTGTGTGTGTGTGTGTGTGTGTTGACTCAGTGGTTAAAGACCCTGAGTTTGTCAGCTTTCCAGCTGACAACCAGAGTTTGAGACCCAAGCGCCACACAACGGGATGAGCTCCAGTCCTTGCCCCAGCTCCGTCCCACCTAGCAGATTGAAAGCGTGCAAATGTAAGTAGATAAATAGGTACCACTTTGGTAGGAAGGTGTAACAGTGTTTTGTGTGCCTCATGCTGGCCATATGACCACGGAAGCATCTTCAACCAACGCTGGCTCCCTCAGCTAAGAAAAGGAGATGAGCACCACCTCCTAGAGTCAGATATGTCTAGACAGGGGTAACCTTTACTTTTACCTTTATTTAACCATGATCCTGACCTTTAAAATGGCTTGGGATCTTGGTTATAGAGCAGGGATGGAAAACTATAGCCCTTTTATGACCTGTGGACTTCAACTCCCAGAATTCCATGCTGGCTCAAGCATTCTGGGAGTTGAAGTCCACAAGTCATAAAGGGGCCAAAGATCCCCTACCTCTGTTATATAGGATTCTTGGTTAAGGTTAACAACACATGGTGATCATGGAAAACTGAATTTGAAGTTGATTGCCGCATCAACGTTTAAATCTTCCTGCTTCCCATATTTATAAATTATTTTATTTATTGTTACAGCTTGTAATGAGACCAGTACAGTCCTTGAATGGAGAACTCTTTATCGGTGGCTGCTACCCATAATGACAACAGTCCAAGCCCATATTTGGGAACAATATTTCTGATTATAAAATAGCATCGATAATCAGGAGAACTGTTGTTCTTGGAAGCTTATAAGAGACTGCCTGATTAGAATTGATGATTTTTTGTTGTTGTTGTTGTTCTAATTTGGCAAGACTCTTCTCGTGATGAAACTTGGCATGTGTTGAAATAACCAGTTGCGTAGCTAGTTAATGTGTCCATGTTGGTAGGAAAATGAATTTCAATTTAATGTGGGCCATATTTACTTCTAAGCCAGTGTTTCTCAACCTTGGAAGCTTGAAGATGGGTGGACTTCAACTCCCAGAATCCCCCAGCCAGCGCTGCTGGCTGGAGGATTCTGGGAGTTGAAGTCCACCCATCTTCAAGCTACCAAGGTTGAGCAATGCAAAGCAGGAAATTTTATGCTGCCGTCACATCACACAATAGGATTGTCTTAAATAATAATCTAGTAAAAATTCACATCTAAGAGTCCACTGTGTTATAAAGTTGAAATAATTCACCTGCAATTTGAGCTGCTTCTTTTAGCAAAGGATATCCACTTAACAGAATTGTCAGTTATTTTGGTGATTATCTGCTTACTCTCTGCGTCTATGGGTTTTGTGGAATAGGAATAAAATCAGTTTATTTTTCATTAGCATAGGTGTAGTGCAACTGGAACGATGAAGGGAGAGGTTGACAACTGTACAGAGAACTTCAGTATTGGGGATCTGAGAGGGTTGTGAGAGATTAAAGCAAATTGTGTTTTTAGTGTATCGTATATACCCGTGACGGCGAACCTATGGCATGCGTGCCATAGGTGGCACGCGGAGCCATATATGTGCTCACGCGAGCGTTGCCCTAGCTCAGCTCCAGTGCGCATGCACATGTCAGCCAGCTGATTTTTGGACCTTCCGGGCCCACCGGAAGTCAGGAAACGGACCATTTCCGGCCTCTGGAGGGCCTCTCAGGGCCGGGGGGGGGGAGGCCGTTTTCGCCCTCCTGAGGCTCTTAAAAAGCCTTTGGAGCCTGGGGAGAGCAAAAAACAGGCTTTCCGCTTCCACCGGAAGTCAGGAAACTGGCTGTTTTTGGCCTCCAGAGGCCCTCCAGGGGGTGGGGAAGGCTGTTTTCACCCTCCCCAGATTCCTAGAAAGCCTCTAGAGCCTGGGGAGGGTGAAAAATGGGCCTACCTGGCCCACCGTGCCATCACATGTCAAAAGCAGGGAGAGCGCGTGGGGGGGGTCGTGGGCACATGCGCGGGGAGGCAGGGCACATTGAATTATGGGTGTGGGCACACACGCGCACGGCCCCACTGCACTCCCCCCGCTTTTGGCACACGTCGGCAAAAAGGTTAGCCATCACTGGTGTATACTATATACCAGTGATGGCGAACCTTTTTGGCACCAAGTGCTGAAAAGGACGTGCAGAAATGTTGCTCACATGTGCGCACACTCGTCGGGGTCGTGCTCCGGAAAAGCTGAACTTCCGGGTTCTGGCGCACATGCGCACCTGACAATCAGCTGGCTGGCGCGCATATGCACACTGCTTTTTGGCAGTGCCACGTGCATGAAGGACAGCTGATAGTCACGTGCACATGCGCACCAGAAACCCAGAACACAAACAGGCAAGGCCGCACATGCCGGGCGACATGGCTCGCGTGCCACTTTGGGCACGCATGCCGTAGCTTCGCCATCACGGCTATACACATTATAGTATAATGTATATAATATAGTATATAATGTAGTATAGTTTGGAGTAGTTTACAGGCGGTCCTCGATTTGCGCGCCACAATTGAGCCAAAGTTTCTGTCGTTAAGTGGGACATTTGTTAAGTTAGTTTTGCCCCATTTTACGAACTTTCTTGCCACAGTTGTTGAGTGAATCACTGCAGTTGATTAGTTAATAACCCGGTTGTTAAGTCAATAGCCTTGGTAGTACAGGGGTTTAAGGCACCCTGTTATTAAGCTGGTTATTAAGACCAGCTGCCTGCAATTACTGCAGGGTTCGAATCTCGCCAAGGCTCAAGGTTGACTCAGCCTTCCATCCTTTCTAAGGTAGGTAAATTGAGGACCCAGTTGTGGGGGCAATAAGCTGACTTTGTATAAATATATACAAAAGGATGAAGGTTATTGCTGAGCACATTGTAAGCCGCCCTGAGTCTTCGGAGAAGGGCGGCATATAAATCAAATAAAAAAAAAAAAAATCTGGCTTCCCCATTGACTTTACTTGTCAGAAGGTCGCAAAAGGGGATCATGGGTCATAAATATGAACCATTTGCCAAGCATCTGAGTTTTGATCACGTGGCCATGGGGATGCTGCAAAGGTCGTAACTCTGAAAAACGGTCATAAGTCACTTTTCTCAGTGCCGTTGTAACTTTGAACGGCCACTAAACGGACTGTTCTAAGCCGAGGACGACCTGTATAAGTATTTAAACTGATTTATCGATGTGGTCGTCTACAAAGGCCTTCAGTGACAGTGTACTCGTCTGCTTAAATTTCTGTGCCAGACAAGACAGCAGATTGTGTCCATCTGCAATTTGCCCGTCTTCACCCAGTATCCCAATCATATCAGCAGTGGACATCTGGAAACCTGACTTCTTTAGTTAAAAAAATAAAAAATAACCACGACCACTTCCTCTGTTCTTAGGAAAGCTTCTAGAAGTTGTTTTTTTTTTTTAAAGGATGCAATGCTGTACTATATATTTCAATATGAAGAATTGAAGGGTAGTAATAGGGGATTACTGAGCGGTGGCTCAGTGGCTAAGACACTGAGCTCGTCGATCGAAAGGTCGGCAGTTCAGCGGTTCGAATCCCTAGCGCCGCATAACGGGGTGAGCTCCCGTTGCTTGTCCCAGCTTCTGCCAACCTAGCAGTTTGAAAGCACGTAAAAAATGCAAGTAGAAAAATAGGGACCACCTTTGGTGGGAAGGGAACAGCGTTCCGTGCGCCTTTGGTGGTGAGTCATGCCGGCCACATGACCACGGAGACGTCTTCGGACATCTTCTCTTCGGCTTTGAAATGGAGATGAGCACTGCCCCCTAGAGTCGGGAACGACTAGCACGTGCGAGGGGAACCTTTACTTTTTTAATAGCATAAGTTGCATAAAATTACCTGTTAAATATTTTTAATATAGCCCTTCCTGTACAGAGAAAGGCACATAATGATCTAAATAAAGATTGATGCTTGAAGACTTGAGGTGCTGGGCGCATTTATTCGCAAGAAGGATTGAGGGCTATGGAAAAGCGAGATGTGGTTTCTGTAGTTTTATTCTGTTCTCTCTAGCTACACGTGGAGAATAAAGGAACATTGAACGTTTAATGCATTAAGCGTAGCTTTTTGCACGTCTATCATGCACAGTATTCCACTTCAGTTTTGTTTTTTTTTAAAAAAAAACAAATTCACATTTCCGTTTAGATGACTTCTGTAGCCACATTATGTGAACATCTCAATTTGCAGTCTTCCCTTTTTAGTTCCTTCTCAACTCTGTCAATCGCCATTTTCAGGGTTTCCTTCTGAAAGGCTGATTTCATTTCATTTCACTGCTGCTTTTTTTTTTAACAGGAAACCAGCATCTGTTTCTCAGGTTCTCTTTTATGCCAAGATAAGAATACATCTTTTCCGATCGCAGTACATTCAGAGTTTACTGTTACAGTCCTGGATTTAACTTGGGTGATTAACTTAACAGCTGGCTTACCCATGAAAAGATCCAGCGGCGTTTAACTTTACAAGAAGCAATCTTAAGTAATCCAGTGGCAAAGTTATAAAACAGATTTCTTGCTCTTTGAATGGATCTGTATCTCATGGCCTCCGTTTACAGTTGTAAATACACTGACTGGGGAATTAAGTGCAGATAAACACAGGGAGATTTTAAGTCTGTTTATGCAGTCGTAAAATTCTGCAGTTAGTATATGTTTCTGGAAAGTGTCCTGAGTAATTTTTATTTGACTCCTTAGTTCCTTGCATCGCTTGGACTTTGAAACAATTTCTGTTGTTTTCTGTTTAAAATGTGTGAGTGTAGACATCTTCGTTAGCCTTTCTCCCCATTCCTTTTGTCTGTGATTCCTTCCTTCCTTCCTTCCTTCCTCTGTCTTAGCTGTATTGTTTGGTCTACTTCCTTCCCGTAAATGTTTTCTGTCTTGATTCCATCCTTGCATTGAAATTTCTTCCGAAAGCTTCCCTTCAATCTCCTCCAGTTTTATCCTGTTTGAATTGGTAGTCAACACCAAATGAATTGTGAAGCATCGCAGTTGTAATTTACTAAGGGGTTTTCAGCATAAATTGTGACATGTTTATTCAACCGAGCAGCAGTGGTATATCTCTGTTTGGTCATCCAACATAGATAATCGAGTATCCATGCTGTACAGGGAGAGAATGCGAATTGTGCAAAGCAGGGTGGATTTGATTTAAATCAAGTTGATTTAAATCACAATTTAAATCATGATTTAAATCACTAGTAAAAAGGCTTGATTTAAATCAACTCGATTTAAATCATAATTGTTAAAGAGCAACTGTCATCTCTGCTACTCCTTTGACCCACTGTTGACTCACCGATAGTCCCAGTGTTGCAGACTATACAGCCTCATGCTACATAACTAAGCTCCATTTCATGCTGAATAAACTAAATTATTTATGTATCTTAAATAGAAAACTATCTTATGATAGATTTTTACCCCAAAAGTTTTTTATTAAAATAAATTCGATAAAAATCAAAAAAATCCGATTTAAATTAAAAAAATGCAATTTTTTTGATTTTTTAAAAAAAATCATTGATTTTTATCCACCCTGGTACAAAGTAAAAATATTGTGGTGTTCACTTTGTGCTGGCCTATGAGACACTTAGAAAAGCTAGGGAGATGTAAAGGCTTACTACTTCCCTTTGCTCTCTTGTTTTGCCTACCCAGACATCATTCAGAGTTTCCCAGGGACTGCCTGCCGTTAAGTCTTTTGGATGCCTCAAGACTCTTCAAGGAGATATAAAAGGGATTGTATTGTGAATTAACATCCTAACTTATTTATTTTTATTTACTAATCAAACTTATATGGCTGGAAGTGACTTTCGGCGACGTACAACAGCCCAGCAAAACCAGTAAATAAATAACCCTAACTCGGATTTACAATAGAATAGAATAGAATAGAATTTTTTATTGGCCAAGTATGATTGGACACACAAGGAATTTGTCTTGGTGCATCTGCTCTCAGTATACATAAAAGAAAAGATACGTTCATCAAGAATTGTAAGGTACAACACTTAATGATGGTCATAGGGTACAAATAAGCAATCAGGAAACAATATCAATATAAATCGTAAGGATACAAGCAACAAAGTTAGTCATACAGTCATAAGTGGGAGGAGATGGGTGGTGGGAACGATGAGAAGATTAATAGTAGTGCAGACTTAGTGAATAGTTTGACAGAGTTGAGGGAATTATTTGTTTAGCAGAGTGATGGCGTTCGGGAAAAAACTGTTCATGTGTCTAGTTCTAGTGCTCTATAGCATCGTTTTGAGGGTAGGAGTTGAAACAGTTTAAGTCCAGGATGCGAGGGGTCTGTAGATATTTTCACAGCCCTCTTTTTGACTCGTGCAGTATACAGGTCCTCAATGGAAGGCAGGTTGGTAGCCATTGTTTTTTCTGCAGTTCTAATGATCCTCTGAAGTCTGGGTCTGTCTTGTTGGGTTGCAGAACCAAACCAGACAGTTATGGAGGTGCAGATGACAGACTCAATAATTCCTCTGTAGAACTGGATCAGCAGCTCCTTGGGCAGTTTGAGCTTTCTGAGTTGGTGCAGAAAGAACATTCTTTGTTGTGCTTTTTTGATGACGTTTTTGATGTTAGCTGTCCATTTTAGATGGACAACAGTTTGTCTAGTGACCGTTGGAAGTTCCAACATCACTGAAAAAAGTGACCGAAGACTGTTTTTCACACTTACAACCATTACAACATCCTTGTTGTCTTGTGATCGTATTGTCTGGATCAGTTTGCTTACATAATAGTACTTTTCCAGTTCCTAATTTCTACCTCTATTATGCCAACCACTGATAAAACAAGTCCTATGTTTGAAAATAATTCTGTATCTTCTTTTTCTTTTATCTTTAATGCCAACCTGTCCATTTCTGCACATAGTGTTTCTTAAACCCTCACTTTGCTTTTTGGATTGATTTGATCAAGCTCTCATTATCCAGTTATTTTTCCTGTACGGGTTTTATATATATATATATATATATAAAATAGGTGATCCCCTGCCATAAAGCTGCTTGCTCTTTGGATTGAAATTTTAAGACCGCCGTGCATTACACGGAACAGCTGAGAGAAAAATCAGTAATTTCTCTGGATTTTCTTCAATTCTGCTGTTGGGTGTTATTTGCATCAGTGTAGGGCAAACATTCCTCCGTTCCAAAACAGAAGTTCAGCCAGTCCTTTTCATTAAGTTTGTAAGGAAGCTTTCGGTGTTGTGTTATTACATCCAACAATTATTTCACGAGGCATCTGATCCTTCAGTGTTGTTTTAGCCTTTGCAACCACATACCAATATACTGTACACGCTATGATCTCGTTTACCAACTTTATGGACAAATGCACTCTTTTATTTCCTGTCCTTTTTAAATGGATTTTGTGCTTTTTCTTTTTCTTGTTCTTTCAGGGATGTAATTGTGGCTCAGCAATCGGATCGTGTGATTTTGAAATGTGTTGAGTTTGTCAGTTTAATCAGAAAGGCTGAGGTTAGAAAGTCTCCAAAATCTACTATTGCAACATACCAACATTATTGGGCTTGCATTCTTTTTTGCTTTTTCCTTAGTTTTTGTTTTTTTTTTTTAATTTGATTTATATGCCGCCCTTCTCCGGAGACTCAGGGCGGCTTACAGTGCGTTAAGCAATAGCCTTCATACTTTTGTATATTTATACAAAGTCAGGTTATTGCCCCCACAAACTGGGTCCTCAATTTACCTACCTTAGAAAGAATGGAAGGCTGAGTCGACCTTGAGCCTGGCAAGATTTGAACTTACTTTAATTACAGACAGCTGGTGTTAAATTACAGTGCTTTTGTCTGCAGAGCTATCCAGGCTCCTATTTTTACGTCATTCATTTGCTCCTCCTTTTCTGGATAGGCACAAAATCTACATTCCCCCCCCCTCTTTTTTGGGTCTACTAATTTAAAATAGAATAGAGCTGGAAGGGACCTTGGAGGTCTTCTAGTCCAGCTCCCTGCTCAAGCAGGAGAACCTATATCCGTGATGGTGAACCTATGGCACGCGTGCCAGAGGTGGCACGCAGAACCCTCTCTGTGGGCACACGCGGTGTCACCAGCTATTCTTCTGGTTTCCATCGCACACATGAGCGCTGGCCAGCTGGTCTTCGTGGGCACCAGAATCTGGCCTGAAAATAACCAAAACCAGCCAAAAAACAGGCTGTTTTGGGGCCATTTTTGAGGCCGTTTTTGAGGCTGTTTTCAGGATGTTTTTCGGGCCGTTTTTCAGCCTTTGGGGGCAATTTTTGGGGTGTTTTCAGGATGATTTTCAGGGCATTTTTCAGCCGTTTTGGGGCCATTTTGAGGCATTTTCAGGGCATTTTTCGGGCCAGTTTTCAGCTGGTTTTGAGCCATTTTTCAGGGTGTTTTTTCAGCCTTTGGGGGCCATTTTTCAGGGTGTTTTCAGGGTGTTTTTGGGCTGTTTCAGGGCATTTTTCAGCTGTTTTGGGGCCATTTTGGGAGCGTTTTCAGGGTGTTCTTTGGGCCAGTTTTCAGCCAGTTTTGAACCATTTTTCAGGGTGTTTTCAGGACGTTTTTCGGGATGTTTTTCAGCCTTTGGGGGCCATTTTTCAGGGTGTTTTCAGGGCGTTTTTGGGCTGTTTCAGTGCATTTTTCAGCCGTTTTTGGGCCATTTTGGGAGCGTTTTCAGGGTGTTTTTGGGGCCAGTTTTCAGCCGGTTTTGAGCCATTTTCCTGTGCGCTGCTCCCACTATCCAAGCATGGGTTAATACTTCAGTATTTGGCAACAACTGAGTGAAAGAACAGAAGGCTCTTCCCCTTTCCGGCCCCCTAGCCACGCCTCTGTTCCCATGATCCCCCAGTCTTCACTCAGTTGCTGGCAACTACTGCAGTGTTTTGTTGGAGCTCCACAGGTTTCAGAGAAGGTACTGTGTTTCTGTGGGATTTGCTCCTTCCTTCCTTTCTATAAATTCTCTCTTATAGTTTGGCTCTTCTCTCTTCTAAGCGTTTAGGCATTTTTTTGTGTTTATTTTGAATAGTTGCTTTTCGCGCCCCTTTTGCCTGGCGCTTCGGCGCGAGGTTCTTTTGTTCAACCAGCTGGTGGGGGGGGAGCGGAGCTTCGCAGCCGATTCAACTGCCGGCGGGCTCCTTAATCCTTCGGAAGCTTCCTCCCACGTGCGGGCGGCCGCTAGTAATTAGCGCACCTCCAGCTGGCCGGCGGGCTCGGATTCCCTCACCCTTGATCGAGGCAAGCCCGGAGAGCGATAAGGGGATAGCGGACGGCTTCGCGCTCATCAGCTGGGCGGCGGGTTCGGAAACTCCGGCCGCCCACGCATCGCCGCTCAAACCGCTTGCCGCCAAACCATCTGCCGGGCGCTAGCGCAAAAGGGAGAGAGCGCCAGACGCCGAAACAGCCTTCCTCTGCAAGGGGAATCGCGCGGCACCTGGTCGGACCCTCGGGCCGCCAGTATAAGACCGTCGCCAGAGTCGGGCACAGGGGAGCCACGTGCCAGCGCCATATTGGTGGACCTGCGGGCCGCCATCTTGGACAGACTCTCCAGCCGGCATCCTCAGTGACCTGCAAGCCGGCGGCAGACCCCCCCCCCCACGCCTGAAAGGGGTCGAGCATCTTCCTCCTCTACCACCTGAGGAGAAGATTTTGCACCTTTTGGACTCTCGTGAAGAGAGTTGTCCGCAGTTGGCGCAGTGCAAGATTAGGGGGTCTGCCCAACGGTCTCAAGCCTCAGCCATGTCTCACTCCCCCCCATCCTCAGACATGGAATTGGAGCTTAGCCCCCCCCACAAGAGCAGTAAAGGGGGAAAGAAGAAATCAAAGAAGAGGCATACGAGCGCCACCAGCAGAGCTGCTTCTGAAGGAGACTTGCCCTTTCAGGACAGGGATGCGCTAAGGAGGCACAACGCGCTCGAGAGACAGTGGGAGAGGGCTCAGAGGGCGCTGGCAGAGACACCATCCAGGGAGCCCACATCCGTGGAGCAAGTGCGTGCGCCCCCCAGAGCCGCGGAGTTGGGGATCTCATCTGTATCCGACATTGCAGTAACCCCAAGAACTCCAGAGGTGCTCAGGTCTGTTCACAGCACACCCCGCCTGGAGACAGGCAGAGGGCTCGCAGCGCAAACCTCACCGACTCTCCTTCCTGCAGGCCATCATCGGGCCACGGAAACAACGGGCCCATCGCCAAGAGCTGAGCCGCAGCCCCAAGTGGGGGCCGGAATGGCTTCCCCTCTGGATTTCCAGGCCATGTTTTCGGCCGCACTCTCATCGTTCTTCAGCGCAACCTTGCAGCAGTCGGCTCAGGCTCCAGTCCAAGCCGCTCCAAGCCAGTCGCGACGCCAACAGCCCCAACCCCAGCCTCTCCTTGGACGAGGTCAGGAGTCTTCCTCAGAGGAATCTGACCAGGCAGAGGAAGGGCCTGAGGAGATGGAACTATCAGAGGATGAGGGCCTAGCGCCTGACACACCGGCGTTTACAGGCCTCTTCCGCCCGGCCCTATTCAAGTCCTTGCTCCACAAGGCACGTCTCACAACCAATCTTGGAGTGCCAGGGGACGTCACTCCCGCCACCCCACCGACAGCGGGCCCTCATGACGCGCTTTTCAACTCATCAAAGCCGCAGAAGGACTATATCCCGTGCCCTCAGCTGTTTACGGAGGTCATTCAGAATCCCTGGGGACAACCAGCCTCCCTGGCCACGCCCAGCAACCTGGACAAAAAGCTCTACTGCGCAGCCCCAGAGTTAGAGGACCTCCTAACGCTCCCTACAGTTGACCAACCTGTGGCAGCATTGTCTTCTGGTTCCCTCATTTCCACCGATCCTCTGGACTCTCTCAAGGCAGAGGAGAAGAGGATGGAGGGGGCCTTCCGGAAGGCACATCAGGCGGCGGGCTGGGCAATCAGAGCCGCCACAGCTACCTCCTTCTTCAACCGAGCGTCGCTTATTTGGCTCCGGCACCTGCAGGACAGACTTCCTCCTGGGGACACCAGGCTCCAGCAGGATATAAACAAGATAATAGCCGCTACCGAATACTCTGCTGACAGCTCACTGAACGCAGCCAAATTTGCTTCAAGGACTCTAGCTTCAACTCTTTCGGCTAGAAGACTCTTCTGGCTCCGGCCCTGGAAGGCCGAATTTAAAGCAAAATGGAAATTGGCGGCCGCACCTTACAAAGCCCCAGAGCTCTTTGGTGCCGCGCTGGAGCCGTTATTAGTGGAGGGGAAGGATAAGAGAAAGATCCTCCCATCGACTTACCGCCGTCAGGAACGCCGGTACTCTCCTTACCCACTACAACAGCCCTTTCGTACCAGCGCGGGACCCAGGGGGTCCTCTTCTCATCGTCCCCACTATCAGGGAGGAGATAGGTTCCAGGACCGGCAGCAGTTCCGAGACCGAGGGCGAAACCAGCAACCGAGGCGCAACTTCCGTGGTGCTGGGTCAAAGCCAGCCAAACGAGGGAAATGACTCCAGATTCACAGGCCCCATAGGAGGAAGGCTCATTCACTTCCACCAGCAATGGGCCAAATCAACCTCGGACTCCTGGGTAAGGCGTACGACTGGTTCGGGACTTTCTATCGAATTCTCCGGTCAGCCGCCCCATCGGTTTGTCCGCTGTCCAATGCCTCACTCTGCAGAACAACGGAACTTAATGTCACAGGAGATAGAACACCTCCTGGAAGTCAAGGCCATCGAAGCAGTGCCGCACGCCCAGAGGGGTTCTGGGTTCTATTCAACCCTCTTCCTAGTACCCAAGAACTCGGGGGGCTGGAGGGGCATACTAAACCTAAAGCGGCTAAACCTGTCGGTTCAATACCACAGGTTCAAAATGCACTCCCTAAAGTCCATCCTAGCGGGGGTGAGACGGGGCGACCTGCTCCAATTGGTCGACCTCCGGGAGGCCTATCTTCACGTGCCCATTCACCCGGGGCACAGGCAGTTCCTGAGATTCGAATTCGCGGGAACACATTACCAGTACCGGGCGATGCCATTCGGACTTTCGTCAGCCCCCCGCACCTTTACCAAACTGGTGGCGGTGGTAGCGGCCAGGCTTCGAACCATCCCGATCCGGTTGCTCTGCTACCTGGACGACATTCTGATCCTGTCCTCCACCCGGGATCAGGCCACCGAGGACATGAGGAGAGTCTTGCAGGTCTTCCAGGATCACGGCTTCACCATAAACTTCGAAAAGAGCCATCTGCAGCCCACCACCAGGCTACTTCATCTGGGGGCACTGATAGACTCAGCCAACGGTCAGGTTTACCTATCACCGGACAGAGTTCAGAGCATCCGTACTCTGATACTACAGATCCTGTCGAAGAGGAGAGTTGCCCTAATCCATCTTTCTTGCCTTCTCGGAAAGATGGTATCCTGCTTCGGCATCGTTCCGTGGGCACGCAGACATTCGAGACCTCTGCAGTGGTTTTTGCTCCCTTTCCAGCGGGCAGGCAGGGCCAACTCCAAACGGGCAGTACTCCTCACCCCTCAGGTCCGCCAGTCCCTCAGGTGGTGGACATCGCCTTCGCTTCTCAAGGGGTCCAGTTTCCTAGAGCCGGACCGACTGATCATCACCACCGACGCAAGTCTTCGAGGGTGGGGAGCCCACCTCCACAACCTGGTGGCACAGGGACAGTGGTCCCGGCGGGAGAGTCAGTGCAGCATCAATCTTCTGGAACTTCGGGCGATCAAACTGGCCCTTCGGGAGTTCCATTCGACAGTGCGAGGACATCACGTTCTGATCCTGACCGACAACATCTCGGCCAAAGCGCACGTCAACAGGGAGGGGGGCACAAGGTCCCGCACCCTGATGCGAGAGGCCGCCGATCTCTTCAACTGGGCAGAGAATCATCTTCTTTCGATCAGGGCGGATCACATCTCGGGGGCATCCAATGTCAGAGCAGACTGGCTCAGCAGAGAGACCATAGACCAAGCAGAATGGCAGCTCCATCCACAACTGTTCCGGGAGCTTGCCTCACGCTTCGGGAGCCCGGAGGTGGATCTCTTTGCAACCCCGGCCAACGCTCAGCTTCCCCGTTTCGTGTCGCGCTACCCGACACCTCTGGCAGAAGACCACGACGCGTTGCGCTGCAGGTGGCCCAAGGGTCTCCTGTACGCGTTCCCACCACTGCCTCTAATTCCCCGCCTCATCCGAAAACTGCTATCGGAGAAGGCCGACCTGCTCCTGGTAGCCCCGAACTGGCCCCGGAGGCCGTGGTACGCCGACCTAGTGGCGCTCTCCGTGGACCAACCGTGGGTGATCCCACCACGGCGGCTCGTCCTTCGCCAGGGGGAGGTCACGCACCCAGAGCCCCAGTGGCTGCAATTAGCCGTCTGGCATTTGAACGCGTCATCCTGAAAAAGGACAACCTACCAGATGAGGTCGTGGCCACCATCCAAGCAGCTAGACGTCCGTCTACGACCCGCATTTACGAGGCGTCTTGGCAGGCGTTCTGTCGCTGGAGTACCCGACAACACACCGACCCGACATCTGCTGAGGTGCGTGACATCCTGCAATTTCTTCAAGCTGGCCTTGACAGGGGTCTGGCCCCCGCAACCTTACGAAGGCAGACAGCTGCCCTATCAACGGTCATCACTTGCCCCCCGTACCAGTCTCTCGCGCACCACCCGCGCATCAAGGGGTTCCTACATGGGGCCACAAACATTCGACCTCCGGCAGTGCATCGCTACCCATCATGGGACTTGACTCTGGTTCTGCGGGCACTGACTGGACCCCCCTTCGAACCGCTAAACTCAGCCTCTCTCAAGTACCTCTCATTTAAGGTGACCTTCTTGCTGGCAATCACCTCGGCGAGAAGAGTCTCAGAGATAGCGGCCCTCTCAGTCCGCAAGGACTTATGCATATTTCGGGAATCCACGGTGACGCTACGCCTCGACCCGGCTTTCATCCCGAAGGTCAACTCGTGGTTCCATCGGGCCCAGGAACTCATCCTGCCGGATTTCTGTCCCTCACCCCGAGATGCTAGGGAGGAGAGGTGGCACACGTTGGACGTCCGACGGGCTATCCGCATCTACATCCGTCGGACCAAGCCTTTTCGCCGGTCCGAGGGTCTCCTGGTCTCCTTTAGTCCGAGGTCCATGGGTCAGAAGGTATCACCAGCTACGGTCAGCAGATGGATTAAGTCCTGCATCGCTATGGCCTACGAGTCAAGCTCCAAACCGGCACCGGGCAGAATCCTCCCCCACTCTACCCGCAGTGCGGCCACGTCGGCGGCCTGGGCTACTCAAGCTTCGGTAGCGGACATCTGCAGGGCAGTGACCTGGTCGTCCCTCACGCCGTTCATTCGCCACTACAAGATCGATGTGTACAACTCCGCTGAGGCGGCGTTTGGCCGCAGAGTTCTTCAGAAAGTGGTGTCGGAGGACAACGATGGAGACAGTCAGCCTCCCGCCCAGGGGATTTGAGCTTGGGTATATCCCATGCTTGGATAGTGGGAGCAGCGCACAGGAAAATGGACGTTGTCTTACCTGAACGTCCTTTTTCTGGGCGCTGCGTACACTATCCATAACCCTCCCTCTGGGGCTGACTGCTCACCTGGTGACTGTTGGTCTCTTTCGTTCCTGTTATCAAGTTGGTTAATAAAGTTGAGTTGGTTAAGGTTACTCTTAGTGGACTCCTTGTTAGCTGCGCCTTTCGTTCAGACTGGGGGATCATGGGAACAGAGGCGTGGCTAGGGGGCCGGAAAGGGGAAGAGCCTTCTGTTCTTTCACTCAGTTGTTGCCAAATACTGAAGTATTAACCCATGCTTGGATAGTGTACGCAGCGCCCAGAAAAAGGACGTTCAGGTAAGACAACGTCCATTTTTCGGGGTGTTTTCAGGACGTTTTTCGGGATGTTTTTCTGCCTTTGGGGGCCATTTTTCAGGGCGTTTTGGGGCTGTTTCAGGGCATTTTTCAGCTGTTTTTGGGCCATTTTGGGAGCGTTTTCAGGGTGTTTTTTGGGCCGGTTTTGGGCCAGTTTTCAGGGTGCTTTTTGGGCTGTTTTCAGGACCTTTTTTGGGCCAAAAACAGCCCAGAAAACAGCCTGAAAACAGGCATGCGCACCCCGGCCAGCTGGTCTTCAGGTTTCCGGTGCTCTGATGTGCGTGAAGACCAGCTGGCTGGCACTCCAGCACGAGCACACATACATGCGCATGCACGCACATTCCAGTTTGGGTACTTGGTGCTGTAAAGGTTCGCCATCACTGACCTATAGCATTTCAGATAAGTGACTGTCTAGTAACTCATCTGTTCTTAAAAACCTCCAGTGATGGAGCACCCACAATACCTGGTGGCAAGCTGTTCCACTGGTTAATTGTCCTCCCTGTTAGGAAGTTTCTCCTTAATTCCAGGTTGCTTCCCTCCTTGATTAGTTTCCATCAATTGTTTCTTGTCCTGCCCTCTGGTGCTTTGGAGAATAATTTGACACCCCCCCCCTTCTTTGTGGCAGCCCCTCAAATACTGGAATACTGCTATTGTGTCACCCCCCTAATTCTTTTTTTAGACTAGTCAATTTTCATGCTAATAATTCCCATACAGTATATCTAGGCCGATCTGTCTATATGGCATGTGTCAAAGCTGATGAATGATTTTGTGTTAATACGGTAAGCTTAAAATCTGTATCTTGATTGTTTATTTTGCGGCATTCGTTTTTGCATTTGTACTTTTCATCTCCGCACACCGCCTGCCATTTCTCAGATGGCTTATCTGAGGCCTTTGCCTCCTTTTAGCACGTGGTTTGTGTCTGGGGATGTGCGTGTGTCATGTATCCGTGCAGCTCCTGTTTTTCCAACTTTACCATGAGCCACGTTGCTCAACAACGTTTCTTCATGACGTTAATGCAGCAGTGACTTACACCTCTTTCCAATCTTCGTTTATCCTATAAAAGAGAAATAGTTTTTTGCTAAATTTCACTCTTCCAGGTCTTCGGCAGAGTCCCCTGTTCTCCCAACTTGTTGTACACAACCTCCTAGCTTTAATGACCATATGGTCTAGCGGTTAAGGCACCCAGAAAACCAGGAAAGTACGAGTTCTAGTCCTGCCTTAGACGTTAAAATAAACAGCTGGGTGACTTTGGGCCAATCACCAGGAGACTGAGTTCTAGTCTTCCCTTCAGCATGAAAGCCGGCTGGGTGACTTTGGTCCTTTTGCTAGGAGACTGTGAGTTCTAGTCCTGCCTTAGGCATGAAAACCGGTTGGGTGATTTTGGTCCTTTTGCTAGGAGACTGTGAGTTCTAGTCCTGCCTTAGGCATGAAAGCCGGCTGGGTTATTTTGGTCCTTTTGCTAGGAGACTGTGAGTTCTAGTCCTGCCTTAGGCAAGAAAGCCAGCTGGGTTATTTTGGTCCTTTTGCTAGGAGTCTGTGAGTTCTAGTCCTGCCTTAGGCAAGAAAGCCGGCTGGGTGACTTTGGTCCTTTTGCTAGGAGTCTGTGAGTTCTAGTCCTGCCTTAGGCAAGAAAGCCAGCTGGGTGATTTTGGTCCTTTTGCTAGGAGTCTGTGATTTCTAGTCCTGCCTTAGGCAAGAAAGCCAGCAGGGTGACTTTGGTCCTTTTGCTAGGAGACTGTGAGTTCTAGTCCTGCCTTAGGCATGAAAACCGGTTGGGTGACTTTGGTCCATTTGCTAGGAGTCTGTGAGTTCTAGTCCTGCCTTAGGCAAGAAAGCCGGCTGGGTGACTTTGGTCCTTTTGCTAGGAGTCTGTGAGTTCTAGTCCTGCCTTAGGCAAGAAAGCCAGCAGGGTGACTTTGGTCCTTTTGCTAGGAGACTGTGAGTTCTAGTCCTGCCTTAGGCATGAAAACCGGTTGGGTGACTTTGGTCCTTTTGCTAGGAGACTGTGAGTTCTAGTCCTGCCTTAGGCATGAAAACTGGTTGGGTGACTTTGGTCCATTTGCTAGGAGTCTCTGAGTTCTAGTCCTGCCTTAGGCATGAAAGCCGGCTGGGTGATTTTGGTCCTTTTTCTAGGAGACTGTGAGTTCTAGTCCTGCCTTAGGCAAGAAAGCCAGCAGGATGACTTTGGTCCATTTGCTAGGAGTCTGTGAGTTCTAGTCCTGCCTTAGGCAAGAAAGCCAGCAGGATGACTTTGGTCCATTTGCTAGGAGTCTGTGAGTTCTACTCCTGCCTTAGGCATGAAAACCGGTTGGGTGACTTTGGTCCTTTTGCTAGGAGTCTGTGAGTTCTAGTCCTGCCTTAGGCATGAAAACTGGTTGGGTGACTTTGGTCCATTTGCTAGGAGTCTGTGAGTTCTAGTCCTGCCTTAGGCATGAAAGCCAGCAGGGTGACTTTGGTCCTTTTGCTAGGAGTCTGTGAGTTCTAGTCCTGCCTTAGGCATGAAAGCCGGCTGGGTGATTTTGATCCTTTTGCTAGGAGACTGTGAGTTCTAGTCCTGCCTTAGGCATGAAAGCCGGCTGGGTGATTTTGATCCTTTTGCTAGGAGACTGTGAGTTCTAGTCCTGCCTTAGGCATGAAAGCCGGCTGGGTGATTTTGATCCTTTTGCTAGGAGACTGTGAGTTCTAGTCCTGCCTTAGGCATGAAAGCTGGCTGGATTGATCTTGTTGCTGGGAAAATAGGAAGTAGAAGGACTATTGAGCTATTTATAAAAGTAATAAAAGCTATACAAAAATGACCATTTTAAAAAATAAACTATTTGAGGGAAACCTAAATCTTTTTAGGGGAAGTATGGTATAATAAATAATGAGGTTGTTATATAATCTATGGATGACACTGAGAAAGTATGCGGTCAGCTTTTTTCCCCCCCGAGTGGATTAATTAAATTTTCTGGCAGAGGATGCCAGGCAGACAAATAACATATTTTCTATAACGTTTACCAATTCACGTAATTCACTGCTGTAATAGTCAGCAGCTTAGAGAATTTTAAAAAGGGATTTTGACAGATTCATTATGAACCATTTTCTGGGCTGTTTTTCCAAGTTGTCTAAATAAAATCGTATTTTATCTTGTTTCTCTTTGATTTTTTTTTAAAAGAGAGGTTTGCAGCAATAGATGAAATAATTACTACTTACTAAACTCACTTTCCTTATCTTGGATGTTCTCCAGATGTTTCCATTTTAATGGCCAGATATCTCAGCATTAATTCTGGGAGTTGAAGTCAGCATATCTGGATAATTGCTTAGATTTAAGGCTGAATTCACTGGGCCTTAAAGGTACAGCGGCGTAGAATTCCAGGCGTAAGATCTTCATTATTTAGTTTCATTATTTAGCTGAATATGAGTGACAAAGTAACAGGGTGGATTTGATTTAAATCGAGTTGATTTAAATCACAATTTAAATCATGATTTAAATCACTAGTAAAAAGACTTGATTTAAACCAACTTGATTTAAATCATAATTTTTAAAGAGCAACTGTCATCTCTGCTACTCCTTTGACCCTCTGTTGACTCACCGATGGTCCCAGTGTTGCAGAATATACAGCCTTGTGCTACATAACTAAGCTCCATTTCATGCTGAATAAACTAAATTATTTATGTATCTTAAATAGAAATCTATCTTACGATAGATTTTTACCCCAAAAGTTTTTTATTAAAATAAATTTGATAAAAATCAAAAAAAATCCAATTTAAATCAAAAAAATCCAAATTAAATCAAAAAAATCTGATTTTTTTTTTTAAAAAAAAATCATTGATTTTTATCCACCCTGCAAAGTAATAAGGAAACTACATGGTCACCGATATGTGAATTTTCATAATTGAGATTTAAATAAAATTCTGAGTGTCTTTTTTTTCTTTAACCTATTTTAGTTTTGGAAGCTGAATAGTCCGGAAGTATCAGCTGCTAAATACATACACAAACTTTCTGCTGAAAAAAATGTCTTCTCCTCATGCTTTGCTTCTAAAGTGTCAGCCAAAAACTGGAAGTAAGGTTTTGAACATGTCATTTAGGAAGGAAGACTAAAGCAGTGGGGAGGTGCAGTTCCTGCTCTCTATATGGTAAAAGAGGAAGTAGACAACATTGCTTTAACAAACATTTTGGAGCTTTAAAAAATGTCGAAGGGCCCCTGCATTCGTCATAAGGATGTTTCAGCAGCAATGAGATTTAAAACTGACACTTCCTTGAAGGTTTGGCCTCTATTAAAAACTAGAAATAAGACACCCCACTTGAAATAAATCTTCATTTCTTACTTGCATAAGAAAGGATATAGATGGGGGATGGGCTTCAAAAATTTTAGCAAGGGGTTCTCTGCCCGGTTGCTGGGTGGGCGTGGCCATGGTGGGCATGGCCTAGTCGGCCTCCTGCACCATGGCGGGGGGGGGGTGTTTTGCCTTTCCCGGGATCCGGAGATTTTCTTTGAGCCTCCAGGAGGGCAAAAACGGCCTCCCCAGGCTCCGGAGGCCCTTTGCAGGTCAGAAATGAGCCCGTTTCCGGCCTTCCCGAATTTCCAGTAGGCCCGTTTTTTGCCCTCCCCGAGCCTCCACGCGCGCCCTTCACTTACCTGAATCCAAAACAGGCCGCGTGGGGACTCCTGGGAGGGAGGAGGGGCAGGGGGGCAGCCAGGAGTGGGATTTGGGGGCTTTCCAAACTGCACAGAATTTTAGCTAGAGGTTCTCCCGAACCCCTGTGAACTCCCAGCACCTCACCCCTGGGTATAGAAATATAATGACTCTATACATTGGACAGATCATTCTAAAACACATTTTCTGTGTAGAATTATAGGACGTAAAACCTGCCTATACAGGTAGCCCTCGACATACGACCACAGTTCAGTTCAGAATGAATGTTGCTGTGTGAGAAATTTGTTAAGTGAGTTTTGCCCCATTTTATGACTTTTCAGTGAATCCCTGCAGTTGTTAAATTAGTAACACGGTTGTTAAGTCAATCTGGCTTCCCCGTTGACCTTGCTTGTCAGAAGGTTGCAAAGGGGGATGACATGACCCCAAAACACGGTCATAAATATGAGTTAGTTCAAACACATATCACCAATAAAATTCTATACAAACAATTTAATGTTTGAACCTATACGTTGATATGGCCTATAGGCTAATTTTCTCTCCCTCTCTCTCCCTCTCTCTCCCTCTCTCTCTCTCTCTCTCTCTCTCTCTCTCTCTCTCTCTCTCTCTCTCTCTCTCTCTCTGTGTGTGTGTGTTGTTGTTGTTGTCAGGCATCCAAATGTAAATTACGTGACCCTGGGGATGCTGCAATAGTCATAAGTGTGAAAAACGGTCATAACTCACTTTTTTCAGTGCTGTCGTAACTTTGAATGGTCACTAAATGAACTTTTTGTAAGCCGAGGACTAGCTATAGTTGTTTTCTTTCAGAAACGATTTGGACATACCTATTTAACCAGCATTTATGGGGTTGGCACCCCTTAAACATTCAGAATAAGATTATATCTCAGAATGCCTATTACAATGCTTTGTAATAGGCATTCTGAGTAGTGATGAAATCCAAATTTTTTTACTACCAGTTCTGTGGGCGTGGCTTGGTGGGTGTGGCAGGGGAAGATCTCCATTCCCTCCCCACTTCTGGGGAAAGGATATTGCAAAATCTCCATTCTCGATTGCTGGTTCTCCGAACTACTCAAAATTTCCGCTACCGGTTCTCCAGAACCTGTCAGAATCTGCTGGATTTCACCCCTAATTCTGAGATATAACAGGACTCTTAACCCATCCAAATTTTTCAAGCTTTACAAAAGGCCAACTGGGTTGGAGCCAGAGGTGGATTTCAGCAGGTTCTGACCAGTTCTGGAGAACCGGTAGTGGAAATTTTGAGTAGTTCGGAGAACTGGTAGTAAAAATTCTGACTGGCCCCGCTCCCATCTATTCTCTGCCTCCCAAGTCCCAGCTAATCGGGAGGAAATGGGGATTTTGCAGTAATCTTCCCCTGGATTAGAGAGGGAATGGAGATTTCACAGTATCCTTCCCCTGCCACGCCCATCACAACACGCCCACCAAGCCACGCCACACCCACAGAAACAGTAGTAAAAAATTTTGAAACCTACGACTGTTTGGAGCCTTCTAAACTTCAGAGAAAAATATTACATAGAGCAGGGGGCCACTGCAGAAAAGGCCCATCTTCTAGTCCCCATTAGCCAACGTTCTTTGACTGACAGGATGTACAGCATGCCCAATCTGCTAGATTGAATTGGATAGGTAAAGAGCCCAGGGGTGAAATGCTACTGGTTCACTCTGGTTCGGGCGAACCAGTAGCGATAAAAACTATCGGTTCGCTTGAATCGTTGGGGGAAAAAAGCTACAATCACCTGTGCCGCGCAGTTTAGCTTTGCTAGGAAACAGGATTTCCTGCTTTCTAACGAAGCTACACCGCGTGCCACAGCTGATCCCCCCCCTCGCTGTTCTACTTACCTTCCCCAGCCTCCTTTTGGTGTGCACTTCACATGCGCGCATACTGCGCGTTTGGTGTGCATGCGCAGCCAGCAAACCGGTAGCAAACCGGTTCAGATTTCACCACTGGTAGAGACTCTTGGAAAAAGGCAGTCCCTCGGGTACCCGAATCCCAAGGCATATAGCTCTTTCAAGGTGACAGCCATCACTAAAACCGAATTAATATCGTCTCCTTGGAGCTTGGACAAGCAGCTACTTGGACCGAGTATCCTTAAAGCAATTAAGGATTGTGTAATGGCTTTTAGAATGTAAAATATAGGTCAGAAGGATTGGGGGAGAAGGGATCTCTCTTCTTTTGCCCTCTAATACATTCTCAGTTTGTAGCCTCATCCCTAATACCTAGAGGAGAGTCGCAAAGGTGATTTTTTTTCAAGAGGCAATTGGACTTTCTGGGTTTTTGTTTCTTTGAAGACGTTTCGCTTCTCATCCAAGAAGCTTCTTCAGGCTGGATGGTGGAGAAATGGAAGGATTTATATTCCTTGCAGACATTTTATTTATTTATTTATTTATTTATTTATTTATTTAATTAATTAATTAATTAATTAATTAATTAATTTGTATACCGGCCTTCTCCCAGAGGGGACTCAGGGCGGTGAACAGCCAAAATTAAAAAAACATACAAATACAAAAGTTAAGATAATTAAAAAAGAATTAAATCATTAGCTTCCCAATTTAAAACCCCCAAATCCTTGAAATTTAAAATCCCAATTAAAAAACCATTTAGGCTAGGCCGGCTTGGTGGAATAAAAACGTCTTCAGGGCTTTACGGAAGATCCGGAGGTCCGGGATCAATCGTATTCCAGGAGGCAGCTCGTTCCACAGGGCGGGTGCCCCCACAGAGAAGTCTCTCCCCCTGGGGGCCGCCAGCCGACATTGCCTGACCGACGGCACCCTGAGGAGGCCCTCTCTGTGAGAGCGTATTGGCCGGTGGGAGGTTATCGGTAGCAGCAGGCGGTCTCGCAAATATCCTGGCCCTAAGCCATGGAGCGCTTTAAAGATGAGAACCAACACCTTAAAGCGCACCCGGAAGACCACCAGGAGCCAATGCAGCTCGCGCAGGAGAGGTGTTACGTGGGAGCGCCACGTTGCTCCCAAAATCACCCACGCGGCCGCACTCTGCACTCTGCTCCTCAAGGGGAGCCCCATGTAGAGAGCGTTGCAGTAGTCCAGGCATGACGTGACCAGGGCATGAGTGACCGTGCACAAGGAGTCCCGATCCAGAAAGGGGCGCACATCTGGTCATTTGCATCCTTTTAGGGAGTCCTTGAGGCCTCCTGGAGGTTTATCTGTGCCATCAGGGTCACCTGAGTAGTGCAAATGGATATGGAGCCGCCTTGGAACTGTTGAAAGGACTGGGTTGAAAGGACCGGAGATAGATGATGTCTTTCATTGAGAAGTTGGAGCTGTGCCTTTTCTGCAGGACGTTTTCTCCCCTGTGTCCCTTCAGTATTGAGCAGAAGCTGTTGGGGATGCATCTCAAACTGAAGCGCGGATCAGGGGGTGCTATTCAGCAGGTTCTGACAGGTTCTGGAGAACCGGTAGCGGAAATTTTGAGTAGTTCGGAGAACCGGCAAATACTACCTCTGGCTGGCCCCAGAGTGGGGTGGGAATGGGGATTTTGCAATATCCTTCCCTCAGGAGTGGGGAGGGAATGAGGATTTTGCAGTATCCTTTCCCTGCCATGCCCACCAAGCCACACCACACCATGCCCACAGAACTGGTAGTAAAAAAAAAAAATGAGTTCCACCACTGGCACAGATCGTTCCTGTAATCTGCAATTTTTCTGGAAATTTGTTCATACTCCCGCACCATTCGAAGGGTGTGCATCCCAAGCTCAATGTCTATGGAGATTCTCAATCATCCTCAGTCTGAAAAAAAAAAAAAAAAAAAACATGACCTGGATGACTGAGAATCTCCATAGACACCTAGAGGAAAGCTTTTTTTTTTCCCCACTGCAAAATCAGGTGCATGGGACGATCTGAGTTTAAACAGCAGCAAAGGATCAAGCCTGAAATCTTTTCCATTTGCGAGGTTGCTCAGTATTAATTATCTGTTGAGTTGGGACCAGATATTTTGGATGATTGGAAGAAGTGCCCTGTAAGCGCAATAAATAATTTCCCATATTTTATGCATCGCAAAAATAAGATCATTGCTTTAACTTGCCTTTGATATTTCTTGCCAATACATAACTTTGGCCGTCATCGGTTTCAAGCTGACTTGCGTTTTGTTTTTGCACCTGTTCAAAACGAAGGGTACTTCTATGTAAAGGTTTATGCAGCATAAATTTAATAAGGATAAGTTATAACCGGAGATGGGTTTCAGCAGGTTCCGACCAGTTCTGGAGAACCGGTAGCGGAAATTTTGAGTAGTTCAGAGAACCGGTAGTAAAAATTCTGACTGGCCTAACCCCCATCTATTCTCTGCCTCCCGAGTCCCAGCTGATTGGGAGGGAATGGAGATTTTGCAATATCCTTCCCCTGGAGTGGGGTGGGAATGGAGATTTCACAGTATCCTTCCTCTGCCACGCCCACCAAGCCACGCCCACCAAGCCACACCCACAGAACTGGTAGTAAAAAAATTTGAAACCCACCACTGCTTATAAATTTTAAATTTGTAATTGGTTTTAACTGGGTTATTTTAAATTGATGGCCAAAACTATTTAATGTTTTTAAACTGCTTTTAAATTTTATATGTTGTGTTTTTTACCGTGGCTGTTCACCGCCCTGAGTCCTGTTAGAGAAGGGCAGTATACAAATTAAATAAATAATAATAATAATAATAATAATAATAATAATAATAACTCAGTAACATTTTTGGGGGGCAAGTATCAACTCCTAAAATAATTTTATTGTTGTATTAGAAAATGTCCTATCTAAGCTAATTTTGATGGTGGAGCTCTTAGAACAGATGCTTGGGCCGCATCCGGCCTGCTGGATGCTTAGATCTGGCCCTCAGGGTCACTCTGGAAACGGGGAAGGACCACCCTGTGGTGCCTCTGCTAGCGAAAACAGAGCTCGGGAGGGCTGCATCCAGGGGTTTCAAACTCGATTTCATTGAGGGACGCAACAGGATTGTGTTTGATTTCGGGGAGGGGGGACCGGGGAGGGCGTGGCCAGCTTGATGTCACTCATCAAGGCCCCGTTTTTGGCCATGATGGCCTCCTGTAGCCCCCTGCCAGCAAAAACGGAGCTTAGGAGGAGCCGCCCGTGAGTCCTCCTGAGCTTCTTTTTTGCTGGCAGAGGGCTGCAGGAGGCCGTTGTGGCCGAAAACGGGGCTTCAATGAGTGACGTCAAGCTGGCCACACCCCCCTGGCCACACCCATCCCCCCATGCTCTCCTAGTCCTCCAAGGTCAAACACAATCCTGATGCCTCTCTCAATGAAATTGAGTCTGACACCCGTGCCTTAGAACGCTTTCCGCTATTTGGGGCTATTTTGATTCTTCTGCCCGTTATGTTTTGTTAATCGTTATTTTTGTCTGTTTTAATACTGTATGCTGCCTAGAGTTGTTTCCAAATTACAGGCAGTCTTCAATTTGCAACCATTCGTGGAGTGACCATTCAGAGTTACTACAGCACTGAAAAAAGTGACCAGTTTTCACACTTAACGACCATTGCAGCATCCCCATGGTCAAGCAATCAAAATTTTGGCTTCCAACCAGCGAAGTCAATAGGAGGAGCCAGATTCGCTGAATGACCACATGATTCGCTTAACAACTGCAGTGGTTTGCTTAACAGCTGCGACCAAAAAAGGTCGCAAAATGGGGCTAAACTCAAGTTAACGACTGGCTAGCTAAACAATCAAAATTTTGGGGTCAGTTGTGGTTGTAAGTTAAGACCGCCTGCATGTGTTTTCGGTCAACAAAATACTGCCATCTCAGAACATTGAGGCCTTGAGGGGATTTGACAATCTTACAGATGATTGTTTTAATCATTTTTTTAAGTTTAATTTAATCGGGAGGGTTGTGGATGCCATCTGGGTTGGATGCAACAATGCTGACCTCCGAGAGACATTAATCCTATTTAATGTAACTCTTCATATTGCTTGTGAAGCAATAAACCAAGAATGTGTGAAAATAGAAATGATTTCCCGGCTTCTAGTGCTCAGCGTCTTTTTTGAAGCCAAAATATCCTTCTCCTTTTTGCAGTGGTAGCCGCTCTTCTAAAACTTTTAAACCAAAGAAGAACATTCCGGAAGGCTCCCACCAATATGAGCTGCTGAAACACGCAGAGGCGACTCTTGGAAGTGGCAACTTACGGATGGCTGTTATGTTGCCCGAAGGCGAAGATCTAAACGAATGGGTTGCCGTGAACAGTAAGGAGAATCTGCTTTGGTTCTGTATATGTTTTCAAGCACTGATCCATGAGGAAAAAAACATCTTATTTTGTCTTTAATATAATCCATTCCTCCTGGAATTGGTCAACTGAGACATACTATTTAGTAGGAAGTACAGGAAGTCCTCGACTTACAACAGTTCATTTAGTGGCCATTCCAGGGGTAGGATTCTACCGGTTCGGACCAGTTCGGGCGAACCTGTAGCTCCGACAATCAGCTGTGAGCGAACCGGTTCGCTCCAACAATCAGCACTTTACTTACCTTTATATCCTTTGTTTGAAGCCCAGCTGATCGGCGGGGTAAAGCGGATTGCCGCGCCTCAGCTGTTTTACTCACCGGGGCTGAGTAGAAGGTAAATTTTAGCGCTTAATTCAAATGCACCACATGCACGCTCAGCAAACCAGTTATTACACCGGTTGAATCCCACCACTGGCCGCCTTTCGAAGTTACAACGGCACTGGAAAAAAAGTGACTTATGACTGCTTTTCACACTTAACGACCGTTGCATCATCCCCGGGGGTCACGTGATTTACATTTGGATGTTTTGACAACCGACTCAGGTGGATGACGGTGGCAGTGTCGTTAAGTGTGAAAAACGGTCATAAAGTCACTTCTTTTCAGTGCCGCTGTAACTTTGAACGGTCCCTAAACAAAGTGTTGTAAGTCTCGAGGGCTACCTGTGTTTTACAATATTTGTAAATCCCTCATCGTCATGAATCTGGATGACGAACAACCCAAGAGACTGTAATGGAATAAAAGCGCCACAGCAGAAAGCAGTTGGTTAGAAGACAGTTAAACGAAAACAGGAAGCTAAAAACTTAAGGCTGTTCGGGTGGCCTTAAACCCCAGAAATATTGCCCTGCTTTGAATTCACGGCAGGACAGTTTGATAAGACAAATTTGTGCAGCAAAAACATTAAACTTCACCTCCTTTCTGAACTCTGCTGGAAACAAAGCTGGCTTAAGAAGCGGTCGTCTGGATTCAATCTGTTCCTTGGTTTTGGCAGCAATGTCAGCCAGATGTTCTGTCTGGGTGTTACCATGGTTCCTGATTTAGTTATTTTTAGCCGAAATGTACCAAAGAAAAACACAATAAACAGATCTAATATTAATAATATACTGATTCTACAGGTTTTTTTTTTAAAAAAAGGAATGAATACTAATGTCTATTCATTTAAATAAAACTAAAAAAAGGCCCGTGTAATAACATAATAACATAATGTATGTAATAACATAATTTCCCAGTTGATGAATTCCCCTCCGTTTCCCCCCTTCCTACTCATGCTTTTAAAGCAAGAATTAGTTACATTTCTGTTTGTGGACATGTGGTCTCTGTTTACTCGTTTCCACCTGGTTTACTAGTCTCACAAAAAGACTGCAGGCAGTTTTACCATTCTTGCTTTCCTCTTCAGCTATTCAACTTTCAATGAGTAGCCCATCTTTTTTTTTTTTTTAATTTGATTTATATGCCGCCCTTCTCCGGAGAGTCAGGGCGGCTTATATTGCGTTAAGCAATAGCCTTCATACTTTTATATATTTTTTACAAAGTCAGCTTATTGCCCCCACAACTGGGTCCTCAATTTACCTACCTTAGAAAGGATGGAAGGCTGAGTCGACCTTGAGCCTGGCAAGATTCGAACTTACTAATTGCAGACAGCTGGAGTTAAATTACAATGCATTAGTCTGCTGAGCTATCCAGGCTCAGTTCTTCATAATTGTTTTAAGGCAAATGGGTAAATTCCATGAGTGAAAACCTTGAAGTCACTTTGAGTTTTGTTCCGATATACTGGAACAACTCTGGTCAGGTTTGCCTCTTTCCCTCTTCCATCATCATCATCATCATCATCATCAGATTGATGAAAGGAAAAAGAAAAGACTATTCCACCATACATTTGTCATCTCTTTTACTTTAAAAAAAAAATTAAGGGTTATCACTACAGCTAGTCCTGGACTTACAACTGTTTGTTAGTGGCTGTTCAAAGTTTACAGTGGCGCCGGAAAAAAGTGATTTTCACACTTACGACTGTTGCAGCATCCCCATAGTCATGGGATTCAAATTTGAACGCTTGGCAACTGGTTCGTATTGATGACGGTTGCAGTGTCCCGGGGTTGTGTGATCCCTTTTTGCCACCTTCTGATCAGCAAAGTCAAAGGAGGAAGCCAGATTCGTTTATCAACCGTGTCACTAACTGAACAACTACAGTGATCCACTCGACAACTGTGGCAAGAAAGGTTGCAAAGTGGGGCAAAACTCACTTAACATGTATCTTCGCTTAACAACAGACATGTTGGGCTCAAATGTGGTCGTAAGTCGAGAAGTACCTGTATCTGATTTTTCCACACAATTCACCAGTTCTCCCTGGCCAGCCATGCCTTCTGGTTTTATATGGGAAGAGAAGGGCAGGCAGCTGAGCAGGAATAGCCCTGGAAGTCAGGGATCGGCGATTGCAAGGATATCTGTGTGTCCCCAATAACACACCCTGGCCAGTTGGAGTGGAGGCGTTTGCGGCCGGATTGCATAGCCCCGCCTTGCACTGGAAGGGGTTGGAAGTCATCAATTTCAATACCTGTTCTGCCCCAGCTACGGACCCCAAAGAACGCAGCACACACAAACTCTATACAAAGCTTACTTTACTCAAATAACTCAGTCTTTATCAACCAAAGGCTGTTAATAAACTGTCTTAACAGCCTACCAGAATTCTAAGATAAGGTAATCACAGTCTTACTAGAGTTGGCAGAAAGCCCAGAAGCAATTTTGCAGAGAATCCAGACGCGAAGGAGAGTGAACTAAAGTTGTTCCCTACAGTTTGCTGCAAGTGGCGTTCCTCCTTAAATAGGCTAAGGGAGTGGCCAATTAGCCCCAAGCCTTACTCTCGAGGAGACCTCCTCCTGAGGAGCCACTCCTGCCTTTTGGCAGCTCTGCGCACCTGTGCATTGAGAAGAGGCTCCTCCTCTTCGTCCTCTTCACTTAAAGGAGCTTCTGGAGGTTCTGCAGGCCCTGGCTGAATCCCTGCTTCTGGCACCACATCTTCTCCAGCCTCCTCACTGTCCGACTCCAGCGCCAGCTGCACAGGCTGCTGGCGCAGCACCACACCAGCCTCCTCGTTGTCGGAATCAGCTACAATCTGCACAGGCTGCTGACGGGTCACAACAATACCCTTCACAACTGTGGCAAGAAAGGTCGTAAAATGGAGCAAAACTCTCTCCCTCAGCAGCCGGAATGTTAGACTCAATTGTGGTCGTATGTCGAGGACTACCTGTATACACGAATCAAGGTTACAAGGACATCGTGTCTTCTGGACTAATACGCAAAAGTTCTATTCTGCACACTGAAGTTTTGAAGGCTGTTGTTGGAACACATCCTGTCCTCCTCACAGAAGGGTGTGCATGGAATTACCTCAGTGTATCCAGAATTTGCGATTCCCTGGTGTCTAGAGAGGAAATGTTTTATCTTCTCTGAGGCAAAGACATGAATGAGGAGCAGTCTCTCTCTCTCTCTTAACGTTCATATCAACGATGAAGAACAATTTTAAGATATACGGTGATTCCTCAAAAATAAGACCAGATCTTATATTATTTTTTGCTCCAAAAGAGACATTAGAGCTTATTTTCTGGTTAGGTCTTATTTTGGGGAAAATATGGTACTAATTGTGTACCGTACTAATTGTGTCTGTCTGTCTGATGATTTTAACGGGGGCTTATTTTTGGGGTAGGGCTTATATTACAAGCATCTTGAAAAATCATGCTAGGGTTTATTTTCTGGTTGGGTCTTATTTTCGGGGAAACAAGTTGTTATGCAGCTTACTAGTCCACGTAAACATGGCTGCTGGGAAAAACAGGGAAAGGACGGCCAGAGAGACTCCTGTCATTTTTATTTTTTTTAAAAAAAGAAATACATCGTTTTTTTAATAGGCAATGACAATGCTATTTGAGTGCTGGCCGTACAAGTGCAGAATCTTTTTGGAGAGGCCGGTCATTTGGGATATTCAGCTCCTCTTTTCATTTTGGTTTGAGTTCAGTCAAGACGGAAATAAATAATCTGGATTGCAGGAACTTGATTCGTAGGAACCTTCCTTGAAGAAAGTGCGAGTTTTGCTAAATAAATAATCTGACTAGTAGATTAATGGCGGCAGCATTGAAAGGGTCCGGCTTTGTTTTCCCAGAGAGCCACCGGTTGTGGGAGGCTACATATGTCTCTCAGGACAGATGTTTCTGCAGCCAAATTAAAACAAAACAAAGACGTTTTGGTTGCCAAGATCGGTTTTCAAATAGAAGTCTGCAAACAACTTGAAAGAGCTAATTCACAGATACTGTCAACGTGAAAAGAACAAACTTCATGATTGCAGGCTAGAATATTATCGTTGCTGTTTTCAAGGACATCGTTTTTTCCTAGCAAATGGGAATTTAAACAAAAAAATAGATACTCGGTTAACGCATTCATTGATGCAAGCCTCCTGTTTTGCACAGTTTTGTAAGCACCAGTTCTGCCGAAAAAGAAAACTGGAAAATTTGCAAGAGCCGAACGAGGGCAAGCCACTCTATTTAATATCAATAGCTTTCTGCTTGAATGATAGAGGAGATGGTCGAAAGCGTGAAGGATTTCTGGCTCTGTTAGAAAGGATTTGCTCAGCCAATGTGAATTCAATCAGAACTTTGGGTCTTTCATGTCCAAAGAAAACATTCATTCCAACGGGCTTCATTAATTTGTCTTTGGTTTGTTAGCTTCTTGGGGAGATGCAACCACAACCTGAATTATATGCCAGCAAAAATACACTTATTGGATAGAGCTGCAGGGCCTGCTTCGAATTGTTTTTAATTCTCCTCTGCTCCCAAAAAAAAACTTTTCAGAGCACAGAACTCATACACCGTGTTTCCCCAAAAATAAGACCTCACCCGAAAATAAACCCTCCCCTGAATATAAGTCCTTCCCCAAAAATAAGCCCTCCCCAAAAAATATTTAAATGCATGCCCAGCCGGTCCCCGCCATTTCCTCTGGTTGGGGTTAGGGAGACAGAGCTGGAAATCAGGTAAGACAGCAATAGGAGCCCCATCTTGCTCCACGCGCCCCAAAATAATAAGACCTCCCCGAAAATAAAGCCAAGCGCTTATTTCAGGGTTCAAAAAAATATAAGACAGGGTCTTATTTTCGGGAAAACGGTAGTTACCACAAATCAACCAATGTGAGGGGAAGGGAGTTCATAGGCAAGACTGGAATTTTGGAGAGATCTGTTACGGGCACTTTTATTTTAAGCAAATCTCATTTTTGTACTCGCAATCGTGTGAGTCATTCTATCTCGATTCTTGAGCCTTTCTTTAAAAAAAAAAAAAAACATTGGATGTATTTCTGACGACCGGTTTCCTGTGGAATCTGTGGCCATCAATGTTGCTAAAAAAGACAGAACGCGTCTTTTGGTTTGCAGAGGGATTTCCCCCCTAATAGTTGCTTGCTAAATGGAATGTGTGTGTTTTTTCTTTCTTTCTTTGACAGCTGTGGACTTTTTTAACCAGATCAACATGCTTTATGGGACAATTACGGACTTCTGCACAGAGGAGAGCTGTCCAGTGATGTCTGCCGGGCCAAAGTAAGAACGTCAGCCATGCTTACAAACTAGGAGAAACCAAATATCAGCCTTTTCCCATTTTATCATTGAAAATACTCTAATCTAGAAAACAATTTTGTGTTTCTCATGGTTACCTCTTAAAAGACTGTGAAGCCTGGAATTTTTTTTTGTCTCCAGAAGTGATGTGTATGTCGGGCAGGGGGGTTGTTCTATATTTGTGTACTATATTGTGTAGTCTTCCTGACATTTGCTGGGAGTGGGTGGGATGGAACAAGACACTTTGTGCCAAGAACGGCACCCAGCCTTCCATCTCTTTGAGAGAGCAACTTATTCTTATCTTAAAAGGGAGAAAAGTCCTATTGGCCGTGTTTGGGGGCCACCCCAAATCAAACACTCATATCCAAGCCCCCCCCCCAAAAGCATGACAATGTAAATGGGAGGGAACTATGGCCCCTTTATGACTTGTGGACTTCAGCTCCCAGAATTCTCCAGTCAGCCATTTCAAGACTCGCAGGCTTCAACTCCCAGAATTCCTGAGCCAGCCATGGTTGACTCAGGAATTCTGGGAGTTGAAGTTCACAAGACTTGAAATGACTGACTGGAGAATTCTGGGAGCTGAAGTCCACAAGTCATAAAGGGGCCATAGTTCCCCACCCCTGAGGTAAATGGAGACCTTTTACTTTTACTTTACCTTATTTTGGATTTATATACCGCCCTACTCCCGAAGGACTCAGGGCGGTGAACAGCCAAAGGATAAAACACACATAATACAAAATTTAAAAAACAATATAAAAACACATTAAATAATTTGGCCGACACAGATTAAAACACCCTCATTGTTTTAAAACAAATTTAAAATTAACAATTAAAAGGAAGTTAGGCCAGGCCAGCCTGAAATATGAAATAAAAAGGTCTTGAGAGCACGGCGGAAAGTGCGTAAATCCGGGATCCTCCGTATCTCCGGGGGGAGCTCGTTCCAAATGTCAGGTATCCCCACAGAGAAGGCTCTCCCCCTGGGGGCCGGCAGTCGACACTCACCGACGGCACCCTGAGGAGCCCCTCTCTATGGGAGCATACTGGCCGGTGAGAGGCTACTGGTGGCTGAAGGCGGTCTCGTAAGTACCCAGGTCCTAAGCCATGGAGCGCTCTAAAGGTGGTAACCAAGACCTTGAGGCGTACCCGGAAGACCACCGGGAGCCAGTGCAGCTCGCACAGGAAAGGTGTTACATGGGAACGCCACGTAGCTCCCATAACCACCAGCGCAGCCGCATTCTGGACCAGTTGGAGCCTCCGGGTGCTCCTCAAGGGGAGCCCCATGTAGAGAGCATTACAGTAGTCCAGGCGGGAAGTGACGAGGGCATGAGTGACCTATGGTTATTTGAAAGGAACCTATTTCACTTTCCTTCCATTCCAGATATGAATATCATTGGGCAGATGGGACAAACATCAAGAAGCCAATAAAGTGCTCGGCACCAAAGTACATCGATTACCTTATGACTTGGGTTCAGGATCAGCTGGACGATGAGACGCTGTTTCCATCCAAAATAGGTAACTCTGAAATGAGGGCTTAGGCACTACGCTAGCTTAAAAGTGGGGTGGTCATTTATGTTATTTCTGAAAGTACGGAAGGAAACAAAAACATCAGGCAGGGGGGAAAAATACAAACTTCTGAAGAATACAGAATAACAAGAGTTGGAAGGGACCTTGGAGGTCTTCTAGTCCAACCCTCTGCTCAAGCAGGAGACCCTATACCACTTCAGACAAGTGGTTGTCCAATCTTTTCCTAAAAACCTCCAGTGTTGCAGCATTCACAACCTCTAGAGGCAAATCGTTCCACTGATGAATTGTTCTGACTGTCAGGAAATTCCTGCTTAGTTCTAAGTTGCTTCTCTCCTTGATTAGTTTCCATCCATTGCTTCTTGTCCTGCCTTCAGGTGCTTTGGAGAACAGGTTGGGCCCCTTTTCTTTGTGGCAACACCTTAGATTATGGGTGTCAAACTCAAGGTCTGGGGATCCGGCCCATGGGGTGCTTAGATCTGACCCATGGGGCCACCCTGGAAACAGTGAAGGACCAGCCGGTCACATGACATCACAGAGTTTCACAGGGAGGGGGGGAAACAGGGTCATAATTGGAGCGTAAATTACTTACATAGGGTCAGAGCTGGCTTCAGAGACTCATGATTTAATTATGACAGTGAATGTACCAAGTCTTTTCACACCAACTTCAAAGGTTTCTCCCCTAAATGGCCTGTGATCATCCAGTCCAAAGGTGTCTGAATCATGGAAACTGGACCAAATTTAGTTAATCTGAGACTTTTTGTTGCTCATCCAAGCAACTTCACCAATCAGAGCAAAATTACTTAGGCGGTGAGTCAGAGACTCGTTGGAACGTACCAACTTCAGGGGTTTTCTCCCCAAAATGTCTCACAATATGTCAATGAAGACTCAAATCATCCAGGCCAAAAGTGAATCATGGCAATTGGACCAATCTTGGTTAATCTGAGACGTTTCGTTGCTCAGCCAAGCAGCTTTGAATGCCTTTGAGAATTCCCAGGGATCTATGCTAATTGGAGAATTCTGAGAATTGTTTTCTCAGTGTACCAGGTTGAAGAAGAATTTGTCCATTTCATTCAGGTCAGACACTTAAATAAATCTGCTGGATACTGTGCTTCCCTCAAAATAAGACCGGGTCTTATATTAATTTTTGCTCCAAAAGATGCATTATGGCTGATTTTCCGCTTAGGTCTTATTTTGGGGGGAAATACAGTACTAAGCTCCTCCGTCTGCTGACGATCTTAACTGGGGCTTATTTTGGGGGTAGGGCTTATATTACGAGCATCCTGAAAAATCATGCTAGGCCTTATTTTCCGGTTGGGTCTTATTTTCGGGGAAACGGGGTAGTTTAAATATTTTTTTTCTGGGACAAACCTTGGACAGTGCTTTTCCAATGAGCCTGGCCCTCACATTCCTGTAAAAGAGGGCAACTGTTTGGGGTAGAATCGGCATGATTTCCCTTTTGCTTGATTTCTAGGTGTTCCCTTCCCAAAGAATTTCATGTCGGTAGCTAAGACCATCTTGAAGCGTCTCTTCAGAGTTTATGCTCACATATACCACCAGCACTTTGATCCGGTGATCCAGCTTCAAGAAGAAGCTCATCTCAACACGTCCTTCAAGCACTTTATCTTTTTTGTTCAGGTAAACAAAACACAGCAATTCAATGGCTGTGGTTTAATTTTGTAGGTACAAAATGATTCTTGGAGCTTTCTGCCATCTTAAGGGGAAAACTCTGTCACTGCGTTTTTGTATTTACCAGATGAGTTCTGACAGAAACATCTTGGAATTTTCAGTCACTTAAAAACAATTTACCAGAACCTTGACTTTGTTGCTGTGCCACACTCGCATCACCTTAATTATTTAAATTCTGTGCCGCAGAATCGGGCACTTCTAAAAAAAAATGCAGATCTAAAATTGGTAAAAGTAAAGGTTTCCCTCACACATATGTGCTAGTTGTTCCTGACTCTAGGGGGCGGTGCTCATCTCCGTTTCAAAGCCGAAGAGCCAGCGCTGTCTGAAGACGTCTCCGTGGTCATGTGGCTGGCATGACTCAACGCCAAAGGCGTACAGAACGCTGTTTCCTTCCCACCAAAGGTGGTCCCTATTTTTCTACTTGCATTTTTTATGTGCTTTCAAACTGCTAGGTAGGCAGAAGCTGGGACAAGTAACAGGAGCTCACCCCGTTACGCAGCTCTAGGGATTTGAACTGCTGAACTGCAGACCTTTCGATCGACAAGCTCAGCATCTTAGTCACTGAGCCACCCCATCCCTAAAATAAAATACGTATATGCATAAAGATAATGAAAGCAGGAAGTGATAATGCTGCAGTAATAATCAGTCTTATTTCATCAACCATGGGATGAGAATTGAATTTGCAGTTCCACAACAGAAGTTGAAATGTTTAGGATTTGACATATGGAAACATCCATCTTGCGAATACAAAATGTTTTGTTAGTAGAACATCAAACCGAGAATGAACCTAAATACCAGATGCTCCACATATTGTAAAATATAATGTAATACAACGAGACAGTGTTGATAGTTTACAATTGCACATTTCTGCTTATAGTGGCAGGATGGATTAGATTTAAATCATTACTTAGAAAACTCAGTTTAATTATTAAAATTATAATTCATTCCTTCAGGAACATTCTATAGTATATAATACAATTTTTAAACATTTCTGGCAGTATTTGCTACTTCTTTTTCATCAGTTTTTCCCTCTTTGGTATTGATATTTATAGCATGCATTTTAATTCTGCTGTTTGATTTATCGCCACTGTTCCCCTGCAGATCTTTGAAATATTAAAACTGCATTTATTCAGAACTTGGCACATTTTCTTCTCAAAATTCACCAATAGTTGTTCTATAATTATCATTCCCTGCTGTGTAACATGCAACGATCACAACGTATGGATTTCTAGTTTCATGTACAATGACAACAGACTAAATTACATCCATTTATATTTTCTAACATGTATTTTAGCTCTTTCATTTGTAATTTAAAAATTGTACCTTGACTTTTCTGCATATAAAACTTCTGTTCCCTAAGATGAAACTACCCCATTCAGAGTTAATACATCCTTCCCTTTTCCCTTCATAGACACACAGCAGATCTTTTATTTGTAAATTCATACAGTTTTGGGAGCTTCATCATTGGAAGCTTTCAAGAAGAGACTGGACTGCCCTCTGTCAGAAATGGTGTAGGGTCTCCTGCTTGGGCCCCCCTTACCACGCTGTTAATCTGTTATATGTTTTATATTCCCAAACTCAGTCATTTCAGTGCTGAGGTTGTCACCATAATGGGACCATGGACAGTGACCTCTGTTGCCCATCATGCCTTGAACAATTGAGTCTTTCACTTAACTTTTTTTTTTAGATAGATAACCTTTTTTGCCACTTTTTTCTGTGAACACAATGGCACACGTTAAAGAATGAAATTTTGATGCCCGCTGTCAAAAGGAAAATAAATATATACCCATATATGCATACCCATACCCATATGTGTGTATGTGTGGTGCAGTGGCCTAGAGGTGGAGCTCTCGCCTCACAATCAGGAGGCTGTGAGTTCGATCCTAGGTAGAGGCAGATATTTCCCTCTCTGGGCGCACTGAGAATATATCTGCTGAAAAACAACAACTCCTAATTGGCGACAGGAAAGACATTCAGCCAGTAACCACTCAGCTCCATTCAGTTGCCCAGACTCCAACCCGCATGGGATTATGGGATCGTTAAAAGAGGATGATAATGACACACATCCTCATCATCATCTGGGCAACTGAATGGAGCTGAGTGGTTACTGGCCAGATGCCCTTCCTGTCACCAATGCGGAGTTATACGTTATGTTATGTTATGTTATGTTATGTTATGTTATGTTATGTTATGTTATGTTATGTTAATTATATTAATTATATCATATCATATACATACACACATAATAAATATACACAACATACATATCCATGCTTGTGTATCTCCATGAGGTAAATTCTGGTTATCTGTGCATGCCGCAAGAGATGGGTAAAGTACATTCCTAAGAAGCATGACTTTCTGTAGAAAGTTCATTTCTTTCTTCCCAGGGAGGCCTGTTTTTTTCCTCCCTAATCTCCCCCATAAACTGATTTTTGCTTTCAGTGATGTTAATATTTTTCCCTTAAGCATCCGATTGAGACGCTGCTTTTGTTTCTTCCTCCCACAGGAATTTAACCTTATAGACAGACGAGAACTTGCTCCACTCCAAGAACTGATTGAAAAACTCACTTCCAAGGACAGATAAGCAGAAAATGAAATGGTGGAAATCCAGTTGGTTTTCTTTAAAGCAGGCATGTGGGGTTTTTAGGGATTTGGGCTGAAATTCTCTGCGCACTTAAAAGTTCCACGGGACTTTAACTCCCGAGTAAGTGTGTGGAGGAGGTTTGCAACCTTACATTTGTTTGTTTTTAGAAAGGAAAGGAAACTTCTGTTTTAATTCAGGCAACCTAGATCCATTCTCTGTGCTTTTTATTTGTGAAACAAACCTCTTTCACTTAGTGAGATATATATATATATACACACACACACACACACAGTAAATGGTTTTCTGTTCTTGTTCATTGTTAATGTTGATTTTTAGCAGATTGTTGTGTGTTAATAAAGGAAAAAAGACATGCTTGTTGGGGAAATGTGACATTGCTAGTTGGAAAATGCAGGATTGCCAGTCGTACAACGTTCTCAGAAGGTCCTTTAAAAGAGACTTAATCTTCTCTAAGTGCCTTGGTAGATTCTCTTCTGAGGCACAAAGCACATACAAAGAACATTGCTGGAAACAGAAAACACAAATAGCTACCCAGGACATTTATTAAGACTTGTTATATGTAATTAATCAGTGCAAACCTTTTCTAAAAGCCATAATGTCTGTCAGTGATCTCCAATCTTTTAAAGAGAAAGCAATGACTTTATAGAAGTGAACATAAGTTAGGGAAGAGAAGTCAGCGAGTGGCTCACTTTATTTTTTTATTTTTTTTTAATAACCTACTGAGGTATCCACCTGGTACATCTTCGATATTGTAGGGGGCCAAGAATAATTCTGGGTACACCACTTTTCCACAATTTACATTCTGCCAAGATTTGAACTCATTTTGATCGGAAAGTCGGATTATTTTTTTTTTCTCAAATCTGTGCTTTTATCAAACTGAACCCTAAACTTTCCCGCCCTTTAAATCAAGAGTCCCACAGTGGCTTCACAACAAAATAAAAGGGAAGTAGTTTCCAAGGAACAGTAATATTAATAAATCCACCGTAGTTCTTTTTAAAATGGGGATAGAACAACACTGATCTTTCAACTTAAGAGAAATTGTCTCAGTCTACTTATCATGGAGTATACTTATCATTTCATGCCTTCTAAATCCGTAGCCCCTTTATAATCTCAGTTGTACAAGGAAACGCTATAAAGGAAAGCATTTATCTCTTGTAACATGATACAAAGTACAGTGATATTTTGGGATTTTTAGTGGGTGGGCATTTAAAGATAACTTAATTGGAGACACACTAATTTTGATAAAAAAAAAATTGCAAAGTTGTTTTGCTTATTTTCCTCTCTCTTCCTATCCTTTATCATCGAATATTTAGAATTTGGGATAATTCCTGCGGAGGAATTAAAAAATGAGAAGCCTATTTCTGATTTCGTGACTTAAGATCATCAGCTATTGTTCTAAATGCCAGGGCAGCTGAAACTCACCAGTGGTTTGAGCATTAAATCCAAAATCTCCCATTTTTAAAATTTTTCGGAATGTCATACATTTTGTCTGCTTTGCCACCGTTTCCATGGATTGACTGACACACAAATTACTCCACGTATCCTTAAATCCTAATCTTGAAGCTCACTTCTCAGATTATCATTAGGATTAGCTACAAATCACATGAACATGTGCTATGTGACAATATAATAATATCTAAAGCCCATTATTGATACCTTAAAGTCTAATATACACAACAGTTTCTCATAGTTTTTTTTTATTATATCTTTGAGATTATATACATACCTTTTAAGAACTGAATTGATAAAAGGCATACAGGATGTTCTTTCCCTGAGAAGTAGACAATTAAAATTAGTCACATGAGGAAAAACGAAACAAATTACTATTACATCGTCTAGCTATACTCTTGTCCCTTATAACCTGATAGCCATTAATAACAATAGTTCTTCCTATGGATCTACTAAAAAAAGTGAGTGTGGTAATCAAAATCTTGGCAATGTTTCATAACCAGGTTTGATCTTGGTGTTCGTAACACGTTTTGTCAATATTTGATTTTAGAAGTCAAGATTCCCAGTCCCAATTTCTGAATCTCAAATTTGAAAGTTTGAATTGCTAACTGAAAACTTTTTTGTTCACAGTTGGGATGTTGAAAACAGTTTAGAGGTTGGGACCGTTATGAGCCATTTTAAATATCCCCAACCTCCATCTGGCAATTTTAACCACTCCTAAAAGATATCTGTTAAAAATAAGAGGGGAAATTTCAAGATCTTTGGATCTTGAAATGAATAAGACTTCAGAATGTTTAATTAGAATCAATATAGCTTGGCCATAATAATCATCTCCCATCATTTTAGTCTTTAAAATTTAAGGGACTTACTGGAAACAATGATGACAAATATAGATTCCATTCATTGCTAATTTCCTTCTTGGATGATAAACACTTGGAGATCATTGACTAAGAGTGCTGTTGGGTCAACTCTTATTGCATTGAAGACTGAAAAATTGACAATATCAGGACCGTGATTATTCTGAATTTGATCAGCACTATAGAAGCTTTTAGTGGGATTGCTCCGACGGTCTTAAAAATTCTTTATTGTTTAAAAGTGTGTTGTGATACAAACAGAAAGAGTTTCCTTGATCTTTCAGTTGAATACAGGTATTGAAAACTGAACACTGTAGTTATTATTAAAAAAAAGAAAGTCACAGTCTGGAATCTAGCCTTTTCATTTAAAAGGACAGCATGGTAGAAATCATAGATACCTTTTTGATACCAAACATAAGGCAGAAACTTATTATTAAATTTTTTTTCCTTATGGCCAGCCGTTTAACAAACACTGTGTTCCTTCCATGGAGAAGGAATAGCCTTAAAATGTCAGAACTGGCTTCATTCTCTGTCTCACCTGTCAGTGTTCTCTCTTGTCTTGGTTACCCACCTGCACAGGTAACAAACCTTAATTAGATGAGGTTGCAAGTTCCTTAAAACCAGCTGTGTTGTGTTTTCTTGAGCCAGTGGATTGATTTAATCCAGAGAATTGATGTTGGTGGGAGAAAGGTTTTTATCATCCTGGCCTCTAGAAATTATAAGCCTAACTTCACACATCCATGTCAGGGATGCGTGCTAATTGTGCAAGGATAAAAGTACCTTATTTTTTGTCCAGCAGTAGTAAAGTGGGCTTTAAAGAGAGAACCTTCAAAAAGAAAATCCCCCCTTTTTCAACCGCTTGCCAACATTTCTTTAACAGCTTACTATGCAAGAGAGAATTTTGAATATTCACTGGTAATCTTATAGAACCAGAGGCTCCATTAAGAATTTAGAGTTGACACCACTCTCTCAAACTTATCCCATAGGCAAAAAGCTAATGCTGCTATAGACTGGTCTTATTTTTATTTTTATTTTTAATTCCCATGTCTGAAAGCCTTTTCTTAGATTTCCATATAAAGATTATTTTTCTGAGGGGGGAGGGGTGCGAAGTGTGTGTGCCTGTGTGTGTGTTGATTTATCTGGGAAATAATTTAAGACATGTATTCTTTCCCCAAATATTAAAGTGTAAGTGAAATGCCAGAATTCCTATTTTAAAAGTGTAATATGACATCGGACCTGCCAGTTTTTTTCAACCGCAATGCTCTCATATTACTTGATGCATTTTATGCAGGGAAGGGGTGGGGGGATAAATTTCATTTCTTAATAGGCAAAAAAAAAAAAAAAATTCCTAAAACTGCATTTCTAGAACCACTAGCCACGTTAGAGGTATATTTCCATTTATGTCTATTGCACATGTGTGTTTCCTTTTTAAAACATAATTCTCTCCTGCGGTAGCAGAATAACTCCAGTTTCAAGATGCTTTATTTTGCTTTATTTTCTTTCCCAAGAGCACTGTCCTTTCAATAGTTTTTTCATAGATTAATGTATTTTTAGGGAAAATTAATTTTTTATAGCCACTAAACTGTACTCATTATTTTTGTACACTTATTACTAGGTTATTTGGAACACAAATCTTTTGAAATGTCATTTGGTTCCATTTTTGAATTTACTCACTGATGTTGTGTTGCTAAATATTGTCACGAGAATCAATGCTTTCAAATACGTAGCGAGGGGGAAAACAGATTTGAGAAGAAACTATTGCTGGTCCCTTCCGGTACCTAGATAGATCTACTCAGGTCCTTCTTCATGCAGCATATTAGAAAAACATAGGAACAATTTTTTTCTGTGCTCTCTTGGTGAAGAGTGGAGAAAGATCCCAGGAAAACTAGCCATTCCTTTAATTATAGCCTTTGAAAAGGATCTATTGTAGCAATTGCTTCTTTGTCCGATCGAAAGAATCTACAACCAGCAGAATCAACCCGAAGCTTTTCTGAACTTGCATCTCTCTGGACAACTGAAAATTTGAACAGATTTGTGGAGACGCGGAAAGTTTTTGGTTAACATTCCAAGTTTCCACCGAGGAAACGTAAATTACGTGGGCAAAATCCTGCAGCTTTGGAAAAGCCATTTGACTCTGCTGATGAAATTAAGGGAGTTCCTGTGTGCTAGAATTTATGCTGCATTAGGGATGGAAATTTGACCTTCCTCAATTGACACCCTCTCTATTAAAAGAAAAAAAATAGGTAGCTACTTATCAGAGAGGAAAAGCTGGACACACACACACAAAATCATTTAAAAATTAAAAAATGCAACGTAATCTGTACTGTAAGCAAACTGTGCCAATATATTACTTCAGTTTGTAGTCACTTAAATCAGTACTTGTTCTACCTGAAAAATGGCTTTTTAATGAAAAAAATGATAAAAATAAATAAATAAAAGTTGGATGTCTGAAATTCTGCAACACATATATTGGAAAAGATGTAAATAATGTATACATATTGTTGTAAGTGATGGGATGAAAAAAAAAACTATATAAATTCTAGGCTTTTTCAGTAAGGAAAATGGATGCTGTTTATAAGAAGAAAAATAAATAGCTATGTTTGACACGACTGCTTTTTTTCTCCCCCTTCTCATATTTATAGTTTTTAATAGATGAGATTCATATGTCTCTGTACATTGTGCACATCTGATCATTCCTCGATAGGTGTACTGCGGTCGCCTCACATGGATTTGTTACCTGTTTGTACTGCGAGCAAGACAAATGGCAATAAAATGAACCCATGTCCATCCAGTTCCTTCACTCAGGTTACCCAAAGATTGATGAAGTTTTTATATAAGGGGTAAGGCTACTGGAAAGGAGGTTGTGTGGTTGCTTTTGGCTAAACATAATAGACCCGTACTAGACTGGTGCGGTGACCTAGAGGTGGAGCTCTCACCTTACAACCAGGAGGCTGTGAGTTCGATCCTAGGTAGAGGCAGATATTTCTCTCTCTGGGCACATTGAGAATTCAGTGGTGGGATTCAGCTGGTTCTGTCCGGATCGTGCGAACTGGTAGTGATGACTGCAGGAGGCTCCGCCCACCTGCCCAGATGTAATGCTCGACTGCTGCGCATGCACAGAAGGCCGTGTACATGCATAGAGGTGGCACGTGCGCTCACATTTGCGAACCGGTAGGCAAGGTAAGTGAATCCCACCTCTGGAATATATCTGCTGAATATAACTCCGTATTGGTGACAGGCAAGGCATCTGGCCAGTAAACACTCAGCTCCATTCAGTTGTCCAGACTCCACCCCGCAAGGGATTATGGGGTCGTTAAAAGATGATGATGAAGAAGATAACAGGCCCGTACTTGAACCTCATTCATTTTGGATAACGATTGGATTCTTTTTATCCAGTATACATGGAATACTTTAACTTTTGATTTGGAACCAGATTTCAATAACATTTAGAATAAAAGTTTTGGTAGAATTCCTCATTATCCTTCCATGATGATGATGATGATTCTTGCCCCAGCTACTTCTACCTGGATTAAACAGCCCCATTTACATGATACAATACAAGAATCAACACTTTTTGGGTTGAATCTGGACCACTCCAAATTCAAGACATTTTACATATTTCTAGTATGTTGTGGTGTATCCCAGGGGTGAAATCCAGCAGGTTCTGACAGATTCTGGAGAACTGGTAATGGAAATTTTGAGTAGTTTGAAGAACCGGTAGCGGAAATTTTGAGTAGTTCGGAGAACCGGCAAATACCACCTCTGGCTGGTCCCAACGTGGGGTGGGAATGGGGATTTTGCAGTATCCTTCTCCTGGAGTGGGGTGGAAATGGTGATCTTGCAGTATCCTTCCCCTGCCACACCTACCAAGCCACGCCTACCAAGCCACACCACGTCCACAGAACCCGTAGTAAAAAAAATTTGAATTTCACCACTGGTGTGTCCTCAGGCCTGGGAAGGTGGATGATAGAGTTGACTGCATGACTACATTAAAGAACCCTAAACCTTCCCCAAATCATTTGCTAAGGGGGACACACACACACACAAACCCTGTTAATTACAAGTACTCCTCGACTTAACCATCATTCATTTAGTGATTGTTCGAATTACAATTGCACTGAAACAAACTTTGTGACCATTTTCCACACTTAATGGCTGTTGTAGCATCCTCGTGAACACGTAATCAACATTTGGACACATGGCAACTGGTTCATATTAATGACGGTTGCAGTGTCCCAGGGTCATGTGATATCACCTTTGAAACCATCTGTCAAAGGGGAAGCCAGGCTCACTTAACAACTGTTTTTACTAACTTAACAACGGTAGCGATTCACTTAACAATTATGGAAGAAAAATCGCAACATGGGGAAATCTCACTTAACAACTGTCTTGCTTAGCAATGGAAATTTGGGGCTCAATTCTGGTTGTAAATTGAGAACTACTTTTATGTGCCATCATCATGGCAAATTTCACAGAGGGAAGTACGCCTCCATAATCGTTCAGGTAAAAGTATCAGTTCATCTATTCTAGAGAAAAATAAATTTGATCCTCCTACTTACCCCTTTCCACTTCTCTCTTCATTCAAGTTGCAGTTTTCCTTATTTGATTTTTATTCTGCCTTTATTACTTTATAAATGCTTTGGTCAGGACAAGATGGATTCCTGGATTATTATGATGATGATTGGTTGTGCAGCCAGTCAGATTAGATTTGGCATTTTTGTCCATCTCTTGAGTTTGAGAAGGATTTGGGATAGGTAGATATTTATATTTTTCAACATATTTCTCCGGTAATATTGCAAACTAGTGCATACAAAACCTTTGCTAGACCAATTCTCAAATACAGCTCATCTGCCTGGAACCCGCACTATTATCGGACATTAATACAATTGAGCGAGTCCAGAGGTATTTCATGAGAAGAGTCCTCCACTACTCTGCTCGCAACAAAATACCTTATGCCACCAGGCTTGAAATTTTGGGCTTAGAAAATTTAGAACTACACCGCCTTCAGTCCGACCTAAGCGTAGTACACAAAATTATCTGCTACAACATCCTGTCAATGACTACTTCAGCTTCATCCGCAATAATACACAAGCACACAATAGATACAAACTTAAGGTAAACCGCTCCAAACTCGATTGCAGAAAATACGACTTCAGCAACAGAGTGGTCAATGCCTGGAATGCACTACCTGACTCTGTGGTTTCCCCAAACCCCCAAAACTTTAACCTTAGACTGTCTACTGTTGACCTCACCCCATTCCTAAGAGGTATGTAAAGGGCATGCATAAGCCGCACAAATGTGTCTACCGTCCCTATCCTGTCCCCATTTATTCATATCCTTATCCTGTATTCATAATCATGTTTATCTGTTACCTTACACGTATTTGACAAATAAAATAAAATAAACATGCTGGTTGGGGAATTCTGGGAGTTGATGTCCCCCCATCTTAAAGTTGCCACCATTGAGAAACACTGGAGATATTGTTTGATAAAATCAAAGGTGTTATTACAGGGTGCTGTTATTTCCTCCACTATCCCAGTCTGAGGCTTTAATAATACTGCTTAGCAAGACAGAGGAGGGATACTACATTCCCCACCAGTGATATCTCCAATAATGACCAGTTTGGAACCCTGATGAGGTTGGCTAGGAGACAAACTCAACTCAAACCCAGTTTCTCTGCAACATTCTCATGCTGAAGGAAGCCAGCATCTGTTGTGGCCCGCTAGCGGCCTGCGCGGATCATGGCTGATCCCGATGAAGAGGAGGCTGGTGTGATGTCGCACCAGCAGCCTGCACAGCCAGCACTCACGTCGGACAGTGAGGAGGCTGAAGAGGATGTGGTGCCAGAGGCAGAGACTCAGCCAGGGCCTTCAGAACCTCCAGAGGTTCCTTCAAGTGGAGAGAGCGAAATGGAGGAGCCTCTCCTCAATGCTCGAGCATGCAGGGCTGCCAAAAGGCCGGAGTGGCTACTCAGGAGGAGGAGGTCTACTTGAGAGTAGGGCTTGAGGATAATTGGCCACTCCCTTAGCCTATTTAAGTCGCACACAGCTAGTGCTTTCTTGCTGGAAACAACTCTTATTTATAATCAGAGTATTTTGGTTTATCATATCTTGCTTTCTGGGCTGGTTGCCAACCTTTGCCGGTTTTATTTATTCTTGCTACTTAATAAATTTGATAAGGACCGTTGGTGTGTGTCAATATCCTCGGAAATCCGGAGCTGGGGCAGAACAGCATCACACTCCCCGAGACAGAATTTTTTCAACCTTGGCATCTTTTGGGAATGTTGAAGTCTATAGATATTTAAAATTGCCCTGGGAAGTCTATGAATTGCATTGACATGAGTTGGTCCATGGACTTGGTGGAAACAAAAACACACACTATATTTGCAGTTTCTCCTTTGCAGTGGATGCAAAGATTTGTTCTTTAAATAAATTTAATTAATTTTCTATTAATTACGTTTCTTAGTGCTTAATAAATGTGTTGTCTGGGTATTTAATTTGCTTAACAATACAGATTCCCTTCTTACTCTCCAGCCCTTTTTCCTAACCACTGGTAAAATAAGTTTCAAGTTTGATAATATTCTGTGTTTTGTTTGTTTGATTTTCAGTATAAGTCTGTCCATTTCTGCACAGATAATCTTAATTATCTCTTCATCTTGAGATGTTTCATCTTTCCAATATAATCCTCACTGCTGTTAAAACATGTAATACTAAATACATACTTATCTTTATCATTTTTTTCTGATATCATCCTTAATAAAATCTACATGTTTCCCTATTATCTTTTCTAGACATCTGTGTATTTTTGCCCAAATTTTTTTTTGTTTTATTTTGCTTTAGCACAAGTCCACCACAAATGATAAAATGTGCCCGTCTTTTGATTACAGTACATAGACACAAAGTTAACTAGATATAATAATGATTTAAAAAAGAAAAACATCTTTGTTTTGCAGGGAATTAATTTTGTCCGGGATGGAAAGGGTGTCTGTTGCCAAGCAACCGCATGAAAACTGATCGATCGATGCGCTCGGAGCTCCCACTGCCTCCCTTTCCGGCTGAATCCGTTTTTTCGGCGTTCGATTAAACTTCCCTTTTTCTCTTAAAGCCGGCATCGGCGCCTGGCTGGCGAGTCCCCACCGGGCAACGTTTGGGCTCTTTACTGCTAAACCGCGCTCTAAGCTTAGACGGGGAGGGCGTTCGCGTTTACACTTCACCTTTTCTGTCCCTCTCGGGCCCCTGTAGGGGAGCCACCCAGGTAGCGTGACAATTAAGGCTCAAGCGGGGTTGGGGGGGTGTCACGCGCGGAAACTGGGCCACTTGGGTGGAGCTTTTCGCGTGACGTCACTGGGCGGCGCCAGATTCGAACGCCGGCGGGGAGGATAAGCGGCGTTTAGCGTTAGAACCCGCGAAGTGCGTTCCCGCGCTTTTCTTTTTTTGTCCTTCCTGCGCTGCCGTTTCTTTCTGAGGTAAAAGAGCTCCGTTTGGTTACCGGCCGGCCGTTTCCATGGCAACCCCACCTAAGCGAAGCCGGAGCGGCGTGAAGAAGATCGCCATCGAGGGCAATATAGGTAAGCCCTGAGGGGGTTGGGGGGGGGGGGTCGCAGTGTTCCAGTATTTGAGGGGCTGCCACAGAGGGGGGAGGGGGATTCAAGCTATTTTCCAAAAGAACCTGAAGGCCAGGCAAGGAATAATGACCAAGGAGAGAGATTCAACCTGGAAATAAGGAATTTTATTCTGTAAAACGAGGACTACCTGTATCAATTAAAGTAGCCGAATTCAGTTGATGGGTATGTTTATTTGTGCAGTGGTGCATTTTATTATTAATTTTTATTTATTAAAGTTATACAGCCAACCTACTCATACAGAGGTGACTTCAGGTGGCTTTACAACATTAAAAAAATCCGCCGTATAATAAACGCCCCTACCTAGACACACACACACACACACACACAATTTAAATATTGGAGCACAATTCAAAGATGAGCCTTGGTGGCGCAGCAGACTAAAGTGCTGTTAAGTAGCACCAGCTGCCTGCAATTACTGCGAGTTCAAATCTCACCAGGCTCAAGGTTGACTCAGCCTTCCATCCTTCCGAGGTAGGTAAAATGAGGACCCGGATTGTGGGGGCAATAAGCTGACTTTGTATAAAAAAGAACACCGTTTAGGGGGCCCCCAAAAGCCCTACTAAGCAGGTATATACAAAACTATGAAGGCTATTGCTTAACGCATTGTAAGCCGCCCAGAGTCTCCGGAGAAGGGGGGCATATAAAGTGAACCAATAAATAAATAAATTAATAAATAAATAAATAAATAATAAATAAATAAATATAGAAACACAATTTAAAGATTGGAACAAGATAAGATCAGCCAAAGAATAATGGCAAAAATGGTTAAAAACAAAAGTATTAATCAGCCTAAATCAGCTGGACAAGCATCATTCATTTTCCTAAGGGTATCAGTACAAGCTTGATTATGAATGTCAAGGTTTGGGAAATGTTAAAATGGGACTATTTTGTATTCAGGTAGTCCTCAACTTATGACCACAGTTGAGCCTAACATTTATGTTAAGTGAGACAAGTGAATTTTGCCCCCCTTTTAGAACCTTTCTTGCCGGTTGTTAAGTGAATCACTGCAGTTGTTAAGTTAATAATACGGTTGTTAAGTAAATCTGGCTTCCACGGTTGACTTTGCTTGTCAGAAGGTCACAAAAGGGGATCACATGACCTTGGGACAGAGCAACGGTCAAAAATATGCATCAGATGCCAAGCATCTGAATTTTGATCACGTGACCATGAGGATGCTGTAATGGTTATAAGTGTGAAAAGCAATTGTAAATCACTTTTTTTCAGTGCCATTGTAACTGAACGGTACCTAAACGAATTGTTGTAAGTCAAGGACTACCTATATTTTGTATATACAGTATAAATATCTAGTCTCCTGGGTACTAAACAAAGGCTAATTTCTGATGCTGTCCTCTGCTGCAGCCCCTGCCCTTTTGAATAGCTTTTCTTTAGAGTTTATCACATTTTTAATCCCATTATAGAGTGGGTTCAAACCCATTTTAGAATGGCCTTGAACCAGTTGGGCTTTAAAAAGCTAGTTATGTGCTCATGACTAGACGCCATAACTAGGCTCAGTGGCTAAGACGCTGAGCTTGTCGATCGAAAGGTCGAAAGTTCAGGGTTCGAATCCCTAGTGCTGCATAATGGGGTGAGCTCCCGTTATTTGTCCGAGTCTCTGCCAACCTAGCAGTTCGAAAGCACGTAAAAAAATGCAAGTAGAAAAATAGGGACCACCTTTGGTGGGAAGGTAACAGTGTTCTGTGAGCCTTTGGCATTCAGTCATGCCAGCCACATGACCACGGAGACATCTTCAGACAGCATTGGCTCTTCAGCTTTGAAACGGAGATGAGCAACGCCCCCAGAGTCAGGAACGACTAGCACATATGTGCAAGGGAACCTTTACCTTTTACTTTTATGTGCTCAGGCATAGGGCTCCAAATGTATTAAGGGCCCCATTTCTTGGCTTTACTGACAATTATAACAACTTTCTTGGCTGCTGTATATATTTATTTTGTAAGGTTTTTAACTCCTTTAGAATTCTTCGCCATCCCGGAGTTACTTGGTTCGAGGTGGCTGCCTATAGAAATTAAATCAATAAACTATTCCTTTTTCAAACTGGTATAGCGATTTCTAAAGATAAGCCCAGAATCTTAACTGGTTTGATGAGTATCTTCTCTTCCTTTAGCCGCAGGCAAATCTACCTTTGTGAATATTCTCAAAAAAGCCCGAGAGGAATGGGAAGTTGTTCCAGAGCCGGTGGGAAAATGGTGCAACATTCAAGACCGCCACGATGATTGTGAGGTATGATAAATAGCAATTCTATGGAATTGGCCATCATAAGAAATAAATTTTTGAAACAAAACCAAGGAGGGACAAGATACCGCATGCTGCTAGGTTCCCTGTTAGAGAAGTTTTATGACACGGATAGGCAACTCTCAAATGGAAGAGTGTGTCCAGAATTCGAGAACATGTAAATCTATCATTAAAGCCAAGCCAATGTTAATTCTCACATAATTTTTACGAATGTTTAAACAGGAGCTGACAGCCTCACAAAAGAGTGGTGGAAATCTCCTTCAGATGATGTATGAGAAGCCGGAGCGATGGTCCTTTACTTTTCAAGCCTACGCCTGTCTGAGCAGAATCCGGGCTCAGCTCAAATCCCTTGAAGGGAAACTAAAAGAAGCAGAGAACGCTGTGGTTTTCTTTGAACGATCAGTTTATAGTGACAGGTAACCTGTCTGATTCTTGATAACTGTCTTCTTATGTCACCTCCCCTCAGTTTTGCATCTCATCCACATCCTTTCAAACTGAAAAGCTTTCCTCTTTCCAATCATAGGATTGGTTTTTTGATACTAGTTTGGGTTAAAACAATTCAGATACGTGAAGTTCAACTTCCAGCTTTCTTAGCAATGGCCATTTTAACGGGGGGATTCTGGGAGATGAATTCTAAAGAGTACATACATACTTTGGGAAAGGCTGGGCTATGGCTAGACTATAGAAGAGAGAGAAAATATTGAGGGTATAGTCTAGGATGGGCTTCTGTCTTATTTCTTTTTCTATAGCAGGGGTGTCAAATTCAAGGCCCGGGGGCCAAATCCAGGGCCACCCTGGAAACAGCAAAGGACCAGCCTGTGATGCCTCTGCCAGCGAAAACAGAGCTTGGGAGTGCCGCATGCAGGCCTCCCTAAGTCCATTTTTGCTGGCAGTGGGTTGCAGGAGGCCATTGTAGCCAAAAACAGCTAATGAGGGCCGCAGGTGGCACCCCCAGGCTCCATTTTCACTGGCAGAGGGTTGCAGGAGGCCGTTGCAGCCGGAAACAGATCTCGGGAGCCCACTTTCGCTGGCAGAGTGCTCAGGCCGCTATAGGCACCCCCGACATGAGTGATGTCGAACTGGCCACACCCACCCCGGTCCCCCAAGGTCAAGCACAACCCTGATGTGGCCCTCAATGAAATCAAGTTTGACACCTCTGGTCTATAGAGAAGGCAGTATGCACAAAATATATATTTAGCCTGTATGCATATGCAGGCAGTCCTTGGTTTACAACCACAATTGAGCCCTGTGCTTAGCAAGACGTTTATTAAGTGAGTTTTGCCCCATTTTACGACCTTTCTTGCCACAGTTGTTAAATGTAGTTATTAAGTTAGTCACGCAGTTGTTAAGTGAACCTGGCTTCCTTCTTGAGTTTGCTTGTCAGAAGGTCGCAAAAGGTGATCACATGACCCCGGGACACTGCAACCGTCATAAATACAAGTCAATCTGAATTTTGATTATCTGACCGTGGGGATGCTTCATCAGTCGTAAGTGTGAAAAACGGTATCAAATCACCTTTTTCAGTGACGCTTTAACTTTGAGTGGTCACTAACTGAACTGTTGTCCATCAAGGACTACCTGTATAAACTAATTTCAAGTAGCTACCCTTGAATGTTCATGCAGTTGCCAGATCTTAGCTAGGATCCTGTTTTTATAGCAGTTTATTTATTCTATTAATTTATATAACCATCCATCTCATAATTGCAACTGGCAGTGAGAATGATTTTGTTTTGAGGAACTGTATTTTGTTCCAGGTTCCAAAATAAAATGTTTTCCCATCTTAGGATAATTGAAGCTAAATTGAATTATTATTATTATTTTTTTTGAAAGGTACATCTTTGCATCCAATTTATATGAATCTGAGTGCATGAACGAAACAGAGTGGACAATTTATCAAGACTGGCACAGTTGGATGAATCAGCAGTTTGGATCAAGCCTTGAACTGGATGGCATTATTTATCTCCGAGCTACTCCTGAAGTAAGAAACAAAGCTTTATGAATACACTGGACATTAGAGCAGGGGTCCCCTACCAGTGTTGGGATTCCAATTTTTTTACTACCGGTTCTGTGGGCGTGGCTTGGTGGACGTGGCAGGGAAAGGATACTGTAAAATCTCCATTCCCACCCCACTCCAGGGGAAGGATACTGCAAAATCCCCATTTCCTCCCGATCAGCTGGGACTTGGGAGGCAGAGAATAGATGGGGGTGGGGCCAGCCAGACGTGGTATTTGCCAGTTCTACGAATTACTCAAAATTTCCGCTACCGGTTCTCCAGAACCTGCTGAAACCAGCACCGGTCCACGGCATGCCAGCAACTGGGCTGCGCAAAGAAGCGAAGCCCCATCCCATCCATGGGATGCAGGCAGCATGTGAAACCCTGCCCCCTCCAATCTGCGGACAAATCTCTCTTCACAGAACCGGTCCTTGGTACCCAAAAAGTTGAGGGCTGCTGTATTAGAGTACAATCCTTTGCAGACTTTTGGTTCTTACCTCATTAATTTTAAAAATATGACACCGATCTTTTAAGTTGTCGCTTTTTTTCTGTCAGAAAAAGGCATTTTGCTTTATTTCAGTTTTGCCTGAAAATCCTACTCCATTCTTGCCTTTTTTTTTTTTTTTAGAAATGCTTGGATAGGATTTACATCCGTGGAAGGGATGAGGAGCAAGGCATTCCTATGGAATATCTGGAGAAACTCCATTACAAACATGAAAACTGGCTCCAGCATAGGACATTACGGTATTTTATTTCCCTGATTTTCTATAGAGATTCTCAGTCATCCAAGTCATGGTCTTTCCAAAGGTGCTTTTTTCAAAAAGCAACTGGATTTTCTTTGTTTTTTTCTTGAAGACACTTCACGTAATGTCCAGAAACTGAAGAAGCTTCTTGGATGAAAAGCAAAATGTCTTCAAGGAAAAACCAACCTTTGGGACTATTTCCCTGATTGTTCCTGCTACATCTATCCAGTGGCATTCTCACAAAAGTGTTTCGCTTTGAGAGATCAACCAATCTGTCCTTTGAACAGAGATGACATTGGGCCCTAAGCAAATATGGAGGCTATCACTGGAAATTGTGTCTTCCCCGGTGAACTAGGGATTTGGGTGGTCCAATCTCAGGATAACAGGGTTGGAAGGGACCTTGAAGGTCTTCTAGTCCAACCCCCTTCTCAGGCAGGAAACCCTACGCCAGGCCTGTCAAACTGGTGTCCCACAGGCCAGATGCATCATGCATAGGCCACACCCACCCCAGTTCTCCAAAGGCAAAAACCATCACAATGTCACATGATGCGATTGAGTTTGACACCCATGCCCTACACTATTTGAGACAAACGGTTGTCCACTTTATAGCCACATGAATTTGTTAGATAAATAGATAAATAACCACTAGCTGAAATATTTGAGCCAGTGGAAATCGTTAGAGACTTTCTATTTCTAAAAATATATCTATTTTCATTACTGACTAATTTTAAAAGCTCTTTTATGGCTCTTTAATACCGTAATTAGTGTGGCCATTAGGAATTATAGTCCTGGACAATTCTGGCTTTTAAAGACATATTAGCAAAGCGGTGTAGGATTCAAGGTATAATGGAGCTTGCTTCAGAACAGGTGTTATAGGATTTCTGCATATTTCTGAATGAAATTCTTTACCTTTCTTAGGTTTCCAATTCACATTGCAGTTTTTGTTATTTACAGGACAGAGTTTGAATACTTGCAAAAGGTACCCGTTCTAACCCTGGATGTAAATGAAGATTTCAAAGGCAACAGAGACAAACATGAAAATATGATTGAGAAGGTAAAACTTACCAAAGAGGACTACTTTATATGTTTCCAAGTGACTCTGTTAATAATCAAGAGCTCTGTCCTTCAATGTGTCTATTGAAATCTGCATATCCAGCTAGGGAATTCTGGGAGTTCAGTCTTAAAGTTGCTAAGTTTGACAAACACTGCTTTAGGGCATTGTTCATACACTGTCATAAGATACCAATTGGCATAATATCCTTAAACTCAACCACTAATTAAGCAAGTACCCTTAATAAGTGCTTCTGACAGCAGACTCATCTAACAAACCAAGGGTAAATTAAGATCAGATAAATTTTCTGGTTACCATATTTATAGATCCTTAACTATGTGCATATTCAGAATATTCTCAGAACTCAGATCCCACTTTTATTTAGCTGGTCTATTAAACTGCTACTTTCACTCTTTTTATTTTGCAGGTCCAAGAATTTTTAAGTACGTTATAGCATTTCCAGAAGTCTTAACTGAAGCCGAGTGTTTCCCAACCATTTGGATCAGTGATTCATTTTATCAATGCTTGACTTTGCTTAACCAGGTTCAACTATATTGGGCAGTTAAATATTGCTACGAGCTGGTTTTCTGTTTGCTGGGTGTCCAGGTTCCTTAGGTGAATGAAGTCTTCGCTGGGCATGAACATTTGTTGCCAAAAACAACTGAAGAGAGGACTTGCTGTAACAACCATAACATTCTTTTTATAGCATGAATGAAATAGCCAAATCTACTGATGTCTCTGTAATTAGCCAAACTTGGAAGATACGTCAAATTTCATCACATACATTTTAATCATCTATATTCCTGCCGGATGATATAGGGCAGCAACTCCTTCCCTAATATGCTGAAGATAAAAAGGTTTCCAAGCTTGCATTTTACCCTCAATTATATATTTAAGTAACAAGCAAATTTTTGTAGCTTGATGTAAGTTAGCAAAAAGGCTGTCATAGATGGATCGTAGGTAACCGGAAACAGGTTATTCTAAAGCAGAAGCATTTCCCTTGACTGTGGATACAATTGACGGGTAAACGGTGAAAGCAGCCGGTCATTCTTTTCTGCATGTGTTGTGATGTTGCATACATATTCAAAAGAGTACAGTTTGCATTGCGGTGGTCTAGCATTACTTGGGTCAGGTGGCTAAATTTTTTTGGTCCTGAATCCACCTGTGTTCTCAAGGCAATCCCCTCAGTTTTCTAGCATAGGCTATTGACTTCTTCCTGTAGAATAAAATGCCCGAAGTAAAACATTTATGACTTCTCGGATTCAAACTTGCTCTTTCCTTCATTTGGAAAGTCATGGCTAAGCTATGCATCAAAGTTACAGGCGTGCCAAACAGAATCACCCAGGTAAATCAGGACTATCAATGACTTCTGCATCGTCCAAAATGTGTGTTTTATTTAATGTTCTCTGCATTAGATTGATCTAAGGCAGGGGTGTCCAACCTTGCAACTTTGGCTGGCTGGGGAATTCTGGGAGTTGAAATCCACAGAAAGTTGAAAGGTTGGACACCCCTCTGGACTAAGGCGTAACTGGCTGCAGCCGATTTGTATTTAGCTGCTTGCTTGCTTCATGTTTTATCGATTTTAAGGTACTGCTAAATATTCCACTTAAACTTGGGAGTTGTTCTCTTAAAACACTTGGACCCATTTTATATTGTCATACGAATACTGGAAAGGAACTTCAGGAGTAACTGTGGTTTAACTTATTAATCTCTTTTACCATTTCACTTTTTAAAACTGCAACGCATCAAAATGTGTAGCCCCGTGAAATGGATTTATTCTTACAGGGGTGTCTAGGTATAGTCAAAACGAGTCCATGTTTTTAGCCTCCAAAGATGTACGATGTTTGATCATCTTGGAAACTTTTTTGCTGAAATAAAGGTTGAAAATATCGCATTTCTGTATCATTCATTGTATCAATAAATCTTAATCATGTGTCGATATAATTCTTAGGCTCCAGGCTGGATTTTTGCTGCTTTTTCTTTTTAAAAATGCTAAAATCACAGAACTTTAAAAAAAAAAAGAAATTTAGGGATATTTTTTAGAATATATTCCAGAATATATACTGAAGCTTCAAACATTGTTGGCTCAGACATTTATAGAATAAAAAAAGTGTTCAAGCTAGAGCAGCAGTCAGAGTTTTCTGCCAGGTCTACCCACGGCAGCTGGTCTGTGCATAAAATAGCTGTATCACCCAGCAACAGTGCCCATCTACCTCCTACTGAGCCCATAAGCATTCTTTGTATTCATTGTTGCCATTCAAACTGGTTTTACTATCTGCAAAAAGTCCTTAAAAGCGTATCGGTTGCAAAAAGCATGGATTAAGGAGACCCACCCAGAGCTAGAAAAATCAACCCAATACCTGATTTTAAAAAATCATCATCTCAGTACCTTACCCAGGTGTGCCTGGTGTATTTCCAAAACAGCCTTTGCATTTCTTGATAAATACTTGATAGAGCTTCAAGGGAATGGTGGGCATAGATAACAGGTGTGAACTCGGTCCCAATGTCCCAATCATGATTCCAAGACAGTGTGGATTGGTTGATTTTGGTTTAGCAACTAATGAATCCATACCAAGGTTTATGGAAGGATTACAGGGAGTTTAGGACCACAGCTGAGCCCACAATTTCTGTTGCTAAGCAAGACAGTTGTTAAGTGAGTTCTGCCCCGTTTTACAACCTTTCCTGCCACAGTTGTCGAGTGAAACAATCACTGCAGTTAGTAATACGGTTGTGAAGTGAATCTGGTTTCCCCATTGACTTTGCTTTTGTCAGAAGGTCACAAATGTTGATCACATGACCCCAGGACACTGCAACCGTCATACATGTGAGCCAGTTAACCAAACATCTGAATATTGATCACATGACCAGGGGGATGCTGCAACGGTCATAAGTGAAAAATGAGCATAATTCACTTTTTTTCTGTGCCGATGTAACTTCAAACGGTCACTAAATGAATGGTTGTAAGTCAAGGACGACCTGAATGAAAATAATTTGGAAGTGCTTTGGACTTCACATGAACTCCGTCTGCCCTTGTAACTTCGATCGGTCACAAAATGAATTGTAGGTCAAAGACTACCTGTATTCATAAATAACTACTGTTTTTTTTAAAAAAAATATCTAAAATAGAATAGAATTCCTTTATTGGAACAGTGTGGATACACAAGGAATTTGTCTTTGGTGCATACGCTCTCAGTGTACATAAAAGATTTCCTCGCACAAGCACGAAGCTGAAGACACCAGCCTGAAGATGACGAGTGGGACCTCGTCGAAACGTTGCCAGGATACTCTCAATCTTGATAGTACAGTGGTTTGGTGCACCCTGTCATTAACACAGCTGCCTGCAATTTCTGCTGGTTCGAAACTCTCCAAGGCTCAAGGTTGACTCAGCCTTCCATCCTTTCTAAGGTAGGTGAAATGAGGACCCAGTTTGTGGGGGCAATAAGCTGACTTTGTATAAAATATACAAAAGAATGAAGGCTGTTGCTTAACGCATTGTAAGCCGCCCTGAGTCTCCGGAGAAGGGCGGCATATAAATCAAATTAAAAAAAAAAAAAAAATCTTACACGGGAAAAGACCCGAATACACCAAAACTTGCAAAAGAAAAGATACATTCATCAAGAATCATAAAGTACAACACTTAATGATAGCCTTAGGGAACAAATAAGCAATCAGGAAACAATATCAATATAAATCATAAGGATACAAGCAACAAAGTTACAGTCATACAGTCATAAGTGGGTGGAGATGGGTGGTGGGAACGATGAGAAGATTAATAGTAGTGCAGACTTAGTGAATAGTTTGACAGTGTTGAGGGAATTATTTGTTTAGCAGAGTGATGGCGTTGGGGAAAAAACTGTCCTTGTGTCTAGTTGTTCTGGTGTGCAGTGCTCTATAGCGTCGTTTTGAGGGTAGGAGTTTAAGCAGTTTATGTCCAGGATGTGAGGGGTCTGTAGATATTTTCACAGCCCTCTTTTTGACTCGTGCAGTATACAGGTCCTCCATGGAAGGCAGGTTGGTAGTCATTATTTTTTTCTGCAGTTCTAATGATCCTCTAAAGTCTTGTTGGGTTGCAGAACCAAACCAGACAGTTATGGAGGTGCAGATGACAGACTCAATCATTCCTTTGTAGAACTGGATCAGCAGCTCCTTGGGCAGTTTGAGCTTCCTGAGTTGGCGCAGAAAGAACATTCTTTGTTCTTTCTGCGCCATTCTCTACAAGTTTTTGGGGTGTTTTGCCAGCAGGAAATTTGCAGTTATTTCCAAATCATGGCCAGAACGAGCTGCTTGTTGAGAGTTATAAATTCTATTGGGTTATAAAAAGGTCCACCGTTGGGAAACCTTCCTCCAGTTCTTTCACTGTCTGTGACACAACCGCTGTGTCAGGGTCCCGCGTGCTTCTTGGCAGGACCCGCAAAGAATTCCCTAAAACTAACTTGAGCCTGTCAAACCACAGCGTCACAACGGGCCCACAACCGCTTGGGAAAATGTATTGCTGTGCCACAGGGGGCCGCTGCCGGCTCGCTCTTCGCCAAGCGGGATTTTAAACCTGCTGTAGCCAAATCAAGAGAGGTCAACTCTTTTCCTTCGCCTCCGACCCACCCGCATTAAGTACTTTGTAAACGGCCTTCTGAATTGGCAAGGACTGGAAGAAAGCCGGAAGGATTTAAACAGAAATATGGTCTATATGCTGGGAATTCTCTGGCAATCTTTCGACTTCCCAGCTGTTCAGCTTTGCGGTGAGATGGAAATGCTTAGATAACGCTAATCCTGCCTGAGAATTATCTTCCAGGCAAAATGTATCGGGCCCCCATCCAAACAGCTGGCCTAGTCCTATTTCTCCACAGGTTATCAAGCAAGAACAGTAACCACGATTATTAATATAATTAATAGAGGCACTCAGTCGTGGTAAGTCATAGAGTCCTGAGTCCTGTTGGAGAAGGGCGGTATACAAATTAAATAAATAAATAAATAAATAAATAAATAAATAAATAAATAAATAAATAGAAATTAAGGCTTGCTTATCTGTAAGTACACATCGGACTTTCTCTGCCTTAAACCTTGCCAGCCTTTTGCACGCGCCTAGTTTCTAAGGTGAAGAGGAAGAAAGATTTCTAAATTAAAAGTCCGGAAATTTTTGAGCCTTTCTGTATAAAGTAAGTACAGGTAGACCTTGATTTACGACCACAGTTGAGCCCAAATTTCCCATTGCTAAGCAAGACAGTTGTTAAGTGAGCTTTGTCCAGTGGTGCAATCCAAATTTTTTTTACTACCGGTTCTGTGGGCGTGACTTGGTTGGCATGGTGTGGTTTGGTGGGCGTGGCTTGGTGGGTGTGGCAGGGGAAGGATACTGCAAAATCCCCATTCCCTCCCCACTCCAGGAGAAGGATTCTTCAAAATCCCCATTCCCACCCCACTCCTGGGGGAAGGATACTGCAAAATCCCCATTCCCTCCCCACTCCAGGGGAAGGATACTGCAAAATCCCCATTCCCACCCCACTCCTGGGGGAAGGATACTGCAAAATCCCCATTCCCTCCCCACTCCTGGATGAAGGATACTGCAAAATCCCCATTCCCTCCCCACTCCTGGGGGAAGGATACTGCAAAATCCCCATTCCCACCTCACTCCTAGATGAAGGATACTTCAAAATCCCCATTCCCACCCCACTCCTGGGGGAAGAATACTGCAAAATCCCCATTCCCACCCCACTCCTGGGGGAAGGATACTGCAAAGTCCCCATTCCCACCCCACTCCTGGGGGAAGGATACTGCAAAATCCCCATTCCCTCCCCACTCTGGGGCCAGCCAGAGGTGGTATTTGCCAGTTCTCTGAACTGCTCAAAATTTCTGCTACCTGTCAGAACCTGCTGTATTTCATCCCTGGCTTTGTCCCTTTTTCTGACCTTTCTTGCCACAGCTATTAAGTAAGTCACTGCAGTCGTTAAGTGAGCTGTGATAGAAGAATGCTTGTATCACAACTGCAGTGATTGTGTTGCTCTTCTCCATAACTTTCTCGTTCCAATCTTCGGTCCACAAAAGTTCCGGCCTGAATCATTTCTTCCTCTTTCTTGGTTTCATGTTTTCCAAAATCAAATCAGTTCTTTGTCTCCACCCTCTTCACACACACATACACAAACGCACAATACAGTTTTTTTTTCTCCCGCTGATGATCCGCCTGCTCAGGAGCAAAATTTCATCCGCTGATTTTTATCAGCCACCTGATCTTAATCCCTTCCATCGGTTTCCCAATCTCAAACAGCAGTTCCTGCTGAATATTCCCTCTATTGTCCTTTCATAACCTTAAACAACCTTGGCTGATCTCGAGAACACTAAACATGGTTTTGTTGTTAAGTCGTGAAGTTGTGTCCGACCCATCGCGACCCCATGGACAGCATTCCTCCAGGCCTTCCTGTCCTCTACCATCATCTGGAGTCCATTTAAGCTCACGCCGACTGCTTCAGTGACTCCATCCAGCCACCTCATTCTCTGCCGTCCCCTTCTTCTTTTGCCCTCAATCGTTCCCAGCATCTTCTCCAGGGAGTCCTTCCTTCTCATTAGGTGGCCAAAGTATTTGAGTTTCCTCTTCAGGATCTGGCCTTCTAAAGGGCAGTCAGGGTTGATCTCCTCTAGGACTGACCGGTTGGATCGCCTTGCAGTCCAAGGGACTCGCAGGAGTCTCCTCCAGCACCAGAGTTCAAAGGCCTCCATTCTTTGCCGCTCAGCCTTCCTTATGGTCCAACTTTCACAGCCGTACATTGCAACTGGGAAAACCATCGCCTTGACTATACGCACTTTTGTTGGCAGGGTGATGTCTCTGCTTTTTAGTAAGCTATCTAGCTTTGCCATAGCTTTCCTCCCCAGAATCAAGCATCTTTTAATTTCTCTCAATTCCTGGCAAATAGATGGGGAAGAAATGGAGGTAGTGACAGATTTTATTTTCCTGGGCTCCAAGATCACTGCAGCCAAGAAATTAAAAGAAGAAATTAAAACATGATGGGACTCAGTTAAATACCAGGCAGGGACAAAGCATATCCTGGCTGCTCCAACACAGCTCCCTAACCACCTCTGTGATGTGCTTGGAAGACATATTTTATATACCAGGTAGTCCTCGACATATGACCATAATTGAGCCCAAAACTTCTGTTGCTAAGCAAGACAGTTGTTAAGTGAGTTTCTCCTCCTTTTACAATCTTTCTTGCCACAGTTGCAGTGGTGGGTTTCAATTTTTTTGACTACCGGTTCTGTGGGTGTGGCTTGGTGGGCGTGGCAGGGGAAGGTTACTGCAAAATCCCCATTTCCTCCCGATCAGCTGGGACTCGGGAGACAGAGAATAGATGGGGCGGGGCCAGTCAGAATTTTTACTACCAGTTCTCCGAACTACTCAAAATTTCCGCTAGCGGTTCTCTAGAACTGATCAGAACCTGCTGAAACCCACCTCTGCACAGTTGTTAAGTTAGTAATGGTTGTTAAGTGAATCCCGCTTCCCCATTGAGTTTGCTTGTCAGAAGATGGCAAAAGGTGATTACGTGACACTGCGACTGTCATATATATGAGTCAGTTGCCAAGCGTCCGAATTTTGATCACGTGACTACGGGGATGCCACAATGGTGATAAATATGAAAAGAAGTCATAAGTCACGTTTTTCAGGGCCGTTGTAACTTTGAACGGTCACTAAATGAATGGTTGTAAGTCAAGGGCTACCTTTATTCGTAAAATTACAGTTATGGGTACAATTGAGCCCAAAATTTCTGTTGTTAAGTGAGACATTTGCAAAGTGAGTTTTGTCCTATTTTACCACCTTTCTTGCCACAGTTGTTAAGTGAATCGCTACGGTTGTTAAGTTAGTAACACCGGTGTTAAGTGAATCTGGTTTCTCCATTGACTTTAATTGTCAGAAGGTGCAAAAGAGGATCACATAATCCCTGGATATTGCAACTGTCATAAGTACATGCCAGTTGCCAAGCGTCCGAATTTTGATCATGTGACCATGGGGACGCTGCAATGATTGTGGGGAAAACAATATCACTTTTTTCAGTGTCGTAACTTTGAACTGTTGCTAAATGAATGATTGTCAGTCAAGGACTACTTGTGTTCATAAAATTCATAAAGTTCACAATCATCAATATGCAACCAAAACTAATATATGGGGGCATTTTCTAACATTAGATTGCTTTGTGCTACACCTGCAGCCAGCCTGTCAAGGAATTGCGCAGCTGGTGTCCAAATGAGTCAGAAACGCTGACACCAATTTGTAGTTTTATATAAATAAATATATTTTACATTTCTATTTATATCCGTCGAGATTGTCAGGCACGTCACTACATCGTGAGGTAAACTGTCAGGTAAATCACAGAACAGCCTACAGAACACCCAGAAGGAGAAAAAGGCGGGAAAAAAGGGAAACTCCCCTTTTACACCCAGCAACCAATCATAATGTAGATTGCCTCATGCAAGAGCCGGCACTCTCCAATCAGTCAGCTACAACTGGGTGTTCTGGCCCATTATACACTTTACTGTTCCAGTAAAAATAAAATAAAATAAAATAAAATAAAATAAAATAAAATAAAATAAAATAAAATAAAATAAAATAAAATAAAAAATAAAAATTGTTAAATGAAATGAAATGAAATGAAATGAAATCTTAACACAGCCCAAAGACAATCCTTGTTTAGGAAGACCGTTTTCCACCCATGATGAATCCTTGCTTATGCCTGGGAACAAGATTTGCCTTCAGCTTGGGCCATTCAGCAGCCTCGATTGCTTTCGATCCTGGATCTCATTCTTTGGGGCTGGGAAACTATAGCAACGGATCCTAATTTCACTTTCAGCTGATTGATATTTCGGCTGCTGGTGCCAACTTGGCAAAGTGCCTTCCAGCTGCGAATCTGTTCTGCAAACTTTCCTGTGCCCAACCCTAGTTTCAACGCGTGTGCTATGCAAATGACACCGCCCCGATGAGTAACGATTTTGGTGACGGTTTCCACCGTACTGCAAGAGACGCAGCAGGGAAAGTTTGCCTATTGCTCATACCGGGATGTGGTGTGCATACATCAGTCTACCTCTGAGAAAAGCAACTCATTAAGTGGGATGGGGGGAGAGAGTGCAGGATGAGCAGTGGGGGAGTTACTCATTGGCAGGAATCTACCTGATTCCTAAAAGGACTACTCAACGGAGTACAGAGTGAGTTCATGATTCTCCTGGGCTCCTGCTTCCTGCTGTTAGTTCTCATGGTCTAGGCATTAGGGTCGATGGGTGCTAGTAGACCGCTTAGATTCATGTTCTCCTCAAAGCAAAATAGGGTATTTTTAGTTTCTTTTCAGGACCACATTTCCCCAGGGGGCTAATTTATTGAGCAGGAGTTTTTTGCATGCCCATAAAGGGGGGAAAAAAAGAAGGGGCTATCTTCCTTCCTTCCTTCCTTCCTTCCTTCCTTCCTTCCTTCCTTCCTTCCTTCCTTCCTTCCTTCCGTCCGTAGGAAGTTAGTACCCACCGCTTTCCCAGAAGAATGAAATATTTTAGGAAATATTAAAAAGGCAGAATATTATGTTTCTCTGTATGAGAAATGGAGAAGCATGTTTTAAAGACGAAGCAGCACCTTCTTGCCCCCCCTTTTTGTCAATGGGCCAGAGGCAGAAACTCAATCTTTGTCAATGGACCATCATCTGCAACACAATAGGATCCATCTAGCAACAGAAACTAACACAATAAGACCCATCTAGCAACAGAAACTCCCCACATGGCACCTGGGAAGATGACATCAGCCAGCAAGGCTAGCTAAGACCCCCACCCGCTGGGAGTCTGACAACCAATCAGGATACTCTTTCTGGGCCCCAGGAAGTTCAAAGCCAGAGAGGGCATAAAACCTGGGGACTCGCTGCTGTTCCTTTTCTGTTCAGGAACTCAAACCATGTGATCCTGTCCACCATTAAACCATCTTTCCAAGCAGTCTCCATGTTTCCAGTGTCTTTTTCCCCACTTGGAGCTGAACCCAGAAGGATATTTCTTCTAACACTTCCTTCCTTCCTTCCTTCCTTCCTTCCTTCCTTCCTTCCTTCCTTCCTTCCTTCCTTCCTTCCTTCCTTCCTCCCTCCCTCCCTCCCTTTCTTCCTCCCTCTCCCTCTTTCTTTCCTCCCTTTCTCCCTTCCTTCCTTCTTCCCTCCCTCCCTCTTTCCCCTTCTTTCCTCCCTCTTTTTATTTTTACTAGAATTTTGAATACAGGAGAAATATAAAAATTAAAGAAAAGATGATACTAAGAGAAAATAAAACAAGACAAAAGGGAAGAGAAAGAACAAACTTTTTTTTAAGAATCATTACTTCCACCCTTCTTTCTATTGAGTAGTTGCCATCTTACTCTTTCCCCTCCCACTTTAATCTTTTTTTACTCCTCAGATACATAAATCATAAATTCAGTCCATCAGCATCCATCATAACTTTGAATGGACACTTAACAGTTGGGCATAAATCGTCATAAATCAAGGACCACCTGCAATCCTTTTATCGATTTACTACCCTTCATTTAGTGACCATTTGAAGTTATGACACGGGAAAAAAATGACTTACAACCAGTCCTTGCACTTACAATCTCCACAGCATCCCCACAGTCACAAGATCAAAATTCAAGTCCTTGGTAACCAGCACGTATTTCCGCAGGTTGCAACATCCCAGGATTTGGGGAATTATCATTATCACTGGCTAGGTGGCTCAGTGGGTAAGGCGCTTAGCTTGTCAATCAGAAAGGTCGGCAGTTCGGCGGTTCGAATCCCTAGTATAGGTCTCCTGCGTGAGCAGGGGGTTGGACTAGATGACCTGCAAGGTCCCTTCCAACTCTGTTACTGTTATTATTTACTTATTACTTCTCAGCTGGCTTCTGACAAGCAAAGTCACTGGGGGAAGCCAGGTTTGCTTAATAACTGTGCGATTCATTTAATAACTTTAGTGATTCACTTAACAACTGTGGCAAAAAGAGATCATAAAATCAGGCATCACTCACTTAACCGTCTTGCTTAGCAATGAAAATTTTGGTTGTAAGTCAAGGACTACCTGTACTTCCAATAGCTTCCGTTAGCTAACCAAGAGCTAATGGTGGTTTCATGAAGATCTTTTTCTATACGGTTTTATTAGTTTATAATATAAAATACCAAAATAAAGGAAGAAAAATAAGGGAGGGAAAGGGAAAAAGAGGTGTAAAAAAGAAGGGAAAAAAGAAAGGAAAGGTGAACTTCCGATTCCCTTTGGTGCAGTAGAATAAAACAGTAACATCAAACCTCAACTTTTTACTTTTACATAATAATATAAACTAGCCATTTCTGTAACGACAAATCTGTCGAATCAGTAAAACCCAAAATCAAAGTTTCATTTTTTTTCCACCTCAAGCACAAAGTCCAGAAGCGGTTTCCAAGGAGAAATAAAAGTATTTGTATTTTTTGCTTTGATCAAAGCAGTCAATTTAGCCATCTCTGCTAAGTCCACCAACTTTTGCAGCCGTTCGTCCCTTGTGGGGCTCAAAATGTCCTCCCATTTTTTGTCCATAAAGTCGTCTTGCTGCCATCAACATATATAACATCAAAGTTCCAATTTCCCCTCTCCCCCCGCCCAAGTCATTTTTCCATTAAACCCCAAAGAAAACTTTCTGGTTTTATCTTTATCCGGTTTCATGCAGAATTTAATATCTGTCAACTTGGCAACCGTCCCATCGGTATGACGGGCCCGGAAACTCAGAAAGTAGATTAAATAAAAAGCACTTTGCTTGGCCTTTAAAATAAAAATGTGATGTTGCAGGAAGAACTGGTTTGCTCCCAGGCTGAACAGCGGTCTGTGTTGGTCACAGGACTCCAGGCTGAAGTGAATGTTACTCAGGTGCATTCAGGAAAAACAGGTCATGAACTATACAGAAAAACTGGTTTTGCCTGCCTCGGTCAATTAACTGATGGGAAACTGATTTTCAAAACTTTGAATTAATTGATTGATTGATTCAGAGCTACCGGATCTGGGTTGCAAACAATCATTAGATGGCAGCTAATGATCTTACCATAGGACACGGTGGCTCAGTGGCTAAGGTGCTGAGCTTGTCGATCGAAAGGTCGGCAGTTCAGCGGTTCGAATCCCTAGTGCTGCGTAAAGGGGTGAGCTCCCGTGACTTGTCCCAGCTTCTGTCAACCTAGCAGTTCGAAAGCACGTAAAAAATGCAAGTAGAAAAATAGGGACCGCCTTTGGTGGGAAGGTAACAGCATTTCATGCATCTTTGGTGTTTAGTCATGCCGGCCACATGACCATAGAGACGTCTTCAGACAGCGCTGGCTCTTCGGCTTCAAAGCAGAGATGAGCACTGCCCCCTAGAGTTGGGAACGACTAGCACGTGTGTGCGAGGGGAACCTTTACCTTTAATGATCTTACACTAGGATACCATCTGGTAACAGCTTGGGGGTTGGCAGCTGTGATATGGTAGCCTTAAATTGCAATATGAGCTATCCCTGAGGATTGAAGCTTTAATTTAAAATCAAATGAAATCTAATTTGTACCTATTTCTGTAACTGTGTATGAAAAATGCATGGAAATGTTTAGATTCTCTAGAAATCTTGCTGCACGATTCAGTTACAGTAGTAGCTAAAATTGTGGGAACCTTTTGGGAAAAGTGTATTTTTGAAGTTTGATGGCTAATAACACCACTTTTTTTTGGAGTTTCAAGATAATCCTATTCCACTGCTGGAATGGCCTGGGAATAGCCCAGACCTTAACCCAATTGAAAATCTATGAAGCCGACTAAAGAAAGCCACCCAGCAATAAAACCCAGTTAATAGAAGCCATCATTTAATCTTGGTTTCACATTATAATAACAGTTGCAGAACTAAAAGACTTGGTTCACTCCATGGGAAGACGTTGTAAGGCCGTAATTCATGCTAAAGGTTACCCAACTAAGTATTAACTCACATGGTGATCATTTTTGTATATCTTGTTTTTTCTATGGTGATAATTTTTGTATATCTTGTTTTTTCTACGTGTTTCACTTTTCTTCTTTATTCTGTAACTGCTATTCTAATAGCAAATCCTTCATAAAAGGTATTGCATTACATACTTGATTAAATTATCTTTCCATTGATATATCATTTTATGGTAGTACTCCCCCCAAAAAGTAGTGTTATTAGCTAGTTTTAGAAAATACACTTTTCCCAAGAGGTTTCCACAATTTTGGCCACTACTGTAGATTTAGTAGATTTCTTAGCTAGGAAATGCTGGCCTGGGGTGAAGCCAGAGCTGGAAAAGAGTAGTGGGCTGCATAAAGGCGATTGGCTTGTAGCCCCAGGTTCTTCTCTTCCTATTTTCAATGTATAGATAGAATAATAGAGTTGGAAGGGACCTTGGAGGTCCTCTAGTCCAACCCCTCTCTTCTTAAAAACTCCTGGTGTTGGAGCATTCACAACTTCTGCAAGCAAGTTGTTCCACTGATTAATTGTTCCGACTGTCAAGAAATTTCTCCTTAGTTCTAAATTGCTTTTCTCCTTGATTAGTTTCCACTCATTGCTTCTTATCCTGCCCTCAGGTGCTTTGGATCTATCTATCTATCTATCTATCTATCTATCTATCTATCTATCTATCTATCTATCTATCTATCTCTCGTCTCTATTTCTCTGTATCTATCTATCTATCTATCTATCTATCTATCTATCTATCTATCATCCATCCATCCATCCATCCATCTCTCTTCTCTCTCTCTCTCTCTCTCTCATCTATCTATGGTATCTATCTATCTATCTATCTATCTATCTATCTATCTATCTATCTATCTATCTATCTATCATCTATCTATCATCTATCTATCTATCTATCTATCTATCTATCTATCTATCTATCTAGCATCTATCTATGGTATCATCTATCTATCTATCTATCTATCTATCTATCTATCTATCTATCTATCTATCATCTATCTTTCTATCTTTATCATCCATAAATCATCTATCACTGAAGAGCCCTGATGGCACAGTGGTTAGAATGCAGTATTGCAGGCCAACTCTGTCCACTGTCTGGAGTTTGGTCCTGATGGGACTCAAAATTGACCTGAGCTTCCATCCTTCTGAGGTTGCTAAAAGGAGGACTCAGATTGTTGGGGGCAATGTGCTGACATTTGTAAATGCCCAGAGTGCTGTAAAGTGCTATGGGGCGGTATATAAGTAAGCGCTATTGCTATTAACTATTGCTAAACGGCTCTCCAATCTCTTCTTAAAAACCTCCCAAAACCTTATTATTTTCCCTCCATGCATTTTAAGAATGGCCATGTTGGAGTGAAGTCTGAAGATGGAATAGAAACATCAGAAGCTCATGGAGCTCAATATTAGGAAGCCGTTCAAATCTCTCCTCGTGCTGTATAGGAAGAAGCTGCCATTTGCATACTGGAGAACCGTTGGAATCCATTCCCGTGTGGTGCTTCTGAGCTGTGCTATTATTACCAGTTCCATATTATTTTCTTGTCATTCATGTCTTAACGCAGCCGGGCGTTCCAGTTGCCGTTTTGGCTGCCGCTAGCTTAACAGATGGTAGCAGTTAATTATATCCTAATTTGTGTATCTCTATATTCTATTTATAAAAACCTCAGGGTTAGTTTTTTTTTCACATTATATTTCATTCTCCCAGGAGACAGTTTCATATCCAGCAGCCGGAGGAACATATTCCATGCTTAGCCAGCTGGGCCCGTTCTTGACTTTCAATGCTGTCCCACTTTGACAAGGGTTTTTGCACTGGATCCGTTGGCCCCGAGTGCTCTATGAGTAGAACAATAAAGAGGAATGCATAAAGTCACTCAATTGAATGGAAACTTCAGGTTATTGACTTTAAATATGCTACCATGGTGATGGTGCTGTAGAACTGACATGGGAGACCCAGCAAGAAAGGAAACCACACAAACACACAAAACACACTTCTATCCACTCATTCATCCAGCCAGCCATGTGTGGTAAAATAGGTAGGTAGGTAGGTAGGTAGATGTTAGATAGATAGATAGATAGATAGATAGATAGATAGATAGATAGATAGATAGATAGGGATGGATTGGTGGAGAGAGATGGATGGATGGATGGATGGATGGATAGATAGATAGATGATAGATAGAGATGGATGGATGGATGGATGGATAGGGATGGATAGAGATGGGTGGATGGATGGATGGATAGAGATGGATGGATGGATGGATGGATGGATAGATAGATGATAGATGGATGGATGGATGGATAGATAGATAGAGATGGATGGATGGATGGATGGATGGATGGATGGATGGATGGAGATGGATGGATGGATGGATGGATGGAGATGGATGGATGGATGGATAGATAGATGATAGATAGATAGAGATGGATGGATGGATGAATAGAGATGGATGGATGGATGGATAGATAGATGATAGATAGAGATGGATGGATGGATGGATAGGGATGGATAGAGATGGATGGATAGAGATGGATGGATGGATGGATGGATGGATAGAGATGGATGGATGGATGGATAGATAGATGATAGATGAATGGATGGATGGATGGATAGATAGATAGAGATAGATGGATGGATGGATGGAGATGGATGGATGGATGGATAGATAGATAGATAGATAGATAGATAGATAGATAGATAGATAGATAGATAGGGATGGATTGGTGGAGAGAGATGGATGGATGGATGGATGGATGGATAGATAGATGATAGATAGAGATGGATGGATGGATGGATGGATAGGGATGGATAGAGATGGGTGGATGGATGGATGGATAGAGTTGGATGGATGGATGGACTGATGGATGGATAGATAGATAGATAGATGATAGATGGATGGATGGATGGATGGATGGATAGATAGAGATGGATGGATGGATGGATGGATGGATGGATAGATAGATGATAGATAGATAGATGATAGATAGATAGAGATGGATGGATGGATGAATAGAGATGGATGGATGGATGGATAGATAGATGATAGATAGAGATGGATGGATGGATGGATAGGGATGGATAGAGATGGATGGATAGAGATGGATGGATGGATGGATGGATGGATGGAGATGGATGGATGGATGGATGGATGGATGGACGGACGGACGGACGGACAGACAGACAGGTAATAGATAGATGAGAAATAGACAGATGATAGATAGATTTTTAGGTAGGTAGATAGATGAGAAAGACAGATAATATATACAGCAGAAGTTTAGACAGAGATGGTTTCCTGTTATGCCAGCCAAGAGAGATGACCTTTAAACTGGTCTGTTTTTACAGATATTGGGATAACTGGGGCCAGATGTTCATAAGGAACTGGGCACCTGCAAGAAACCCATGCATTCTTTTGCTCGGATAAAATCAACACGGCTTAAGCAAGAATTTATGTGGATGATGTGACTCTTAGAAAATACAGCAAATGATTTGTTACAAACCAGAGGGATATAGATTAACTTCTGGAGGAACAAACGATCGGAGGGAAGTATGGCTAGAATCTTCCTCCTGGATACGCTTCTGAAACTCATGGGAGATGCTTTCTTGAACCCTCAGTGCGGGGTGTGTGTGTGTGAAATTCAGCAGGTCCTAGCAGGTTCTGGAGAACCGGTAGAGGAAATTTTGAGCAGTTCGGAGAACCGGCAAATACCACCTCTGGCTGGCCCCAGAGTGGGAATGGAGATTTTGCAATATCCTTCCTCCAAGAGTGGGGAGGAATGAGGATTTTGCAGTATCCTTCCCCTGGAGTGGGGATGGAATGGGGATTTTGCAGTATCCTTCCCCTGCCATGTCCACCAAGCCACACCCACCAAGCCACACCACGCCCACCAAGCCACGCCCACAGAACCAGTAGTAAAAAAAATTAGATTTCACCATTGCCTCCCTCCCTCCCTCCCTCCCTCTCTTTCTCTCTCACACACAATGCAAAACGTCTAGCAAAATCTGAGGTGATAATTCTGCAATCTTCTCTCAATTGGTGACATCTTAACATCGGTTATCATCCTTTAGGAGGTAGATGATGTCATCTCTCATCTCTCCCCACCCTTCTTCTTCATTACATTTGAGACAGTCTCATGTTTGGTACTTCCGAAACGGTGGCCAGATGCCTAATGGAATGTCTTGGCCTCATTCAAGGAAGTTCTGGAAAGACCAATCTGTTTCTTTCCCTCTTGGAAGCCTACTGAGAGGAGAAGGAAGAGGAGAGGGGAAGGAAGAATGGCTGAAGAAAGGGATAACATTGCTGCCCTCACCCAAAAAAATAGGCAGCAACTGATGGTTGAGCATCATGCAACCAGTGGTAGTATTTAGCTGGTTCGGACCAGTTCGGGGGAACCGGTAGGGGGAACCTGCGTGTGGGCCTGCCCACCTGCCCCAGCGTTATGCCGTCCTATTTAGTCACATTTTCTAAGCTGCGCGTGCAAGCTGCACGCGGGAGCACATGCACGGAAGGCTGCATGTATGTGTGGAAGGCGCACAAGCGAAGCGAGAGTGTGTGTGCGCTCACATTTTTGGTGTGTGGCGAACCGGTGGTAAAATTATATGAAACCCACCTCTGCATGCAGCCCAAGGAAACAGTGAACTGGAAAAGTTTGAGGATGACTGACAACAAGGGGGCTCCATTTCAAACACCATTTGATTCAGTAATCCAACGTTCCTTAACCTTGGCCACTTGAAGTTATATTGACTTCAACTCCCAGAATTCCCCAGCCAGCATCTGGTTGTCTGGGGAATTCTGGGAGTTGAAGTCTACACATCTTCAATTTGCCAAGTTAGGGAAACCTTTCGGTAATCAAATCCCAAGGTCTATTATCTTACAGTATTTAAGTCAAGAATTCTCTTAGCTCAGGGGATCAGCAACCTGTAGCTCTGGAGCCGGATGTGGCTCTTTCATCCCTCTGCTGAGGCTCCCTGTCACTCAAAATATGTGTCACAACCACCAAAGTGCGACACCTGCCGGCCCGTGGGTTATTGAGCTTTTTGACTCCCGGTAAGCCAACCATGGATAAATCCAAGAAAAGAAAAGTTTCAGAAGAAAACAGAATGTTTAATTCAACTACATATGCTAGTTTTGTGGCCGCCCACGAAATAGTCAGGCACGGGAAGGGTTTTGTGGCTCCCGGTGTTTTCTTTTCTGTGGGAAACGGGTCCAAATGGCTCTCTGAGTATTTAAGGTTGCCTACCACTGTCTTAGATCAATAGTTGCTCATCAAATATGCAAAATAACTTATGAAAGCATCAATTAAAGTGGAAAGCAGAACACGGGTAAACTGTTTACTTTTATCGAGACAGAGTTGTATTTTAACCTGTTTTTACCTGGTTTGGAATGTGTTGGTAACTGTACAAGGGTTTTATTATTGTGAACAATATTTGGAGATTCTTGGGTTAATTTGAAAATAAGGACAGAAAGATTTGGTGGCTGGGGCAATTAAAATAAATAAATAAAGGCAAGGACATTCATTCTCTAGTTGTGCCTTCCAGATGCATGGGATAACAACTCCCATAAAGCTCAGCCAGCCTTGTGTGGGTGGTATTGGGTAGGGTTTATGGGTATTGTGGTTGAGAAGACCATCACAAGGATCCCACATTGCAGGAGGCTGCCCTGCGGCTTTTCATCCTTTACGTGGTTGGAAATTATTCTATAAATTGGGCACATTTAGTGTTTGGAGTTTTTTGTTGGATTACAGGCAAGCTCTATTGAAATGATGTTTTTTTCCCCCCTCAGTACACAAACCACTCTTTCAAACATAATCAGGCCACTTATGGCTTTTCATTCAAAAGAGTGTTTTTACCCAGAAATAAAAGTTTTCTTAAACACAGCGGGATTTACTTTTTGTAAACACAGACTGTATGATAGCTTCGTGAGAAACATTAAAAAATAAAAAAAATAACCAGCGCAAGATTGGATGACAGCGCAAAGCAGGTGGGAAGCAAAGACCTCAAAGTATAAAAGAAAAATAATAGAAATTTGAAAAGAGGAAAAAATGAATGGAGTCATTAGATTCCAAAAAGAGTAATCATGCGGTGAACGATTTTAAATCGTTTTAGAATGTGTTGATAAAGTAATTAATTATCACACAAACACACACACACACACACACACACACACACACTAAGGGGAACTAAGGAGAAAAAGTTTAGAGGTAGTAGACATTTATATAAATCTTAAGCAAAACTGGTACATGTAACAGAATAACAGAGTTGGCAGGAGACCTTATTCCAGCCTAGACAAATGGTTATTCCAAGCTAGCATGGATGATGTAACCTAGTTTGGGTGATGAAACATCTGCAAGAGAACAACTAACCTTAGAGACCCCCAAGGATCCCTCATTTCAACCCTGAGCTACAAACATTCTCCTTTATTGAGGTGGGACAACTCTTCCAAAGTGTTGTCGCCCTTACTGCAGCCTGCAACTTCAAAACACACATGGTAAGGCCACATGTGAAATACTGCATTCAGTTTTGTCACCGTGATGTAAAAAAAACGATGTGGAGACTCTAGAACAGGGATGGCTAACCTTTTTGCAGTCATGTGCCAAAAGTGGGGGAGCATGGGGGAGGGGTCGTGTGCACGCGTGCCCACACCCATAATTCAATGCACCCCCACCCCACCCCCTTGCGCATGCACGCGTGACCCCCCGCACTCCCCCCGCTTTTTGCACATGACGGCAAAAAGGTTACCGGTGGGCCCGGTGGGCCTGTTTTTTGGCCCTCTCCAGGCTCCAGAAGCTTTCTTGGAGCCTGGGGAGGGTGAAAACTGCCTCCCCATCCCCCCGCCCCCCGAGGCCCTCCGGAGGCCAGAAACGGCCCATTTCCCGACTTCCGGTCGGCCCAAAAGGCCCGAAAATCAGCTGGCCAATGCATGCTGGAGCTGAGCTAGGGCAACATTATCGTGCTCAGGTTCGCCATAGGTTCGCCATAGGTTCGCCATCCCGGCTCTAGAAAGAGTGCAACAAAGAGGATTAGGGGACTGGAGGCTAAAACATACAAAGAACAGTTGCTGGAATAGGGTATGTCTAGTTCAATGAAAAGAAGGACTAGGGGAGACATGATAGCAGTCTTCCAATATCTCAGGGGCTGCCACAAAGAAGGAGTCACGCTATTCTCCAAAGCACATGAGGATAGAACAAGAAGCACTGGATGGAAACTAATTAAGGAGAGAAGCAACTTAAAACTAAGGAGAAATTTCCTGACAGTGAGAACAATTAACCAGTGGAACAACCTGCCTCCAGAAGTTGTGAATGCTCCAACACTGGAAGTTTTTAAGAAGAGATTGGATAACCATTTGTCTGAAGTGGCGTAGGGTTTCCTGCCTAAGCAGGGGGTTGGACTAGAAGACCTCCAAGGTCCCTTCCAACTCTATTCTCCTAATTAAAAGTGTTGTTGCGGTACTGAAGATTTGCTGCTTCCCTTTGAAATGTGGCTGGTTCTCATTCTTGTAAATAAAATTCCTTTTTCTGTGCATTCTCCTTTCCAATTAACAAATATTTTGGGTTTAAGAGAGACCAGCAATGATTAGGTTGGAGTGACGCAAAAGTCCTAAACAGATAGACAGGATACAGACCTTCTGGTGCCCTTAATGTGCGAATAGAAGGGTGGGGGGGGGGGGAACCATAAGAAACTAACATTCTTCCTTCTTTAGGTTGTTTACAATCTCTCATGTTTAAAAGGATGCCATGAAATGTATCAGCATGGGAAAAAGACAGGAACATTGTTTAGAATTTGGATTATTTAATTATTTGAACAGGCTACTTCATCATTTACAGTTGATTGGAGTACAGTTCAGAGGGGGGTTTCAGCAGGTTCTGACCAATTCTGGAGAACCGGTAGTGGAAATTTTGAGTAGTTCGGGGAACCTGTAGTAAAAATTCTGACTGGCCCCACCCCAGGGGTGGGTTCTAAATTTTTTTACTATCGGTTCTGTGGGCGTGGCTTATTTTGTGGGCGTGGGTTGATGGTCATGTGACAATTCTTTAGGATTTAGCAGAGGTACTGGTCTACCAGGCTTTTAACTGCTTGCAGAGCTGTTCTGATCTACCCATTTATTTTTGTAGGCACTGGTCTACTCATGTATTTTTGCAGGCACTGATCTACTCATGTATTTTTGCAGGCACTGGTCTACTCATGTATTTTTGCAGGCACTGATCTACTCATGTATTTTTGCAGGCACTGGTCTACTCATGTATTTTTGCAGGCACTGATCTACTCATGTATTTTTGCAGGCACTGGTCTACTCATGTATTTTTGCAGGCACTGATCTACTCATGTATTTTTGCAGGCACTGGTCTACTCATGTATTTTTGCAGGCACTGATCTACTCATGTATTTTTGCAGGCACTGGTCTACTCATTTGTTTTCTTTTAACACTGATCAGCTGTAGGGCGGCCCTTTGAAGCCCCGCGGCAAGAGTTTAAACAGTTTTTTTCCCTCTAGCCATCAGCTGGGACTCAGGAGGCAGCAATAGATTGGGGGTGGGGCCAAATAAAAGGTAAGAATAATGCGGGGGGTGGATGGATGGGTGGGGGAGCGCGGGGGGGCAGAACCAGTTCAGTGACGTCATATTGTCACCGCTACCGGCTCGGGAGAACTGGGCCGAACCGGGCCAAACCCACCACTGCCCCACCCCCATCTATTTTCTGCCTCCCAACTTCCAGCTGATTGGGAGGAAATAGGGATTTTGCAGTAACCTTTCCCTGGAGTGGGGTGGAAATGGAGATTTTACAGTATCCTTTCCCTGCCACACCCACCACAGGCGTACTGGTACAGTTGCAATATGTTTCAGAACGAAACACTTTGCAACCCATTTTAATTGATCTTTTCACAAGGAAGGGCGAGGAGGAGAAATTTCCAAGTCTTATTTTCATATTTTTTATACATCTTTTCCTTTTTAATTCTTTCCCTCCCAGTTGTTGGAAAGAAATTGTGTCTAGTTTTAAAACTGGGTCTAATTTATGTCCCAAAGGTCCTTTTTCCCCCCCCCCCCCAAAAGGCAAAATGGACTTTCTGGTTTTTCCTTGAAGACGTTTCGCTTCTCATCCAAGAAGCTTCTTCAGCTCTGACTGAATGGTGGAGAGTGGAAGAATTTACCGTATTTTTCGGACTGTAAGACACACCTGACTATAAGTCAGACTTAAATTTAGAAGAGGAAAACAACAAAAAAAGGTTTTATGCCTCCATGTGACCCATTTTTGGCCCTTTTTTCTGCCCGTTTTCAGGCCGTTTTTTGGCCCATTTTTGAGGCTTTTTTTCAGCCCGTTTTCAAGGCTTTTTTCAGCCTGTTTTTTCTGGAAAAACAGGCCAATAAAAGGCTTGAAAATGGGCCAAAAAAGCCTGAAAAACAGGCTGACAAAAGCCCCGAAAATGGGCTGAAAAAAGCCCTGAAAAATGCTGAAAAAAGGGCCAAAAACAGGGCATGCAGAGGCCAAAAAATGGCTGTGGGCGGGGCTTCGGCAATATTCGGTCTATAAGATGCACAGACATTTTCACCCCCTTTTGGAAGACAAAAAAATTGCATCTTATAGTCCGAAAAATACGGTATATTCTCCACCATTCAGCCAGAACTGAAGAAGCTTCTTCGACGAGAAGCGAAATGTCTTCAAAGAAAAACCAGAAAGTCCAGTTGCCTTTTGGAAAAAAAGCATCCTTGGGACAACCATGACCTGGAGGATTGAGAATCTCCATAGATACATGTCTACTTTATCTATCTCTGTGTTGGGAAGGACACTTTTGAAGACCAAACAGCAGGGACCAAATTTCCTGCATCTGGCTTATACAGAGGGGGGGGGGGAATCTGATTTTTTTTCTCAATGCATTCTTATGGGAATCATAATTGGGCAGCTACTTAAATGCTGCTGATTGATTGATTAGGTTCCATTGTGTCAGAACTGGCTCTCCAGAAACCAAGAAAGACACCTAAGAACTATTTTTAAGCCGTTTCCTTTGTGGTTCCACACCTACAGAGAGAAATCTTGCCAAACTAAAAGTAACGAACAGATAGCGTCTCGACTTACACAACTGAGCCCTCAAATTTCCATTGCTAAGCAAGACAGTTCTTAAATGAGCTTTGCCCCTTATTACGACCTTCCTTGCCACAGCTGTTAAGGGAATCACTGCTAGTTGTTCAGTTAGTAACACGGTTGTTAAGTGAATCCGGCTTCCCCATCGACTTTGCTCGTCAGAAGGTCGCAAATGGGGATCACGTGATGCTGGGAACGCTGCATCCGTCATAAATATGAACCAGTTGTCACGCATCCAAATTTTGATCTCTTGACCACAGGGATGCTGTCGTAAGTGTGAAAAATGGTTGCGGGTCGCTTTTTTCAGTGTTGTTGTAACTTCGAACAGTCACTCAGCGAATGGTTGTAACTCGAGAAGCAATTCTGCATTGAAAGCTGGGCCCGTGAAGTTCCTAGAGCTACTGTGTTTCCCCGAAAATAAGACCGGGTCTTATATTAATTTTTGCTCCAAAAGACGCATTAGGATTTATTTTCTGGTTAGGTCTAATTTTGGGGGGAAATACGGTACTAAATGCATCCATCTGGCTGGCAATCTTAACTGAGGCTTATTTTGGGGTTAGGGCATATATTACGAGCATCCTGAAAAATCACGCTAGGATTTATTTTCCGCTTGGGTCTTATTTTCGGGGAAACAGGGTATCTAAAAAATCTCCACATCTAATCTTGATTATGAATCAAGTTCAAGAGAACGATCGCCTTTGTTCCTTTTCAGTAATTTTGGAAAAGCCAGCCCCTGTTTTAGCCAGGTATCAGTGTTAACTAAATCCTGCTTCCTTTGTGCCTTTTCAAAACGTGGGATTGGAAAAAGATCGTTGAAAGCAGGCAGAAGAAAGTTGGATTCCCCAGAAGAGGGCTCCAAAATAATAAAAGAAGAGCCTGGAAGGAGGAGCTGTTCTAATCCAGGAGTCTGATAGGAACTTTTGCAAAATGTTTCAGTAAGAGTGACGAGAACTCGAGACCCCCTGACAAATTAGCGTTAGAACTAATTTGGCCAGTTTCTCATCTCCAGGTGGCCCCTCAGCCTGAAACTCCCTTCCCTGGATGCCCCAAGCAAGCACTTAGGTGGCTTAATATTTCATTTAGGGCTTTGGGGGACTAATCGATTACAACAGGATGGCAATGATAAGACCCCTCCCCAGATGTTCTTACCTTCTTGCTCTCTGGGTCAAATAATTTAATTATTTTCCTTCCTTCCCTCTTCCTTCCTTCATCTTTCTTTCTCTTTGAGTTTCTTTTTTCTTTTCTCCCTTCTCTTTCCTTCTTTCCTTACCCTTCCTCCTCCTTCCTTCCTCTTTTCTTTCTTTCTTTTTCTCACTTCTTTTTCCTTCCCTTTCTCCTCCCTACTCCTTCCCTTTCTCTCTCTCTTTCTTTCTTTCTTTCTTTCTTTCTTTCTTTTCTTTCTTTTTCTTCCTTCCAGTCTCTGTCTGTCTTGCTTTCTCTTTCTTTCTTTTCTCCCTTCTTTTTCCTTCCCTTTCCCCTCCCTACTCCTTCCTTCCTTCTCTTTCTCTTTTTCTTCCTTCCTTTCTTCATCTCTCTCTTTCTTTCTCTTCCTTCCTTCCTTCCTTCCTTTTCTTTTCTTCTTTTTCTTTTTTCCCAGGTTTACCAAATTTATTTATTTTATTTTATTTATTTAATTTGATTTATATGCCGCCCTTCTCTGGAGACTCAGGGTGGCTTACAGTGCGTTAAGCAATAGCCTTCATACTTTTGTATATTTTTTTATACAAAATCAGCTTATTGCCCCCACAAACGGGGTCCTCAATTTACCTACCTTAGAAAGGATGGAAGGCTGAGTCAACCTTGAGCCTGGCAAGATTCGAACTTACTTTAATTGCAGACAGCTGGTGTTAAATTACAGTGCTTTAGTCTGCAGAGCTATCCAGGCTCCTGGATATTGACTTTAGCAATGGTATGTTATGAATTACTACTGCAAATTACTAGTTCAAAATTTCCCTGTGTCATAATGAATCAGCTTAGGAGGTAAACATAGTAATGTATGTTTACAATATTCTACACCAAAATGAGATTTACTTACTTACAGCCCTAATCTGTTGTATAATAAAATAACAAGAGTTGGAAGGGATCTAAGAGGTTTTCCAGTCCAATCCTCTGCTCAGATAGGAAACCCTATACCATTTCACACAAATGCTTTTTTTCCAATCTCTTCTTAAAATCTTCCAACTGATGGAAGGCAACTTCTGGAGGCAAGTCGTTCCACTGATTAATTGTTTTCACTGTCAGGAAATTCCTCCTTAGTTCTACGTTGCTTCTCTCCTTGATTAGTTTCCATCCATTTAGCAAATACAGCTGTGTCATTTTATGGCTTACAATGGTTGTAAGTCGAGGACTACCTGTAACAGAGACAAATTGCAAACATTTTTCGAAATAACCATTCCAACCTGCTGTTTCTTAAGATTGCCTGAGATTACCGTCAATGTAGGTGAATTCCTCATTCTTTTGCCCAGTAACATTGTAAAATCCCCAAAGATATCTTGCCTTATTTTGCAACGATGGAAGCAAGCTTCCTGGGCCAATAAAAAGGAAGAGAACATTTCAGCACCTTTGTAAGAACTGGCAGGTCTGCTTCGCAAGTTTGCATAATGCTCAGAATGAAGTAAGCGGAGCTCTGGATCTGGTACAATATTTGCCTTCTTTTCATTCCTGGCTCTGTCTTGGCTGCTCCAGGAACTAACTCCACCAGGTAGACAAGAGATAAAGCACAACTCCCAATAACAAATCCTGCCAATTCTGCACGGGGAAAAAAGGAGATTTTCTGTGCCAAGGCACTAATAATATTTCTTTCTTTAAATTTTTTTTTTATTAAAAAAAATTAAATACAAATAATACAGACATAGCAGAAGTGGGTTTCAGCAGGTTCTGAGCAGTTCTGGAGAACCGGTAGCGGAAATTTTGAGTAGTTCGGAGAACCGGTAGTAAAAATTCTGACTGGCCCTGCCCCCATCTATTCTCTGCCTCCCGAGTCCCAGCTGATCGGGAGGAAATGGGGATTTTGCAGTAACCTTCACCTGGATTGGGGAGGGAATGGATATTTTACAGTATCCTTCCCCAGCGACGCCCACCAAGCCACACCCACCAAGCCATGCCACACCCACCAAGCCACGCCCACAGAACAGGTAGTAAAAAATTTGAAACCCACCACTCAGACATATCGGGGGGGGGGGTTCTACTTACTTTTACCACTGGTTCGCAACGGGATCGTGTGCCTTGCTTCTGCGCATGCGCAGATCGCTGATGATGACATCCTGGGTGGTGGGCGGGGCCTCCCACCGGATTTACTACCGGTTCTTGCGAACTGGTCCGAACCGGGGACAACCCACCCTTTGCCTTCCACCAACACTGATTTTATAAAATCCCCCCATATTTTATTATAATTCTTTGCTTTGATCATCCCTTTTTTAAATTTAATTTCTGTTGTTAATTTATCATTTGTTGCCATACTCCAAATTTCATTATACCACTCATTTCTTTGAATATCGCAATTTCGTCAGCAATATTTAGCCATCACTAATCTAGCTGCCATCATCAAATTTACAACCAATTCCTTTTTTATTTCATTTATATCCCGTTTTTCCACCAGCAACAGTAATTGCAATTCTGGGTGACATGTCTAAATTTACATACAAAAGTGCTCTAATTTCTCTAAACACCATGTCCCATATTTTTTTGTGCACTATCACAATCCACTAAGAATATTTCTTCATAGGCAGCCCTTTCACTTACGACCACAACCGACCCCAATATTTCCGTTGCTAAACAAGACCGTTGTGAAATGTGCGTCGCCTATTTTATGACCTACCTTGCCACAGTTGTTGTGAAACGCTGCAGTTGTTAAATTGGTAACAGGGTTGTTAAGTGAATCTGGCTTCCCTGCTAATTTTGCTTGTCAGAAGGTCGTAAAAGGGGAATCATATGATCCCAGGGACGCTGCAACCGTCATAAATAGGAGCCAGTTGCCAAGTGTCTGAATTTTGATCACGTGACCACGAGGATATTGCAATGGTCTTAAGTGTGAAAAACAGATTAGATTAGATTAACAGAGTTGGAAGGGACCTTGTAGGTCATCTAGTCCAACCCTCTGCCCAAGCAGGAGACCCTACACCATTTCTGACAATGGCAGTCCAATCTTTTCTTGAAAGACTCAAGTGGTGAAGCTCCCACAACTTCTGAAGGCAACTCCTCTTCCATTGATTCACTGTTCTAACTGTCAGGAAATTTCTCCTTAGTTCTAAGTTGCTTCTCTCCTTGATTAGTTTCCACCCATTGCTTCTTCTCCTGCCCTCAGGTGCTTTGGAGAATAGCTTGACCCCCTCTTCTTTGTGGCAGCCCCTGAGATATTGGAACACTGCTATCATGTCACCCTTAGTCCTTCTTTTCATTAAATTAGACACACCCAGTTTCTGCAACTGTTCTTCATACATTTTAGCCACCGGTCCCCTAATCATCTTTGTTGCTCTTTTCTGCACTTTTTCTAGAGACTCAACATCTTTTTTACATCGTGGCGACCAAAACTGGATGCAGTACTCTATGTGTGGTCTTACTAAGGCTTTATAGAGTGGTATTAGTACCTCACTTGATCTTGACTGTATCCCTCTGTTAATGCAATTTAAGATTGCATTGGCTTTTTTGGCTGCCGCCATACACTGTTGGCTCATATTTAACTGGCTGTCCACTGACAGTAATAAGTCACTTTTTTCAGTGCTGTTGTAACTTTGGTCGCTAAATGAATGATTGTAAGTCAAGGACTATCTGTATCGTCCTTCTGGCTACACAAACCTTACTGACAGTCACAAATAGTTTAAATGTGGAGTTTAAATACATGCCAGTTGCCAAGTGCTGAAATTTTTATCACATGATTGTAAGGATGCTGAAATGATCATAAGTGCGAGAATCAGCTGTAAGTCACTTTTTTCAGTGCCGTTGAAATTTTGAGCAGTTGCAAGCGAATGGTTGTAAGCCAAGAACTAGCTGGACATATGGTTGTAAGCAGTGGTGGAATTCAAGTAATTTAACAACCAGTTCTCTGCCTTAATGATTTCTTCCAACAACCAGTTGGTTAAACTGCTCAGAAAGTTAACAACCGGTTCTCCCGAAGTGGTGCAAACTGACTGAATCCCACCACTCGTTGTAAACTGAGAACTAGCTGAATAAATGGGTTTAAGCGAGAACTAGCGGTATTTCCCCGAAGGAAGGTTAATACATACATACATACATACATACATACATACATACATATATATATATATATTACTTCAAATAAAAGTTTCTATTAAATATAGGAAGCTTTTCTTAGCCTTTTTTCCCCCCTCCTGGCTAATCTCTCTTTGGTTGTTTGTTCTTAAATCAGGGCCACTTACCTTTTGAGGATATGTTTGTTGCCAAAAAGTATGCCAGCAAAACATACGTCAATTTATGGTATATGATGGATTGTTCTTACTTCAGGGCACTTTATACTTCCTGAATGAAAGGCTAACAAATTTGCTTGATTAGTGTCCATTTGTGTTTACTGTTACCCCGGGACACACCTTCCTTTATCGCTCATAGTTTTTGAACTGAGTCACTTGGCTAGAAAGCCACAATACTGACCTGTTTTTCTTAAAATGATCACTACCCTGATCAGCTTAGATAACTCCCTGGACTGAAAACACCAGTCAATTAGTGCATAGATTTCCTGGTCATTTCAAATATGCAACCAGCAATCAGAGGGGGAAAAAAAAATGTTTTTCAGTGGTTGTACTAGTTTTGCTTTCCCGTATCGCATGTTTACCGGATGTGTTGGACTACAATACCAAACATGCTCGATCTGCATGGATAACGGGTAGAAAAAGTAGCCTTGAAAAGTAGAAAGAACAGCCACAGCCAAGACAACACATAGATTAATGAAATATAAGCCTGGGATAAAATTGTAGCCTGAATACAGGCAGTCCTTGTCTTAGGTCCACAATTAAGCTAAAAATTTGTAGGAAGTTAGCACCCACCCATTTCCTGGAAGAGTGAAATATTTTAGGAAATATGAAAAAGGCAGAATATTATATTTCCCTGGGATAAGCATGTTTTGAAGCAGCTCCCATCTTCCTGCCCCCACCTTTTGTCAATGGGCCATTAAGGCTTGGGCCAGTCTATTCTACATAACAAAGATCTACCTCCTTCAGGCAGAGCCATAGTAGGAATTGCCAAAAATCCAACAAAGATAGGATTAGCCCTCTACACACTAGCAGCAGAAACTCACCACATGTGACCTGGGAAGCATGTGACCTGGGAAACACATGTGACCATCAGCCAGCAAGGCTAGCTAAGACCCCCACCCCCCTGGGAGTCTGACAACCAATCAGAATACTCTTTCGGGGCCCCAAGAAATGCAGAGCCAGAGAGAGCATAAAAACCCAAGGATTTACTGTATCTGCCCCCTTTTTCTGTTCAGGAACTCAAGCCATGTGATCCTGTCCACCATTAAACCATCTTTCCAAGCAGTCTCCATGTTTCCAGTGTCTGTTTCCCCACTTGGAGCAGAACCCAGAAGGATATTTCTTCCAACAAATTCGAGGGCTTGTAAAATGTTTGGTTATTTCTTATCATCCTTTTTCATCATCTGAAATATCATACAAGTTGGATTCTTTGCTGATTCTTTGCCAGTTTTGGAATTAATTCAGCTGCACAAGGGTGCTTAGATTTTGTGCAATTATTTCACTCACACACACACAAAATCATTGCTTTATCTTCCAGCACTTAAGCATTAAATTCTCTGCCGATGGGGGTGGTGTTACAAATTCGAAGTAACGTCGGTGCTGAAAGTAAAGACTTACAACAGGTCCTCACACTTACGACCATTGCAGCATCCCCGGGATCGAAATTTGGGCGCTTGGCAACCAGCATGTTTTTACAACGGTTGGAGCATTTCAGCTTAACGTGGTTGCCATGTGCAACTTTGCATGCTGTCAGGATTCATTTAATGTCAAAAGAAAGTTGTAAAATTGGATGCAATTCACTTGTCAACCACATGGCTTAGCAATGAAAATTCCGGTCCCAATTGCGGTCATATGTCAAGGATTACTTGTGTAGGATCTCTTCCTTGAGCAGGGGGCTGGACTAGAAGACCTTCAAGGTCCCTTCCAGCTCTATTCTGATTCTATTTCTTTTCCTAGTTGTGCAAATTATGATTGGTCAGGATTCAGCAATTATATCTACTGAAGAATTTTGATATCAGTGAAAAGGATGACTTGTGAGCTTGGTTATTTTCTTGCAGACGTTTCATTACCCATACTAGGTAACATTATCAGTGTTAGCAGAGAGTGGGGTTTGCTTTCCCTACCAGCACTGATGATGTAACCTAGTTGGGTAATGCAACGTCTGCAAGAAAACAACTAAGCTCAGAGAGCAGCCAAGGACCTTCCATTTTGACCCCGAGCCATAAATATTCTCCTTTATTGAAAAGGATGCACCGAGCACTTGCTTATCTTGGCTTGGCAATGAAACCGTTGGATGGGTAGCTTCCAGAATTTGCCAGGGCCTGTAAACTAGATTGTATTGTAAAAGAATGAGCTCGGCTTGCCTTGAACCCACAGCTTATAAAATGAAGACTTGTTGGCAGGAAAGCTGAGCTTCTGAGGAAAGGGTGCCTGCCAATATCCGTGCGCAATGCAAAACAGATATTCAAGATAAAGATGCAAAACAAACACCCGGGAGACCCAAAAAAAACCATGTATTTCTTTGAATTCTTATTGATACAACACTCTGTAATCACCTTCATGGGTAATTTCTTTTTTTAAAGCAGCTAAGATAAGTGGCAGCAAAATGAAGCAATTAAAACCAGAATGGATAAACTGGATGGATCTTGGAGAGCAGCCTGGAAACAATAAAGAACTTTTTGGAAAGATCTCCTATGCAGATTTTTGGGGTTGTGAGCATGTGGTGGGTGTCATCCCGATAAGTCAGTCTCTCTCTCTCTCCCCCTCCTTCCCTCCCTCCTCTCCCCCTGTATGCCTACATGTCTGTCAATCTGTTTATCCATCCATCTCAAAAACAATTGTCAGTAAAAAATGGAATTCTTTTCATCCAGTTGCCTGGGTGATTTTAAAGAATTGCAAAATAACAAGAGTTGGAAGGGACTGTAAGAAGTTAGCATCCACCCCTTTCCTAGAGGAATGAAATATTTTGGGAAATATTAAAAAGGCAGAATATTATGTTTCCCTGGATGAGAAATGGAGAAGCATGTTTTAAGGACGAAGCAGCTCCCATCTTCCTGCCCCTACCCTTTGTCAAGGGGCCAGAGGCAGAAACTCAATCTTTGTCAATGGACCATCATCTGCAACACAATGGGACCCATTTAGCAACAGAAACTCACCACATGGCACCTGGGAAGATTACATCAGCCAGCAAGGCTAGCTAAGACCCCCATCCCCTGGGAGTTTGACAACCAATCAGGATACTCTCTTTCGGGGGCCCTGGAAATTCAAAGCCAGAGAGAGCATAAAACCTGAGGACTCAATGCCTCTCGCCCCTTTTTCTGTTCAGGAACTCAAACCATGTGATCCTGTCCACCATTAAACCATCTTTCCAAGCAGTCTCCATGTTTCCAGTGTCTTTTTCCCCACTTGGAGCTGAACCCAGAAGGATATTTCTTCTAACAGGACCTCGTAGGTGATCTTGCCCAAGCAAGATCCTTTACAAGAGATCCTTTACAAACACCTGTCCAGCTCCAGTGATGGAGCTTCTGAAGACAAGCTGTTTCACTGATTAATTGTTCTAACTGTCAGAAATTTCTACTGAATTCTAGGTTGGATATCTCCTTCCATAAGTTTTCGTTTTTCTTGTCTTGCCTTCAGGTGCCTTCCTTCCCTATGATTCTATGATACCTCAAGACAAGGCAGAGCAGAAAGCTACAAAAACCCTCAGGAGAATCTTCCATTGATTCATTGCATTCTGTTGTGGCCTGTACACGGCCTGTGCAGATTGTAGCTGATTCCGACAACGAGGAGACTGGTGTGGTGCTACGCCAGCAGCCTGTGCAGCTGGCGCTTGAGTCGGACAGTGAGGAGGCTGGAGAAGATGTGGTGCCAGAAGCAGGGATTCAGCCAGGGCCTTCAGAACCTCCAGAAGCTCCTTTAAGTGAAGAGGACGAAGAGGAGGAGTCTCTTCTCGATGCACGGTGCGCAGAGCTGCCAAAAGGCAGGAGTGGCTCCTCAGGAGGAGGTCTCCTCGAGAGTAAGGCTTGGGGGCTAATTGGCCACTCCCTTAGCCTATTTAAGGAGGAACGCCACTTGCAGCAAACTGTAGGGAACAACTTTAGTTCACTCTCCTTCGCGTCTGCAAAATTGCTTCTGGGCTTTCTGCCAACTCTAGTAAGACTGTGATTCCCTTATCTTAAAATTCCGGTAGGCTGTTAAGACAGTTCATTAACAGCCTTTGAATGATAAAGACTAAGTTATTTGAGTAAAATAAGCTTTGTAGAGCGTTTGTGTGTGCTGCGTTCTTTGGGGTCCGTAGCTGGGGAAGAACACGTGCTCGTTTGATCATGAGCTTTTCATGAAGAACTTTTAAGTTAAATTTCTCTTAACTTCTGGTGCAAGCATACCATGGAGAAGAGTAGGAAGGCTTCTGCTTCTATGGATTTCTCTTATACGGGTAATCCTCAACTTACAACCGTATTTCCTTTGCTAAGCAAGACAGTGGTTGAGTGAGTTTTGCCCCATGTTACAACCTTTCTTTCTCGCCACGGTTGCTAAGTGAATCACTGCAGTTGTTAAGCGAACCTAGTTTCCCCCATTGACTTTGCTTGTCAGAAGGTCGCAAAACGGGAATCATATTACTTCGGGACACTGCAATCATCATTAAAGGCATGCCATCTGCGAAGCGTCCGAATTTTGATCGCATGGCTATGAGAATGCTGCGTAAGCGTGAAAACCGCTTATTGTTTTCTCCAGGGCTGTTGTCACTTTGAACGGTCATTAAACGAATGACTGTAAGTCAAGGACTACCAGCGTGGTGTGGAAAAACGGGAGGGTCACTCCCACATTGCCTCTTTGGAGTGCCCTTGCATGCAACAAACATACGATGAACGGTTGCAGAAACTGGGCATGGCTAGTCTAGTGAAGAGAAGGACCAGGGGAGACATGATAGCAGTGGTCCAGTATTTGAGGGGCTGCCACAGAGAGGAGGAAGGGGGTCAAGCTATTTTCTAAAGCACCTGAAGGCCAAACAAGGAATAATGGATGGAAACTGATCAAGGAGAGAGTCAACCTGGAAATAAGGAGAAATTGTCTTTCAGTGAGAACAATCAACCAGTGAGAACAATCAACCCAAGGAACAGAAGTTGCCTTCAGAAGTTGTGGGAGCTTTATCACTGGAAGCTTTCAAGAAGGAAGCTGGAAGCTATCAGGAGCCTTGATAGTACAGTGGTTTAATGCACCCTGTTATTAACACAGCTGCCTGCAATTTCTGCTGGTTCGAATCTCTCCAAGGCTCAAGGTTGACTCAGCCTTCCATCCTTTCTAAGGTAGGTGAAATGAGGACCCAGTTTGTGGGGGCAATAAGCTGACTTTGTATAAAAATATACAAAAGTATGAAGGCTATTGCTTAACGCATTGTAAGCCGCCCTGAATCTCCGGAGAAGGGCGGCATATAAATAAAATTAAAAAAAAAAAAAAGAGAGAGAGAGACTGGACTGCTATCTGTCAGAAATGGTGTGGGGCAGTGATGGCGAACATTTTTGGCACCGAGTGCCCAAACCTGAACGCACGTGCATGCGCCGGAAACCCAAAAACCAGATGGCTGGTGCGCACATGCCTTTTTTGGGCTGTTTTTGGGACCGTTTTCAGGCCATTTTTCAGGATGTTTTGGGGGCGTTTTTCGAGCCAAAAACAGCCCGAAAAACAGCCTGAAAATGGCCTAGGAAACGGCCTGAAAAACAACCCAAAAGAGGGCCGAAAAACAGCCTGATTTTGGGCTGTTTTCCGAGCCATTTCAAGGCTGTTTTCTGGTGCTCTGGTTCCCACAAAGACCAGCTGATTGGCGCGTTGGAAACCAGAAGAGTAGCTGGTGATGGTGCCATAGGTTTGCCATCACGGGTGAAGGGTCTTGCTTGGGCGGTGGGTTGGAGTAGATGACCTACAAGGTCCCTCCCAACTCTGTTCAATCTGTATTATAATCTGTATTTTAATCATCCTTAAATAGATTGCAGGTCAGACAAAGGCCAGTTGTTGCCCCAAGTACAAGCCAACAATGGTGCCCTTTGCCTCTTCCATTGCTCAACCGACAAGGCTTAAGACACAACAAGTGCTGTTCACGGACTTTGAGTGTGTCAATGAAAGAGTGAAGGGCATGATAGCAACTTTTCCTTTGATGCCCTAAACAGAGTGTTTGTTTTCCTTAATGGTTAATCCAGGGCCTGATCTATAGGCTCACACGTGGATTGCCATCACACAACATCTTTATGTTGTTTGTTTAAATGGTCCCTTTCTCTGGCTTTGAGTCATACATTCCTGACCAAACACCTGGATTTGTGTAATCTTGCAAACCACAAAAAAAAAAAAAACCAACAGCCACCGAACTTAAAACTAATAACACCCTGCAGATATTTGGGCGATTGTGACTACTGGATTTGCAACTGAGCAGTTTGGTTCCTATGGCTTGAAAAAGAAAATATTTTTCTCTGCAATGAAACCTCCAGATGGAAGGGATGAAAACAGACAAAGAGGTTTCGCACTCGTGACTTCTCTTGGTACAGAATTAATCTTCTCACCATTCCTATCACCCATCTCCTCCCACTTATGCCTGTATGACTGTAACTTTGTTGTTTGTATTCTTACGATTTATATTGTTTCCTAGTATGATTTGATTGCTTATTTGTTCCCTATGACTATCATTAAGTGTTGTACCTTATGATTCTTGACGAATGTATCTTTTCTTTTATGTACACTAAGAGTTTATGCACCAAAGACAAATTGCTTGTGTGTCCAATCACACTTGGCCAATAAAAAATTCAATTCTATTCTATTCTGTTCCGTTCCGTTCCATTCCATTCCATTCTACAGGTAGAGAACCATCCGTTCAGCGATCGTTTGTTGTTACAGTGGCACTGAAAAAAGCCACAACTAGCCCTTGCACATTTCAAATATAGCGACATCCCCACAGTCAAAATTCAAATACAGGTAATCCTCGACTTACAAACAGTTCGTTTAGTGACTGTGCCGTTTCAACCACACTAAAAAAAGTGACTTACGACAGTTTTTCACCGTTATGACCTTTGCGGCATCCCACATAATCATGTGATCAAAATTTAGACGCTTGGCAACTGGTTCGTATTTATGACGGTTGCAACGTCCCCGGGGTCACGTGATCCCCCTTTTGCGACCTTCTGATAAGCAAAATAAATAAATAAAAGCCAGATTCACCTAACAAACTGGGTGACTCACTTTACAAACTTATCAATTCTTGGGAGTTGAAATCCACAGGTCTTAAAAGTTGGCAACTTTGGAGAGCCCCGATTTAGGATTTGGAGAACCCGCAGCTGTTCAGACAAACCTTCCTTGGTAGATGTCTATGGAAATTCTCAGCCATCCAGGTCACGGTTGACCCAAAGGTGCTTTTTTTTCAGGAGGCAACTGGACTTTTCTTCATTTTTTCTTTGAAGACGTTTCGCTTCTCATCCAAGAAGCTTCTTCAGCTCTGACTGGATGGTGGGGAATGGAAGGGTTTATACTCCTTGCAGACTCCTTGCAAAATGACCAGCTGTCTGCAAGGAGTATAAATCCTTTCATTCCCCGCCATCCAATCAGAGCTGAAGAAGCTCCTTGGATGAGAAGCAAAACCTCTTCAAAGAAAAAATCAGAAAGTCCGGTTGCCTCTTGAAACAGCAGTTGTCCTCTGGGACCACTGAGGACATAGTGGCAAATCTCCCAAGTGGCTTCAACGTCTCTCTAAAAGGATGCAAATGACCAAGGAATATAAATCCTTCCATTCCCCCGCCATCCTGTCATAGCTGAAGAAGCTTCTTGGATGAGGAGCGAAACGTCTTCAAAGAAAAAAATAATAATAATAAAAATAAAAATTTGGTTAACAGAAATAACAGAAGAGGAAATAGAGTTTAAACCGGAAATTTTTTTATTAGGCATGATCCAAGAAAATATTAGGAGAGAAATAAAATATTTAATACTACATATAATTACGGCAGCCAGATTGGCACTAGCGCAACATTGGAAAACGGATCAATTGCCAACGGATCAACTAGTAATCCAGAAAATTTACAATTGTGCGGAAATGGATAAATTAACATTTTGAGTTAAAAGACAAGGTAGACTCAAAATATGGTATGGAATAGATGGTACGAATGGATAAATTTGTTTTGTTTTTTGTTTTGCTTTAATTTATATGCCGCCCTTCTCCGGAGACTCAGGGCAGCTTACAATGCGTTAAGCAATAGCCTTCATACTTTTGTATATTTATATAAAGTCAGCTTATTGCCCCCACAATCTGGGTCCTCATTTCACCTACCTTTGAAAGGATGGAAGGCTGAGTCAACCTTGAGCCTGGTGAGATTTGAACTTGCAATAATTGCAAGCAACAGATGTTACTAACAGTGCTTAGTCCACTGTACTACAGGCTCTGTAAAAAAAATAAATGTAAAAGTTTGTATGAAAATAAAATTAACAACCACCGTCAACAAGATAAATGATGTAATAAGTCACTATATATATGTGTGTGTGTGTGTGTGTGTGTTTTTTTCTTTTAGCCAGGTTTTTCCTATTTAACCAAGATTTTTCTGCAGAAAAATCTTGGTTATGTAGGAAAAACCTGGCTAAAAGAAAAACACACATAAAGCCTACCAAAAGTAAGAGAAAAGATATATATATATGTGTGTGTGTGTGTCTATGTAAGTTTTCATGGGTATATATGTGTGTACAGTTAATATTTCGGGTTTCACAATTACACGGGAAGAAACCCGAAATATTAACTGTACACACACACACACACACACACACACATATAGTTTGTGTAGTTTTGTATTGTTTTTTCTATTTTTATTGTATAGAAATGTATTTTGTATGTATTTGATATGATATTTTATCTTTTTCTGTTTAATAAAGTTTGTTTTTAAAATGAAAAAAAGAAAAAAGAAAAAAAAAGAGATTTTTTTGGATAGAGTTTTCAAGTGGGTGGGGGGCTTTTCCGAAGCACCTGCTCAAAAATAATTACCCCCTCAACCACCCCCTTCCTCTCGCCTTCTGGACCCAGCAGCTCCCCCACTTCTACCCCAAAACAGAACCGGCACCATTTGCCCGCCCCCCGCCCCGTCAAACCTTTCACGGACCGACGGGATTCCCTCCCTCCCTCCCTTTTTTACCTCAGCCTCTACCGACCCCTCCTCGTCACACCAGAAAGCCGGACCTTGCCTGCCCTGGCTCCTCCTTTCTCCCTCGTCGTCCTCCTCCTCCTCCTCCTGCCGGGGCCCCGTGACGCTCCTGGCTGTAACACGAGGGCTGGCGGGGTGGGAAATGGGATCCGGGAGGAGGGGTCGAGGCTAAAGGGGGACGGCCCCGCAGCGCCCAGCCGCGGCTTTAAACCTCGCACTGGGGAGAAGGGGGGGCGGGAAACGGGACGGACGGACGGACGGGCGACTTTCTCCAGGCTTTTTTTTTTGCAATATCCACGCCGGCACCACAGGAGTATTAAATCAGGAGGAGGAGAAGAAGAGGAAGAAGAAGAAAAAAAGAGGGCTGGCCCCGCCGACCCCTCACAAAAGCCCACCCACCCAAGGCTCGGCAAAACCGGCAAGACGCTCGCTCGCCCGGCTGTCAGCCGGTCAACTCAACCCAAGCAAGGAACCCAAGCAAGAAACCCGCCTCGCGCGCGCCTTCGCGGCGCTTTGGCCGAGCCCGGCTTTTGAGGAGGGTCTCCCCGCTCGCTCGCTCGAGCGCGCGCCCTCAGCCGGCCAAGGGGGTCGCGTGAGGAGAAGAAGGAGGAGGAGGAGGAGGAGGAAGGTCGTCTTCGGGGAAGCCTAGCCGCCTCCGCGGCTCTCGCTCCTCTCAGCCCCGCGCGTCAGCCCGGATTTCCGAAAAGTTGCCAAAGAAGCGAGAAAGAGAGGAAAAAAAAAAAAAAAAAGAGTCAACGAAGAAAGAACCCGAAGAGCTTCGGCTTTTTCCGCTCCGCTTTGCCGCCCCCTCTCCCCCCCCCCCACAACCTCGTGCCGGACCACCTCGGGCTCTTCGTTTCGCTTCTGCCGCTCCGAAACAGCCGCCAAGCTGGACGACCGGCGGAAAATCGACCCCAGGAGGTGAGGCTTTATTTATTTTATTTTTTTTTGGCTTCGGAGGGTTTAGGAGTTGTGGGGGGTGGCTTCGTCTTTTCTCTCCTTGACCCGTCCGAGGTCTCGACGCTAGCTGAGAGGAGAGAGTGTTATGGGTGGGGGTGAGGGGGGGGCTTGACCCGGCTTCACACGACACCAAACACGTGTCGTGTGAAGGCGGCCAAGCGGGCGCTTTTCTCCTCAGCTTTCTTTCCCCCCCCCTTCATTCCCACCCGCTTGCTTGCTTTTTTTTTGCTTTAATTTATATGCCGCCCTTCTCCGGAGACTCAGGGCGGCTTACAATGCGTTAAACAATAGCCTTCATACTTTTTTGTATATTTATACAAAGTCAGCTTATTGCCCCCACAACTGGGTCCTCAATTTACCTACCTTTGAAAGGATGGAAGGCTGAGTCAACCTTGAGCCTGGAGAGATTCGAACTTGCAGTAATTGCAGACAGCTGGTGTTAATCACAGTGCTTCAGTCCACTGGACTATAGGCTCTTTTCTCGCGTGGAGGACCAGGTCTCCTGCTTCATGCCCAGGTTGCTTTTTTTTTCTTTCCCCTACTTCTCCCGACAACCCTGTGAGGTGGGAAAACCGAGAAGGAAATCGGAATCGGCATCGAGCTGGAAAAAGGGACCTTAGAGGTCTTCTAGTCCAGCCTTCCTCCTTCCTTCATCAAGCGGAAGATGCTCTATCAGAGGTCACCAACCTTTTCAGATCTCAAGGGATCACTAAAAGAGCCTTGGCAGTACAGTGGACTAATGCACTGTTATTAACATCTGCTGCTTGCAATTACTGCAAGTTCAAATCCCACCAGGCTCAAGGTTGACTCAGCCTTCCATCCTTTCTAAGATAGGTAAATTGAGGACCCAGATTGTGGGGGCAATAAGCTGACTTTGTGTAAATATACAAAAGGATGAAGGCTATTGCTTAACGCATTGTAAGCTGCCCTGTCTCCGGAGAAGGGCGGCATATAAATTAAAGCAAAATAAATAAATAAATCATAATTTTAAATCCCGTGGACCACTAATATGAATTTTTTTAAAAAAAGATAAATGGTATTTAGTGCCGTATAATAATGCAAACAAGTTTTTCTGCGGACCGCCAAAATTTTTTTGCAGACCACCTGTTGGTAACCGCTACCCTATATCACCGCTGCCCTTATGGATATATGTGTTTTATTGTGGCTGTGCACTGCCCTGAGTCCCTCGGGAGAAGGGCAGTATAAAAATTTAAATAATAAAATAATAATAAAAAAATAAATTTCAGAGGCTACCATATCGTAGCTGCCAAACCCCAAGCAGTTACCAGATGGTAGGTAGCCTAGTGTCAGATCCTTAGCTGCCAATCTAATGATTGTTTGCGATCAGGTTCCAGTAGCTGTGAATCCATCAGAAATCAGAATACAGCTGGAAGGGACCTTGGAGATCTTCTAGTCCAGCCCCCCACTCAAGCAGGAGAATCTATACCATCTCAGACAAGTGGCTGTCCAGTCTCTTCTTAAAAACCTCCACTGATGGAGCACCCACAACTTCTGGTGGCCAGCTGTTCCACTGGTGAATTGTCCTCCCTGTTTGGAAGTTTCTCCTTAATTCCAGGTTGCTTCTCTCCTTGATTAGTTTCCATCCATTGTTTCTTGTCCTGCCTTCTGGTCCTTTGGAAAATAAGTTGACCCCCTCTTCTTAGTGGCAGCCCCTCAAATACTGGAAGACTGCTATCATGTCCCCCCTAATTCTTCTTTTCTCTAGACTAGCCAAACTCAAATCCTGCACCTGTTCTTCATATGTTTTAGCCTCCAGGCCCTTAGTCATCTTAATTGCTCTTCTTTGCATTTTCCCCCAAAGTCTCAACATCTTTTTTTTTTGTGATGTGACCAAAAATGAATGCAGGTGCCGGCAGGTGCTGAGTTGGGGGTTTCCATCCACACCTGTTGTTTGAGCCTCTGCAGAAGGTGCCTGCTGGCGCCACATTCACACAACACATTCAGCCAAGTTGGGACTGTGACCTGTCAGCTCCAGTTCGCACAGCTTGCTTCTCTCGGTTGGCGTTGACCTCGGTTGGGTTTCATGTTGGGTGGCTTAGGGTTAAGGTGTGAGTCGTATAGGACGAGAGCCTGGAAGCCGGATTGGTTAGTAATCTGGTTTAAATTGGTTGTAGGAATGCAGCCCCCGGGTTTTGCATGCTGGGAGTTTGCTGTCCATGGGTACTTCAGGTAGGGGATAAGGGGTTGTCGGAGTTCATTTCCTTCCACCTGAAGGCGAATGGCTTGGGAAATCATGCTTTCTACTTTGCTTCTTGCCGTCGGCTGTAGTTGTGGGTTCTTGTGATGCAAGAACTCTTGAAACATGTTTGGAGAAAGGCGTGGGAAAAGATGACAGGGAAAGTTTGCAGTGTCTTTAGAGTAGGAGGAAGCTGGGACTGGAAGAAGGGGCTACTGCCAGGGGTATATATGGGGTGCAAGATCAAATTAGCGTAGTGGGAAAAAGTAAGTGGGACTGGAACTTGGGAGAAAAGTTGAAATTTCTTTTACCAACGGGAATAGATTCAAATGGGAACAGTGGTATAAGTTGCAAAAAGACTGACATATTTGGTGCTACTCTTTGGAAAAGATGCGTGGGGGAAAATCAGATTGACATTTGAGCAGGGGAGAAGTCATGAGAATAAGAATCTAGAAATGAAAAGCTTCCTTCCTTCTTTCCTTCCTACCTTCCTACCTTCCTTCCTACCTTCCTTCCTTCCCTTCCCTTCCCTTCCCTTCCCTTCCCTTCCCTTCCCTTCCCTCCCTCCCTCCCTTCCCCCTCCCTCCCTCCCTCCTTCCCTCCCTCCCTCCCTCCCTCCCTTCCTTCCTTCCTTCCTTCCTTCCTTCCTTCCTTCCTTCCTTCCCTCCTTCCTTCCTTCCTTCCCATGAACTGAACACTTATAGGCAGAAATATTTGCTCCATTCTGTTTCTTTTCTCTGGCAAGTGTCCCCCTCAATTGTTTTCCCCCCCTCCTATGTGAGATGTACATATTACATTTTGTAGGAAAATTACATCACACTTAGGATTTTTTTTTTTTTAGTAGATGCATTATCAGTGGAAGTGATCCACCAGGTTGAAATCAGCCAGGAGAAATCAGCTGCCCCTGTAAACTTCGATTTGATCTTGAGATAGAAGATCCGTTAAGGTGTCAATAGCATATTGGATGGAGTTTATGTGTGCAGCTATGACTGGAGGAATTAATTATACAGCAGAGGGCTATTAACTATGAAGCTCATGCATCATGCTAAATCGTGTTTTGATTAATCATGTTTTTTGAGTAAGTTGTAGCTGGTTCACATCATAATGTACGATAATCAAAACTTAGTCATATTTTGGCTTGTTGTGATCTGTAAATCCAGACATCTTTTGGAAATCGGCACTAAAAGATACATACTTTACATCTTTCTCACAACTTGAGGTGTGGATAGAGTCTAAATGTTGACTCTGAGTAACTAAAGATAAAGCATTTTGGGGGAAAGCTATACAATCTAGAGCAGTGATGGCTAACCTTTTTGCCGTCGCATGCCAAAAGCGGCGGGAACGCGGGGGGTTTGCACGTGTGTGTACCCACCCACATGCATGAGTGACCCCCCCCGCTCCCTGCTTACCTTTACTACCGGTTCGCAATGGGATCGTGCTTCTGCGCATTCGCAGATCGCCGATGATGACATCTGGGTTGGTGGGTGGGGCTTCCCCCCGGCTTTACTACCAGTTCTTGCGAACCGGTCTGAACCGGGGACAACCCACCACTAGTGAGCACCTTGTGGGAGAAGGTTACTCTACATATTTCTTGTACTTCCGTTTAATTACAGCTCGATCTGTAAAGGAAGAACGAAAAGAATGTCTCCACACTCTTATCTCAGTTTTGCTTTAAAACCGAACTAAAGCTGCCTGGGCTATTATCCAGTTTGACTTTCAGGAACCGGATCATAATCTCCAAAGGATTAAATCCTGTGAGTAATTATGGCTCATTTCAGGAAACACCAGAGCAGTGCTGGAGAAAGTAACAAATAGCATGCTTTGATTCAATCAGAAATGGATGCATTTCTGCATGTATGAGTTCTGCTCTTGCAGGATTACTTAACTAGCTGGTTTTTTTGATAAGGCATTTGAGCCTCCGGGGAATTTACTCAAATGCCAACCGCAAGCCCTTTGCATGGATATGACACTTCATATAAATCTGTGTTATTCTCAGAACCTGTTTGACTGGCACTTGGGAGAAACAGGGCACAGGGATTGTGCATGGAGTTAGGTGGCATTGTTTGTTCTGAGTGCAAATGAGGCACACGTGAGAGACTCATTCATGATATGGAACCACCAAGTTTTTATTTATATTTCTACTTTTGTTATTTTTACAAATTAGGTGGCAAAACATACCTTCATCCTATTTTCCCCAGCAAAACAGCCCTGTAAAATGGGTTGGGCTGTGAGTGGCTCAGAATCACCCAGCTGTCTTTCAGGCCCAAGGCGGGACTGAAACTCACAGACTCCTGGTGATTGGCCCAAAATCACCTGGCTGTCTTTCATGCCTGAGGTGGGACTGGAACTCACATACTCCTAGTGAGTGGCCCAAAGTCACCTGGCTGTCTTTCATGCCTGAGGCGGGACTGGAACTCACAGACTCCTAGTGAGTGGCCCAAAGTCACCTGGCTGTCTTTCATGCCTAAGGCAGGACTGGAACTCACAGACTCCTGGTGATTGGTCGAAAGTCACCTGGCTATCTTTCATACCTAAGGTGGGACTGAAACTCATAGACCCCTGGTGATTGGTCCAAAGTCACCCATTAAGCTTTCATGCCTAAAACAGGACTAGAACTGATAAGAGAATATTTGTAGTTCAGGGCTGAATAGCAGTGTACTGATAATGTTACCTAGTGTGGTAATGAAACGTCTCCAAAAAAGCAACCAAGCTCAGAGTATCAAGTTCTTTGCAGTACTCACAATCTCCTGGTTTCTAGCCTGGTACCTTAATCACTAGACTTTAGGTTTTATTTTGAGGCATTTGAAGATCCTTCTTATCTGTCAGGACAACTTTGTCTATAGGGGCCACTGCTTAATGCAGAAAAAGTAGAGTGGTGGAACATACTTTCTCTGCCATTTCAGTGAAAGCTGGATGCATTTGTGTTCTAACAGAAGGGAAAGGGAACTGTGCCTAGATATACACCGGTTGCTCCAAGATACACCTAAATTAACTGATATACATCTCAGGTGTTACCATGTTGTGGTGACATCAGTGGCAAGGCCAACTTGTTGCCTGCATAGCTGAAGGTAACAGTACCGGGTGATCACTCATGCAGTCTTTATAAAACCGGGTTTTCCTGGCTTCGGCTGGTTTAGCTTGTGCGAAAAGTTAGACCAAGTCTGCTATTTTCTCTTCAGCGTTTGGTTTGTTTGACATGACATCTCCGGTTAACATTGTAAACCTGTTCCCATTTAGAAAGAACAAATGGAATGCAAACACATCAGCTGCCTTGGGTTGATTAAACTGACATCAGCTCTCCATTCTAGGAAGACCTGTTTCCGTAAGCCGCGTGAAATCCCTGCAATTTGTCACAAGGCTAACAAAATGTAGTTCGTGCAGTCTTTATACAAAACGCATTTCTTAACCTGCCCCTCTCTTTCCTTTCTTTGGAGATTCCTGTTACGTCCTTGGCTCTAAGCTAAGCCATCGTCACTACCCACTCAGCCTGCTGGTTTAACATTCTTTTGTTCTGTGTGTGTGTATGTGTGTCTCTCTCTCTTTTCCCCCACCCAAATCGTTGTAATATTGTAATAAGCCAATCCTTTGTTAGCCTGCCAAGCCCCTATTTTGGAATTTGTCCAAGGCTTCATTGGTCTGTGAGCTGAGAGGTAGCTCAATTTTTCCCATATTATTTCTTGATCGTGCAGTTAGATTTATTTCCACTTTCAATTAGGGTTTAGCTAACTGTTTTTTGCTTTGTGATTTTTCTGCCGTACCCTGTAGGGTTTATGGCATAGCGGACTTCGTGCTTTCAGTTGGAGTCATCTGAATTTCTGTGTTCATAATTGCATCTGCTCTTGATCTAAAGACTTATCTGCCATCTGCACTTTGGGGTTTCCTCCTGTGACTCCCATTAATCTAAATTACATTATGTTCTTGATATCAGCTAACTTATAAAGGTCAGTTCTTAAGGCCTTGACACTCTCTAGTGTGATCGAAGTGTGATCAAGAGGCAATCATTAGCCTCTACATTAGTCTAGGCAAGGTTGATTTTCAACTTTGATTTTCATCAAGAGTTGAATGCAGGAGGATAACACCCATTGCTTTATATTCTTTTTAAATACAAAATATTGAGACATAAAATACATCGATGGCGGAAATAAAATCCGCCATCTCTGATTCTGTGTAACTCTTATCTTCCTGATTGGCTTCTGGAAGATATATTCAGTTATCTTTGCCCGTATTTGTCTTTTTGCCTTTGGGTCTTTGGCATTACCAATATTTTCCCAGGGACATATATTGTTGATTTAAATGGTGGGCATTTGGTTAGCCCATGAGAAAGGCAAGGCTAGATGAATCACAAGTTGGAATTAAGATTTTCGGGAGAAATATCAACAACCTCAGATATGCAGATGATACCACTCTAATGGCAGAAAGCGAAGAGGAACTAAAGAGCCTCTTGATGCGGGTGAAGAAGGAGAGTGCAAAAGTTGGTTTGAAACTCAACATTAAGAAAACTAAGATCATGGCATCCGGCCCTCTCAATTCCTGGCAAATAGATGGGGAAGAAATGGAGGTAGTGACAGATTTTATTTTCCTGGGCTCCAAGATCACCGCAGATGGGGACTGCAGCCAAGAAATTAAAAGACGCTTGCTCCTGGGGAGGAAAGCTATGGCAAAGTTAGACAGCATACTAAAAAGCAGAGACATCACCCTGCCAACAAAAGAGCGTATAGTCAAGGCGATGGTTTTCCCAGTTGCAATGTATGGCTGTGAAAGTTGGACCATAAGGAAGTCTGAGCGCCAAAGAATGGAGGCCTTTGAACTCTGGTGCTGGAGAAGACTCCTGCGAGTCTCTTGGACTCAGAGGTGGGTTTCAGCAGGTTCTGACCAATTCTGGAGAACCGGTAGCGGAAATGGCCGGCCTCTGGCTGGCCCCAGATTGGGGTGGGAATCCTTCCTCCTGGAGTGGGGTGGGAATGGGGATTTTGCAGTATCCTTCCCCTGGAGTGGATTGGGAATGGAGATTTTGCAGTATCTTTCCCCTGGAGTGGGGTGGGAATGGAAATTTTGCAGTATCCTTCCCCTGGAGTGGGGTGGGAATGGAGATTTTGCAGTATCCTTCCCCCTGGAGTGGGGTGGGAATGGAGATTTTGCAGTATCCTTCCCCCTGGAGTGGGGTGGGAATGGGGATTTTGCAGTATTCTTCCCCTGCCACGCCCACCAAGCCACACCACGCCCACCAAGCCATGCCCATAGAACCGGTAGTAAAATAATTTGGATTTCACCACTGCTCCAGTGTCTTAACCATCTGTTGCAATTAAGACAGGCAGATGTTCAAGTCTACAGAATACAGATGAATAAACCATGTTGGATTATTTTCATTTTGGAACATAAAATGCAATATTTTTTAACCAACTTGTTATAGCCCTTAAATCAGGAGTGTCAAACTCGATTTCATTGAGGGCCGCATCAGGGTTGTGTTTGACCTCGGGGGGGGGGCGGGGTGGATGTGGCCAGGGTGGGCGTGGCCAGATGAACATCACTCGTGTAATGGAGGGCACCCGTGGTGGCCGGAGTGCTCTGCCAGCGAAAATGGGCTCCCGAGTTCCGTTTCCGGCTGCAGCGGCCTCCTGCAACCCTCTGCCAGTTAAAACGGAGCCCGGGAGGGCCACACACAGCCTTCCCGAGCTCCGTTTTCGCCGGCAGAGGCACTGCAGGCCGATTGTTCGTTGTTTCCAGAGCGGTCCCGCGGGCCAGATCTAAGCACCCCGTGGGCTGGATCCGGCCCCCGGGCCATGAGTTTGATACCCTTGCCGTAGATAGACATGGTCTCAGTCAGGGGTGGGTTCTAAATTTTTTTACTACCGGTTCTGTGGGTGTGGCTTATTTTGTGGGTGTGGCTTGGAGGTCATGTGACTAGGTGGGCGTGGCTAGCTGGTCAGAGTCATTTCTGGAAAGTTCCCGCACTTACGACCAGTCCTCGCACTTACGACCCGACTCATTTGTTTGTTTTTAACACTGATCAGCTGTAGGGTGGCCCTTTGAAGCCCCGCGGCAAGAGTTTAAACAGGTTTTTTCCCTCTAGTCATCAGCTGGGACTCAGGAGGCAGCAATAGATTGGGGGTGGGACCAAATAAAAGGTAAGAATAACGTGGGAGGGCGGGGGGGGAGAACCGGTTCGGTGACGTCATATTGTCACAGCTACCGGCTCGGCCGAACCGGACCGAACCGGGAGGAACCCACCACTGGTCTCAGTTCTCTCTAAGTTGAAAAGAGAAAATGAATCTTCACCCCTTTCTAAGGGAAAAAAATAACTTTATTGTCATTGTACATGTATACACAGTACAGCCATACAACGAAATTCACTTAACCCCCAAAGACCAGGTCCAACACACATAACAATCCGCAAACACCCCCCCCCACCACAATTCCCCACCCCTAAACCACCCAAACATCCACACAACAGACCAAGTAATGCTGTCCAAGAGCTCACTGATGATGGCCCTTTAGTTCATTGTGGAGTGCAATTATAGCTCTGGGATAAAAACTATTCAGAAAATGTCTGTGGTCCGAGTTTTAATCGTTCTGTATCTTCTGCCAAGAAGGCAACAGTCCAAAAAGATTGTAAGCAGGATGGGAAGAGTCTCTGAGAATGTTATGCAACTTCCTCAAACAGCGAGATGTGAAGATGTCGTCCAGGGCTGGTAGCTGGAGTCCGATGATATTCTGGGCAGTTTTAATGATTCTCTGTAGAGCTTTTTTTGTTCGCTACAGAGCTGCTCCCATACCATGCAAGAATGCCGTATGTCAGGACACTCTCAATGGTGCTGCGATAGTAGCACAGAAGTAGATTTATTTAAATATCTATTTAAATATTGCTTCCTTTACTTCTGATATAAATGTAGAAGTACAGTTACAAGAACTTCTCTTTCACAATATTTTTAAAGAAATGTTAAAGGTTGGGAAATTATTAATTTTTTGTGGGGGAAAAAAGTTCCCCTTTCATTTCCTGAAAATTTGCGTAGCAAATTTGAGTATTAACTTGTTGAACAAGATATGATCATTGCGTCATTTTCCCACACAAAGGTAAGATGTAGTGTAGTTGAAAGGGAGCAACAGACGGGCGAAACAGGAGACTGGAATCATAGCATGCATAGACAGCCAGAGTTATAAAAATACATCATACAGATAGTCCTTGATTTACAGCCATTTATTTAGTGACCATTCAAAGTTACAAATGGCCCTGAAAAAAAGTGAATTGTGATCACTTTTCACACTTAATGACCTGGTAGTCACATCATCAAAATTTGGACACTTAGCAAATGGCTCGTATTTACGACGGTTGCAATGTCCCAGGGTCATTTGATCCCGTTTTGCGACCTGACAAGCAAACTCAATGGGGAAGCCAGATTCACTTAACAGCCATGTTACTAACTTAACAACTACTCTGATTCACTTAGCAACTGTGGCAAGAAAGGTCATCCAATGGAGCAAAACCCACTTAACGACTGTCTTGCTTAGCAACATAAATTCTGTTTTCAATTTGTAGTCATAAATTGAGGATGATCCTTATGGGCATTATGTGTCAATGGAATTCATACATGATTTACAATATTTGTAAGCTGCTCAAATCAATTATGGGTGAGGATAACAAAGCAAAACGATGAACAATATAAAAACAATACCATTTCTATCCAAAATTAGTGTTCGTGATCTATTAGTTCAAGCCAAAACTCCTGGGGTTGCAGTAGTTAGAAGACCTCCAAGGTTCCTGTTAACTCTGTTATTCTGTATGCGGAGTTTGTTTGTTGCATGCAGAGATTAGAGGTGCACCGTATTTTTCTATCCTCAAAAAAAGTTGCTTTTGACCGTGGTTGAAAATTGGAATTGCCAGGAACACAACTGTTCAAAGTTAGAAAGAAAGCTGCCCACTTACCAGAGGATGTTGGCATACCCTCTTAAATTAAGCATGGCAGATCACAAAGTCGAAAACTATTCAGATGGTGGTCCCAAAGGTGCTTTTTCAAGAGGCAACTGAACTTCCTTGTTTTTCTTTGAAGACGTTTCGCTTCTCGTCCAAGAAGCTTCTTCAGCTCTGACTGGATGGTGGGGAATGGAAGAATTTATATTCCTTGCAGACAGCTAGTCATTTGCATCCTTTTTAGGGAGTCGTTGAGACCGCTTGGAAGTTTATCTGTGTCCTCCAAGTGCGTCAAATGAGGACCCAAATTGTTGGGGGGCATGAGGCTGACTCTGTAAACCTCTTAGAGAGGGCTGTAAAAGCACTGTGAAGCGGTATATAAATCTAAAGTGCTATTGCTATCGCTATGAACCTGGATGTTTGAGAATTTCCACAGATGGTTCTTTCTGTGCCTTGTTCGTCCTGTGTCCTTATAACTTGGTTACTTAATTAATCCCCTTCTCTGGGCTTGCATAACCTGAGCAAAAGAACTGGATTAGTACCACACATACATTATGCCATCAACTATATTAACACTAACCAAATTTAGCACGCTAGGGAAATGCAATTCATGAGGCTTTCATTGTTATGTAAATGAACCTCTTCCCGGTCACATTTACAGAGACTGTATTTGCTCTGTCCTTATCTTAAATACTTGAGAATTAGTGATGTGTTGGAGCAGCACGTGGGTGCTTATAGTAGTTGCTCTCTGAGTAGAGATTTTAAGAGCAGGGTGACCTTAACCTGTTTGTTGGCTACTGGAAAGAGAAACAGGGAGTTGCTTTCTTACAAGGATGTTGTGATAAGGAAAAAAAAAATATAAGACCTTTTGCTTTGATAAAAAAGTGCTGAAATGGGTACAATGCGGTGAATCAGAATCACAGAAGGGACCTTGGAGGTCTTCTAGTCCAACCCCTGCTCAATCAATACTGCATGGGATAAATATTAGAAAAAAGGACTTTTAACTAGGTCTTTGCAGTGCTTAGCACTCAATTTAAGTAGGGTTGATGCATTACTGGCTGTGACAACTCTACAGATTTTTATTTAAATCTGAAACATTGCACCTCAGTGTCTATGGAGATTCTCAGTCATCCATAGTTGTCCCAAAGGCCCTTTTTCAAGAGGCCACTGGGCTTTCTTTGTTTTTTCCTTGAAGACGTTTCACTTCTTATCCAAGAAGCTTCTTCAGCTCTGACTGGATGGATCCTTCTATTCCCCACCATCCAGCCAGAGCTGAAGAAGCTTCTTGGATGAGAAGCGAAACGTCTTCAAAGAAAAACCAGAGAAAGTCTAGTTGCCTCTTGAAAAAGCCCCTTTGGGATTGCACCTCAGTGTTTTTTTATTTTTATTTTTATTTGTTTGAGGGCTGTTTATGGTCATCTCAGTCTAGATCACTCTAACCATGGTGGCTTAAAATGAATAAGTCTCTTCCTTTTTTTGAGACAGAAAACATATTAAAATTATATAGTGAAGGCCACAAAAATCAGCTCATCGTAGTTAGAACATTCCTTCCACATTCCTGCTTACATATGTGACACAACTCCATTTATTAGGTGATCCTCAGCCATGTTCCCCCCTACAGATAGCCTTTGTTTAGTGATTGCCTCATAAAGTGACCGCTCACAGTTATAACGGGGATGAAAAAATGACTCTGCAACCAATCCTCGCATTTACAACTTCGGTAAAGCAAAGGAAAACTGAAGGAAGATCATAAAGCACAATCGTGATGTTATTTGGTAACCTTGTCGCTTAACAACGGAGTGACCAGTCCTAATTGCGGTTACTAAATGAGGACTACCTGTAACATAGGCATCTCTTATTGGCCAAACTTTATTCAGTACCCTTATTTATACCCTTAGCATATAGCTTTTGATCAAAATTAACCTTTTTATGGTATCTGGCTATCAAGTTAATACTGCCTTTATGCACTTGATCCTTAAACTTTATTCGATGAATTTGTGCTGATAATTAAATCCAAAGTCCATGTTCTTTGAGTGCACATTTATGTAAGAATTGAGCTGGCGGATTAATACACGAATGAAATGGAAAACACAGGTAAGTAGTCCTTGACTTAAAACCACAATTGAGCCGATAATTTCTATTGCTAAGCAAGACAGTTACTAAGTGAGTTTGGCCCCATTTTTCAACCATTCTTGCCAAGGTTGTTAAGTGAATCATTGCAGTTATTAAGTTAGTAACTCGAGTGGTGTGGTGGCCTAGAGGTGGACCTCTCGCCTCACAATCAGGAGGCTGTGAGTTCGATCCTAGGTAGAGGCAGATATTTCTCTCTCTGGGCGCACTGAGAATATATCTGCTGAACAAAACTCCGCATTGGCGACAGGAAGGGCATCCGGCCAGTAAACATTCAGCTCCATCCAGGTGCTCAAGACTCCATTCTGCAAGGGATTACGGGGTCTTTAAAAGAAGATGATGAAGTTAGTAACTCAGTTGTTAAATGAATCTGGCTTTCTCATTGACTTCCCTTGTCAGAAAGTCACAAGAGGTAGTCACATTTTTTTAAAAAAATTTTTATTTATTTTATTCGGCTTATATGCCGCCCTATCTCCCAATGGACTCAGGGCAGCTCACAATAAGAAAAACACAAGCCACAATACAAAATAAAATCTAAAATCTAAAAAATTTAAAAAATTTAACCCTTAAAACCCCATCAGTCCAGGTCGAGGGATTTGAAAAGCCAAGTTTTTAATTCACAGCGGAAGGTGCGAAGGTCAGGCGCTAATCGGAGCGTTGACCCTGGGATACTGTGACCGTCATAAATATGACTCAATTACCAAGAGTCTGAATTTTGATCACTTGAGGACCGGGCTGCTGCAATGGTCATAAGTGTGAAAACTGGTCATAAGTCATTGTTTCAGTGCTGTTGCAACTTGGAATGGTCATTAAGTGGATGGTTGTAAGTCATTCCTATAACAGTGATGGCTAACATTTTAGCTATCGCGTGCCAAAAGCGGGGAGAGCACGGGGGGGTGGTGGTCGCGCACGCACGTGTCCACACCCATAATTCAATGCACCCCACCCCACCATGCATATGCATGTGACCTCCCCTGTGCTCCCCCTGCTTTTGGCACGTGATGGCACTGTGGGCCCAGTAGGCCCGTTTTTTCGCCCTCCCCAGGCTCCAGAGACTTTCTAGGCAGCTGGGGAGGGAGAAAACAGCCTTCCCCCATCCCTCCTGGAGGCCCTTCGGAGGCCAGAAACAGCCCATTTCCTGACTTCCGGTGGGACTTGAAGGCCTATTTTCACCTTCCCCAGGCTCCAGAGACTTTCTAAGAGACTGGGGAGGGCAAAAACAGCCTTCTCCCCCCACCCCGGAGGCCCTCCGGAGGCCAGAAACAGCCCATTTCCCGACTTCTGGAAGGCCCAAAAATCAGCTGGCCGGAGCGCGCATGCGCGCTGGAGCTGAGCTAGGGCAACGTTTGCGTGCCCACAGATATGGCTCTGCGTGCCACCGGTTCGCCATCACAGTCCTATAACAATACAACGTTTACTCTTCAGGAGTTATGGAGCTTCACTTCCAACATGCTTGTAGGGTGCCAGGCCTTTGTATAATGCATATGACTTCCTCCAGAAGTTGTGAATGCTGCAACACTGGAAGTTTTTAAGAAGAGCCTGGACAGCCGTTTGTCTGACACTGTATAGGATTTCCTGCCTGAGCAGGGGGTTGGACTAGAAGACCTCCGAGGTCCCTTCCCACTCTGTTATTCTGTTCTGTGAATCCCAGCATTTTATGAGTGAGCGATTAATTTCTTTTTTTTTTTTTTTCAACCATGTGCTTGGAAGTAAGTGTGAGTGAAGTCCAGAGCTGTGGAGTCGGGAGATAAATGTTCCGACTCCGACTCCGACTCCGACTCCGACTCCTCAGTTTTTTGTACTTCCGACTCCGACTCCGACTCCGACTCCCCGACTCCGACTCCTCTGTATTAATATGCGAATGTATTTTATACATTCCTTGAAGGAAAGAAAGGCAACATACATGTCATTACCACAGGACTACTGGCTGGGAAGCCAACAGTCTACTGTATTGAACAGTTTAAGCAAAAGACAAACACAATGAAAACAACAAAGTTTTATTAATTTTTTTTTATTAATTTAATTAATCAAGTTGCTGGATAGTAGCAGCAGGCATAAACATCAGGAACAGGAACTTTACCAGTTCAAAAATACAAACCACATTATTTGGTTGTTTTAGAACAAAAACAAAGCTTATCTATATGAACCAAAAACAAAATCTGTAAAACCTAGAAATGGTTTATATTAATCTTGAAATGTAGTTATAGGCTTAGCAAATGCAAATCAATTCAATGTAGAGTTCTAAGGAAGAGAATTGCCTCTGCCAGATCCTCTTTCATAGAGGCTCTTAAGTCAGACTTTATTATTTTTAGGGCTGAAAATAATCTTTCGACACTGACTTGGGTGGGTGGCATTGCAGTAACTATTCTGGCCACATCACTAACGATCTCTGGATAAACAAGGATGGCTTCTTCAACAGTAAGTTTTGATGAGCGATCATACTTTTCAACTTCTTTTAGTGCTTTATAAAACTCCTGTTGGAATTTTTTTATTTGGACATTTACTGGTTCTGTAACGCTTATGCGACGTCGCTTTCCTTTAGCAACTTCCATTTTGTCTAAGAAGGAATCAAAGTCTAATTCTTCGTTTGAAGAAGATGATTCTGAGTTACCACTATTGCTTAAAAGAACTCCATCCTCCTGTGGAGGTATTTCAGGTCGTAATCCCTTCATGCGAACTGCTACATCATAGAGGGCCTTTTTCCCAGTAGCAATCTGTTTACTGTTCAATAAAAGTCGGCTCATTGGGTCGACATAAATAGCCGCTAACAAGATTTCATTTTCCAGCAAAAGACTCTCTCTTTTCATCATTGAAAATGCAATGCCCTCAGCTATTAACCCTCCATTTTTGTTCAGGCGATATAACAGGCTCTTCCATTCCAAGAGGAATTTACCCGGGGTTAGATCATCACATTGCAACCTCTTGGTGACAGTGAAGGGGTGAGAAAGAAGGTTCTCCAGCTCTTTTGTTTGTGTCCACTGGCTTGCAGTTAATGCAAGATTTTCATTGTCCATTTCTTCTATGAAGTCTTTAAGTTCAAGTAAACGCTTCACCATTAAATAAGTGCTTCCCCAGCGAGTTGTTTGATCCAAAATGGCTCCTTTTCCTGCACGTCTTTTCAAAATTGCATCTGTTTTTGGGGCCCTGGCTGCAACAGTTACTTGTCGTAATTTGCCAATTAATGTAGCTGCATGGCGATCTTTTAATCCATCTCTTATGGCAAGTTGCAGTGTATGAACAGCACATCGCATATGATGAATAGTAGCAAGCTTCAATGCTTCTTCAACAAAGTTGTCTAAAAAAATGTCAGCATTCTCTTCAGTTTCTAAACTTTCTCTAATACTTGCAGAGCTGTCTTCCTCTAAGTCTAATATCTGTTTGATACCTTCTTCATCTGCCTTCATCTTCTCAATTGTGCTCAACATGTTAGAAGCGTTATCTGTCACAACACATAAAATCTGTTCCTTTTTAATTTCAAAATCTTCTAGAACACCCTCCACTAACTTCTGAAGGTAATCACTGGTGTGATGTGCCTGAGTGTCCTTTACTCCGAGGGTCCGTGTTATTGTTTTGTTATTTTCATCCACAAATCTAACATTAATAGCGAAATAATTGACTCTGTGACGTGTGCATGCATCCATTTTAAGGAAGACAAAACGTCCTTTCATAACTTTCTGTAGTTCTTCCTTTTTACATTTGGCCTCCTCAATTATAAGTTTCCTTATACTTTCTCTTTCCAGAGAAACACCAAGTTTTTTTGCCATTTCTCCATTTAGGCCTAAAAAGGCTGTCTGTGAAAAGAAGGATAGTGGTACACTATTCTTTACTACCATTTCAATAATGTGGTGTTTGAATTTTTCTGGTGTCATCCTTATGGTAACTTTGTCAGATATAAAGAATTTTCTTATCTGTGATTGTTCTCCAGTAGATTTCTGAACGTTTTTTGTCACAGAAGTAGATGCAATGTTTTCATTGCTATCTTTCTCATTCACGGCTTCTAACACTTTGGGATGAAAACGCTGTAAGTGTCTTTTCAAATTTGATGCTCTTGTAGGTGCATTTTTATCAGGCCCACTGAAACTGCTAATTTTTGCATCACATTGTTTTTCACCATCATCATCTTTTCTAATACATTGGCACACGTAATGTTTTCCATCACTTGATAATGCAAAGTGCTCATAAACATGCAATCCAATTTCTTACAAATCAATTAATTATATTTACCAATAATAATAAACCAAATAATTTCCCCCATATATTCCTCCAAACCACAACTTAACCATTTCTGCTTTCAACACAATATACAATTAATAGTATCTCAATTATTACAATTCCCTAGTTAAATAGAGCTTTTTTTCTTTTGTGTTTTAAAATCTCCTTTTTTCCCTAAATTTCCCGTTGTTTGCACCTACCTTTTTTGGTGAGGAAAAAGAAAAGAAATCTGCCTGCCTAATTTTCTAACATGCAAAACCAACAGCCTGCTTTACTTTCTCTTTCGTTTTTCAGTATAGCTAGGGGGGGAAAAATCTGGAGTCTTTCCAAGCAAGCAAAAGAGCACTGAGCAAAACAGCTCAGAGCAAATCAGCTGGGGGTCGGGAGCCGATCTAATCAAGGGCTAATTAGCCTATGCTGAAGCTCCGTGGGCCAATAAAATTACAAAAAAACCACCGAACCATTTGTTAAATTGCTGGGTCGCCCGCCCCTCGCCCACCACTATTTATTGGCAATAAATGGTTTACAGCTTCAGTCTTGAACTATTGACCCTCCATTCCCTTCACTTATGCAAGTGTCTCTAGTCCTGCAAAAAACATATTTACTTAATCCCTTATCAGTGAGAGGCTAGGTTACCCATGGGCGCTGCGTTCCCTGTAACAGCAGAACACAACACTATGGAAAGTATAAGTATTGCCACTCCTAATTGTGCGTTGCGTGCCTTATAGTGAAGCACATGAAAAGCATGCTTCTTCACGGTCACTTAACGTGTTCATTTTGCGGTTACGTGAGGCACTGCATGCATTGGTCTTTATTCTTACAGTAGAGAAGTCATTAATTATAACTTTTTGTGAATTGGGACATTTAAACTTGCTTTTTTTAAAATTCCAATCTAAATTTAGTAGGAGTCGGAGTCGGAGTCGGTGCATTGTTTGCCGACTCCGACTCCGACTCCGACTCCAGGTACCCAAAATTTCCTCCGACTCCGACTCCTCGACTCCGACTCCGACTCCACAGCACTGGTGAAGTCTTCCTGCTCCACTCAAAACACTTGTCCTGTCTGTAAACTTTCTGGGCATTCGCATGGCCCCATGATGCTTGCATAAGGCTTAAGTCCAGCAGTGCCACGATCCAATTTTTTTTGTGTCTTGGCTTCTCCGATAAAATCCAGTAAGTTAATACATGAGCCGGGTCACAGCAGTGACCCGAATGCAACACATTCCTGAATGGAACATCTTGCATTGAAGTTAAAGATGGGGTAGTTGCAAAAATCAGGAGTCATCGTCTCACCCTTCCACAGAAACGGTCCCCAATTCTACAGGTAGTCCTCGACTTACCACAGTTCATTTAGTGACTGTTCAAAGTTACAACGGGAAATGAAAAACGTAACCTAGGACCATTTTTCACACTTCTGACTCTTGCGGCAGCCCCAAGCTCATGTTTTTCAAAATTCAGTTGCTTGGCAACCGACTCATATTTATGACGGTTGCAGTGTCCCAGGGTGACGCCGTCAACTTTTGCGACCCTCTGACAAGCAATGGGGGAGCCAGATTCACTTAACAACGGTGTTACTCACTTAACAAGTGCAGCGATTCACTTAATACCTGTGGCAAGAAAGGTCGAAAAATGGGGCAAAATCTACTTAACCGATGTTTCACTTAGCATCGAAAGTTTTAGGCTCAATTGTCGTAAGTCAAGGACTAGCTGTACAGGGCTGCAAATATCTGAATTACTGTTAGATGGCAATACATGGAGTTCTCGACTTACAACAATTTGTTTAGGGACCTTTGTTACAATGGCACTGAAAAAGTGACTTACGACCATTTTTCACACTTATAACCATCCCCATGGTCATATGATCAAAATTTGGACCCTTGGCGACTGGCTCATATTTATGACCGTTGCAGTATCTCGGGATCACGTGATTCCCTTTTGCGACCTTCTGATAAGCAAAGTCAAGGAGGAAGCCAGATTTGACTTAACCATGTTACTAGGGGACTGGAGGCTAAAACATCTGAAGAACGGTTGCAGGAACTGGGTATGTCTAGTTTAATGAAAGGAAGGACTAGGGGAGACCTGATAGCAGTGTTCCAATATCTCAGGGGCTGCCACAAAGAAGAGGGAGTCAAGCTATTCTCCAAAGCACCTGAAGGCAGGACAAGAAGCAATGGGTGGAAACTAATCAAGGAGAGAAGCAACTTGGAACTAAGGAGAAATTTCCTGACAGTGAGAACAATTCATCAGTGGAACTACTTGCCTCCAGAAGTTGTGAATGCTCCAACACTGGAAGTTTTTAAGATGTTAGATAACCATTTATCTGGTGTAGGGTTTCCTGCCTAAGCAGGGGGTTGAACTAGAAGACCTCCAAGGTCCCTTCCAACTGTTATTCTATTCTATTCTATACTAACTTATCAACTGCAGTGATTCACTTAACGTGGCAAGAAAGGTCATAAAATGAGCCAAAATTCACTTAACCATCTTGCTTTAGCCATGGAAATTTTGAGCTCAATTGTGGTCGTAAGTCGAGGAACTACCTGTAACAAATTAGTAATTTTCCAGCTTGTAGCGTCCTTTGTTTTTACACCTCAAGAGCTCTATGAGAGGTTCCGTGGGTCCCTTCCAGAATCTGGACATTGAACCTGCCATAGATGATTAAGGCAACCTTGGAATTTGCATCTCACAATGTGTGCTCCTAGATATGTGCAAATTGTTCCACATCTAGAAACACTTCGCTTCAAAGTACAGTTAAACCAGACACTCCTTAACCAGGGAGTACAATTTGGCAGAGTTGAATAACTTCTCTTTCTTGGCCTGTTTCTACATTAAATGCTGCACTCTGCTGTGTAATATTTATGTAGTAAACCATGAACCCAACAGAGTTAAGACGCTGACCGAGTTAATTCTTTTTCAGGGTTCACACAGTATAGAGCAGGGGTCTCCAACCTGGGCAACTTTAAGACTTGTGGACTTCAACTCCCAGAATTCTTCAGCCAGCTGGAATTCTGGGAGTTGAAGTCCACAAGTCTTAAAGTTGCCCAGGTTGGAGACCCCTGGTATAGAGAATTCCCAAATTAAGAAAATAGATTCAGATTCAGTGCAAAAGCCTAAAATAATATTTTACTTTATTTATTTAAGCAGCAATTTATCTGGTCCAGGTGATACATGGAGTCTGGTGGCATAAGGTATTTTATTGTGGTTAGAGGAATGGACGATTTATGTCCAATTTACGATGGTTGCAGCATCTGAATGATCGTGGGGTCAAAATTCAGGCACTTGGCAACTGGCTTGTATTTATGACGGTTACACATGACTCTCCTGGGGTGATGTGATCACCGTTTCTAACATTCCCGGTTGGTTTCCAACGAGCAAACTCAATGAGGGAAGCCTGATTCGCTTAACAACCACATGATTCATTTAACAACTGCAATGATTTGCTTAATTGTGGCAAAAGTCACAAAATGAGTTTGGAGTGTCCTGGGGTGTATGTCATGCGATCGGTTGTAAAATGGAGCAAAAACTCTTTTAACAACGGTCTCACTTAACAATGGAATTTTGGGCTCAATGGTGGCCATAAGTCAAGGACTACCTACAATCTCAGCGCTCTGAATTGTAGTGTAGGTCTTATTACAGCTAAAGTGCTTTAAATTGAATGCAGAACCCTCTTGGGAATCAATGCATAGGCGAAAGAGCCACTGCATTTTGGACCAAAATAAATCTTTGGCCAACATTATTGCTGATTTGCAGGAGTTTCAATTAAAACTGTAAACTTGCAATGTTTTGCCTTCAGTCTGTAGGTCAACACCCATGTGCTGGATGGGGGAACTCCTATAGATGAAAGCATAATTAAAAAAAAAAATTAGACTCTGCGGAAATGGATAGGTTAACATTAAAGATAAACGGATAAAGGGAATACCGAACAGATAGATAGATAGCAGAGGTAGAAATTAAAATTCAGAAGAATACCTGGAGAGATTGGCCAAGATGTTTCCTAATAGCCCACCAAACTGCTGGAAATGTAACCATCAGCAAGGGACATACTACCACATGTGGTGGACATGTCCCAAAGCAAGAGACTACTGGTTAAAAATTAAAAAGCGGTTGGAGGAAATTACTGATCTAAAATTTGACATGAAACCAGAGTTATTTCTTTTGGGGATTATAAAAGGAAAGATGAGTAAAGAAATTCAGTATTTCATGCTCCCTATAATCACCGCTGCCAGAATCTCATTTGCCCAAAATTGGAAACAACATGTTCCATCAAACACAATGATTATAAAAAAGGTGCTAGAATGTGCAGAATTAGACAAGTTTAACGATGGAATTAAAGGACACAGAGAAAACAGTATATTATGAGACATAGAATAGGTGGTATAATTGAATGGAGAAGGAGTCTAAAATTAATGTATAGTGAATGTTAAGAGAAGATAATATAACAAAAAAAATATATTTAATGTGTAGTAGATAGATATATAGTGTATATATTATATAAATAAGTACTTAAGTAATAAGAATGTATATGTACACAATTTGGATACATATACATATAGGATAATGTTGAAATTACGAAAAATTCCAATAACGGAAAGCTGTAAAAGTGTAATTATGATTTTAAAGGTGAAAAATGTTGAATAAAATTTAAAAAAAAAAGAATTCAGAAGAATACTACTATATACAAGTAAATTTTGTTATTATTATTAATATTAATATTATGTAAAGGTAAATTGACTCAGACAATACACTGTTTATTAAACACTTATGTATGTTAAGGAAGATTTTTTTTTTCTTACTGCTCAAAATTGGCAACATCCAAAGCTTTTTTTTATGTCTGCTTTTATAAAAAGCTCCTTTGATATTTAGGAGTTCCTTTGATTGCAACATCCGCATATTGCAATAGAAAGCCAGTGTGATTTGCATGGAACTGTAAGAGATGGGCTGAACAGATCATTGAGTTAAATCCTTCTTCGGTGTAGGATCTGCTAAAGGACACGAAAACATTCTTCCTGTAGTAGAGATGTTTAGGAATGAGCTGCACACATTTAGATAGTGCAATCTCTCTTGGCTGGGTCAGTATGTGTGTTGTGAAATTCCATAGTTCCATAATAGCTTCCACATCCTGGTGACATTATCCGGAAAGATATTTTACATAATACACAATAAGAAAACTTGTTGTAACCTGAAACTCTAGGGCTACAAATGTGTTTGGAGCAAACTCTCAAAATTCCCTAGTGAGCTTTTTTGCTTGAGCTGCGCTGGTTGGGGAAATCTAAAAATTGAAGTCTCAGTCATTCAGAGAAAGTTATCTAGAATGACTACATCGGAGTTGGAGAATATATTCTGGGCTTGACAGATAAATAATAGAGCTGTTCAGCGCTCCTGTTTGATTCCAAAAATATGCTTTGGCGCATGTAGGGGTCTGAATATAGCACAAGAGTCTCAACTTTTTAAAGCAGCTGTGTCTTTTTCCAGGATCTCAGGATACTTATGAAAGGCAGTTATGTGACCTTGAGAAATGCTTGTTTTAAAGATTTATGTGGAGGTCATAGGTCACCTGGCATGCATTAGACCAGGGGTCTCCAACCTTGGCAACTTTAAGCCTGGCGGACTTCAACTCCCAGAATTCCCCCGCCAGTTTCGCTTTTTTGCTTTGCTGGCTGGGGAATTCTGGGAGTTGAAGTCCGCCAGGCTTAAAATTGCCAAGGTTGAAGACTCCTGCACTAGACTACTAATTTGTAATGCGTACTTTTCCTGATTCCTGTTACATAAATGTAACAAGGATACAGGTAGTCCTTGACTTACGACAGTCCATTTGATGACCGTTTGAACGTTACAACAGCACTGAAAAAAGTGACATGTGACCATTTTTATGACAGTTGCAGCATTCCCATTGTCACGTGATCATAATTCATAATTCACTTGGCAACTGGCCTGTATTTATGACAGTTGCAGTGTCCCGGGGTCACGTGATCCCCTTCTGCAACCTTCTGATGCGCAAAGTCAATGGGTGTTGTGGTCTGCCGGCGGCCTATGGAGCTGGCAGCGGAGTCGGACAGTGAGGAGGCTGGGGAGGAACATCTCTGCTACTCCTTTGACCCGCTGTTGACTCACCGATAGTCCCAGTGTTGCAGAATATACAGCCTCATGCTACATAACTAAGCTCCATTTCATGCTGAATAAACTAAATTATTTATGTATCTTAAATAGAAAACTATCTTACGATAGATTTTTACCCCAAAAGTTTTTTATTAAAATAAATTCGATTTAAATAAAAAAAAATCCAATTTAAATCAAAAAAATCCGATTTAAATAAAAAAAATCTGATTTTTTTGATTTTTTTTTAAAAAGCATTGATTTTTATCCACCCTGCTCTTAACTAGAATGGGGGTCAGTGTTGGAGCACACGTTTGCTTTAATTCATTACTTTGTTTTCCGGACACACCTGTTGCGCTACCCTCACGAGAGGTAGCATTTGAGCACCAAAACATTCCACTAAAAAAAAATGCAGAAAACTTGTCCTCTTTCTGCCTTTTCTTGTTTGCTTTTGTTAAAAGGACAGTTCACTGTATTTCAATCCAGCCGCTAGTGAAGAGGTCACCCCGAGTTCAGTTTTGATTGACATTGTCAAGTATTTCACGATTTGCTTGGGCTATTAGGAAGAGCCACAAAAAGAAGGGGAAAAAAATTGCGACTGAAGATTTGTCAGCTTAGTGTGTGGTCTCCACCATCGCTTTGCTTATTAAACGGGCTTTTTCTCCTTCTCTTCTGGTTTCTTGCGGCTACTTTATTTAAAGAACTTTTTATTTGTTAATTCTCATTGTTTTGGTGACCTCCTCTCTCTCCTCCTCCTTCCTCCCTTCCTTTCTCCTTTCTCTCTCTCTCTCTCTCTCCCTCTCTCTCTGTCTTTCTTTCTTTCTCTTTCCTTCCTTCCCTTCCCTTTTCTTTCTGTCTGTCTTTCTTTCTTTCTTTCTTTCTTTCTTTCTCTCTCTCTTGACTTCCTTCCTTCCTTCCTTCCTTCCTTCCTTCCTTCCTTCCTTCCTTCCTTCCTTCCTTCTCTCTCTCTTTCTTTCTTTCTTTCTTCCCTTCCGTTCCCTTTTCTTTCTTTCTTTCTTTCTTTCTTTCTTTCTTTCTTTCTTTCTTTCTTTCTTTCTTTCTTTCTTTCTTTCTTTTTCATCCTTCCTTCCCTCCCTCCTTCTTTCCTTCCTTCCTATAACATTTTATTAAATTGTAGAATAAAATAGAAAAACATAAAAGCAAATGGTAAGACACATAGGGGAGGGGAAGGGGAAAAGAGAAGTGAGGAGGAGAGGGGGAAAAGAAGAAAAAAAAGGGGTAGACTTCCAACTCCCTATTATTGCAGTAGTATAAAGCCTTAACATCGAACCACAACTGTTTACTTTTCCATAATAGTATAAATTAGCCATTTCTACGACAACAAAACAATCTAATCAGTGAAACCCAAAATCAAAGTTTCATTTTTTTCCACCAACTCAAGCACAAAGTCCAGAAGCGGTTTCCAAGTAGAAACAAAAGTACTTATATCCTTTTCTTTGATCCAAAGGGTCAATTTAGCCAGTGGTGGGATTCAAGTAATTTAACAGCCGGTTCTCTGCCCTAATGATTTCTTCCAACAACCAGTTTGCCAAACTGCTCAGAAGATTAACAACCGGTTCTCCCGAAGTGGTGTGAACTGGCTGAATCCCACCACTGAATTTAGCCATCTCTGCAAACTCCATCAGCTTCTGTAGCCATTCGTCCATGGTGGGAATCAAAAAGTCTTTCCATTTTTGTGTGTACCGTTGTCTTGCTGCTGTCAACATATATAAGACACACAATCCGCCTCCCCAAAAGTCTTTTTCCATTAAGCCCAAAAGAAAAAAATTCTGGTTTCATCTTTTATCTTCGCTTTCAGAATTTTCTGTATTGAATCCTACTCCCCATATTTCTTTGGTTTACAGATAGTCCTCCACATACGACCACAATTGAGCCCCAACTTTCTGCTGCTAAGCGAGACAGTTGTTAAGGGACTTATGCCCCATTTTACGACCTTTCTCACCACGGTTGTTAAACGAAACATTGCAGTTGTAAAGTTAGTAACGCTGGTTGTAAAGTGAATCTGGCTGTCCCATTGACTTTGCTTGTCAGAAGGTCGCAAAAGTAGGGATCACATGGGACCCCTGCAGCGGTCATAAATATGAGTCAGTTGCCAAGCGTCCGAATTTTGATCACATAACCACAGCAGGATGCTGCCACAAAGAAGAGGGAGTCAAGCTATTCTCCAAAGCACCTGAGGGGAGAACAAGAAGCAATGGGTAGAAACTAATCAAGGAGAGAAGCAATTTAGAACTAAGGAGAAATTTCCTGACAGTCAGAACAATAAACCAAGTTGCCTCCAGAAGTTGTGAATGCTCCAACGCTGGAAGTTTTTAAGAAGATGTTGGATAACTATTTGTCTGAAGTGGTGTAGGGTTTCCTGCCTAAGCAGGGGGTTGGACTAGAAGACCTCCAAGGTCCCTTCCAACAATGTTATTCTATTCTATTCTATTCTATTCTATTCTATTCTATTCTATTCTATTCTATTCTATTCTATTCTATTCTATTCTATTCTAATCTATTTTCTCCATCAAGATTATCTTCCTTATTCTCGGCACCTGGGTCAAAAATGCTCAGTATTTTGGGATGCTGGGTCTTTAAAGCAGCTTATCCCACTCCTCCCCTCTCAGGTAGCAATTATCAATCCCCACACTTCCTCATAACTCTTGTTAATTATAAAAGAGCATGAGGGTACCTGCTTGAGAAGGGCTCTTTAATGAATAGGCTCTTATATCCTGTTCTATCTCCCTGCCCTTTCGGACATATGAGCCTGGAGTTCATAAATGCCCAAACACCACTATCCAGTAGATTGGACATTGTGAGAAATTGTCCGCGTAGCATTTCTTTCTTGTAAAGTAGAATAACAGAATAACGTTTAGCCATTCCTATAACATCAGATCTTTCTAATCGACAAAACCAAAGTTTCATTTTTTTTCTTCACAAGCACAAATTCCAGAAGTGACATCCAAATAAAAACCTATTTTCCACTTTGAATAAAATAATCGGTTTAACCATTTCTGCTTTATATTCCTTTTTCTTTAATTAGAAAATTAGCAACGAGAAGGAAGCGGGGCGAAGCTGGATTAATAAGAAAGCTAATGTTATGTAGTAAAATGTATGATTGAAAAAGCTATAGGAAAAATTATCTGTTCACACAGGTCAGAAATTTTGATGCATAAATTTAAATGCTTATAGATAGTCCTTGATTTACAACCATTCACTCCCCAAGCCTCTGCATGCGCTCTGCACTTACCTGCATCCAAAACGGGCCGTATGGGGACTCCTGGGGGGGGGCAGGGCCAGCCAGGAGTGAGATTTGGGGGTTCTCCGAACTGCACAGAATCTTAGCTACAGGTTCTCCCGAACCCCTGTGAATCCACCCCTGCTTTGTTGGACATTATTACATATTTGGTCTGGTGTCTTTTGGAAGATGCAGGAGGAGGTTAAGTTAGAAACTTCAAGAAGGCATCTGATATATATATATATATATTAATTTGGGAGGAAAAACAGACTGTAGGGAAGTACATTGCAAAGGTGAGCCTCCAGCTGCCCTCTGGGAATAGAGTCAGTCCTCGACTTACGACAGTTTATTTAGTGACCGTTCGAAGTTGCAAGGGCATTGGAAAAAAAAGTGACAGGACTGTTTTTCACACGACGGTTTGACTCATATTTACGACGGTTGCAGTATCCCAGGGTCATGTGATCGCCTTTTGCAAGGAACCTTCCGATAAGAATCCAATGATAGGGAGGTCGTTATGAAGTACAGAATAGTCCTCGAGTTACAACGGTTCGTTTAGTGACCGTTCAAAGTTAACAACAGCACTGAAAAAAGTAAACTTATGGCCATTTTTCACAGTTACGACTTTTCCAGCATCTCCATGACTGTGTGATCAAAATTCAGAGGCTTGGCGCAACTGGTTCACAGTTACGACCGTTTGCTGTGTCCCAAGATCACGTGATTCCCTTTTACGACCTTCTGACAAGTCAAGTCAATGGGGAAACCAGATTCACTTAACAACCGGGTTACTCACTTACCAACCGCAGTGATTCGCTTAACAGCTGCGGCAAGAAAGGTTGTAAAAATGGGGTAAAAATTCACTGAACAAATTTCTCTTTTTTGTGTGTGTTTTGGGCTCAATTGTAGTCCTAAATCGAGGGCTACCTGTACTCTTAACTTCCATTAAAGTCCTTGTTGTTGTTGTTAGCTGCGAAGTCGTGTCTGACCCATCGCAACCCCATAGACAACATTCTTCCAGGCCTTCTCGGACTCTACCATCCTCTGGAGTCCATTTAAGCTCACGCCCACTGCTTCAGTGACTCCATCCAGCCACCTCGTTCTCTGCCGTCCCCTTCTTCTTTTGCCCTCAATCTTTCCCAGCATCAGGTTCTTCTCCAGGGAGTCCTTCCTTCTCATTAGGTGGCCAAAGTATTTGAGTTTCCTCTTCAGGATCTGTCCTTCTAAAGAGCAGTCAGGGTTGATCTCCTCTAGGACTGACCGGTTGGATCGCCTTGCAGTCCAAGGGACTCGCAGGAGTCTTCTCCAGCACCAGAGTTCAAAGGCCTCCATTCTTTGCCGCTCAGCCTTTCTTATGGTCCAACTTTCACAGCCATACATTGCAACTGGGAAAACCATCGCCTTGACTATACGCTCTTTTGTTGGCAGGGTGATGTCTCTGCTTTTTAGTATGCTGTCTAGATTTGCCATAGCTTTCCTCCCCAGGAGCAAGCGTCTTTTAATTTCTTGGCTGCAGTCCCCATCTGCGGTGATCTTGGAGCCCAGGAAAATAAAATCTGTCACTACCTCCATTTCTTCCCCATCTATTTGCCAGGAATTGAGAGGGCCGGATACCATTATCTCAGTTTTCTTAATGTTGAGTTTCAAAACAAAGTCATATTGAGTGGATTTTAAAATCTTTGAACCCGCTCTCTCGTGTTATCTGGCATTGGTCCTAGGGCATTTGTTCCATTTACTGGAGCAATAAAGAAACTCAAGATAAAGGCTGTAGATAACCTGGTTTCCCTGTTATTAATTTCCTCTTCCTTTACGCAGCCATAGAGGCCCCATAGAAGTTGGGCACCGAAAGATTCACGGTTTAATCGGTTTCTCTCCCCAAAACTTGTTTGCACAATTAAGAGGCTGCATAGCGCAACAAGAAGCAGTTTAACATGGCAGCAAATGCAATTGGAGTCTGATTTATGGCTGTTGTAATCATTATACCGTTTGTCTTTTGCCACAAAGCTTGAAGGGTGTAGCTGTTGCTTTCTTGCTGAAGGGTGTAGCTGTTGCAGAGAGATAAAATGTCTTGGCCCAAGTTTACCCTTTAAGCCCATAACTGAGTAACGATGGGAAAGTCAGTTTAGAGATTTTGGTAATCTAATAATAATCTCTAATAATTTTTTTTTGGGGGGGGGGCTGTGCCTACTCAGCAGCAAAGAGATAAATAACATGCATGTCAAGCTATCTCAGATTTTGTCCTCATTTTATTTGCATAATTTTTCTCTCTCTCTCTTTTTCCTGGATTAATTAAGAAGGGCACAGCATCCTGCCGGATGCCCTAACCCTTAATTCTATTAACTAAACACCTGGAATTAGTGAGGCAATCGTAGAGACCTCAGTTCCAAATGCTTTTCTGGGTTAAGAATCTTCCTGCGTCAGGACTGTTAATAGCATCTTTAACACTTGCATCATTGCAGGGTTCATTTGCATCCATTAGGAAGAATGAATCTGTGGCTCGAAAATAGAGTTTAACGGATATGTGAAAATTCGGATCTCGGCGAGATGCATCTTTTGCGAGGCTATTAAGAGATCTCAAAACTGGCTGTGATTGAAATCCTTCTTGCATTTCAACCCTGTTTCTGACAAGTGGGAATGGAACCTAGCAGCAGTGAGGTTGTGCAAGATTGTGATTCTCAGTCCCAATTGAGAAGTGTCCCAGCCAGTTCTTCTAGGTCAGTATTTCTCAAGTTTGGTAATTTTAAGATGTGTGGACTTCAACTCCCAGAATTCCCTAGGTAGCAAGGGTGGCTGGGGAATTCTGGGAATTGAAGTCCACACATCTTAAAATTACCAAACTTGAGAAACACTGAGGAATTCTGGGAGTTGAAGTCCACACATCTTAAAGTTGCCAAGCTTGAGAAATACTGAGGAATTCTGGGAGTTGAAGTCTACACATCTTAAAGTTGTCAAGCTTGAAAAACACTGCTCTAAGTGATGGATATGTTACCGTCAATCTGTGAAATCAGTTTAATCCGTGAAATTTACTTAACAAACATGGCAAGAGAAGTCATGAAACAGGGCAAAACTCACCTAACAAATTTTTCACTTAGCAATATAAAGGCTCAATTGTAAGTTGAGGACTATATACTGGACTTTTTCTCTTGTTTTTCCTTTTGGCAAGAAAGTCCTGTACTTTATTTTGCATTTCTTCTTGGATTTTGCATATAGGTGTTTTCAATAAAGGGTACACCATAACCCTAACTCTTTTCATGACTCTGTTTTCAACTTTGTCTAAATAGTTCTTGTCATTCTGCATAATGCCTAGGTATTATATGAAAAACGAGTTAAGCAATTCTGCTTTCTCCCTGTTGCTTGTCACCTTCTTGCCACTTTCCCCAATCGTTTCCTTCACTTTTTTCTTGTTATTTTTGACTTTTATTGCAAGCCTCCCACAGGTCTTCCCTCTGCTTGGAAAGCCTATGCCCGTAGTCCTCAGTGAGGTGCTTCTGCTGAGCCTCCTTCTCGGCCAGATCCAATTTGAACTGAGCCAGCTGTTTTGCAACTTTTTCTCGTGGTGGCTGCTTAGCTCCAGCAACTGCTTCCTGTTGGGGCCCTAAGGAGCTCGGGTGGGCAGGCAAGGAGTGGCTGGGAGGGGAGGGGTGAGTAGAAACTGGCGAGGCGCCCGTTGACATGAGTGACATTGAATCACATGACCACCTAGCCACGCCCACCCAGCCGGTCATTAGGCAGATCATATTAGTGGTCCGCGGGATTTAAAATTAGGAATTTAGTGGTCCCTGAGGTCTGAAAGGTTGGTGACCCCTGGTATATAGCATATTAAAGGAACTCAGACATATCATTCTTCACCTAGAAAAGTCATGCATTCTATAGATTTCCTAGGCATTCTATACAATGCCGATTTTTCCACACATTGCCGGTAACAGACAAATGACCAGCTACACTCCAGGAGCTTTAAGCTACTAAGACATCCTGTGTAACTCATCATGGCCACTGACAGTCGAAGCTATACTTCTACAGTTATCCAATGGCTTTCTTCTTTTCAACTCATAGGCATAAATGGGTGATCTCAATTAAGTTTGTTGTCCCCACGCTACACTGCCCAGGAGTGATCAGGAAACAGTTTATTATCTGCAGTTCAGTTTTGTTTTCTCAGATGTTGTCAAAAGAATACAGCAAGGTAACGGACTACAGCCACAGTATAAATAACATTATTGTACTTGTTAAATCACTTCGCAGTTCGCACTTGCTGTTTTTATTCTGAAGCATGAAAAAATATTCTTCCTGTTGAGGAAGATAGGAAGATGGCATAGATAGATAGATAGATAGATAGATAGATAGATAGACAGACAGACAGACAGACAGACAGACAGACAGACAGACAGACAGACAGGATGTAGATAGGTAGATAGATGATAGATAAGGTAGGTAGGGATAGATAGATGGGAGATAGAGAGTTAGATAGATAGATGATAGATAAGGTAGGTAGATAGGTAGGTAGGTATAGAAAGATAGACAGGAAGTAGGTAGGTATGTAGGTAGGTAGATGATAGATTAGGTAGGTAGGTAGGTAGGTAGGTAGGTAGGTATAGAAAGATAGACAGGAAGTAGGTAGGTAGGTAGGTAGATGATAGATTAGGTAGGTATAGATAGATTGACAGACAGACAGACAGATAGACAGACAGACAATTAGGAGAGATGTAAAATAGACTTTTGTATACACTAACTTTTTAAAACCTCTTGTAACTGTCAACCCCTTTGCACCAGCTGGCATTAAAGGTATTATAACAAGGCTTCTCCACCTCAACAATTTTACGATGTGTGGCCGCCAACTCCCTGAATTCTGAGAAGTCCATACATGTTTGCTGGGAAATGCTGGGAGTTTTTATTTTTATTTATTTATTTGCTTTCTATAGCTGCCCATCTCTGCAAACGACTCCTGGAGGCTCCCAGTTGAGTTGATATCTACATATCCTAAAGTTTGCCGAAGTTGAGAAATACTGTGCTATTATAACACGGCTGTGTGTGGTAGGATTGTTTCATATCCTACCCTTGATTTCCTTTAAACATGGGAAGGGAAGCTTAGAAAGCAGAGCTGTTTGAATGCAAGGGTCTCCCTACTTCCCTATTTCCCCCCAAAATAAGACATCCCCTGATTATAAGCCCAATCGGGCTTTTGAGCACATGGCAATAAGGCCAATTGCTTATTTCAGGGTTCAAAAAAATATAAGACAGGGTCTTATTTTCGGGGAAACACGGTAATTGTAAAGACCTATGCACGTGACTGTTATTGACTGTTCCTTGGCAGGAAACACATATGCCCATCTAGTTACAGGGGTAGTCCTCAAAATTACGATTGTAATGCAACCTGACCATCGTTGCGGTAACTAACGATGGTGATAAAACGATTCATCCATGTGACTGACCCTTATTTTTGCTGCGTTTGTTAAACAAAGGCTGTGGTGGTTACTCTGTGCTTGTTAAACTGTCTATGTTGGAACTTTAAATCCCAAGGTTCAGCCCTCAAGATTTCAAGTTGAAGAATTTGGGAGAGAACCTCTGTCTAAGACCACCGAGAACGTCGATTATCCAGTCATCAGGAAGTGTGGTGGTGGCATCCAAATAATTTAACAACCGGTTCTCTGACCTAATGACCGGCTGGGTGGGTGTGGGCGTGGCCAGGGGGGTATGACAGGCAGAACTCGGCCTCCTGCTCCCCCTGGGAGCAAAAAATGAGTTGCGGGGGGGGCGGCCCTCTGCGCTGCATTTTGGGCCTAGTAGGCCTCCCTGCAGCCTCCTGGGAGCAAAAACGGGCCGTAGGGTGACTTCTGCAAGGGTCGGGAAGGGGAGGGGTGGGGTGGGGCCAGCCAGCAATTTAACAACCGGTTCTGCCGAAGTGGTGCGAACCGGTTGAATCCCACCACTGAGGAAGTGATGGAAACTCTTAACTTACCACATCTGGAAGGCATGAAGCTAGGGGAAGCTGGGTGTGAATACCCCACTAAGGATCCTCATGCTGCCAAGTAAATAGTAAGAGGATATTGAGCATATGATCCGGCGTGAAAGAGCGCCATTGTAACCCCAGCGGGCCAAGGGAAACAGCTGTCTTGAAACAGTAGGTCGGTGCCTGCCTCCTTTCTCGTTTGTTATTGATAGCCTGGCTTGTCACCGTCGCTCCTCCTTTCCGCGTCTCCCACAATATGACACTGTATTTTGTTTTGGTTGGCCCTGTTTTCATTCATGCTGATTAAGTAAGAAGGTTGTAAGAACTGGTTTGGTGGAGCAGTTAAGGCGCTACGTTAGAAACCGGGAGATTTGGGAGTTCTAGTTCCGCCTTAAGCATGAGGGCAAGCTGAGTGAGTTTGGACCGATCACCAGGAGCCTGTGAGTTCTAGTCCCACCTTAGGCATGAAAGCCAGCTGATTGACTTTCGGCCAATCACCAGGAGACTGTGAGTTCTAGTCCTACCCCAGGCATGAAAGCTGATTGGGTGACTTTTGGCCAATCACTAGGAGATTGTGAGTTCTAGTCCCACCTTAGGCATGAAGCCGGCTGAGTGATCTTGGGCCAGTCACACACACACTTCCCTAGGAAGCAGACCAATGGCAAATGACTTCGGAAAAACCTTGTCAAGAAAACTGCAGTGACTTGTCCAAGCAAACTCTGAGAACTGGACATGATTGAATGGAAGGAAGAAAGAGGAGAATTGTATATGGGAAGAAAGTTGTGTATGGTTTAGCTTTTTCCAATGTTCTGTGCACTACTTTTGCAGTTTGGCAACTAGGCAGTTTAGAACAGGGGTCACAAAACCTTTCGGACTTCAGGGACCACTAAATTCCTAATTTTAAATCCCGCGGACCACTAATATGATCTACCTAATGGCCGGGTGGGCGTGGCTAGGTGGTCATGTGACTGGGTGGGTGTGGCCAACTCAATGTCACTCACTTCGAGGGGCGCCTCGCTAGCCTCTACTCACCCCTCCCCTGCCAGTCACTCCTCGCCTGCCCACCCGGGCTCCTTAGGGCCCCAACAGGAAGCAGTTGTTGGAGCTAAGCAGCCACCATGAGAAAGAGTTGGCAAAACAGCTGGCTCCGTTCAGATTGGATCTGGCCGAGAAGGAGGCTCCGCAGAAGCAACTCACTGAGGACTAGGAGCATAGGCTTTCCAAGCAGAGGGAAGACCTGCGGTAGTGCAAGGCCAGGTAACGGCATCTGGAGGCTCAGCGGGCTGAGATGGTCAGCCAGTTCCAGGCCATGATGCAGTCCCACTGGAACGAGGCCCTCCAGCTCTTCACCACCAGCAGCTCTTCCCTCCAGCCTTCACCCAAAGCCCCATACCAGGAGGCTGAAGCAGACCCCAAGTCGGAATTTCTGTCCCTCTCCGACCCACACAAAAGACCCCGAAGCGGGGAGACTCTGCAGCAACACAAACATTCATTGCACGTATCTGGTCCAGGGTCTGTAGTTTGAAGACTCCTGATCCCTGGTTTAGAATGTTGGAAATAAAATAAAATAAAAATATGGAGTTAGATTTCCCTGCTGGCCTCTGGATTGCTTCACGTCTTCAATTTCTGAGAGACAAATTTCACTTTCCCCGGGCAAAGAAGGATGTTTTGAAGTGAATATGTGGGCACCAGCATAGGTGAGCGGCAAGCAGGTGACCTAATAAATTCTAATAAACTTTTCAAAGAGAGGCAGCTGATGGCTATTGTTCTTGGAAGCGTAAAAGGGGGGGGGGAAATAAAGAATGGAAATTAATTAGTCGCATGTCTGAAGTACTTCATGCGTTTTTTTTTCGGTAATCCTTACGAAAACATTGGGTTGTATTTGCATGGCAGGCTTAACTGGATTATGGGTGGGAACAGTGTCATATGAATGGCATAACCCCGTCATCACTGGAGTTAAAAGGGATTACTTCTGGCTCAAAATAGTCATGAGTTATTTATGGCTAAACTAACCAGCTGTCATATAGGGGGTCACTCCTAGGCACTCACATAAGGGTTAATAAAGGGTTTAATTCTCTCTTCCAGATGCTGGCACGGAGACAACGTTTTAGAATAGCCTTTTTTTAAAAAAAATGGCAGGCCTGCTCTAGGATTTTCTTTCTCCTTTCATTATTTTATGTTTTCTGCTTTTTATGTATAGCCATACTGGGAAGGGAGCAGCCAGTAATGGAAAAGTGCCTCTAATTTTCTCTCTACTGGTACCAATTCGGACTGGATCACAATTGTTTTACTATTATAGGAAGTTAGCACCCACCCCTTTCCTAGAAAAATGAAATATTAAAAATGAAATAGTAAAAAGGCAGAATATTATATTTTCCCTAAAGGAGAAACATGTTTCTAAAAGACATAAACTCAGATCCTCAACTCCCTGCCCCACCCCGCAGCAGATATTTTGGTGCCAATCTATCTACAAGACAAAGGCTGGGCCAGCTTATCTACAAAACAAAAGACATGGCCCTCTGGACATGATAGGATTAGCCCTCACTCAAGATTCAAACAGGACAAAGCCATTAAGCCATAATAGGAATTGCCCAAAGGCCCTTCATTACATCATCACCCAGCAAGATTCAACCAGGCCTGGGACTCAACACAACCTACAAAGTTACCCCTGCATGGCCCCATGAGAGTCTGACAACCAATCAGAGTACATTTCTTACACAGGAACAGGAAGCTCCAAGGCGGGGCCCAAAGAAAGGGTATAAATCTCTCTCTCCCTCTCGCCCTCTGGTGCTCTTTTTTGCCCAGGACCTCAAACCTTGTCCTATCCAACATTAAACCATCTTTCCAAGCAGTCTCCATGTTTCCAGTGTCATTCTTCCAGGGTGGATAAAAATCAATGATTTTTTTAAAAAAATAAAAAAAAATCAGATTTTTTTTATTTAAATCAGCATTTTTGATTTAAATCGGATTTTTTTGATTTTTATCAAATTTATTTTAATAAAAAACTTTTGGGGTAAAAATCTATCGTAAGATAGTTTTCTATTTAAGATACATAAATAATTTAGTTTATTCAGCATGAAATGGAGCTTAGTTATGTAGCAGGAGGCTGTATATTCTGCAACACTGGGACTATCGGTGAGTCAACTGTGGGTCAAAGGAGTAGCAGAGATGACAGTTGCTCTTTAAAAATTATGATTTAAATCGAGTTGGTTTAAATCAAGCCTTTTTACTAGTGATTTAAATCATGATTTAAATTGTGATTTAAATCAACTCGATTTAAATCAAATCTACCCTGTATTTCTTCCCATTTGGAACTGAACCCAGATGGACATTTCTTTCAACACTATTTTCCCAAAAAGATAAAATTGAATGAAGTGGGGGGGGGGAAGGGGGGGAAGGAAAGACAAAGCCAGCCAGCCAGCCAGCCAAGTGCAAAATATAAGGAAATGGCATTTTGTAAAACTAAGCAACTGAAGGAAGGGGGAAAATATTTGCCTCTCCCTTCAAGGCAAATACACACAATTGCATTTTAGGTAACATGCAGCTTGGTCCTAAGGCCGTAATTCTTAAATTTCTTCATGCCAGCAATGATGCCAGCAGAGCTCAGTACAAAGATTTCCATTATGTAACCTGCCTCTTAAAGAGAAAAGCCGATAGGATCTCAGGAGAGGCACTGACTTTTATTCTTTATTCTTTTTCTTTTTTTTACCTCTTGAGAAGGATGTTGACAAATTGCGAAGACTTGCAGGAGTGTTTATAACAGGAAAGGAAGAAGGCTATGGAAATTGTCTTTATTAGGGAAAAAGAAAAAAGAAAAAAGGGAGAGATAGCCTTGGAATGTATATTTTCCATTAGCCTGTTTTGCTGCAGGGACTTATCTTGGATTTGCATCGGACACAGATGTTTGTGTTACAGGGGGGGTCCATTTAAGAAACTTCAAGCTGATATTTTACATTTCGGTTGGTTGCAAAGAAGCTCTCTAGTGAATGGGCCATGATCGGGTGGGTTCCACTTACCTTGTGCAGATCGTCAGTGATGACGTCAGGGCGGGTGGGCGGAGCCTCCCACCGCCATTACTACCGGTTCGCAAGAACCGGACCGAACCAGGAGCAACCCACCACTGGCCATGATGAAGCTTATCTAGATTTTAACATAATTTCACACCCTCTCTAGCTTCTTCCCCACTCCTAGCAATGTGGAAAGTGGCAGAAATATTTAATGTACTTACACCGGGTGCAAATGGATATTATGTTTTATACTCCCAGGTCCATAAAATAGATTGCCACACCGTCTTACTGAAAGCTGCCCTCATAATACAGGCATGCCTCGTTTTATGAGGCTTGGCTGGGTGCTTGAAATATTGCATTTTAAACACATTTTTTTTTACCTTAGCAAAGAGATTACAATTTGCTGAAGGATCAGATGACGATTAACGTTGTTTAGCAATAAACTACTTTTCATTCAGGTATGTAGATTGTTTTAAAAACATACTACCTACGATGGCGCAGTGGTTAGAGTGCAGTACTGCAGGCTACTTCTGCTGCCTGCTGGCTGCCTGCAATTTGGCAGTTCGAATCTCACCGGGCTGAAGGTTGACTCGGCCTTCCATCCTTCCGAGGTGGGTAAAATGAGGGCCCAGATTGTTGGGGGCAATAGGCTGACTCTGTAAATTGCTTAGAGAGGGCTGTAAAGCACTGTAAAGCAGTATATAAGTCTAAGTACTATTGCTATGTATTGCTATGTACACTTAACAGATAAATGTTGAGGACCCAGTTGTGGGGGCAATAAGCTGACTTTGTATAAATATACAAAAGGATGAAGGCTATTGCTGAGCACATTGTAAGCCGCCCTGAGTCTCCGGAGAAGGGCGGCATATAAATCAAATTTTTTAAAAAAATGTAGTCAGAGGTGGGCATCAAATTATGTAACAACCAGTTTGCCCAGCACCGAAAATGTGAGCTTCCGCAGCCTTCCATGCATGAGCGCAGCTTCAAAAACACGGCGATATAGGACGGGATCAGGAGTGAAATCCAGCAGGTTCAAACAGGTTCTGGAGAACTGGTAGCGGAAATTTTGAGTAGTTCGGAGAACCGGCAAATACCACCTCTGTCTGGCCCCAGAGTAGGGAGGGAATGGAGATTTTGCAATATCCTTCCCCCAGGAGTGGTGAGGGAATGGGGATTTTGCAGTATCCTTCCCCTGCCATGCCTGCCAAGCCACGCCCACCAAGCCACGTCCACCGAACTGGTAGTAAAGAAAATTGAATTTCACCACTGTATGGGATAGCACCAGGGCCGGTGAGCGGGTCGCAACTACAGGTTCGCCTGAACTGGTCCGAACTGGTAGCAGCCCACCTCTGAAAGTAGTGTATAAATATTTTTTTCTTTGCTTATATCTATATTATATTTCAAAACCTCCAGAGCCTTTCCACCACGAATCCTTAGCTAGCTATATTAATCCTTTCCTGTCATTAGCAGTAAGGATTCAGGTACTTCCTTGAAGGCATGATGGAAAGGATCTGCAGAATGAATGGATTACTGCGTGATAGAGCAGCGGCCCAAAACCTTTTGGGCACCAGGGACAGGTTCTATGGTTTTCCGCTGACCGGAGTGGGCCTGGTTTCACAAGCTGCCTAAATCCCAGGGATGGGGCTTCGCTTGTTTCCATGGCCCAGTTTCTGGCATGCCACGGCCCAGTGCCGGTCCATAGATGGGGAATTGGAGATTGCTGTGATAAAGGGCTGGGAGAACTTGCAGATAACTGCTGCTGCTATCTGATTCTCAATGGATAGGCTTATACAGGTAGTCTTCGACTTACAACCATTCATTTAGTGACAATTTGAAGTGACGACAGCAATGAAACAACCGACGACCGGTTTTCACACTTACAAATATTGTAGCATCCCCATGATCGTGTGATCAAAATTCAGGCACGTGGGAGTCGACATGTATTTACCATGGGTGCAGAAGTCCCGGCTCATGTGATCACCATTAGTGAGCTTCCTAGCCAGCTTTCCGACATGCCAAAACTAAGAGGGAAGCCAGATTCACTTAATGACCGCATGACTCACTTAAGAACCTCAGTGATTTGCTTAATAACCATGGCACAAAAAGTCAAAAAAATTGGGTATGACTCTATTGCTTAGCAATAGAAAAAATCTGGTCCCGCTTGTGTCGCAAATCAAGGATGACCTGAATACCTGAATAGGTTTTTGCCTGCAAGCTCTCGCTTTCTTTGGATTCATGTCAGCCTGGGCAGAACCGAAGAAGCTTCTTGGATGAGAAGCGAAAGGTCTTCAAGGAAAAAACAAGAGTCCAGTGGCCTTTCTCCTTAATTCCAAGTTGCTTCCCTCCTTGATTAGTTTCCATCCTTTGTTTCTTGTCCTGCCTTCTGAAAATAGTTTGACCCCCCCTCTTCTTTGGGGCAACCCCTCAAATATTGAAACACTGCTATCATGCCCCCCCTAGTCCCTCTTCATTAAACTACACATACCTAATTCCAGCAACCATTCTTCATACATTTTTGCCTCCAGTCCCTTAATCATCTTAATTGCTCTTCTCTGGACTCTTTCTAGAGACTCAACATATTTTTTTTTGATATGTGACCAAAATTAATATGCTTTATTATATGAATAAATACATTTAAGACATTTATTCATGCATCTGCCTCTGAACTCTTCCATGCTCCTGGGTGTTTCCACGATCCCAACTCCACACAGATGATGGTCCTTTGACAAAGGATTGGGTTTCTGCCTCTGGTCCATTAACAAAGGGTGTGGGGGCAGGAAGGTGGGAGCTGCTTTGTCTTTAAAACATGCTTCTCCATTTCTCAACATAACAGTCTGCCTTTTTAATATTTCCCAAAATATTTCATTCTTCTAGGAAAAGGGTGGGTGCTAACTTCCTACACCTGGTCAGTCCCTCGAAACGTTTTCTGCAAGGACCGACGGCCCCCATTCTCTCCCCCCCCACACTTCCTACAAATCTGACCTCTTCTACCTTGTGGTCCAGTGACCTGTGCATGCTATCTTGCCCTTTTACACCGTTTTGCAGCCCCTGGTGTATGTACGGCTGGAAGGGAGATCCTATTTCACAACAGGGAGGGGCCCGTCAGAATGAAGGCTAACATTTTCTCCATGTCTTGACGTAAAGGCTTGCAGCTATTAATGGAGCTGCTCGTTTTTTTCGCCCCTTCCCTTCCTTCTCTCACTGGTTGCTGAAGGAATAGCATTTCAATGGAGCCCTTTCATTGGTTATGTTTAACTCTAACCCTTATAGGATTTTTTAGCTGGTTGACATTTTTTTCAGGAAGTTTTGGGTGGAGATTTGTTTAAGTCTCTTCCCCCCCTGCAGGTTCTGAAAGCAACTTTAACAATTATAGCAATAATAAGGGTTTTTTTTTTTTGTTTTGTTTTTGGTAGCAATGAGCTGCAACGCCGGTCCATAAATTCTGACGGCTGTGGCAAAGCTCTGAACTTGGATTGTGACACAGAAGAGCAATAAAACTTTTGTGTGTTCCAGGCTATTGCTCAGGGACACACATACGCACACGCGGGGCTTCCGTGTGATTTTTTAAAAAGTGAGAGCAAAGACGGAAGTAATGGTCTTAAGAGAGGAAATTACATAGCTGGAGTAAGGAGCATAAGTCATTTGTTCTCAGAAAGTGCAACTTTTGCAAGCTTTAGGCTAGAAACAGCATGTTTTGAGAAGATCCTGAGAGAGAGAGCAAACCTTGTTCATATCAGAATACTTTGCATTCACTAAACCGGTAAGAAATTGGCACGGATTTTTGGCGAGCGACAGAAGTCTTCCTGAAACAAAACGATAATGAAATAATTTTTGAAGGTGAGATTTGGCTTCTGAATATTTCATGTGGCTGTGTTTAGTGCTGAACGGAATCTGTTTCAAATCTTGTTTCTGCATTTTTATAATTTTTTTTTCCCTGAGCCGGTCTTAGCGTTGGGCCAAGTGTGTTGAATTCTGCTGTTTGGCAGTCTGAATATCCTGCTACAGTTTCATGAATAGTGTGATTGTATTACCTTGCCAGATACAGTACACAGCATTTTATACTGTACAATCTGTTCTACTGCCTCTAAAATTAGGACTGTCAAACGCGGCAATCTCTTTACATTTGTAAAAGACTTTACAAATAAAATAAATAGGATAAAATAAAAGATTGTAAAACGTTTGTAAAAGACCATCTGTCTGAGGTGGTGTAGGGTTTCCTGCCTAAGCAGGGGGTTGGACTAGAAGACCTCCAAGGTCCCTTCCAACTCTGATTATATTATATTATATTATATTATATTATATTATATTATATTATATTATATTATATTATATTATATTATATTATATTATATTATATTATATTTATTATATTATATTATATTATATTATATTATATTATATTATATTATATTATATTATATTATATTATATTATATTATATTATATTATATTATATTATATTATCCTATCCTATCCTATCCTATCCTATCCTATCCTATCCTATCCTATCCTATCCTATCCTATCCTACCTTGCCCTACCCTACCCTACCCTACCCTACCCTACCCTACCCTACCCTACCCTACCCTACCCTACCTTTGAAAGGTTGTTGTTAGTTATTTTTTTTGATTGCCCAGCCCCACAATTTCTGAACTGTGGTTGGTGACATAGCATCATTTTGTTCTTGTTTCTTGGACCATTCATCGGCTGTTACCTGTCACTGTAGAACAGGGATTTCCAAACTTGGTGACTTTAAGACTTGTGGACCTCAACTCCCAGAATTCCCTAGCCAGCCATGCTGTTTGGGGGAATTCTGGGAGTTGAAGTCCACAAGTCTTAAAAAGTGGCCAAGTTTGGAAACCCCTGCTTGTAGAAGATAGATGTTACACTTAACAAGCTAATGCGAATTACTATATTACGGTTTGTTACATAGTCAGCCAGATGTGTAGACTGGGATTTGGCATTTTGGTCCCCCAGTCAAGTCCCTTCTCAAGGACTTGGGGTAGACAGATGTAGATGTTTGATGGCGTTAAAGGTATTGTTACAGGATGTAAGCTGTTCTGAGCAAAGCTGCCTTTTGCAATTGACTGATGGTGAATTGGTCAACGCCAGCGGTGTTCAAGTGAAGTCCATGGTAGTTGGTGCTACCTTTGCTTTTTTTTGATCACAAAGTTCTATTTCTATTTGCAGGTCTTTGTATTTTGTTATCTTCTCCAGTTCTCTCTCTTGTATTTTGCTGTTTTCATGTACTGGTACATCTATTATTATTATTATTATTTTCAAAAGTGGAATGCCTTACATGTTTTGATCAAAGTAGATAGCAAGAGGTCACTCAGAGTTCAGTTGGCTCACAATAAGTTTTGATTTGCAACCAACATTATCTTTGGATTAGTTTTTACAAACAATAATAAATAAATACTGAGGTTTAATATCTTAAACACAAGCGGCATAACTATTGCAGCTCTTGCAAGACCGCCAGTGCCGAAAGTCATTGTAAAAAAGGGAAGTAGTAAATTTGAAAGATCACATTGTGTTCTATTGTAATTTTACTGACATTTGTAATGAGCTATTAACACCTTTTAGTTCTATTGTAAGTTTTACTAAGAGATTCTTAATGGGTTATTAACACCTCTTAGTCCATTTCCAGGCTGAATAGAACAGTTCTACCTACAACTTATTTTAGCAGACAAAAGATCTCAAGATAGCTTGTGCTTAGAGACTTATGTATGGGAGTGGAAAAAGTGGATAGATTATGTACAGAATAAATATCAAACTAGGAAATATCAGATAGCTTTTAGCTGAAAGTATTATATAGAGTATTATAAAGTATTATATAGAGTATTATATAGAGATAGAATATTTGAATTTTGTGAAGATGTGAAAAATATACAGGGGGTGGAGGGGTTCAAGTTTTATAAAAAGGGGATTTTGATTTGGATTATATTTTGTGGAAGGCCGGGGGGGGGGAGGGGTGGGCTGGGGGGGCTAGGGAGGGTTAGGGAGGTCAGGGAGGGTTGGGGGCGGGAAACTGGGGAGAAAATGTAATTGTAAAACTTTTTCAATTAAAAAAAAAAAAGATAGCTTGTGCTTTTCCAAGATTTTTATTTGCAGCTTGTAGAATTTTTTCCCCTGTTGACAACAAAATAAAATGAGCATGATAAGAGGAGTTTTTATTATGTGTGCTAGACTGTATTTTATATTGTATCTTTTTTTTAATGCAGTCTGGGGCTATGACCCGTAAATAAAGTAAAATAGAAGTAGATAATTCGTGAAAACAAAGTGGCATTGCTTTAACTAAAGTGAAATAAAATGAAAATGCAAACTAAGGAAATAACTGGATGATTCCCACTGGATTCAATTAACAGTAAAGGAACCAGCTAAATAAGATGTATGAGGGACGCAGTGGCCCAGTGGCTAAGACACTGAGCTTGTCGATCGAAAGGTCGGCAGTTCAGCGGTTCGAATCCCTAGTGCCGCGTAATGGGGTGAGCTCCCGTTACTTGTCCCAGCTTCTGCCAACCTAGCCGTTCGAAAGCACGTAGAAAAATAGGGACCACCTTTGGTGGGAAGGTAACAGCGTTCCGTGCGCCTTTGGCATTGAGTCATGCCGGCCACATGATCATGGAGACGTCTTTGGACAGCGCTGGCTCTTCGGCTTTGAAACTAAGATGAGCACTGCCCCCTAGAGTCAGGAACGACTAGCACAGAAGTCCTCAAACTTGGCAGCTTTAAGACTTGTGGACTTCAACTCCCAGAATTCTCCAGCCAGCATAACTGGCTGGAGAATTCTGGGACTTGAAATCCACAAGTCTTAAAGCTGCCAAGTTTGAAGACCTCTGACTGGCACATATGTACGAGGGGAACCTTTACCTTTACTTTAAATAAGTGGTCCCCAAAACTCCTCGGCTTACTGACTCCTTAATGAGGTTTCAGAGTGTCCATTGCCCCCCCCCCCAAATTTTATTATATGAAAATAATTTAATAAATAGTATTGGCAGTAGTAATATCAACAAAAACAATGATTAGTCCCATTGAGGTTGGGGGTTGATATTGGTCATTTGTAAAATCCTGATTTTACAAATCTTGATTTTTAGGTCCCCGTCTCTGCATAAATATACTTTGCATTTTATCTTTTTCATAATGGCGTCATTCTATTGATCATGGATTGCCATTCCTATAATAAAGCGTTTGAACTGGAATATATTTATGTCCTTATTCAGAATTTGAGAAAAAGAGACTTCATTGATAAAAATGGACACGTTGAACAGAGAATTTGGTCAGATCCCAGGATGAGCTATTAATACAAAATTGTCAATAGAGATTTTATTATTTATTGATTTCATTTTTATCGCACCTTTATTGTTGTTTATAAATAACTCACGGTGATGAAAATGCCTAATAATCCTTCCTCCACAGCAACAACACTTTGAGGTGGGGTGGGCTGAGAGAGAGGGATTGGCCCAAAGTCACTCTGGCTACTTTGCACATGTCTAAGGCAGGACTAGAATTCACCGTCTCCTGGTAATTGGCCCAAAGTCACCAAAATGGCTTTCATGCCTAAGGCAGGACTAGAACTCACCATCTCCTGCTGATTGGCCCAAAGTCACTCAGCCAACTTTCATGCCTAAGGTGGGACTAGAACTCTCCATCTCTTGGTGATTGGCTCAAAGTCACCTAGTTGCCTTTCTTGCCTAAATTGGGACTAGAACTCACAATCCTCTGTTTCTTTGTTTTAACCACTAGATTAAACTGGCTTTTGGGACAGATTGGCTATTGCATAAAAACTGGACATGGTTTTCCAGAGCATTTAACATTGTAATGGAGAAGGATGGCTGGATAGATAGATAGATAGATATGATAGAGAGATAGATGATAGAAAGATAGATGATATAGAGATAGATAGATAGATAGATAGATAGATAGATGGATAGATGATAGAGATAAATGATAGATAGATATATAGATACATAGATAGATGATGGATGGATGGATGGATGGATGGATGGACGGACGGACAGACAGATCGGACGGATGAGATGGGATGGGATGGATGAATGGGTGGGTGGATGGATAGATAGATATGATAGAGAGATGATACAGATAGATGACAGATAGATGATAGAGATAGAGATAGATAGATAGATAGATAGATAGATAGATAGATAGGGATGATAGATAGAGATGGATGGATGGATGGATAGATAGATAGATAGAGAGATAAAGTGATGATACAGATAGAGATGATAGATAGATAGATGATAGAGATAGAAAGACAGACAGACAACCTTCATTTCCCATGAACTGAATGATGTTTGTGAAGTTGGGCACTTCCCAAAAATTATCCGAAGAGCAGGTATTGGAAGGTGCACTCAGGATGGGGTACCTTTAAACCTTGGCTTATATGGAGATGGGTTTGGAGGCTTCTAGTTTCCACTTTTTATTTCAATTCATGGATTAAAATTCACCTGCTATTCCAAACAGACAGGTCTATTAAATGCCAGTGGTGCTTTGGATCATCACTCGTCAGCATTTTTAGATTGAATCCATTGTTGACTGAAAATTTAGGACTTATCATTGTTTTAATGATCACTTTTTTGCATGGGAGGTTGGCTATAAGTAATAACTACAAAAACATTGATAGTGTTCTTTAAGATAACAGCTTAATAATTGCCCGTTAATATTTTGCAGGGATTTTCCCCAATCAGACATGTCTGCATCAGGGGTGAAATTCAGCAGGTTCTGACAGGTTCTGGAGAACCGGTAGTGGAAATTTTCAGTAGTTTGGAGAACCGGCAAATACCAGCTCTGGCTGGCCCCCGAGTGGCGTGGGAATGGGGATTTTGCAGTATCCTTCCCCTGGAGTGGGGTGGGAATGGAGATTTTGCAGTATCCTTCCCCTGCCATGCCCACCAAGCCACGCCCACAGAACCGGTAATAAAAAAAAATGAATTTCCCCACTGGATATGTCGGTGTTCTAAGAGACGAATCTCTTTCCTTGCAAGATCCAACTGATTTATGTTTTAAACTTTTAAAAAGTGAGAGCTTTCCCATTAGAAAGCTTTCAACATCACTACAGTTTCAAAAGCTGCACACAGATACACACTCGCATATGTAACTGTGTGTTAAAATCTAATTCTGCTGATACTTCCTCATTAAAGACATTTTTTATGAATGATCTTGGGGGAGAAAGAGATTGTTTTTCTTCCATTATCACATATCGGTGCGGGGAGAAGGAAATGACCGATGATGAATAATTTTCCGGTAAAACTTACCACAATGCTGATTTGTGTTAGCAGTGCACTTGATTCGTGTATCCGTGTTTCCCCGAAAATAAGTACCATGTTTCCCCGAAAATAAGACCCTGCCTTATATTTTTTTGAACCTTGAAATAAGCGCTTGGCCTTATTGCCATGTGCTCAAAAGCCCAATTGGGCTTATTATCAGGGGATGTCTTATTTTGGGGGAAAATAAAAGTTAAATAAGAAAAAGAAAAAGAAAGAAAAAAAATCAAGGCTGCGATGAATTTTTTGGCCGAAAGATGGCAGCACTCCCATCTATTTAGCTACAGAAATTGTTCTGTTTTTGTAAGGCTTTTATTTTTTGGGGGGAACAATTTGCTTTTAAACTCTGTTGGGGTTGTTTCACACCAATCAAAGAAAAATATTAGTTTTCCTCAGTGATCGCGGGAGTCTTAATTAAGTACAAATGGTTGTTCTCATATTCTGCAGAACCCACATTTTAGCTGGTCAGAATTTCGATGCCTTTAGAACAGTGTTTCTCAACTTTGGAAGCTTGAAGATGGGTGGACTTCAACTCCCAGAATCCCCCAGCCAGCAGCGCTGGCTGGGGGATTCTGGGAGTTGAAGTCCACCCATCTTCAAGCTTCCAAGGTTGAGAAACACTGCTTTAGAATGAATTTGACCGGATTTGGGGATTTGGGGAGAGGGTCCTTCCATCAGAAGGAGAGGTCACAAAGATAAGAACAAGCATTACAGGTAGTCCTCTACTTACAGCAGTTCATCGAGCGACTGTTCAAAGTTATAACGGCGTTGAAAAACGGAACTTACGACCATTTTTCATACTTACGGCTTCTTGCAGCATCACGTGATCAAAATTCAGACGCTGGCCAACCGACTCATGCTTATGATGGTTTCAGTGTCCCTCGGCAAGCAAAATCAAGGGGGAGGGCAGACTCACTTATCAACCGTGTCACTAACAACAGCAGTGATTCACTTAACAACGGGGGCAAGAAAGATCATAAAATGAGGCAAAACTCACTTAACAACGGTCTCGCTCAACAACGGGAATGCTGAGGTCAATTGTGGTGGTAAGGGTGGAGGACAACCTGTATAAAACTGTCCACTGAGAATCAGATAACAGCCAAGTTAACAGTAAACCATTCATTCTAAGATCTCCATGGACTTTTCTCGTCAGAAGGTCGCAAAACATGATCCCATGACTTGGGGACATTTCAACCATCATACGTACGAGTCAGGAGTGGTGCGGTGGCCTAGAGGTGGAGCTCTCCCCTCACAATCAGGAGGCTGTGAGTTCGATCTTAGGTAGAGGCAGATATTTCTCTCTCTCTGGGCAGAATGACGATATATCTGCTGAACAAAACTCCGCACTGGCGACAGGAAAGGCATCCAGCCAGTAAAACACTCTGCTAGCTCCATTCAGTTGCCCAGACTCCACCCCGCAGGGGATTATGGGGCCTTTAAAAGAGGATGATACACATGAGTCAGTTGCCAAGTGTCCGAATTTTGATCACATGACCACAGGGGGGCTGCAACAATCATAAGTGTGGAAAAGAAGTCACTTCTTTCAGTGCCGAACTTTGTAACTTTAGACTTCCACTAAGTGAACTGCTGTAAGTCAAGAACTGCCTACATCTCAGCCTTACTTTCCTATTTATTATTGAGCGTTGAAAAGAAGCGATGAAACACGTATACTTGAGAGGTACAGAAGAGGAAAGGGGAGAAGAAAGAAGAGGCAAGAAGGACTGTATAATAAAATATTCATATAGGCTACAGCTCTGGCACGTTGGTGTGTGGCTAATCCTCAAATGTCAGATTTGTTTAAGGGCGACATGTGATACACGGTGTCCTTTTGCCACAAAAGTGTGCTTTGCTGGTGTTAAGAGCCTGGTTAAGGCACCTGGGCTGCATTCAGACTTTGCACCAGTGGTGAAATCCATTTTTTTTAAAACTACCGGGTCTGTGGGCGTGGCCTGGTGGGCGTGGTATAGCTTGGTGGGTGTGTCAGGGGAAGGATACTGCAAAATCTCCATTCCCACCCAACTCCAGGGGAAGGATACTGCAAAATCCCCATTCCCTCCCCACTCCAGGGGAAGGATATTGCAAAATCCCCATTCCCTCCCCACTCCTGGGGGAAGGATATTGCAAAATCTCCATTCCCACCCCACTCTGAGGTCAGCCAGAGGTGGTATTTGCCGGTTCTCCGAACTACTCAAAATTTCCCCTACCAGTTCTCCGAACTGCTCAAAATTTCTGCTACTAGTTCTGCAGAACCTGTCAGAACCTGCTGGATTTCACCCCTGCCTTGCACGAGACCTCTCGTCTTTGACTCATGGTCTTTAGCAGATCTTCTTGTAGTCTTCTCCTCTGCAGGGAGTCCTTGATGCAAACATCACTCCTGGCTTTCCCTGCGTCTACCTTTCTTGTCTTTTTTTTATTTTAATTGGAGGAAAGAAAGAGAAACCCTATTCAGCTTTGATTCTTTCTCCCTGCGCTCTCCCCCCCCCCTCTCTCTCTCCCCCACCCACCCACCCACCCATCAGTTTTGCAACCTGCTCAGAAGGTTTCAGAGCTTGAGCTCGTAGTGGTGAGCTGGTGGCCCGGGAGAGCATCACTGGAAAAAAAATAAAAAGTCAGAACGAAGGTGTGGCATGTCTGAAGGAAATGAGATTCTGCTCTCTCGTAACATGAGCAACAGCTGCGAGTTAATCTTCGGAGGAGTTGGGCCGGTTCAGGCAGCTGCCTCCAAGAGAAGTCTCCACACTACTCATTCTTTGTCTTCTGCCATTGCAGGATGGAGGATGAAGCTGTGCTGGACAGAGGGGCTTCTTTCCTTAAGCACGTCTGCGACGATGAGGAAGTAGAAGGTAAGGGGTCTGTCTTCTCTTTGAGTATTGAGGTAGCTGTTTCTTTTTCCAAAAAGGCCTTTTTAGGCTCAGGAGTGGGTCTATGAGACATCCTACAAGTGGGGTTTGCATAAACATTAGTCTGTAGAAGCTACGGATGATCGACGTAGAGCCTTCACAATTTTTCTTCATAAAAAGCTTGGTTTGGAAACATTAGTAAGATTTTATCTACAGACCCCTCATATCCTGGACATAAATAATTTCAACTTCTAACTGCACACCAGGACAACTAGACACAAGGACAGTTTTTCCCCTGAATGCCATCACTCTGCTTAACAACTAATTCCCACAACACTGTCAAATAATTTACTAAGACTGTATTACTATTCTTCTTCTCTTCCTTACTATTATCTATCTCTTCCCACTTATGACTATAACCATGTCGCTTGTATCTTTCAATTCTATTGTTTTTATTTCTCTCCTAGTGTGATTTGATAGCTCATTAGTAACCTTGATTATCACTAAGTGCTGTATCTTTTTATTCTTGATGAATGTATTTTATCCTCCTTATGCACACTGAGAGCATATGCACCTAAGACAGATTCCTTGTGTGTCCAATCACACTTGGCCAATAAAGAATTCTATTCTGTTCTGTTCTGTTCTGTTCTGTTCTGTTCTGTTCTGTTCGATTCTGATTCTGATTCTGATTCTGATTCTATCCTATCCTATCCTATCCTATCCTATCCTATCCTATCCTATCCTATCCTACACTCGACACTCTACTCCTATTCTATTCTATTCTATTCTATTCTATTCTATTCTATTCTATTCTATGCTATGCTATTCTATGCTATGCTATGCTATGCTATGCTATGCTATGCTATGCTATGCTATGCTATGCTATGCTATGCTATGCTATGCTATGCTATGCTATTTGTTAATAGCAACAAAAAAAAAGGGTTAGGGGATGACATGATAGCAATTTTCCAGTATCTGAGGGGCTGCCACAGAGAACAGAGGATCAACCTATTCTCCAAAGCACTTGTGAGGGCAGGACAAGAAGTAACAGGTAGAAGAGCATTAAAGAGAGATCCAACTTAGAACTAAGGAGAAATTTCCTGACAGTGTGAGAACGATCAGTGGAATAGCTTGCTGAAGTTGGTGGTGCTCCATCACTGGAGGTTTTTAAGAAGAGATTGGACACCATTTGACTGGAGTAGTGTAAGACTCCAGCCTTGAGCCGCTGGGTTGGGCTAGAAGACGTCCAAAGTCCCTTGCAACCATGTTATATTATGTTCTGTGTTTAGATGCATTCTGGTGCTGTTCTTTCTGAGTGTTTCTTGGGGTGGTATTTGTTTTCCTTGCTCAGCAGGTAGAGCTTTAGGATACAAAAACACATATTTACTGAACTACATATGACGTTGGAAAAACGTGGCCATTTGAAGTCCCTCAACATGACAGGGCTGGCTCTGGTGTAGGAATAAAATAGAATAACAGAGTTGGAAGGGGCCTTGGAGGTCTTCTAGTCCAACCCCCTGCTTAGGCAGGAAACCCTACACCACTTCAGAGAAATGGTTATTCAACCTCTTCTTAAAAACTTCCAGTGTTGTAGCATTCACAACTTCTGGAGGCAAGTTATTCCACTGATGAATTGTTCTGTCAGGAAATTTCTCCTTAGTTCTAGATTGCTTCTCTCCTTGATTAGTTTCCATCCATTGCTTCTTGTCCTGCCTCAGGTGCTTTGGAGAATAGCTTGACTCCCTCTTTTTTGGGGCAGCCCCTGAGATATGGGAACACTGTTATCATGTCTCCCCCAATCCTTCTTTTCATTAAACTAGACATACCCAGTTCCAGCAATTGTTCTTCGTATGTTTTAGCCTCCAGTCCCCTAATCATCTTTGTTGCTCTTCTCTGCACTCTTTCTAGCCTTATAAAACTTAAGAAAATCATCTGGCATTAAACATGTCGATTCTTTAGGGCACTATTTCTGCAGCTTGGCAACTTTTAGATGTGTGGACTTCAACTCCCAGAATTCTCCAGCCTGGCTTAATGTTGAAGAAACATTGGTTGAAGGTGTTTAGGTTAAGGTTGAAGAAACACTGTACTAGGCCGGATGTTACAATTCCCTTAAACCCCAGTTGATATAGCCATGGATTTGTAGTTCAAAGCACTTGTGAAACCCCTTAGTTTGACTCCTAGTAGTTTACACTATTATACTATTCTTTGTGGCAACCCCAGAGATATGGGAACACTGCTATCATGTCACCCCTAGTCCTGATAGATATGCTATCATATCTCCCCTAGGAGATAAAGGTTGAAGTTGGGAATTTTGTCTCTGAAGGAACCTCTTTCTGATTCTTTCAAATCATCTTCTTTTTACGGCTTTTCTGCCTGGCCCACACCTCTGTCTCACCAACACAGTTCATTTTACAGAAGGAAAGTTGCTGGATTTGTTATATTTGTTGGACAGTTTGGGCTGAGAATGAAGTTTGTTTATTACAGTGGAATAAAAATCAATTCCGTGCTGATGTTCGGAGACTCCAAAATTTTCCAGCCCAAACAAGGTGAATTATTATAAATTGACAGAACACAAGAGCCACTGGAGAGGTGTTGTTGCTCCATGGAGACAAAACTTACTGCATTTCATATTTCTGCAATTATATTTGAATTCCAAGTCTTCTTCCTTTCAAAGCTTGTAGGTATGTAGGCTTAATCCGTTTCATCATGGCAGCGGTTACCTCTTTGAGAGGTAAGCAAAGCTAGAAGGGGTAACATGTAAGATACTGTAGAGATTCTCAGTCCTCCAGGTCATGGTTGTCCCAAAGGTGCTTTTTCAGGAGGCAACTGGATTTCCTTGTTTTTTTCTTTTGGAGATGTTTCGCTTCTCATCCAAGAAGCTTCCTTCAGCTCTGACTGGATGGTGGGGAATGGGAGGATTTATATTTACAGTTGGTCATTTGCATCCTTTTTAGAGAGTTATTGAGGCCACTTGGAGGTTTATCTGTGTCCTCAGGGTCACCTGAGTGGTGCAAATGGTTCCTGTAGTCTACAATTTTTAACTCTGGAAACCCATTCCTACTTCCACACCATTCAAAAGTCTGTAGAGATTCTCAGTCATCCAGGTCATGGTTCTTTTTCAGGAGGCAACTGGACTCTCTTGTTTTTTTCTTTTGAAGATGTTTCGCTTCTTATCCAAGAAGCTTCAGCTCTGACAGGAGCACCACTCTGGTGACCCTGAGGACACAGATAAACCTCCAAGTGGCCTCAACGACTCTCTAAAAAGGATGCAAATGACCAGCTGTCTGCAAGGAATATAAATCCTTCCATTCCCCACTATCCTGTCAGAAGCTGAAGAAGCTTCTTGGATGAGAAGCGAAATGCCTTCAAAGAAAAAGAAAAACCTCAAGAAAGTCCAGTTGCCTCCTGAAAAACCACCTCTGGGACATCTAGGATAGCAAAATTGGATGCTGAGACTTCTGGGAGTTGAAGTCCACATATCTGGAAGTTGCCAAGGTTGAGAAATATTACTCTAAGCAAAACAGAAATGGGATATGTGTAGTCTAGCAGATATTGCTGGAATCCAGCACTGGGCAGCCGTCAACAGCTTGATGGATGGCCTGTATTGATAGATTTGATAGTCTGCTTCTAGTGAATCACACTTTCCCCAGTATTGGTTTATGAGGAGTGTATATTAACACTTCCGTGTTACTCAACTCTCAGTGCCTTACGGCAGCATACATTGAAAAATCCAGACAATTAAAAGGAGCTTAATAATAATTCAATGTTTTGATGACACTGGCTAACATAGCTAGTTACCAATACAAAAAAGAGGGCTGTGAAAATATTTACAGACCCCTCGCATCCTGGACACAAACTGTTTCAACTCCTACCCTCAAAACGATGCTATAGAGCACTGCACACCAGAACAACTAGACACAAGAACATTTTTTTCCCCGAACGCCATCACTCTGCTAAACAAACAATTCCCTCAACACTGTCAAACTATTCACTAAGTCTGCACTACTATTAATCTTCTCATCGTTCCCATCACCCATCTCCTCCCACTTATGACTGCATGACTGTAACTTTATTGCTTGTATCTTTACGATTTATATTGATTGTTTCCTAGTGTGATTCAATTGCTTATTTGTAACCTATGTTGCACTTTATGATTCTTGACGAATGTATCTTTTCTTTTTATGTACACTGAGAGCATATGCACCAAAGACAAATTCCTTGTGTGTCCAATCACACTTGGCCAATAAAGAATTCTATCTATCAATCTTCTATCTTCTCCCATCTTCTGACCATCAAGTGTTTACTTTCATTGTGGAAATTCATTATAGTTCATTAAGCCATTGCCTTATTAGTTTTCATTCTTCAGAACTCATAATCACTCTGATAAGGGAATAAAACATCCAGACAAATACTTAAGGTCATTTTGCCCTGCACAAGAGCGTTGAGAAGGAATAGTTTTCCTTTTATGTGCTTCCTGGCACATTCCTTTCTTGATAGGTAAAAATGATGCTACATTCCTAACATGGTGGAGTTTTGGATGAGTAGCACCAGATAACTCAATTTGGCAAAGAACAGGAAAAGATTCAAAGGCCCTACCTTTATCCTTTTTTTGATAAGGTTTTGGGCATTTTTGTAATATTGACTTCATAGAGAATGAAGGGCTCCAGATTTCACAAACTGGTGTGCTGGAATTTGAGAAGGAAACCAGAAAGGTTCACGTTTTTTATTTTAAAATCCCTGTAACTAGAAGAAACACGGTGGCTCAGTAGCTAAGACGCTGAGCTTGTCAATTGAAAGGTCGGCAGTTCAGCGGTTCGAATCCCTAGTGCCACGTAACGGGGGTGAGCTCCCGTGACTTGTCCCAGCTTCTGCCAACCTAGCAGTTTGAAAGCAGATAAGAAAATGCAAGTAGAAAAATAGGGACCACCTTTGGTGGGAAGGTAACAGTGTTCCGTGCACCTTTGGCATTGAGTCATGCCGGCCACATGACCACGGAGATGTTTTCGGACAGTGCTGGCTCTTTGGCTTTGAAACGGAGATGAGCATGGCCTCCTAGAGTCAGGAACAACTAGCACATATGTGCGAGGGGAACCTTTACTTTTACCAACAAGAAGGATGGATGCTGAACAGCTGCTGAGATTGATGTGAAGGGTTAATTAGAACGCTTTACAGAATGCCAAATAGATTACGGTGACTTCCAGTAATGAGGCGCTAAATGAACCACAAATCACTTGTAATTTTTAATGCATGGTGCATTCATCAGATCCAAAGCTTTGAGGATCTTATCGTTATTCTTTTTTTTCTCTCAGGAACTGCATTCTTTCCAGGTGGTGTTGAAAATGCTGGATTTAATTTGTACAGCTTTCTGTGGCTGTGAATACAAGCAGATTATCTTACTTTCTTTATGATGGTAAGATAAGAGTTTCTGGGGAAGTTTTTAATTTGAGAGAGAGAGAGAGAAACAGAGAGAATAATTGGTGAGCTGCCCTTCAAAACCATACTTTTTCAAGAGCAGTTTACCAAACATTTAAAAGGTACCGTTTCTCAAAATAGAACAGCAGCTAAAATGAAAACATATAATAACCATTATTTCTTTTCATTGTGGAAATACAAAGCAAAGAAAAATTTGGCCCAATTATTGCCAGCATCCTAGAGCCCTGCACTTTAAAAGATTTCCAGTTCAGTCGTACGCAACAATCAGAACCGCAATAAATTAAGAATATTGTGGCCCTCTATTTCCTTCTCTCTCTCTCTCTTTGTTGTTTTTCTTCTCCGAATTTCTTCCTCCTGCATTTGTCCATGGAGATTCTCAATCATCCAAGTCATAGTTGTCCCAAAGGTGCTTTTTTTCAAGAGGCAACTGGACTTTCTGGCTTTTCTTTGAAGACGTTTCACTTCCCAGCCCCAGAAGCTTCTTCAGCTCTGACAGTATGGTGGGGAAGGGAAGGATTTATATTCCTTGCAAACAGTTGGTCATTTGCATTCTTTTAGCGAGTTGTTGAGGCCACTTGGAGATTTGTCTGTGTCTTCAGGATCACTTGAGTCGTGCAAATGGGTGTGGAGCCTTCTTGGAACTGGTATTGTAGATTGGAGATAGGTGGTATCATATCTCTCCCCCTCTGTTGAGAGAGGGCTGTTCAGTTTTGACACAAATGGCCTCTTTGACCCCTCTTTCAATCCAACGGTCCTCTCTGTCCAGAATGTGGACTTTGCGGTCTTCAAAAGAGTGGCCTTTGTCTTTTAAGTGCAGGTGGACTGGTGAATCTTGTCCTTGTGGGTGTCAGGGATGGATGCCCTAATTAAATCATGAGCCTTGAGTCAAGCTTCAAAAGAAATCCAGTTATTTATTAGGAGCTTCATGTCCCCAGGTTCCAAGTGAAGCCTACTCTGGCCCCACGTAATGTACGGCCCAGGCCTGACCCTGTTTCCCCCCTCCCCCCAGGGTGTGTCATCAGTCACATTCGCCAACAGAGCAATTTTACGGGTTGTAGAGATCACTCCCCTCCGGCCACTGTGGGTAACCCTGGGAGTCAGCCTTGAGAGAGATATGTCTGGAATGTGTTTTTGTTTTTGGCTGCCGTGCACTGTTTTCCCATCCCCCTTGTCTATGGCAACTTGAGAGCAGGCCGGGGATGCTTTGTGAGTTGACAATGGGTTTGTTCTCCTGTGTCAACCACTTGTGTCAACCACCTTTGGGGAGAAGGTAACAGCGTTCCGTGTTGCCTTTGGCATTTAGTCATGCCGGCTACATGACCACGGAGACGTCTTCGGACAGCGCTGGCTCTTCGGCTTTGAAACGGAGATGAGCACCGCCCCCTAGAGTCGGGAACGACTAGCACACATGTGCGAGGGGAACCTTTACCTTTATCTTATAAAACATTTCTATTTTGAAGATCAGGATAGTTCTAAAGATTAAAAATAACATCTGCGAAAGAAAACCTTCTAAACCTGGACAATGGAGAATTTGGAAGGTTTAGCAGAATGTTTATGGCCATTGTAGTCAAAATCTCAGTAAATTTGTTTTGCTTCTGTGGTCAGCTTGATTTTAGAAATGGAGCATAGTCATTCCGACTATGTCCTAATGCATCAATATGCTACCAATGGAATTAGATCATCTCCTTAATCTGTTGGTCACATAATCACAGGGTAGATTTGGTTAACCTGAGACCAAAGGATGGTGCAAACAGAAACCCAGCATAGGGGTGGTTGGTGGAGATTGTTGATGTGGTTGACGTGTAAGTGGACAAGAAAAAGTTTTCAGTTTGTCTTGTTTCTCTTATCTCAATTTAAGACTTGCTGAAAGTAAAAACAATGATCATTGTTTACATTGTCCAAGGTAACCTAGCTTTCTGCCCAGAAATATGCAGGTAGTCCTTGACTTAAAACCACAGTTGAGCCTAGGTTTCTGTGGCTAAGCAAGACAGTTGTTAAATGGAGTTTTGCTTTATTTTGCAACCTTTCTTGCCACCATTGTTCAATGAATCACTGCGGTTGTTAGATTAGTAACATGGTTATTAAGTGAATCCGGCTTCCTCGTTGTCTTTGCTTGTCAGAAGCTCGCAAAAGGGGATCACATGACCTTGGCACACAGCAACCGTCATAAATATGAGTCCATTACCAAGCATCTGAATTTTGATCATGTGACCATGCCGTCGTAACTTCAAACGGGTCACTAAATGAATGGATGTAAGTCGAGGACTACGTGTATTGGGAGAAGCACTTGATAACAATTTCTAAATGATGCCTTTATTTTCTCCTTTTTCTACACTTTACTACGCTTGCGTTAGTTACAATTGTAGTGGAGCCTGTTAATTACGGTTGTAAGTCATGACAGTTGTAAAGTGGGTCACCACATGACTGGACTCAGTTTTATGATCTTTTTTGCGGTGGTAGTAACAAAATGTTGCAAAAACGTCATAAATGACAGCCACGTGACGGCAGGATATGGCAGATGGACATAAATATGGCCAGTTGCTAAGCACCTGAAATGCAAGCATGGGTGTAGAAAAAGGAGGAGGAGCTGGAGGTGGAGTTAAGTGTGTCATCAGCTTAGCATCATTATGTTGCCACAAACAGTCCAAGTTCAACCCCTCTTGAATTCCGCTGAACTTTCTCTGGTGCCAATTTAGTCTTGATCTTTAGTTGACTAGATTTTTCTGTATAGGCCTGAGCAATAAACCTTCGGAGCTGCAGCTTAATGTACAGATAGTCCTCGACTTACAACAATTCGCTTAGTGACCGTTCAAAGTTACAACAACACTGAAAAAAGTAATTTAAGAGCATTTTTCCACACTTACGACCGTTGCAGCATCTCTATGCTCTCATGTTTTACATTCAGATGCTTGACAACTGACTCACATTTATGACGGTTGCAATGCCCTGGGATCCCCTTTTGCGACCTTCTAACTGTCAAAATGCAATATGTATCTACACATGATCAGATTGCTGATATGCTCAACAAACCACTCCCAGCAGCTCAACACGAGTATCTGCGTAAGAAGATGTGCCTTATTTGATGATGTACTGATATTTCGCTCAACTGGCAAAGAAGGGGAATGTCACTGAGTTATTTTATTTACCAGCTGAGCCAATTATTTCTGGACTATCTGACTTTCCGTACCTTGCCAAGAATTGTTATCAAAAGTTACTACGCATGTCTGCATTCCTTCACTTGCTTCACACACTCTTTCCTTTGTTCTCTTGCCAGCAAGGTCCGGCTGAGAAATAGCCGGCAAGATTTATTTCAAAAATGTAGCAATTACTTTTCTTAGTTAGTGAAGTGTTTTATTTTCTTTATAACAAATAAATGAGTTTTATTAGAAACTTTTCTTCGCGTTTTCTTTTTCAGAATATTGCAACAAGGAATAAGCTTCGATCCATCCTCTAAACCAGGGTGATTTTTCCCAGAGCCAAACATGGGATTAATCAACGCCCTGACACTAACAAGCAAAGTCAATGGGGAAACCAGATTCGCTTAAGAGCCATGTTACTAAATTAACAACTGCAGGGATTCCCTGAACAAATGTGGCAAGAAAAGTCGTAAAATGGGGCAAAACTCACTTAACTGGTTTTTTTTTCACTTAGCAACATAAATTTTGGGCTCAATTGCAGTCATTAGTTGAGGCCTATCTATATAGTCCTGATCCTTTGTACCTGATAAGGGGGGCAGGTCATCCATCGAAATTCCAGAACCAAGTCATAAGTTCCTTTTGGGTTACCCATCGTAAATTCCAATGGTTGCTAAGCAACAGGTCCTAAGTTGAGGACCACCTGTAATGCAGAATGAGCCCCTTTTGTTTTGATGTACTTTACCTGTTATGGACTGCCAACTTTGCAAAAGGCCCATTTTTTTCATTTTATTTATTTGTATGATACCTGCAGATCCTTCTTTAGAGTCGTTGAGGTAAATGGTGAAAATAAAATTCTTCTCAGTTTTTTTCCTTAAATAAGTTCCGTGATATTATTACTTTTACTGGATTCTACATTGTTTTATTAGCACTTAAATTGTACGTTAATTAGTCATGTGGCTTATCTGATTTTAAATGAGACTAAGTATTGATTAACACTCTTATTTTTATAGTTATAATTGGTTTTAAGTGAGATAATGTATTGATTAACACTCCTATTTTTATAGCTATAACTGACTTTAAGCGAGACGATGTATTGATTAACACTCCTATTTTTATAGCTATAACTGCTTCTTAATAGTTTATATTTTTTAAATGCTGATAGGCAGACATAGATTTACAACTGAAATTATTTACAGGGGAAAATGTAGGTTACAAATTTGTTTTTAAAAGCTGTGAAAACATCTTTATAACTAATTGTTGGAAGAAATGTTCATCTGGGTTCAGTTCCAAGTGGGGAGAAAGACACTGGAAACATGAAGGCTGATTGGAAAGATGGTTTAATGGTGGACAGGACCACATGATTTTGAGGTCCTAGGCAATCAAACACATGGGGGGGGGAGAGAGAGAGAGAGAGAGAGAGAGAGAGAGAGAGAGAGAGAGAGAGAGAGAGAGAGAGAGAGAGAGAGATTGAGATTTATACCCCCTCTTGGGCTCCGCCTTAGAGCTTCCTGTTCCTGTGTAAGAAATGTATTATGTTTGGTTGTCAGACTCCTATGGGGTCATGCAGGGGTAACTTTGTAGGTTGTCTTGAGTCCTAGGCTTGGTTGAATCTTGCTGGGTGATGTAATGAATTCCTATTATGGCTTAATGGCTTTCTCCTGGTTTGGATCTTGAGTGAGGGATAATCCTATCACCCTGGAGCTGAAGGTCTTTTGTCTTTCAGATAAACTGGCACCAAAATGCCTGCTGGGACTGAGTTTCCTTAAGATTTCTATTTCTCATTTAGGGGAAATATTCTGCCTTTTTAATATTTCCTAGAATATTTCATTCTTCCAGGAGAGGGGTGCTAACTTTCTACATATTCTTGCCTAAAAGATATTTTAAAATATTTTAAATAAAGTACAATGTTAGAGGGGGAAAAAAAGGAAAACAAGATAAAAGTAGCAAAAGTTTGAACATCGGTTTAATGTTGAAAATTAACGGTAGTGGGTTGGTACATAAAATACAGCAAAGCCCCATGAGGTGGGGTTACTCACCACATTTGATAATAAGCCCCTACTTATATCCTGTTTGAGGGAGATCTTTGGTGCCTCTGAGCTTGGCTGTTTTCTTGCAACCCTGAGCTACAAATATTCTCCTTTATTATATCCTGTTTCTTAGCCTTATGACTTGCTGAGCTGAATGCCTATGAATACCTATGAAAATATTAGCATCTGATAGCACACAGAGATGATAAACGTGTTTTTTAAGTTTATGGGAAACGCTTATTCAGATCAACATATCTCTAGTCTGCCATTCTCCACCCTAAACCTCTGAGAAAGGAGTGGGTAAAAACCAGGATTATTTAACCACATCAAAGGATTTCCACATTTACATTCCTTTTTTTTTTAAAAGATTTTTATTTTGAACACATTAAAACAAAACATAAAGACACAACATTTATATACATATCACTTATTCCTTCAGCTATTTCAAAGTGATCCTTTCTTGCTATTTACATCTATTTACACATATTTTAACTTTTGTCTTATCCAACAATTATTTTCTATCTTTCTTTATTTCGTCTACATTGCTCCTTGATCTTCAACATTTTTCCCCCTCTCTCCTTTATTCCTCTTTCTCATTTTTCCTATTTTCCAACTATTCATACCATCTACACCACACTTTGCAATATTCTGTATCCTCTTTCTCCTTGAGTTCTTTTGTTAATTTGTCCAGCTCTGCGCATTCTAAAATTTTTCTAATTAAATCTTCTTCTGATGGTAAGTTTTCCTTCTTCCAATTTTGTGCATAGACTATGCGGGCTGCTGTCAGTATATGTAATATTAAATAATGTATTTCCTTGGTATAGTTTTCTATGGAAATCCCTAGTAGAAATTGCTCAGGTTCTCCCTTTATTGAATTCTGAATTATTTCCTCTATCCACTTTTTAACTTTAGCCCAAAATTTCTTTGCCACTGGGCAGGTCCACCAGAGGTGATAATATGTTCCATAGTTACTCTTACATTTCCAACATTTCGGTGAATTACTAGGAAACATTTTCGGTATTCTAGCTGGTGGAAAGTGCCATCTATGAAACATTTTCATCTGGTTTTCCTTGTATGCCGTTGATGTTGTCAATTTCATATTTGTTCTCCACATCTTTTCCCACTTCTCTAATTCTATTACGTGATTAAAATTCCTTGCCCATTTGATCATAGTATCTTTCACTATTTCCTCTTCCGTTTTATACCGCAATAAAAATTTATATATTTTGCTAATTAATTTTTGTTTACATTTCTATATGAAATTAAATTCATATTTTAATTTGATTAAATTTAATTCCCATTAAATTCTTTCTCTCAACGATAACATGTGTTCCATGATTGTTGAATGGTCTTCAAATCAAACTCGGACAGTGTGTTCTATTCATTTGAATAACATCTTGAGATGTTCTTCAAGAGTTTTGAAATTAGAAAGACAGTGGGACTAACAGTGACAGCTCTGGATCAAAGTCCCCTTATTTCTCTAATGTTTAGGCATATCATTCATTGTCCATTGGTTTCATCAACCTGCTCAGAATAGAATAGAATAGAATAGAATAGAATAGAATAGAATAGAATAGAATAGAATAGAATAGAATAGAATTCTTTATTGGCCAAGTGTGATTCGACACACGTGGAATTTGTCTTTGGTGCATATGCTCTCAGTGTACATAAAAAGAAAAGATACATTCGTCAAGAATCATAAGGTACAACAGTTAATGATAGTCATAGGGTACAAATAAGCAATCAATCATACTAGGAAACAATCAATATAAATCGTAAGGATACAAGCAACAAGTTACAGTCATACAGTCATAAGTGGGAGGAGATGGGTGATGGGAACGATGAGAAAATTAATAGTAATAATACTGCAGATGTAGTGAATAGTTTGACAGTGTTGAGGGAATTATTTGTTTATCAGAGTGATGGCGTTTGGGAAAAAACTGTTCTTGTGTCTAGTTGTTCTGGTGTGCAGTGCTCTATAGCGTCGTTTTGAGGGGAGTTGGAGTTGAAACAGTTTTATGTCCAGGATGTGAGGGGTCTGTAGATATTTTCACAGCCCTCTTTTTGACTCCTGCAGTATACAGGTCCTCAATGGAAGGCAGGTTGGTAGCCATTGTTTTTTCTGCAGTTCTAATGATCCTCCGAAGTCTGTGTCTGTCTTGTTGGGTTGCAGAACCAAACCAGACAGTTATGGAGGTGCAGATGACAGACTCAATAACTCCTCTGTAGAGCTGGATCAGCAGCTCCTTGGGCTTCCTGAATTGGCATAGAGGTAGTCCTTGACTTACAATCACAATTGAACCCAACATTTCCATTCCTAAGAAAGGCAGTTAACGTCCCGTTTTATGACCCTTTTTTGCCACAATTGTTAAGCAAACCTCTACAGTTGTTAAGTGAATCATGGGATCCTTAAATGAATCTGGCTTTCCCCCATTAACTTTGCTTGTCAGAAGCCAGCTGGGAAAGTTACCAATGGTGATCACATGACCCCAGGACAGTGCAACTGGCATAAGTACATGCCAGTTGCCAAGGGCCTGAATTTTGATCATGTGACCGATGCAGCAGCAGTTGTAAATGTGAAAACTGGTCATGTCACTTTTTAAAGTGCCATTGTAACATCTAACAGTCACTAAATGAATGGTTGTAAATCAAGGACTACCTGTATACCATTGTTATGTGGAGGCAGAGAAATCTTCCTAAACCCTGTTGAGTTATTGGAAAAATGCTGATTATTGTGTTGTCAATGAATATCAGATCTGGTTTTGCTGCTCATCTGTTATATTTGGCACCTACATGTTGTCAAAAAAATGACTTTTCCCCCTTTACTTATGCAGCGAAGCTATGTTAATGTTATTTGATGCAAACTGAAAATTGTTGAAAAATCTAAAATATCTTTATTTTTCACAGGTCACCATACGGTCTATATTGGGGTCCATGTACCTAAGAGTTATCGGAGAAGAAGGCATCACAGAAGGAGGCCGAAGGAAAGGAAAGAAAAGGAGAAAATCACTGAATCAGATGCGGAAAATATTGATGAGGGCGGCGGGCACATCCTCAAGCCACTGAGTGAGTAATGGACTTTTGCATTTTTCTTAGGAAAGGGAAACTGTCAGGAAATACGACTTCCAGCACTACGTGACACTAACATTCTTTGCAAGGAGAACGCAAGGATTCTACCTAAAACAGAGGCGTCCATCTTGGGCAGCTTTAAGACCCGTGGACTTCAACTCCCAGAATTCCCTAAGCAGCCATGTTGGCTAGGGAATTCTGGGAGTTGAAGTCCACAGGTCTTAAAGTGGCCAAAGGTTGGACACTGACCACTAACATTTTTTGCAAGGAGAACACAAGTGTTCTACTTGTTCTAGGTAGTGGCAGATATTTCTCTCTCTGGGCACAAAGAGAAAATATCTGCTGCGAACTCCGTATTGGCGTCAGGAATGGCATCCGGCCAGTAAACATTCATCTCCATTCAGTTGTCCTGACTCCACCCCGATGCAAGGGATTACAAGGTCATTAAAAGAAAAAAAAAAAAACACAAAAACACAAATGTTCTACCTAAAACAGAGGTGTACATCTTGGGCAGCTTTAAGACCTGTGGACTTCAACTCCCAGAATTCCCCAGCCAACTATGGGAGTTGAAGTCTGGAAGTCTTAATGTTGCCAAAGTTGTACACCCCTGAACTGAAATAAATGGGTGCAAGGAGATTTTACTGTGTTCTCTCTTCAGGATGGATCGAAATACTTCATTTTAACATCTCAAATTTTTAGACACTTTACTGTATAAAAGTTTCACAAAATTCAACCAGGAAATACTGATTTCCAAATACTAAAAATCACTTCAGAGTTCGAACTTGGGGAATATTCTTTGTAGAAAGGGTCTCTTCTAAAAGAGCCTTGATAGTACAGTGGTTTAATGCACCCTGTTATTAACACAGCTGCCTGCAATTTCTGCAGGTTCAAATCTTACCAGGCTCAAGGTTGACTCAGCCTTCCATCCTTTCTAAGGTAGGTTAAATGAGGACCCAGATTGTGGGGGCAATAAGCTGGCTTTGTATAAATATACAAAAGGATGAAGGCTATTGCTTAACGCATTGTAAGCCGCCCTGAGTCTCTGGAGAAGGGCGGCATATAAATCAAAATTTAAAAAAAAAAAAACACTCTTCTAGTGAAGATAGCAATTAATAATAATAAAAAAATCAAACCTCTTTTCCTGAAAATGTTCCACTTATTTTTTACCATGTACCTACCATACCAGATATTACATATTTTGTCACTACATATCCAGAGCAAATTTCGGGTTTAATGTACTTTTTAAATGGATAAAAAAAGCATCATTAAACGAAAAAAAAAATGTATAAAAATGTCTAGGAAACAAAAAGTACATATTTCTTGTACTGTTGAGATTATAAAAATAGCAACAGAAATCAGTGTTATCCAGAGTGCTTTTCTATTGTCTTCTCATTCCCCTTCTGTGGCTGCTTCTAAATAACATTATTAAGTCCATGCTAATGGATGGAAAATATTTGGCTAGAAAGTCAGTTTCCAAGACAAGGTAGCAATCTATGTTGAAATCTTGACCCTGACTAAACGTTTAATTAGACCAGCCAATAATGGGTACCAAATGCTCACTTTTCTATCCAGCATTTATTAATTTAGTAGCCGCTGAAAATAATCCAAGAACTCCTTTCACTGTTGGCATAGCTAATCCTTGATTTACAACCGTTCATTTAACAACTTTACATAGTTGCAACGTCACTTTAAAAAAAGTGACTTACAACCAGTCCTCGCATTTACGACCGTTACAGCATCCCTAGGGTCATGTGATCAAGATTTCAGTTCTTGGCAACTGACATGTATTTATGGTGGTTGCAGTGTCTTAGGATCATGTGATGTGTGACTTTTCTAGTTGGCTTCCGACAAACAAAGTCAATGGGGAAGCTGGATTCACTTAACGGCTGTATGTGTCAGGGTTCCGACGGATGCCCTAATTAAATCATGGGCCTTGAGCCAAACTTCAAAAGAAATCCAGTTATTTATTAGAGCTTCATGGTAAGTTCCCAAGTGAAGCCAGCTCTGACCCCGCGTAATTTATGACCCAGGCTTCACCCTGTTTCACCCCTTCCCCCAGGGTGTGTCATCAGTGACATTTGCCAACGGAGCAATTTCCCAGGTTGTAGAGATCATTCCACTCCGGCCACTGTGGGTAACCCTGGGAGACAGCCTTGAGAGAGATATGTCTGGAATGTGCTTTTGTTTTTGGCTGCCGTGCTGCTTCGCCATAGCTGTAAGTTCGTTTTCCCATCCCCCTTGCCTATGGCAACTCGAGAGCAGGCCAGGGATGCTTTGCGAGTTGACAGCATGATTCACTTAACGACTGCAGTGATTCATCCAATTGTGGTTGTAAGTCAAGGACTACCCGTTTGGCTTCTAGATCTTAACATGCAAATCAGAACGGAGATATCTAGTTGAAGGATGTAAGCTTCAGTTGACGTAATATTTGGGCATTACCCTCACCAGGATCTCTCACTCAAATTTAGGCCGATTTCTGACTGCATGCTCCCTTTCCCTCTTTCCAGCTCCCTCTTCTTTGTCACCGAATTGAAAATAATAGTATTGTTGTCAAATCTGAGATCAAGGAACCAGATGAGAAATGTTCCCCTAAGCCTGTGATGGTGAACCTATGGCACGTGTGCCAGAGGTGGCACGCAGCGCCCTCTCTGTGGGCATGCAAGTCGTCGCCCCAGCTCAGCTCCACTGCGCATACATGTGCGTCTCCCACTGGCCAGCTGGTCTTCAGGTCTCTGCTACGCATGCGCGGGGGGGTGGGGCATATGCAGGGGCTGCACGCATGTGCGGGGGCGGGGCTCATGTGGGGGGACACGTACACATGTATGGGGGGGTGGGGTGCATGTGTGGGGCCATGCATGGGGCGGGGCGCACATGCACGGGGGTGGGCCCATGCAGGCGGGCCATGCACTCATTGCATTTTGGGGGTTCGCACGTGTGCTTTGGGCACTCGGTCCGGAAAAGGTTAGCCATCACTGCCTTAAGCTGAAGCTAGCATCCATTAATAGCAATAGCTAAGATTGTACTTGCCACAACTGAGCCCCAATTTTCCGATGCTAAGTGCTCGCGCACACACATACTTCTGCATGCGCAGAAGTGTTTTGATGACGTCAGGGTTAGTGGGCGGAGCCTCCCGCCGATTTTACTACTGGTTCTATAGAACCGGTGCGAACTGGGGGCAACCCACCACTACTGGTTAACCCTTAAATACATCTTGCTTTTGTGTGGATTAGTTAACAGGCTATCCTTTTTAATTGATCAATTTTCTCACTTTAACCACGGTTAGGATACAACTGTTTTTTTTTTTTTAAAAAAAAGATAACTAAATTAACTCCGCTAACTATAGGCCCATTAATCTCTTGGCTATATTTAGCAAGCTAAATTCTGGATGCTTTAAGTGGCAAATATTAGGATTGGAAGCTGCCCAAGAAATACATCGAAGGAGGAACAAAATGAATTTAGGGTTGAGCAATCTGCTGTTAGTTAGAATCCTGTGTTCTAATATCTGGTTGAAAAATATTCCATCTAGTTTTGGATTTACTCTGTGTGGCCTTTGGTGATTGCACAACCGTTCTTAGTTCGATTTCCAAAGAAACCCCATAGAGAGGCAGTTTCTCCTGCTCATATACAAACTACGAGCAAAGCTTCCACATAGCCATAAGATAAATAAATCAGTTAAGATAAGATAACTTTATTGTCATTTTTTTACTGTGAGGAACAAGGCTGATGCTATATGGAACAAAACTGTGACTGAATCTAGATGTCCTGCTTCGGGTACTACAAAGCCCACTCCCAGATGGTAACAAGGAAAACAGGCTGTGAAGAGGATGTGTAGTGTCCCACAATCCTGCTCAAACATCACTTATATCACGGGTGTCAAACTCACGTTGCTGTCATGTGACATATCGCGACATTCCCCCCCCTTTGTGGGGTGGGCATGGCCTGCATGTGACACATCTGGCCTGTGGGCCGCCAGTTTGTCACCCCTGGTTTATATGCTATGTAGTCCTCGACTTAACAACTGGCCATTAAATTATAACGGACTTCCACAGGACTGTCCAGAATCTGGATTTAAAGTTCAGATGGCTGTTTCCTTCCTCAGAAACGGGTGAAATCCAGCAGGTTCTGGAGAACCGGTAGTGGAAATTTTGAGTAGTTCGGAGAACCGGCAAATACCACCTCTGGCTGGCCCCAAAGTGGGGTGGGAATGGGGAATTTGCAGTATCCTTCCCCTAGAGTGGGGTGGGAATGGAGATTTTGCAGTATCCTTCCCCTGCCACGCCCACCAAGCCACACCATGCCCACCAAGCCACGCCCACAGAACCAGTAGTAAAAATAAAATTGAATTTCACCACTGCTCAGAGATCAGGTGTTCCTAAGGTGCTTTTCCGAGAGGCAACTGGACTTCCTTGTTAAACTTTGAAGACGTCTTTCTTCAAAGAGAACCGAAGAAGCTTCTTGGGTGAGAAGCGAAACGTCTTCAAAGAAAAAACAAAGTCCACTTGCCTCTTGAAAGAAAAGCACCTTTGGGACCAACCAGGACCTGGATGAATGAGAATCTCCATAAAAACCTGGTTGTTAATCCTCTGAATTTTGATCACAGGACTGTCGGGATGCTGCAATGGTTGTAAGTCCTAGTAAGTCAGTTTTTCTAGTGCCATTGTAACTTCGAACAGTCATTAAATGGATGGTTGTAAATTGAGGATTACCTCTACATTTATGATAGCTCTCCTGGCAGACCTGAGGACTTGTGCACTTCAGAATGAAATGGCTTTTTATTTTTGGGGAACTCATAAGTCCAATAGAGAAACTGAGTGGTGATAAAAAAGATGCTGAGATTCTAGAAAAAGTGCAGAGGAGAGCAACCAAGATGATGAGGGGACTGGAGGCTAAAACATACAAAGAAAAGTTGCAGGAACTGGGCCTGGCTAGTCTAGTGAAGAGAAGGACCAGGGGAGACATGAGAGCAGTCTTCCAATATTTGAGGGGCTGCCACAGAGAGGAGGGGGTCAAGCTATTTTCCATGAAGGCCAAACAAGGAATAATGGATGGAAACTGATCAAGGAGAGATTCAACCTGGAAAGAAGGAGGAAGTTTCTGACAGTGAGAACAATCAACCCATGGAACAGAAGTTGCCTTCGGAAGTTGTGGGAGCTTCATCATTGGAGGCTTTCAAGAAGAGACTGGACTGCCATCTGTCAGAAATGGTGTAGGGTCTCCTGCTTGGATGTTGGGTTGGACTAGAAGACCTACAAGGTCCCTTCCAACTCTGTTAATCTGTTAAATCTGATTGATTATATGCCATCAAATTGGTCTTCACTCACATAGATTCTCTCCATCATGATCTGTTCCAGTGGTTCATCCATTGCTACAGTAACTGTGTCTATCCACTTTGCTTCTGGTCATCCTCTTCTTCTTTTACCTTCCACCTTTCCCTGGTTCAGAGCCTTCTCCAACAACTGAAAGCTTTTTATATTGACTTGCCTTTTTGATTTTTTGATTCATTAATTTTATATTCCACTTCTTTTTTTCTGATTTTGTACATCATACATTTACTACTGTTTACTAGTCCTAGCAAAAGTCCACGAAGGGTGCCAGAAATAACAATGCATCAATTTTAAACTTGATCAAGTAAACCAACTTTATATCCCTTTGACTTACTTATAACAAACTTCATATCTAGTCCATTCAAGAAATGTCATATAATTTGATTTCTTTTCATTTCTTTTTTTAACCCTTTTAACAAGATTTATGCAAGCTTTAATTGACCTCTTTTGTAATAGAAGAATTATCAAGGTGATTCTGTTGGTTTATTATTTGTAATTGTTTTGATTTTTAAAAACATCAACTGATTTCTTTTGTATGTCCAATGAAACAGCTTTTTTCCATGTCATTCTTGTAGCCTGACATTTTTAGTCTCCATTCCAATGCCATTTCTGTCTTGTCAAATACAACCTGTTCCTCTTCTGCCATTTATTTATTTATTTATTGGTTCAATTTATATGCCACCCTTCTCTGGAGACTCAGGGCGGCTTACAATGCGTTAAGCAATAGCCTTCATACTTTTGTATATACCTGCTTAGTAGGGCTTTCGCCCCCCCCCTCCGCGGTATTCTTTTTTATACAAAGTTCAGCTTATTGCCCCCACAATCCAGGTCCTCATTTTACCTACCTCGAAAGGATGGAAGGCTGAGTCAACCTTGAACCCAGTGAGATTTGAACTTGCAGTAATTGCAGGCAGCTGGTGCTACTTAACAGCACTTTAGTCTGCTGCGCCACCAAGTCTCAATTTAATCCAAGTATCTTTTTGGACACAGCCTATTCATACTAGCAAACATCTTGACAGTGTTGATATTAACTTCTGATTCCATTTTTCAAAAGTGTCCTTTAGTATTCCTAATATTTTAATATTCTGTGTCATTCTGTTGCTGATAATCTTGTTTATACATTCTTCTCCTTCAAGTAAAATCTTTAGTGCCCTCTAGTATCCAATTTTGAAGTTGTTTATCAGTTTTATTCTCAAAACAAATCGACTTTCCCACGGGAAGCTTTTCTTATAGTTAATTCCAAAGTCTTATTTCAGATTTATCTGGACCCTTAATCCGTTTAATGCTTTCTAAAATCAAAGTCTTAATTAGCTCTTTGCTGTTTATTTCATTTTTTTTTAAAAAAGTTCTTAAGCTTGTAGTTAACATTTTCTTTCCTTAAAGATTGAATGCTTTGTTTTCAGACTTTTTCTAAGTTTTCTAATACTGTAGCTGAAAAGCGGGGGAAGGTTTGTTTTCTCAGCTTGTGTGTTGGTTTCCGAATGTTTCATTACAGGCTAGGTAGCATCCTCAGTGGAGTTTAGGGGATGTCAGTGTCGGTGTTCTTTTGTGTATAACAGCTTCAGATGTGGGCGTGTCAAGTGAGGGTCTTGTGATGGATCAGGTGTGAGTCATCAGCGAGAGTCTTGGAATTGTGTTCTGACCTAGACTTCCTGAGCCAGTGAAAAGCGATTAGTCCCAAAATCCCTTGTTTTATTTCAGTGGGTGTGAATTCTGTTCATTCACAGCCTGTAATAATTAATTTGTAAAGAGTCCGATAGAAGTCTGCCACAGAATTTACAAATAGTTTGTAAAGAGTCCGACAAACGCCTGCCACAGTCCTTCGGGATAAGGCTGATAAGCACCCACCTTTATCTCCTTTGACACGTTGCCAAAGACCTAATTGGCAATTAGCTTTGCAAAGCCACACGGAGCACAGAGTCAAAACGGAGCTTCAGAATTGAAACCAGAACAAACAAAGTTGCTTCCTGCAAAGGCTCATGTCCCTTTGGTCCACCTTTATGTCTTATGGGAGGGGCCAATCATCTCCAAGCCTTACTCCTGAATCGCCCCTTTTGTCTTACCTGTTCTTGACTTTCGGCAGCTCTGCATATGCGCACACTGGGAACAGGCTCCCCCTGTTCCTCTGCCTCACTGATGTCCGACTCTGGAGGTTCCAGAGTCCACACATAACTCCCCGATGGCCCTGGCCCCATCTCTGCCTCCGATGCAGAGCCCTCGTCCGAGCCGTCCCCAGACTCCAGGACTGGCCCATGTTCCTCCCCAGCCTCCTCACTGTCTGACTCTGCTGCCAGCTCTGCAGACTGCCAGCCGACCACAACAGATGGGTCTTGTGATGGGGTGGTTACATCAGGTGAGGGTCATAGGGAGGTGAACTGCTGGGGGGGAGGGTTGCATGGGTTGGTTGAGGATCGGTGCTACCTCTGGTTGGCTGTGCGGTTCATTTGGATTCTGAGGGGTTCATAGGCTGGTTGTAAGTCAATGTGTCTGTTGATGGAATTGCTTGTGGAGTGCCAGGCTTCAATGAACTCACGAGCCTCCATTACAGTCGTAAGTTGAAAACTAACTGTATCCGGAGTCGGACAGCGATGAGGCTAAGGAAGAACATGGGCCAGTCCTGGAGGCTGGGGAAGGCCCAGATGAGGGCTCTGCGTCGGAGGCAGAGATGAGGCCAGGGCCATCGGGGAATGAGCTGCAGACTCCGGAGCCTCCAGAGATTGATAGGAGTGAGGCAGAAGAACAGGAGGAGCCTATTCCTAATGCACACATGAGAAGAGCTGCCAGCAGGCAAGAGCAGCTCAAGCAAAGAGGACGACTCGGGAGTAGGGCCAAGAGATGATTGGCCCCTCCCATAAGGCTTAAAACAGACCAGCAACGGCATTTGGGCTGTGCCGGAAAACAACGTTGGTAGCTTCGTCTTCTTCGTTGTCTACTTTTTTGTATCTGTGTATTTATTTTTGTATCTGTGACTTCTGAATGTTTGCAAGAAAGGCCTTTGGCAGTTTGCCTAATTGGACCAAGGTTTGCGATAGGACTGAGGAATTTGTGTTGGGCGGAATTTGCTTTAATTTAGTTGAACGACGCTGGGAATGAAGTAATTCTCAGCTGTTCGAATAAAGTTTGTTTGTTTTTTCACGGACTGATTTTCCTACTACTTACTTGGGCCTGGGTCACAACAGGTAGTGCATTCCAGGCAGGTGTTGACCACTCTGTTGCTGAAGTCATATTTAATGCAATCGAGTTCGGAGCGGTTTACCTTGAGTTTGTATCTATTGTTTGCCCGTGTATTATTGTGGTTGAAGCTGAAGAAGTCATTGACAGGTAGGACATTGTAGCTGACAATTTTATGTTCTAAGCTTAGGTCAGACCGAAGGCAGCATAGTTCTAGGGTGTCCAGGCCCAAAATTTCAAGTCTGGTGGCATAAGGTATTCTATTGTAAGAAGAGGAATGGAGGACTCTTCTGGTGAAATATCTCTGGACTCTCTCAATTGTATTAATGTCCGATATACAATGTGGGTTCCAGGCAGATGAGCTGTATTCAAGAATTTGTCTAGCAAAGATTCTCAAAAGGAAGAACGGGGACATGGGAATTCTAGCAAACCACCATTGTTTTCCTCTTCCCCGCTTCCTCCCAGGCCTTGTCAGGAAGCATGCTATTTTTGTCACACCTTGCAACTGGATTTGCTAGCTCCTTTCCTAATGCTTATTAAAATTGACTTTGCCTAGAATGACCTGTGGACGTGGGAGTTCTCTTGTTTAATGAAGGCTGATCTTGTGTTTTTAACAAACAATGCTAATTGGGGATCTATTTACATTCCAGTAATTTGGGACAGACCCATGTTTGATTTATTCAATTTTTTAAAAATAGCTAATCTCCCTTTTTCCCCACTATGAACACTGAGAGTATTTTGACATGTTCTTCTTACTCTCATGATATTTCCTGCTTTTCCTTGGCAGTTGTTTTAAAATAATGCATTGCATGCCTTTTAATGAATTTAATGTCCACCTGACTTGTTATGAGTCACGTTTGACACTATTTGAAGTGTAGTTCACTAGATGCCACGGGAGAGAGTGACTGGCTACCAATGCTGCCTAGAATGAAATTATGCTAACCTAAGAACAATTTAACAATTTAACAATTTATCAAGGATGTAGTGGCTCAGTGGCTAAGACGCTGAGCTTGTCGATTGAAAGGTCGGCAGTTCAGCGGTTCGAATCCTCTAGTGCCACGTAATGGGGTGAGCTCCCGTGACTTGTCCCAGCTTCTGCCAACCTAGCAGTTCGAAAGCACGTAAAAAATGCAAGTAGAAAAATAGGGACCACCTTTGGTGGGAAGGGAACAGCGTTCTGTGTGCCTTTGGCGTTGAGTCATGCCGGTCACATGACCACGGAGATGTCTTCAGACAGCACTGGCTCTTCGGCTTTGAAACGGAGATAAGCACTGCCCCCTAGAGTTGGGAATGACTAGCACATATGTGCGAGGAGAATCCTTTACCTTTATTAACAATTTACTAAATAAATAACAATACCAAATTCCTCCCCATTCTAGAGTTCTAGACAATACATACCCCTCACCCCCAGCGAAGTGGTTATGCAGATACACACATGCATAAACATCTGGAATAATTATTTGAGCCTGCAAAAAATGAATTAGCGTTTTGAAAAGAGATGCTTCATATCTATTACTTTCTTTGCTTCAAAATATATCTTATGAGGCAGACTGAATGCTCAGTCTTCCTGTAGATTATGGGTCATCTATGCGTGGCTGAATTTACCAGATTTTATATAAGGTGAAGAAAACAGTGACAAACACACACACAAAATTGGATTCCTTATTGCAGAGGTCAGCAGATTGGAGATTTGTTGGGTTCTCTTTTGCTTTTCATTAGGGTCTCGTTAGAGCCACATTGCAGAGAGACACGTGCATAATATAGAGCAATGTTTCTCAACCCTGACAACTTTAAGATAACTGGACTTCAACTCCTAAAATTCCCAGCTGGCATAGCATGGAGATTTGGTTATTTCTGGTTTAGGAGATCTTTTCAATATAGGTAGTCCTTACCTTATGACCAGGTACTTAATGAACACTCAAAGTTATGATGGGCCTCCCCAGAGCTACTTATAATCCGACTGCCGCATTCCCTGAACGAGTATTCGCTTTACCTATTCACTTAACGGCTTCCACATTCTCCAAAGGAGTAAAAAATTGTTGTAAGTTCAAATCCAGTTACTTGATTTTTGTTGCTGTTCGTTGCGAAGTCGTATCAGACCCATCGTGACCCCATGGACAACGTTCTTCCAGGCCTTCCTGTCCTCTACCATCTTCCGGAGTCCATTTAAGCTCACGCCGACTGCTTCAGTGACTCCATCCAGCCACCTTGTTCTCTGCCGTCCCCTTCTTCTTTTGCCCTCAATCGTTCCCAGCATTAGGCTCTTCTCCAGGGAGTCCTTCCTTCTCATTAGGTGGCCAAAGTATTTGAGATTCATCTTCAGGATCTGGCCTTCTAAAGAGCAGTCAGGGTTGATCTCCTCTAGGACTGACCGGTTGGATCGCCTTGCAGTCCAAGGGACTCACTCGCAGGAGTCTTCTCCAGCACCAGACTTAAATCGCACTGACTTACAACCATAATTCCCTGCCCAATTATGGTTGTAAGTTGAGGACTACCTGTATCTATTAAATTAAGCTTTCTGTAGTTTCACACACTTCTGGGAATGTAGAGTGTTTTCTTTCAGCCTAATTTAGCTGGAGGTAGATAATTTCATTGATGTTATTGTGAAAACAGTTGGGTGAGAGAAAGACCCTTGCAGTCTACATATATAAACCTCGGAGCCAACAAGTAAATGTTGATCTATGTTCTTCAGCTCACCTCTGTATCTCTCATCTCTGGATAATCTTAATATCCTCAGATCTTTCGAACTACGTCTGTTCTTAGGTACACTGATAGCAAAGGCGTGGGAAATAATGTCCCAAGTGAATGATAACTCTGTGTGGATACACGTTTGCTACTTATAGGTTTCCAATAATCCTTGTTTTGTTCAAGTGAGATACCTCCGGGCCTCTGTGTTCTTTTTATAGCAGCCAAATGGGGGTAAGCACCGTTTTCTAGAGGTGTGTAAAATATTCTAAATGAAAACTGCTTGGATACTGAAGTGCCCTGGTAAACTCGCAAGATTCGTTTTTCTCGCCATGTACATGTATACATCCGAACTAGATTGTGCTGTTTCTCTGTGTCATATAATATACGTGGGCATATGCATAATTGGCGCAAATGCAAGGGACGCGGTGGCTCAGTGGCTAAGACGCTGAGCTTGTCGATTGAAAGGTTGGCAGTTCAGCAGTTCGAATCCCTAGTGCCGCGTAACGGGGTGAGCTCCCGTGACTTGTCCCAGCTTCTGCCAACCTAGCAGTTCGAAAGCATGTAAAAAATGCAAGTAGAAAAATAGGGACCACCTTTGGTGAGAAGGTAACAGTTCCGTGCGCCTTTGGCGTTGAGTCATGCCGGTCACATGACCATGGAGACGTCTGCAGACATCGCTGGCTCTTCGGCTTTGAAACGGAGATGAGCACCGCCCCCTAGAGTCGGGAACGACTAGCACATATGTGCGAGGGGAATCTTTACCTTTACCTTTTATGCATAATTCTGTATTTATTTATTTATTTTGTGATGTTTATGTTTAGTTTACTTTAAATCTAACAGGTTCTGACAGGTTCTGGAGAACTGGTAGCGGAAAATTTGAGTATTTCGGAGAACCTTCAAATACCACTTCTGGCTGGCTCCAGAGTGGGGTGGGAATGGAGATTTGGCAATATCCTTCCCCCAGGAGTGGGGAGGGAATGGAGATTTTGCAGTATCCTTCCCTTGCCACACCCACCAAGCCACACCCACAGAACTTGACCACTGATTCAAAGTGACAATAAAGTTATTCTAAGTCTAAATCTAAGCCCTGTTTTGAATCCAAAACACTTTTTATCGTGCTTCTGCAGTTAAAATAGGGTACAGGTAAGCCTCGACTTACAGCAATTCATTTAGTGACTGTTCAAAGTTACAACGGCACTGAAAAAAATTATTTAAGACCATTTTTCACACTTAGGACAGTTGCAGCAATCCCTATGGTTGTGTGATCAAAATTTGAGCCATTGTCCACTGGCTCATACTTACGACGGTTGCAGTGTCCCAGGGTCATGTGATCCCCTTTTGTGACCATCTTGACAGGCAAAGCCCATGGGGAAGCCGGATTCACTTAACAACCGGGTTACTCACTTAACAACTGCAGTGATTCACTTAACAACTGTGGCAAGAAAGGTCATAAATTGAGGCCAAACTCACTTAAACACTCTCTCACTTAGCCACAGAAATTTTGAGCTCAATTGCGGTCGTAAGTCGAGGACTACCCGTATTTCAATTTTGGAAGAAAAAAAAAATTCGTGTACCTCGGATGGATTTTGAATAAAGTTGAATAGGGAAATCTTGACTCACCGCCTGGAATTTGGCTGCAAATTATCAACTTTTTTTTTACATACAGGAAGTCCTCGACTTGCGACCAAAGGCTGAGGATTATGGGAAATGATGTCTCAGTGTTCATGGAGCACGCTCTGTGGGGAGAGTTGAGCTAATTTAATTTAATTTAATTTAATTTATTTTTATTTTATTTTTTTACATTTGATTTATATGCCGCCCTTCTCCGGAGACTCAGGGTGGCTTACAATGCGCTAAGCAATAGCCTTCATCCTTTTGTATATTTATACAAAGTCAGCTTATTGCCCCCACAACTGGGTCCTCAATTGACCTACCTTAGAAAGGATGGAAGGCTGAGTCAACCTTGAGCCTGGCGAGATTCGAACCTGCAGTAATTGCAGGCAGCTGGTCTTAATAACAGGGTGCTTTAGACCACTGTACTACCAAGGCTCTTAATCTTAAATTTATCGAATTTCTATGCTGCCCAACTCCCAAGGGACTCTGGGCGGCTTACAGCAAAAAATAATGCAACAAAGAACATAGGAAAATTATTTTAAAAACATTATAAAAGCATTTTAAAAACATTAAAAGCCCATGCACATCATTCATGGCCGGATCTCGCAAGATCGCAACAGCGAGATCAACGGCCCCAGGCCTGCCGGAAAAGCCAAGTCTTCACCGCTTTCCGGAAGCCCAATAGGGTGGGGGCAGTCCGGATCTCAGGAGGTAACTGGTTCCAGAGAGTTGGGGCAGCCACAGAGAAGGCCCTCCCCCGCGGGCCCGCCAGCCGGCATTGTTTAGCTGACGGGACCTGGAGGAGACCAACTCCGTGGGATCTTACCGCTGCGTCACTGGGAGCTATGCGGTAGAAGGCAGTCTCGAAGATAGCCTGGCCCTGAGCCATGACAGACAAATTGTTTTTCTGTGTTCATGACTACACAGGACAATCCTGGAGCAGGTTTATGATGTAACAGTAACACAGTTGGAAGGGGCCTTGGAGGTCATCTAGTCCAACCCCCTGCTCACGCAGAAGACCTGTACTAGGGATTCGAACCGCCGAACTGCCGAACTTTCTGATCGACAAGCTCAGTGTCTTAGCCACTGAGCCACCTAGTCAGCTCAGTGATTGGTAATGTGCTGTTAAAAATACACCCATCACAAAGGAACGTGTTGTGGTCTTGTGTGGTACATCTGAAAAACATCTAAAATTGAATAAAAACAGGGCGGGAGGCCCTTGAAACGACCTTTTTAATGATCTTTTTAACAGAATAACATTTTCTCTAATCCCATCCCAGGCCGCTACCGTGTGTGGCTATAATGATCTAAGCCACCCGAATCATCGAATGCTCTTCTACGCTATTCGCTCACGTGAAACTGCTGAGGGAAAGTCAAAAGAATTTGCTGCATTGTGTAGCAGGAGTTTAAAAAAACAAGGCCCCAGACCTTACAGACCAAATCTTGTAAGCCGAAGAGACTTTGATAGATAAGAGACGAATGCAGGGATTAAACAAGCTGACCCCTTTGGGAAAAGTGGATTAAACAACCTCTCTCCAGAAATCCTGGGAACTGTGAGAAAGTTTGCAAACTCTACCGGGCAATTAATTGTTCCGACAAATGAATGCCAAGTGTACCTTCTAAGTAGTAGAAATGCAGATTGGCTGACTAGGCTAAAATATAATCAGCTGCTTTGTGATGGAGCGTGCGGTTTGAACCCCAAAAAGATGGCCAGTTTTGACTTGCCTATTTTGTGGAAAAACCAGCCAAATAATTCAATATTTTGTTCTGTCCTGAGAAACGGACATAAAAAGAGAGTGATTCTCCTCCCACTCCTCCCTCTCCTCTTCCCCCTCCTCCCTTTCCTCCTCCCCCCTCCCTCTCCACCTCCCTCCTCCTCTTAGTCACCCAGCCAGCTTTCATGTGTAAAACAGGACTAGAACTCACAGTCTCCTGGTGATTGGCCCAAAGTCATCCAGTTGGCTTTCATGCCTAAGGCGGGACTAGAACTCACAGTCTCCTGGTGATTGGCCCAAAGTCATCCAGTTGGCTTTCATGCCTAATGCGGGACTAGAACTCACAGTCTCCTGGTGATTGGCCCAAAGTCATCCAGTTGCCTTTCATGCCTAAGGCGGGACTAGAACTCACAGTCTCCTGGTGGTTGGCCCAAAGTCATCCAGTTGCCTTTCATGCCTAAAGTGGGACTAGAACTCACAGTCTCCTGGTGATTGGCCCAAAGTCACCCAGTTGGCTTTCATGTGTAAAGCAGGACTAGAACTCACAGATTCCTGGTGATTGGCTCAGAGTCACCCAATTGGCTTTCATGCCTAAGGTGGGACTAGAACTCACAGTCTCCTGGTGATTGGCCCAAAGTCACCCAGTTGGCTTTCATGTGTGAAGCAGGACTAGAACTCACAGATTCCCAGTGATTGGCCCGAAGTCACCCAATTGACTTTCATGCCTATGGCAGGACTAGAGCTCACAGATTCCTGGTGATTGCCCCAAAGTCACCCAGCCAGCTTTCATGCCTAAGGCGGGACTAGAACTCACAGATTCCTGGTGATTGGCTCAAAATCACCCAGTTGGCTTTCATGCCTAAGGCAGGACTAGAATTCACAGTCTCCTGGTGATTGGCCCAAAGTCACCCAGGCGGCTTTTCTGCATACGATGGGACTAGAACTTACAGTCTCCTAGTTTCTCGTTCAGCATCTTAACTGCCACACCAAACGGTCTCTCTCTTATTTTTTGCGAGACTAAAAAATATGGAGATGCAAACTATGTAGCTAATATTATGTTGTACTCCAGAATAGGCAAGTCTGATGACGTCAGGCATGGAGTGGATGCCAACCCGTTATAGGCCGATCCACAAAACATCATGATAGACCACAAATGAGTGATACGATTCAGGTATCAACTAAAACAAAGATTTATTTGGTTTTTTGGGGCTTTGGGTGACATACAAACCCAACCATTATCCTGCCTTAGCATTTGTAAATAAACCCTTTGTGGCTTGTTCACTCAAGTAAAGTTAAAAAACAATAATCATGGATTAAAACTTAACGTGTAAGCAAAGCCAGCTTGAAAGCATGATTAGCCTGCTGTATTTTATGCAGCTTTGTTGTGTTTTCAGATAGGGATGGTGGTAATTTTCCCAGCATGTTGACTGAATATACCTCCCATGTTTTCGCTACTCAAAGATTAGGTAATTTTAAAGCTAATTCTTGCTGGATCAAGTAATAGATAGTTGGAAGCAGGTTGAAAAACAATTCTGATCTGGGTGGCCTCAGATAAACGATTTAGTATTGTCATAGTTGTTTGCCTAACAACGTTGCCTTGATCCAACCAGTGCAGCTTTCCAGTGTATGGTTGTGTGTGTGTGTGTGTTTTTTTTTGAGTGGGTTTTTTGACGTGGATGGATCCTACTTGGTAGTACCATGTTCCCCCGAAAATAAGACCCTGTCTTATATTTTTTTGAACCCCAAAATAAGCACTTGGCCTTATTTTCGGGAAGGTCTTATTATTTTGGGGCACATGGAGGAAACCAGAGGAAATGGCAGGGATGCACATTTAAATGGCATTAAATGCACATGCGTTTAAATATTTTTAAATATTTGAAATATTTTCGGGGAGGGCTTATTTTCAGGGGAGGGCTTATTTTAGTGCATGCGCTCAAAAGCCCGATTGGGTTTATTATCAGGGGAGGTCTTATTTTCGGGGAAACAGGGTAGCAGCTGAAAATAATAATCATATCAAACTGGAAAATCTTTCCTGATTCGTAGAAGCAGAAAATCAAAGAGTTGTAAGAGTTATCAGACATGTAACCCAAACTCTTCCTTGGTGCAGGATTTGCTGTAGCAATTTCTGGCATGCAGTCTTTGGTTGAGGACATTTGTTGAAGGAGAAATCCCTACTTCACATATCAGCTTCTTCTATTGGCTGACAGTTCATATACAGGTAGTCAGCGGCGGGTTACACATATTCTTACCACTGGTTTGCTGCATGAGCGCATGCTTGCTTCACACACACGCGCCTTCCATGTATGCGCCTGGCCTTCCACGCCTGTGCTTTGCTCACGCATGTGCCTGCCGCGCATGCACCCGGCATAGAAAACGTGGCTAAATAGGACGGCATTACATCCGGGCGGGTGGCAGTCGCCGCTACCAGTTCGCCTGAACTGGTCTGAACCGGCTGAATACCAGGTAGTCTGCAGGTAGTCCTCAACTTTGCAACCATTCATTTAGTGACCGAAGTCACAAAGGCACAGAGAAAAGTGACTTATGGCCAGAAAAAGTTCAGAGAAGAGCAACTAAGATGATCAAAGATCAGGAGACTAAAACATATGAAGAACAGCTCCTGGTTTTTAGCCTGGTCCTAAGAGTTAGACCAGCCTGGTTCTTTGTAACATCTTTATAACCACTATGTAAAGTAATGGATGTGGTTTATGGTAGCCTTCTTGTGAGATATCTTTTCATCTTCCCAGTCCTTATTGGTAGCCTCCTGTCCAAGACTGCTTAGTTTTTCTGAGATCAGTCAAGGTTGACTACCATGTTTCCCTGAAAATAATTGTATTAATGTTTGCTCCAAAAGACGCATTAGGGCTTATTTTCTGGTTAGGTCTTTTTTTTTTTTAATTTGATTTATATGCCGCCCTTCTCCGGAGACTCAGGGCGGCTTACAATGCATTAAGCAATAGCCTTCATACTTTGTATATTTATACAAAGTCAGCTTATTGCCTCCACAAACTGGGTCCTCATTTAACCTACCTTAGAAAGGATGGAAGGCTGAGTCAACCTTGAGCCTGGTAAGGTTCAAACCTGCAGTAATTGCAGGCAGCTGTGTTAATGACAGGGTGCTCTAAACCACTGTACTACCAAGGCTCATTTTGGGGGAAATACGGCACTAAATGCATCTATCTGGCTGACAATCTTAAACCCCTGGTAGGGCTTATATTACAAGCATCCTGAAAAATCATGCTAGGACTTATTTTCTGGTTGGGCCTTATTTTCAGGGAAACAGGATAGTTGAGGCCATCTGCTGTGATATTGAGGCTAGTAGAAAGATTTTATTTTTTAATATATTTGTTCATTTGTTTTCTCTTTACATACAATATGTGCTTAATGAACAACGTACTATCTGGATCAGTTCGTTTACATAGTCACACTTCTTAAATTCCTAATTTCTACCCCTTTTATCCAACCATGGATAAAACAAAGCCCCAAGTTCGAAAATATTCTGTGTCTTCTTTTTCTTTTATCTTCACTGAGAAAGATTCTATTTTTAAGCTGGACCCAGAATAAGATGCTTCCTTCCTTTAGCATCTTGTTTGTGTTCTGTGTGGGGCATGAAAAAACAACAACAGAGTTCACTCACTTCATGATATTCCGTCAATTTGCTTCCTCTTTAAATAAGCAATTATTTTATGGTTAACAAGTAGCCTCTTTTTTCCTGGCCCAGGAAAATCTCCAAGAGATTCACACTTGGGTGATGAAGGGTGTCAGAATTCATACTCCACAATTTCCTTCTATCTGGCTTTATGTGGAGAAAATCTTTGGGGTGCATTACTGTGGCCTTTATTTTCCTGGGCTCCAAGATCACCGCAGATGGGGATTGCAGCCAAGAAATTAAAAGACACTTGCTTTTCACGGTGTCTCTGCCAGTGAAAATGGACCTCAGGAGGGCTGTGTGCGGCCTTCCTGAGCTCCATTTTCACTGGCAGAGGGTTGCAGGAGCCTGTCGCAGCTGAAAACGGAGCTCAGGAGCCCGTTTTCGCTGGCAGAGCGCTCGGGCCACCACAACCCCCCCCACGAGTGACATCAAGCTGGCCATGCCCACCCTGGCCACACCCACCCCGGCCCCCCAAGGTAAAACACAACCCTGATGCGACCCTGAAATCGAGTTTGACATCCCTAGTATAGGAGATCGTCCTTTAAAACATGGCTAACATAAGATGGATCTAAGCTGTGAAAAGGCCTCAGCATGGCAGTTGCAGGGCCAAAAGTGATGGCTTCTGTTCTCCACCATCTGTTGTGACCGAGGCCCAAATAGTGACTACCAAACACAATTCAATCCTGAACAAACTTATTTTATTAAAACAACTGAGAATTAATTCATTCTCAGCTTAGTCCAAAACAAAATTCTTCATAACCAGTCCTTCGGCCTTATCAGCAACCTTTGATGTCTTTGGCAACCTGCCAAAGGCTTTTCCCCCCACAAAGTTCAAGAGACGCTGAGAAAAAGCACTGGAATCAACGTTGCTTTTCTACAAAGAACCCAAAGGCTCGTTGCTGCTCTTTTAAGCCTTATGGGAGTGGCCAATCATCTCCTGGCCTTACTCCTGAGTCGTCCTTTTTGCTTCAGCTGCTCTTGCCTTCTGGCAGCTCTGCGCATGCGTGCACTAGGAACATGCTCCTCCTGTTCCTCTGCCTCTCTGCTGTCTGCCTCTGAAGGCTCCGGAGTCCGCACATCGCTCCCAGATGGCCCTGGCCCCCTCTCTGCCTCCGATGCAGAACCCTTGTCCAGGCCTTCCCCAGCCTCCAGGACTGGCCCATGTTCCTCCCCAGCCTCCTCACCGTCCGACTCCGCTGCCAGCTCCACAGGCTGCTGGCGGACCACAACACCATCGTCAAGTTCTGCTCAATTGCAAGCTGTTCTCAGTAGATCGAATCAAACTCTCTTCAACTATCCCAAAGTTGCTTTTTCAAGAGGCAGCTGGACTTTCTTTGTTTTTTTTTCTTGAAGACGTTTCACTTCTCATCCAAGAAGCTTCTTCAGTTCTGAACTGAAGAAGAACTGAACTGAAGGTGTGTGTGGCACATAAAAATCTGTTTGGAGGTCACACTAAGCAGCAGGAATTTGGGATTACAACGACCAGTCGTTGACGTGGCAATGTGTTGGAAAAGATCCCCTAAATATTTGGAGCGAGAATGTTTTGGTAACTTTAGTCGATGAGTAATACGCTATGCTGTAACTGTTTTGACGACTTTATCTGATGATGTTATCAACTGCATTCTCATTTGAAGGATACTGTAATGTTGGGCAAGGCCTAATTATTACTACAGTGAAAATGTAAGCTCAGCATTTGCAGCGTTTGTAGAAACAAGCAAACCTTTTAATGGGATTTCTAATTGCTGTTGTAATGACCTGTTTCTACTGGGGCTTTCTTTCGTTTTTCTCGGCCGCACCAGAGACATCTGGGCATGATTCAGTTACGGCTTCATTATATATTTACTGTACATAGCTTTCCTCAGCCTGAGTTGTGTTTCAAATGCTACATAATCTCGCCAGGTTTGGTATTTACTTACCTTCGCTACTGGTTCGCAAATGTGAGCGCACATGCGTGCTCACTTCGCTCACATGTGCCACCTCCACGCATGCACAGTGTCAGGCATGCCTCCTTTCAGTACTCAAGAAAGAAAAACCCCGACTCCATTTTCATAGAGAAAGGTACTTTTACTGAGTGTGAACTGAATGCGACCAAAGAAAAGCAAGGTCTGAGGAAATAGGCGCGAAAATCACATATAGAAAACATCCTTAAAACCCTCCCCCCCCAATGGTCCAGTCAGGATTATCCAATCCACATCCTCCCAAGGGATCATGTGGGGCACAGCTTCCAATGGCTCCATCCTTCCGGTATGTCAGGATGGTTGACCTTGACTGGTTATCAGTGCGCCTCCCAGCTGCAGAGAAACGCTGAGGAAAACTTTCTCCATGTCAGACTGCGGTACTGTCTCAAAATTAAATGAATTTCCAAACTGCCAATCTTTAAGGAAATCTTTCTTTAATTGAGCTCAGCCACCGGACTCTGCGCGGACAGGACTGACCTTTTGCCTCCCAATCCCTCCCTTTCCGACCCCCAAAACTCTGCCCCTCATTGGCTGTCCTCCAAGTCATTCTTCAGACTTCTTTTCCCCGTCATTTCTCAGGAATGTGCCCCCTCCCCTGATCTCCACGACAACCAAGCTTCAAAGGGATTTTGCAGGCAAAAGTTTCAGAGTTTATCTTTCGCTGTCCTCTGCTCTCTCTATGCCAGCGTTGCAACGCTGACACTCCAATTCACTCCACCAGCTCACTTCCCCCCTCCCAACTATCCAGACAGCTTCCCCCTCCCCCCGTTTCAATAGTAACCGTAGCAAGCAAGCAATAGAAAAGCGGAGGCTGACACACAGGGTCTTCCGTGCATGCGCAGAGGGTCAAAAACTTGCATTAATGGGATGTGATGACGTCCAGGCCAGTGGTGGGTTCCTCCCAGTTCGGGCCGGTTCGGCTGAGCTGGTAGCGGTGATGATATGATGTCACCGAACCGGTTCTCTTTGTTCGGGAGCTGGGCCTCCCCGTCCCCCCCGCATTATTCTTACCTTTTATTTGGCCCCACCCCCAATCTATTGCTGCCTCCCGAATCCCAGCTGATCGGCTAGAAGGAAAAAAACTGTTTAAACTCTTGCCACGGGGCTTCAAAGAGCCGCCCTACAGCTGATCAGTGTTAAAAGGCAGTGTGGTGGTAGACCGGTGCCTCCAAAAATAAATGGGTAGATTGGTGCCTCCAAAAACAAATGAGTAGATCGGTACAGCTCTGCAAGTAGTTAAAAGCCTGGTAGACCAGTACCTCTGCTAAATCCTAAAGAATTGTCACATGATAAGCCACACCCACAAAATAAGCCACGCCCACAGAACAGGTAGTAAAAAAATTTAGAACCCGTCCCTGTTCCAGGTGGGTGGGCGGAGCCTCCCGCAGCCACTCCTACCGGTTTGCCCGAACCGGATAGAACCGGCTTAATACCACCACTGAATCTAGCCATAACACCGTTTGCTCATTCTGTCTGGGTCTCCACAAATTAGCAGAGTGGGCTTCTCCCTTCCTCCCTCCCTTCTCGTGCTTTCGGTTGAAAACAGTCTGTTAAAATGGAATGTATTTCAGGAAATAGAGCCCTCGACTGACGAGCACAATTGAGCCCAGAAGTTATGTTGCTAAGCGAGACATTTGTTCAGTGAGTTTTGCCCCATTTTACGACTTTTCTTGCCACGATTGTCAAGTGGATCGCTGCCGTTCATAAATCAGCAACACGGTTGTTAAGTGAATCTGGTTCCACACACACACCCCATTGACTTTGCATGTCAGAAGGTGACAAAAGGGAGGGATCACATGACCCCGTCGTAAATATGAACCAGTTGTCATTTGGATGTTGGACAACTGGTTCATATTTATGACAGTTGCAGCACCATGGGGATGCTGCGATAGTTAATAAGTTTGAAAAATGGTCATAAGTCATAAGAGCCTTGATAGTACAGTGGTTTAGTGCACCCTGTTATTAACACAGCTGCCTGCAATTTCTGCTGGTTCGAATCTCTCCAAGGCTCAAGGTTGACTCAGCCTTCCATCCTTTCTAAGGTAGGTTAAATGAGGACCCAGTTTGTGGGGGCAATAAGCTGACTTTGTATAAAATATACAAAAGTATGAAGGCTATTGCTTAACGTATTGTAAGCCGCCCTGAGTCTCCGGAGAAGGGCGGCATATAAATCAAATTTAAAAAAAAAAAAAAAGTCACTTTTTTCAGTGCTGTCGTAACTTCGAACCATCGCTAAATGAACTGTTGTAGATCAAGGACGTCCTTTATTCCTTGTTTTATGGAACAAAGACTTTCTCTCGCTGACACAACCTTCCTAACTTTCCTAAAGCAATTACGTGTTTAACGCATCAGCAAGAGGTTATTTGGTGTTTCATCTTCAGAGGCCTCCTCATCAACCCATCTTTATCTTTTTCCTTTTTTTTTTTTTTGTTTTTGTTTGGTGGAAATCCTTTGTACTCTCACTATTGCACACTTTGGTCACTCATTAAAATCTTGTTAGTTCTCAGCTTCTGTTCTTAAAAGACATTTGAGTGGGTCAGAAACGGCAGAGATTTTTAGGGGAACGCGTTCGACCTGTGGGATCTTCAGAAGGCGTTTCAATAATGGCTTTTGTACCTTCCACACCATCCCTTCGCTTGGCCCTGAGGGAATCGCAGTCAAACAATTTTGCCGCTTATTCTTGCCTTTCTTTTCAGCCAGATTGGAATTTAGGCTTACCTGCTTTAGAACAAGGTAGGATGTTCAGCTCCAGTTCGGTCTAATTTGGTTTAACGTTTTGAATTGCCTCAGAAGATATCAGCATGAGTTTCACACATTTGCTTAAATGAGAAACAGTGAGTTAACCTTCCCGATTAATTATATCATGAAGAAAAGTATATATATATATATTTCGTAGATTTTCACAGGTAGAGGTATGCAAGTTTTGGTGTATTCAGGTCTTTTCCCGTGTAAGATTGAGAGTATCTTGGCGACGTTTCGACGAGGTCCCACTCGTCATCTTCAGGCTGGTGTCTTCGGCTTCGTGCTTGTGCGAGGAAAGCCGAAGACGCCAGCCTGAAGATGACGAGTGAGACCTCGTTGAAATGTCGCCAAGATACTCTCAATCTTAAAGAGGAAAAGACCTGAATACACCAAAACTTGCATATATATATATATATGGATATCATTGTGCAAATTACTATTTCTCTTCGCTTTATGCTTCCGACGTGCCCTTAAAACTTTCTTTTTCCAGCAAGCCGGACTGGCTTAAAAAAAAAAAAAGTTTTTAAAATGTTTTTAATTGGTCTGTCACTTTTAAATTATGGGGCCAAATAGATATATATCCTTTTAATTGTTTTTAATGTTTGTATGTTATGTTTTTGTTTGTGGCTGTACACCGCCCTGAGTCCTTCGGGAGAAGGGCGGTATATAAATTTGAAATAAAATAAAATAAAATAAAATAAATCAAATCAAATCAAATCAAATCAAATCTTTAAACTCCTATCATTTGTACAGTCCTAGTGAAAGTAAGGAGGAGTCTCTCAGGTTTAGTCCTTATTATCTTGGGTTGAAATGTTTCGGTTATTTGACAATCTAGACATAACTTGTGGCCTTGTGGACATCGTTTTCTTCTCCTACCTTCCTTATCTTCTCCTGTCTTTGACTTTTGAAGATAGTGATGGTTATTGTTGACTAACCGCATTTGGTGACATTTTGAAACCTTTATCTGAAAACTGGTTTGTGGTGAACTGTGGTTAGATGCAGATGTTTAACATTATCCTCAGTCCAAAGATGGAAGCAGACGGTTGAAGGAAAGGAGTAAGGAAGAGAAGGCGTTTAGTGGTCATTTTAGAAGATTATAATTGTTGGATGGTTAACTTACCAGTAACTGTGTTATATCACGCAGGCATGCTGGAATCTCACAAGATCGTTTGTTAGACGCCTGAGGTCTTTTAAGATTTGACCATCCTGTCAGCTTTGGCTATTATTTTTTAAATAATAAACTCTTTAGGTTGCTTCTGGCAATACAAGTAGTCCTTGACTTATGACCTCAATTGAGTCCAAAATATCTGTTGCTAAGACATTTGTTAAGTGAATTTTGTACCGTTTTATAACCTTGCTCGCCATTGTTGTTAAGTGAACTACTGTATTTCTTACTAACTCAGTTAAGTGAATCTGCATTCCCCATTGACTTTGCTTGTGGGAAGGTCGTAAAAGATGACCCAGGGACACTGCAGTCGTCATAAATATGAGCCAGTTGCCAAGCGTCCAAATTTTGATCATGTGACCATGGGGATGCTACAACGGTTGCGTGAAAAATGGTCATATAAGTCACTTTTTTTTTCAAAACTCAAAGGGCAGATTCGACGGACTACTTAACAAGTGATGGATAACCTTTTCGGCACTGAGTGCCAAAACTGGAGCATGCATGCGCATTGGAGCACTGGAGTGTTGGAACTCGGAAGAGAACAGCTGGCTGGAATCTTCCGGATTCCGTCACGCGCATGCGCCCCAGACAGCTGGTCCGGCATGCATGCGCATTGGCCAGCTGCTCTCTTCTGGGTTCCAGCACACGCATGCATGCCGGCCAGCTGATTTTCGTGTGAAGACCAGCTGGCAAGCGTGCATGTGCACGATGGAACCAGAAGAGCAGCTGGTGATGGCATGCGTGCCCAGGGGTGAAATGCTCCTGGTTTGGACCGGATCACCTGATCCAGTAGCGATGGCGGCAGATGATTTGGAGAACTGGTAGCAAAAATCCCTGTCCCCCTCCCACATGCCCAGCTGAGCCGCGCAATCATCAGAGGCTTTTTTTTATTTTTAAAAGCATTTTTTTCTACAACCTCTTTGGCCGAAAAAATGCTTTTAAAAGTAAAAAAAAAAAAAAAAAGCCTCTGATGATTGCGTGGCTCAGCTGGGATCATCAGAGGCTTTTAAAAGCATTTTTTTTACAACCTCTTCGGCCGAAGAGATTGTAGAAAAAATGGTTTTAAAAGAAAAAAAAAGCCTCTGCAGATCAGGCAACTCAGCTGGGATTGTCAGAGGCTTTTAAAAGCATTTTTTTGCAACCTTCAGCTGAAGAGGTTGTAGAAAAAATGGTTTTAAAAGTAAAAAAAAAGTTGGCCACGCCCACCCAGTCACATTCTCCCCCCCCCCAGCCTTGCCCAGAGAACCGGTAGTAACAAATTTTACATTTCACCACTGCGCGTGCCCACAGAGAGTACTCTGCGTGCCACCTCTGGCATGCGTGACATAGGTTTGCCATCACGGGACTACTAGGTCTTGATCTGTTTCCTATGTTTCTATGTTGTTAAGTGAACCATGGGGTTGTTAAATGAATCTGGCTTCCTCCATTGACTTTTGCTTGTAGGAAATTACCTGGAAAAGTTGAAAATGGCGATTACATGACATTGCTATTCTCATAAATACATGTTGATTACTAAGCACCCAAATTTTGATTTTTTTTTTCCAGTGCCGTTGTAATTTCCAAAGATCACTAAAACAAATGTTTGTAAGTCAAGGACAACTTTCAATACTTTCTTACCTTTCCTCTTATATTAAAGTTCTATCGTAGGGAAGATCGGTTCAAGCCAAAATCAAAACTCACCGATGCTAACGATGAAGTACAAAACTGATCAACAGCCTGTCCTAAGTTTCTTTTTTCTGGTAACCCATTTTTAGTTGTTGTGTATAGTTTCTATTAATGGGACGTCGTGGCTCAGTGGCTAAGACGCTGAGCTTGTCGATCAGAAGGTCGGCAGTTCAGCGGTTCGAATCCCTAGGGCTGCCTAACGGGGGTGAGCTCCTGTTACTTGTCCCAGCTTCTGCCAACCTAGCAGTTCAAAAGCACGTAAAAAATGCAAGTAGAAAAATAGGGACCCCGCTTGGTGGGAAGGGAACAGCATTCCGTGCGCCTTTGGTGTTGAGTCCTGCTGGCCACATGACCACGGAGACGTCTTCAGACAGCACTGGCTCTTCGGCTTTGAAAGGAAGATGAGCACCGCCCCCTAGAGTCGGGAACGACTAGCACATATGTGTGAGGGGAACCTTTCCCTTTACTTTATAGTTTCTATTCTTTCTTTCCTTGCTTTGTTCTATTTAGGCTCCTTGCCTTACTGTTTCATTTGTCATAACCTTTCTTTCTTTTAGTCTTGATTTTTTACTCTTTGTGCAAGCTTCAAGTAGCCAACTTCAAAGCAGTAATGGGTTATCTGCATTTCCCCCCCCCTGTTGTTTACCCATAAACGTAATCGAGTTAACTTTTCTCTGACGACCTGCCTTCTTTGCGTTTAATTGTCTAATCATATGATCCCTTCTTACACTCTACTCATTCCAATTTGTTGCTTATTGGATCCAGATTGCCATAAAACCAATACCCCACAGCTGTTCATTTTTTTTTTTTGCCTAGTTGCCTAATAACTAACAAGGTATTTAACTCCCCCAATTAACTCCAAAGCATAAGGAAACTAGCACGTAAGTGGGTTGTAAAATACTACTCTAAATGTTAAATGCCCTTCAATTACTAAGCACGTTAATTGCCAATGTTTCATTAACCAAAGCTTTAAAGGAGAGGGGAGGGGCGACTTGTTTAGATTGAACTATAATTAGCTAAGGAGCTTCTGAAAAAATGACTTTGTTTTTCTAGTATTAACACTTCCCAGGTAGAATTAAGTCCCAAATAAGTCAAGACAAGTCAAGTTCACTGTACGTTTTGGGCTTTAAAGTTACTGTTTTAAATTGTACTGTGTTGTATTGACATAATAGAATAAGAGTGTTGGAAGGGACCTTGGAGGTCTTCTAGTCCAACCCCCCTGCTCAAGAAGGAAACCCTACACCACTTCAGACAAATGGTTGTCCAATTTCTTCTTTAAAACTTCCAGTGTTGGAGCACCCACAACTTCTGGAGGCAGGTTTTTCCACTGATTAATTGTTGGAAGGTCCCTTCTAACTCTGTTATCCTGGATTTAATGTGCTTCTGAAGTCACCAGGATGAGACCATCATATATTTCGTGCTTTGAACACGGATAGCTGTCACAGAAGTCTTCCTGAGCTCATTAGAGAGGGCTCAGAAAGATAGATAAAACGAGGAATTGACAGCAGGTGTTCTTACAAAATGTCAACAGCAAAAAATAAGCCAGTGGAGAGAAGAAGGGAAAAAAAAAAACTCAGGCCAAGATAAAAGGAGGACATGAGATGGAATGAAACAGGCCAAGAAATCCTATGCCGAGCCACAAAAAACAAAGACCCCCTAAAGGAGGAGAGATCTAAAGAGGCCACTTTCTGCCTTGCTGTTTATGAAGCCAACCCCAAGGATTAACTGTTGATTTTGCAAAACGAAGGGGAGGTGTAAAACGGCAGGGTCCCAAACAGCAGGTGATGCTGTCAAATGTTAACACTCAAGGAAGGCAAACGAAAGAGAGAGAGAGGAGTTGAGATTCAGAGTAGTGGCTGGAGGATTTGGTGAAAATGGGGAAAAAGGTACAAACACCATATTAGAGAGGCAAAGAGGGAACAAACGGGGAAAAAAAACCATCCATGCAAACAGACTATACACAAACACCATTCCAGGAACACACAACAGTAGTAGACCAGGGGTGGGCAAATGTGGCCCTTTTACAACCTGTGGACTTCAACTCCCAGAATTCCTGAGGCAGGTACCACCTATACCCGTAATGGCGAACCTATGGCACGGGTATATATTGGTGGGCCCGCAAATGTTGCCCTAGTTCAGCTCCAGCGTGCATGTGCGCAGCGGCCAACTGATTTTCAGGCCTTCTGGTCCCACCGGAAGTCGGGAAACTGGCTGTTTCTGGCCTCTGGAAGGCCTCCGGGGGAATGGGGAAGGCTGTTTTTGCCCTCCCCAGGCTCCTAGAAAACCTCTGGAGCCCGGGGAGGTGGAAAAACGGGCCTACCGGGCCCACCATGCCATCACGTGCCAAAAGCAGGGGGAAGTGTGGGGGGGTCACGTGCGGGAGGGGGGGCGCATTGAATTATGGATGTGGGCACCCGCACCCACAACCCCCCACGCCCCCCCCCCCGCTTTTGGCACGCGACGGCAAAAAGGTTAGCCATCACTGACCTATACTCTACCTGTGCATTTTGCATTTATTACACAACATAGTGTTAATAAGATCACCGAGTCCCCTTGCCTCCATGATTTCTTTTTTTCCCAGTGGGAGAACGTTTTAAGCGATGTAGTGGTTTGTGGAAAGGCAACACGCCTTTCGTAATTGTTGATTGGTGAATGAACGTGTTCTCGTTGTGTATGGGTGCAGGTGTATCTTAGCCAACAAACTAGGACCATGTCGGGTGAGAAATTCTTAGAGCTGTAACCCCATCTGGATGGCATCAAATTGAGAAAGCTATTTTACACTTGTCCCAAAGGTACAAATGTAATTGGATTTTGTTTTTCCTTGAAGATGTTTAGCTTCTCATCCAAGGAGCTTCTTTTCTGAAAAAGGTGACTTATGACCGTTTTTCACACATACAGCCATTGCAGCATCCCCATGGTCACCTGATCAAAATCCAGACACTTAGCAACTGACTCATATTTATGATGGGTGCAATGTCCCGGGGCCATGTGATAACTTTTTGCGACCTTCTGACAAACAAAATTAATGAGGATACCAGATTCATTTAACAACTGTGTCGCTAACTTAACAACTGCAGTGAGAACTTAACACAACTCTGCCAAAAAAAAAAGCTTGTAAAATGGGGCAAAATTCACTTAGCAAATGTTTTGCTTAGCAACCTAAATTTTTGACTCCATTGTCATAAGTCGAAGACTACCTGTACATTAGCTTATATCCGCCATGGTAATTATTTTGAATAAATGTTCCTCTCTTTAAGAGAATGTGCTGCATTAGATTGGTGACAAGCACTTTGTACGTGGTCAGTGGCACTGTTTTCCTTGGCATCAAGTATTTCAAGAAATACTTCTGACCTGGCAAATAGATTGAGGTGCTTAACATTGGTGAATGCTAGCATAGAATATAGTGCAGAGAACTATCTTGGCTAATCCTTGCTTAGAGTTTCTTACACAATTTAATTCTAGGCCAAGAAGTTAGAAATCTGTCACTAATACTGTTTTGTCCATTGTCTTTCTATTTCTCATTGGCCATATCTCTTCATTAATGGGGCACTCCAGATGTTTTGGGGGTTCAGCTTCTAGAATTCTCCAACGCTGCCAGAATAAATAGTTAATCTCTTAAAGATTTATAGAGGTGCTTTGTAGATCTTTCCTGTTGACGTATGCATACTTTTCATTTACAAAGGACTCATATAGAAATCTATTATGCAGATTTCCTACCTCTTGTTGATGAAACAAAAGGGGAAGAGAGTATTGTATGAGTGGGTGGTAAATTCTATGCCATTAATTTCATTTTGAACTGATTCATATGAATGAGTCACTGATTGACTGACTCTTCAAAGCTTTTGATTTGGGATGTGTGGAATGGAAGGTCATGTATGATCATCACAGCTGAATAAAAAATCTACAACATATTACACACAATATATTGTACTGCAATTTTGTAATCATCCACATTAGAATTATGGGGTAAAATCGTTGTTAAAACACTGTAAAACTAACTTTGATAACTTTCGACTTCACAAATTAGAATGTTCTTCAGATCATGGATCGAGTTATCCATTATGCTTACATCCTGGGTGTCTATGGAGATTCTCAGTCATCCAGGCCACAATTGTGCAAAAGGCACATTTTCAAGAGGCAGTTGGGATTTCTTTGTTTTCAACATCTTCAAAGAGAAACATCTTCAAGAAAAAACAGAGAAAGTCCAGTTGCTTCTTGAAAAAGCATCTTTGGGACTTACATCCTAAGTTTGTCAGCCCAGCACTGAGGCACCATGAAAGGGAAAATTAGTAAAACTGGCAAAAAAAAAAAAGTCCTTAATGGTATTTTTTCAGCATCTTATTAAGTGTGTCAAATGAATTGAGATGCTGTACGAGCCTGGATATTTATTTATTTTTTTAAGCAAAAGAAATTTGTCCGTTGCCCATGTGGGTCCAAGAGGAGGAGGGAAAAGTTTGAAGTTCATTACTTTAGGGTAATTAGCTTGACCCTCGATTGTATGTAATACTTGCTGAGCACAACCTGTTCCCTCTGGAGGCCAAGATGAAAAAAAAAATGTTGTTCTAAACTAAAGAGAGCTTGAAAATAACTAATGAACGGCCCATTAATTTCCAATGGTACTAAAATGAACGTTTGGTGGAGGTTGAGGTGCAGCAGATCTTGTGATCCAAAAAATTCTGTATTGGGAACTTTGTCATAACTCCAAATAAAACGCCACTTAAAGCCAAGTCAAAAAGAAAATAGAAGAAAAGACTGTACAATTGTACAACTCTACTTTAATTGTAGAAATGGGTGGATTCATTAAGAATAGAATAGAATAGAATAACAGAGTCGGAAGGGACCTTGTAGGTCTTCTAGTCCAAATCCCTGCTTAGGCAGGCAACCCTACACACTTCAGACAAATGGTTATCAAATCTTTTCTTAAAAACTTCCAGTGTTGGAGCATTTACAACTTCTGGAGCTAAGTTGTTCCACTGATTAATTGTTCTAACTGTCAGGAAATTTATCCTTAGTTCTAAGTTGCTTCTCTCCTTGATTAGTCTCTATCCATTGCTTCTTGTCCTGCCTTCAGGTGCTTTGGAGAATAGCCTGACCCCCTCTTCTTTGTGGCAGCCCCTGAGATATTGGAACACTGCTATCATGTCTCCCCTAGTCCTTTTCATTAAACTAGACATACCCAGTTCCAGCAACCGTTCTTTATATGTTTTAGCCTACAGTCCCCTAATCATCTTTGTTGCTCTTCTCTGCACTCTTTCTAGAGTCTCCACATCTTTTTTACATCGTGGCGACCAAAACTGGATGCAGTATTCCAAGTGTGGCCGTACCAGGGCATTATATTTAAATAAGTAAACCACATGTGTATATGGAAACTGTTGGGACAGTTGAGTCTCAACTACTTTTCCTTCATTGACCAACCAGATGTTGGCTGAGAGATAATGAGAATTACAATCTATATATCTGGATGCCTAAATTAGAACACCTTGCTTTATTTAGTTAAGATGATATGATTATGGTTAGTGGCACAGTCAGCTAGATGTTTAGACTGAATTTGATATTTTTATCTACCTATCAAGTCCTTCCCAAGGACCTAAGATAGGCAGATGTTATTTTTTTAAAATATAATATTAAAGGTATCATCACAGGTTATAAGCTGTTCCAAGTAAAGCTGCCTTTTGCAATTAACCGATGGTGATTTTGTCAATGTCTATGAGATTCAAGTGGTGCTCCAGAAGTCAAGTCTCTCCCAAGGACCTATTGTGGTTTGTTGTATAGTCAGCCAAATGTTTAGACTGAATTTGGTATTTTTTAACCACCCATCCAATCCTTCTCAAGGATGATGATGACTACAGGTATTGGCAGATTAGGAGGTATTCAATGTGGTGGAACATTCAATGGAAGTCAAAATCAGCACCTTGGTCAGCGTTCCATGGAACCAGTGATTCTTTTAACAGTCCTCAATAAGGATTTGGACATCTCAAAACCTGCAAAATAATTGGATAAGGGATGTGGGTCCTAGCTGTTACTTTTTCCTGAACTGTTGACTTGTCAATGAATTAAGAGGCTTTCTCCAAGTTAGTAATCTATGTTCAAGTAAGGATTTCTTTCTTGGAGCAGGTTACTGGAGATGTTGCATCTACTATGGAAGCTGCTCCCTCGGATAAAGGGGTTCCCTTACCAATTAATTTCTAAGAAATCACTGGGCCACTTCTTGAGGTAAAAGTGTCTGGAATTGTAACCTAGGAAATGAGGAAAGAATTGGGTTCAATCCTCCCCAAAAATATATTAGTTAGGGCAAAGGTTAGTAGAACTTTTGCCAAATCTCAACTATTTGAATGAATTAAATTGGAGTCAATGAACTATCTTCTTTCTCTCTTGTAAAGAGTTGTATTGAGTAGCTTTGACTGGAGTGGATTCATTCCTTCCTTCCTTCCTTCCTTCCTTCCTTCCTTCCTTCCTTCCTTCCTTCCCTCCCACCCACCCACCCACCCACCCAACGCCTTGGTATATAGTGTGGGAAATATTGTTTGTATCAGTCTTTCAATTATTTAAGAATATTCCTTGAAGAGTTCACAAGATATTTCCAAACTCTTTTTATACCCTAGTCTGTTTTTTAAGATTTTTTAGCTAATTAATAAGCAAGGGAAGACTTTAACTGGCAGTATTAGATATTAGTAATACTAATGTATACATGGAGTAACTAATGAAAATGATTAACTTAGCAATAACCTTCTAATCACTCCAGTTTCTAACCCCATTGTATCCTAATTGTCTGTTGGTTTTCATGCATGCAAGTATTTAATAATTTGCATTCATAAATCTAATTATAAGAGTGTTGCTGTCCCTATGGCTTATTTCTTCATTTCTCACATGCTGAGGGATCACCTCTTATTCTAAAGATTACCAATCCACAGAGTGTAGTGAGATGTAGAAAGTAAAGCAATGCATCTTAGATCAGATCTTCAAAATAGTTTTAGGTGAGTTCTGGGTTTACTAATGGAATTCTATTAACCTCCTTTCAAATGCGGACAATGAAACCTGAAAGAACAGCAGATCTCTTTATCAAAACTCTAGACATTTATAATCTTTTGGATTAATTAAGATTATAGATTTAGATCTAGGGAGAAGAAACCATGTCTGATGACACCTATGCCATGAAGCTCAGGTTGAGGTGCTACACAATTCTTCACGTTGGACCATATAGTTCTGTCCCTGTTACTACCTGTCGTATCCTTGTTTGAGACCCTACAGAGAATACACTGAGCAATTTGTGATTTATCCTCCAAATTTTACTTCCTCCCTTTTTTTTTAGATTAAGAGGAGGCTGATGAATTTCCACTTATTTGAGAACCCAAGGTCCCAATTAATATTTCTTTTATTTATGCAAACACAATATATAAACACAATTTGATGCTCTGTGGTTTGCCTAGTGCACTTTCTTTTTTTTTTCTCTTTCTTTTCTCTTTTTTACTGGTGTGTCGGATAACTAAATGGACCAAAACACACAGCCTTTCTGTGCAAAAGTAGGAAAGAGTCTATTTTGTTAAATATTCCCTTTGACATTGGTAATGAGTCTTAGAAGGGGTAACACGCTGCCTCGCAAGCCAATGAAAGTTCCCATTTTGCACAAAAGGGAGGGGAAATTGGCAATGGGATGCCGCTTCCTCTGCCCCCCAGATGGTTCGGCTTCAACCGGTTCTCTGCCTATAAAGAAAAAAGTCTTGAAAAGGACCTCAGCTGATCGGAATATGAAAGTTCTCTGGGCATCTACCAGAGAACAAGTTGGTGCTGAGCCCAGAAGTTCTCTTCTGGTTTTCCTTTGACGAGGAGCTGTGAACACCCAACTTAAATGAGCGGGGAGAGAAGCTTCTTGTCCTCTTGAACTTTACCCCAAGCTTTAAGTTTTAAGAAGTAAGTTGTAAGAAGGGAGAAATAGAGACGTACGTAGGTAAGCTGGGAAGTTTTAAGGACAAAAAGGAGAGAAAGAACAGCCTACATTCCAAGTTAACATGTCAGATGGAAGAGACCAGCAGCAGAAGCAACCCAACAGCTATGGAGAGGAAGTGAAGGAGAGAACTCGCACTTCCTTGGTTGTTCTACAGTCCGTTAACCGCAGTATTTTCACCTCTGCAGTCTCTCCCGCCGCCGAGCGCATCCGTTTCATCTTGGGAGAAGATGATGACAGCCCCGCCCCGCCACAGCTCTTCACAGAACTGGATGAACTTCTACCCGTGGATGGACAAGAGTTTGAATGGAAGGAAACGGCTAGGTGAGTAGCGTTCGATGGGCTGAGGTTGGGGTTGCATTTTTGTCTTTTGAGAAGAAGGTGTAAGTCCCACACGCCAAAGAATCTGGACCGATCCTACATGTTAATTTTGGGGGAAGCTCAATATTTCCTAAAATAAGGGGTTCCACTGTACGGACATCATTACGGTCCAATGTTCAGGAAGATGCTTCTGAACAGCAAGAATTTGTCCCAGCATTTTATTTTAAATACCTCTTTAGAAAGCTGAATGGGAATAAGTTGTATTCCAGAATATTCCAGGTATATTAAAGTCATATTTCGTATTACTTTTTCTCTGGTGTTTTCAATCATTGAAATAGTTGAAAAAATATTGAAATAGTTTTCAAATGTCAACTTTATATAAACGAGAGGATAAATAGGGGCTACATGTAAATATGTAGAGAGAAGCAACTTAGAACTAAGGAGAAGTTTCCTGACAGAACAATGAATCAGTCGAACAACTTGCCTGCAGAAGTTGTGAATGCTCCAACACTGGAAGTTTTTAAGAAGATGTTGGATAACCATTTGTCTGAAGTGGTGTAGGGTTTCGTGCCTAAGCAGGGGGTTGGACTAGAAGACCTCCAAGGTCCCTTCCAACTCTGTTATTCTATTCTATTCTATTCTATTCTATTCTATTCTATTCTATTCTATTCTATTCTATTCTATTCTATTCTATTCTATTCTATTCTATTCTATTCTATTCTATTCTATTCCATTCCATTCCATTCCATTCCATTCCATTCCATATTTTCTATTCTATTCTATTCTATTCTATTCTATTCTATTCTATTCTATTCTATTCTATTCTATTCTATTCTATTCTATTCTACTCTACTCTACTCTACTCTACTCTACTCTATATATGCTAAATTAAGCAGTCCCACATTCAAATCAACTAGGAACTAGCTAGTAACTTACTACACATAAGTTCTCTTTCTGCCTCAAATCCCTTTCTCTAATATGGAAATAAAAAAACTAGCCGACTTCACTGGGTTGTGCTAAGAATTACTCAAGATGCAAACTGGTTTACGGAATGCACTAAGCCATAATTGATGATTTAGTTTTGGCTGAGCATGTTGCACGATCCCAGTCATTGTGGGTTTGCAAAATCTTGACTTTAAGGCTCAGCTGTCCCAAAGGTGCTTTTTCAAAAGGCAATTGGACTTCAGATAGTCGGAACTGAAGAAGCTTCTTGGATGAGAAGCGAAACGTCTTCAAGGAAAAACAGTTGCCTTTTGGAAAAACACCTTTGGGACAACTATGATCTGGATGATGGAGAATCTCCGTAGATATTAAGACCCAGTCTTATCTTGTGAATTCAATAAGGGCTTATATGGTAAACCATGGGATAGCATGATATGTAAACAAATCTGTTTTATGTAGAATATTTTGTCCACTCAAAAAAACCCCACCCACTTATAAAAAATGGGTTTTTATACTTTACAACATAATAGCTTATTTATGGAAGTTCTGGGGACTGTTGGTTGCCATCTTTGATGTTTCTGAAGACCAATTGCTGTGAGATTTACGGGTTTCCTTATGCAGGTGGTTGATGATCATTATGAGAACAGGCTATAGGTAGTCTTCGATTTCTGACCATTCATTTAATGACTGTTTGAAGTTATGATGGGGCTGAAAAAAGTGACGTACAACCAATCCTCACCCTTATGACCATTGCAGTGTCTCTGCAGTCATGCAACCAACATACATATGTGTATGTATGTATACACACACATATATAATTTACATTTCGCTGATAAATAAAGGGAGACTAGTATAGATCTATTTCAAGCTATTTAGCTCTCATCAGCTAGCCATACCCTTACTTGGATTCGAACTTGGGCTGCCTGCATGTTAGGCAGTTGTATTAACCTCTGAGCTACAAGTTCTCCTCGCTTCATCAGCTTGAGCCAGGGGAGAGATTAAATGTTTTTCTATCGAGGCACCTGGTCTACCCCAGCATGTGGGAGGGAGCATACTGCTTTCCTTTCGCCTATATATATGATAGTTGCAGCATCCTATGATTATGGGGACTGACTGTCTCAGCCAGCTTCTGAGAAACAAAGTCAATGGGAAAGACAGATTTGCTTAACAACCATGTGTTTCACTGAACAACCGCAATTATTTGCTTAACAGCCATGACCAAAATGATTATAAAATCGGACATCACTCACTTAACAATGATCTTGCTTTGCAACAGAAATTCTGGCCTTAATTCTGGTCTTAAATCGAGGACTGTTTGCATTGAACTAGATGGGCAATGATGTCTATGCAACAGGACACTATTTATATTCTTAATGATTAAATGGAATCCTCTTATTGGGATATACGTGTAGTCCTCCACCTACGACCGCAATTTATATTGCTAAGGGAAACATTGGCTAAGTGAATTTTGCCCCATTTTACAAACTTCCTGGCCGCAGTCATTAAATGAATCGTTGCAATTGTTAAGTTGGTAACGCAGTTGCTAAGTGGATCTGGTTTTCCCGTTGATTTGCTGGTCAGAATTTCGCAAAAGGTACACACACACACACACACACACACACACACACACACACACACACACGATCCTGGGACACTGCAGCCATCATAAATTGAGCCTGGATAGTTCAACAGACAGAGCTCTGTAATTTAACATCAGCTGTCTGCAATTAAAGTAAGATCGAATCCCGCCAGGCTCAAGGTTGACTCAGCCTTCCATCCTTTCTAAAGTAGGTAAATTGAGGACCCGGATTGTGGGGGCAATAAGCTGACTTTGTATAAAAATATACAAAAGTATGAAGGCTATTGCTTAACGCACTGTAAGCCGCCCTGAGTCTCCGGAGAAGGGCGGCATATAAATCAAATTAAAATAAAATAAAAAATAAAAATAAATAAATATGAGTCAGCTGCCCACTATCTGGATTTTGATTTAGTGACCATGGGGTGGCTGCAATGGTCGTAAGTGTGACAAGCGGTCGTAAGTCGCTTTTTTTTTTGGTGACGTAATTTTGACCAGTCGCTAAACGAACCGTTGTAAGTCGAGGACTACCTGTGATCATATACTCAGCGAGTAAATCTTCAGACCTTCAATCTTGGGCTCTTAATTCAAATGAAGCACTTCGAGGCTGTTTTTTTTTTTTAATTCAGACAAATACGAAAACATTTCTTAGTTCCAACTAATTTATGGTTTCTTTGGAAGAGATGCCTAGAGATAATGTTCCAGATTAATGACCCTGTGAAGCAATAGTTAATGAAGATGCCATTAATGTAATCAGGTTAGCGATTCCACGGACCTTGCTTTGCTTAGAGAAGACTTTTAACGGTGACGTTATAATAACTTATCTTTCTGCCAAGTCTGAACTCTTTTTTATTTTTCACTTTGGGGAAAATTACTGGGTCAGGTAACGCAGGGGCTGATCGAAGCGCTGACTCAGGATTGTCCAGGATCCGTGACATCAATGCTTTTAAATATTAGCCTTTCAGATTTTCTCTTGTTTTTTTTTTTTTTTTTAAAAAAAAGCTCTCCTAACTCAGCTTTCTGCCTTAAAGAATGTTTTTATTGAATTTCAGTCATGGCAGGTAACTTTCCCCCTGTGTGCATTTTTAATATTTCTAATATTTCTGCTCCTTAAGGCAACTCCATACATTTAATTTAATTTAATTTAATATTTAAATTTATAAACCGCCCTTCTCCCGAAGGACTCAGGGCGGTGAACAGCCAGAAGTAAAAAAACATCAAATACAAAATATAAAAACAATTTAAAAATGAATTAAACAATTTGGCCTGACAGTTAAAATCCCCCATTAAAATCCAAATTAAAATACACAATTGGAGAGATTAGGCCAGCCTGACTTGATGAAATAAAAAGGTTTTGAGGGCCCGACGGAAAGTACGTAAGTCCGGACTTGTCCGTATCTCCGGGGGGAGCTCGTTCCAGAGGGCAGGTGCTCCCACAGAGAAAGCTGTCCCCCTGGGGGCCACCAGTTGGCATTGTTTGGCCGATGGCACCCGGAGGAGCCCCTCTCTGTGGGAGCGTACTGGCTGGTGGGAGGCTCTCGGTGGCAGAAGGGGGGTCCCGTAAATATCCCGGCCCTAAGCCATGGAGTGCTCTAAAGGTGGTCACCAACACCTTAAATCGCACCCGGAAGACCACCAGGAGCCAGTGCAGCTCGCGCAGGAGAGGTGTTACATGGGAGTGCCATGACGCTCCCATAATCACCTGCGTGGCCGCATTCTGGACCAGTTGGAGCCTCCGGGTGCTCTTCAAGGGGAGCCCCATGTAGAGAGTATTGCAGTAGTTCAGGCGGGAAGTGACGAGGGCATGAGTGACCGTGCGTAAGGAGTCCCGATCCAGAAAGGGACATTATTATTAATAATGAGGGTGGGGCACATTGAATTATGCGTGTGGGCACATGTACATGTGACCCCCCCACGTTCCCCCCCTTTTGGCACGCGACAACAAAAAGGTTAGCCATCACTGGTATAGGGTCTCCTGCTTGAGCAGTGGGTTGGACTAGACGACCTCCAAGGTCCCTTCCAACTCTATGATTCTGTCTTACATTAATTCATCCCACCCTTTTCTCAGCGTTTTCTTCTTTACTGACCGCTTTTCAAAAGCCTCATTGTCTTTGCTAAGAAGCTCACAGCTAAGACTGCTTGAGGTATTTGAACTTTATGCATTCTGTTGCACGGTGACCCGAATGACATCTTCTAGGATGAATTCCCAAACTCTTCTGCATTTTGCCCCCTGCTTAAAAGAACCAACGACCAAAATGCATTTAAATTTCATACATCTGTAAATATAATTCAATTCAAGGTGTTGGTTATTACCTTTAAAGCCCTACATGGCTCAGGACCAGGCTATCTTCGAGACCGCCTTCTACCGCATAGCTCCCAGCGACGGGTAAGATCCCACAGAGTTAGTCTCCTTCAGGTTCCGTCAGATAAACAATGCCGGCTGGCGGGCCCGCAGGGGAGGGCCTTCTCTGTGGCTGCCCTGGCTCTCTGGAACCAGTTACCTCCTGAGGTCCGGACCATCCCCACCCTATTGGCCTTCCGAAAAGCGAAGTTGAACAAACAAACAAACAAACAAACAAACACACAAAACAGTGCATTTAGAAATGGTGGCTTGGAGGCTAAAATATATGAAGAATGGCTGCAGGAATTGGGTATGTCTAATCTGATGAAAAGAAAGAGTAGGGGGTGACATGACAGCCGTGTTCCAATATCTCAGGGGCTGCCCCAAAGAAGAGGGAGTCAAGCTATTCTCCAAAGCACCTGAGGGCAGGACAAGAAGCAACGGGTGGAAACTAATCAAGGAGAGAAGCAACCTAGAACTAAGGAGAAATTTCCTGACAGTCAGAAGAGTTAATCAGTGGAATGACGTTGTGAATGCTCCAACACTGGATTCTTTTTAGAAGAGACTGGACAGCCACTTGTCTGAAATGGTGTAGTCTCCTGCTTTTTTTTTTTTTTTTTAAATTTGATTTATATGCCGCCCTTCTCCGGAGACTCAGGGTGGCTTACAATGCGTTAAGCAATAGCCTTCATATTTTTGTATATTTATACAAAGTCAGCTTATTGCCCCCACAAACTGGGTCCTCAATTTACCTACCTTAGAAAGGATGGAAGGCTGAGTCAACCTTGAGCCTTGGAGAGATTCGAACCAGCAGTAAATTGCAGGCAGCTGTGTTAATAACAGGGTGCATAACCACTGTACTATCAAGGCTCTATCTCTGCTCTGCTTGAGCAGAGGGCTGGACTAGAAGACCTCCAAGATCCCTTCCAACTCTGTTATTCTGACTTCTGACTTCATTTTCCAACTCCATGCATACTTTTGCTTTTTTTTTCCTCCTTACTATCATTTGTAAACTCTGCTTCGTGACTCGATTGCAACACCGTATGTAGAATTCCCCCGGTTTTGACTTATTCAGCAAACCATGGTTACATTTCTCAATAGTTCCGAGTTCCTTAGCTCAGATATTTCTCCAACTGTTGTACAGATGTGATTTATTTCGTTCTGTTATAGAAAGCAAAAAGGTTATTAGCCCTTAACTGACGCGCTGGTATTTGTGGGTTTGTTCTTTTCGGAGAATGTTTGCGCAGCTTTCCCTGATGCGCTGGTAACTAGATGACACTGAAGCTTCAAACAACAAAGCCATAAAAGTTGTTAAGCTTTGTCACTTGAAGATTAAACCATTTAAAGAGCAAGGACAGTCACAGAACTTCTTTTGTTCTGGCTCCTGGTCCCACAGCTTGATTGATGAAGTTGTGTTGATTTGGAGAAAGGAGTTGTGCAATCCCATAACTAACCCTTTGCTACTGTTTTGTAACTTAAAGAGAAGATAATTGCCCCCAAAAAGAGTCTGGAATGTTCTAATTCTGTGGGTTTTTTTTTTTTTTGAAAGGCTGGGTGGTCCTTGATTTACGACCACAATTGAGCCCAGAATTTCAGTTGTTAAGTGAGACATTTTGTTAAGTGAGTCTTGCCCCATTTTACGACATTTTTTTGCCACAGTTGTGAATCTGGCTTTCCCCATTGACTTTGCTTGTTAGAAGGTCGCAAAATGGGGTCACATGACGTGGGGATACAGCAACGGTCATAAGTACGAACCAGTTGCACTTGGACTGAGTCTGCAACTAAGTAGGAGTCTTAGATTCTTATGTCACTTTGACTTGCTAATCCCAAAGGTGCTTTTTTCAGGAGGCAACTGGACTTCCTTGGTTTTTCTTTGAAGACGTTTCACTTCTCATCCAAGAAGCTTCTTCAGCTCTGATAGGATAGTGGGGAATGGAAGAACTGAAGAAGCTTCTTGGATGAGAAGTGAAACGTCTTCAATGGAAAAAACATCTTTGGGACAACCATGACCTGGATGACTGAGAATTTCTACAGACTACTACTTCTTCTTTTTTTTGGCAGGCAAAAGCCCCTTTTTTATTTTTAAACAAACATACATAAAAACATAAAACCATCTTCAATTACACACAGTGTGTCGGTTGGTTACAAGTCTTTTGTGTGTCTTCACCATATTCATAGCTTACAGTTTACCTAAATTCTTATATTATCGATCTAATATATATCTATGTATTATTGTTCTCATTAATCATTTATTTCACTATAGCTATTTTTCCCTCATTTTGTACAAAATATTCTAAGATTTGAATTAATTTATATTATAACATTCATTTCATCACTAAATCGGTCTCATAGTAATACTTCTTTACGTTATATTTTATATAATTCTAGAATTCTTGTATTATAAAAATCTCATCTTTCATTTCCATATTTTTTTATCTTAGCCATTGATAAAATAAGTCCCATATCTTATAATATTGTTTATCTTCTTGTTCTCTAATTTCAAATGTCAATTTGCTCATTTCAGCACATTCCATTATTTTCTTTTCTTTTTTTTTTAAATTTGATTTATATGCCGCCCTTCTCTGGAGACTCAGGGCGGCTTACAATGCGTTAAGCAATAGCCTTCATCCTTTTGTATATTTATACAAAGTCAGCTTATTGCCCCCACAAACTGGGTCCTCAATTTACCTACCTTAGAAAGGACGGAAGGCTGAGTCAACCTTGATAACTTCATCTTGCGTTGGTATTTTCTCATTTTTCCAATTTTTAGCAAACACAATTCTAGCCGCTGTTAATACATTCACAATCAGGTATCTCAGTTCTCTTAAGAATTTCTACAGGCTTCAAGTGCCAAGAAAAATATATTTATTGCTTACTTTTTTGGCAGATGCTAAGGAAATTTATTTGCTTGCTTTTATCTTCCGTTTATTTTAATTTAAATTGGTTGTTTCAATGGCTTTTATATACTTTTGATTATTACTATGTAGGCCGCCCAGATTTACTATATGAGGCAGGCAGGTATGCAGAGATGATTAAATGGATAAACAGAAAGTGAAAGCATGAAAGTGGCCTTCAGTTTTGCTCTGGTAGGTTTGCTTTTGTTTTATCAACCTAGTCCCATGATGGCAAACCTTTGGCACGCATGCCAGAGGTGGCACATAGAATCCTCTCTGTGGGAATACGCACCATCGTCAGCTGCTCTTCTGGTTTCCAGTGCTCACATGCGTACCAGCCAGCTGAACTTCGTGGGTGCCGGAGCACCGGAAAACGGCCTGAAAAATGGCCAAGAAACAGGCCGTTTTCCAGGCCATTTTTTGGGCCAAAAATGGCTGGAAAACGGCCTGAAAAACGCCCCAAAAATAGATTAAAATGGTCAAAAAACAGGCATGTGTGCTCCAGCCAGCTGGTTTTCGGGTTTCTGGCACTCCGGCATGCAGACATGCACACATGCACGCGTGTTCCAGTTTAGGCACTTGGTGCCGAAAAGGTTCGCCATCCCTGATGTAATCTCACCTTACCAGATTTTCAGCAGGCTCAGATCCACATTTAGATAAAAGTTCAGCCTCATCCATTCTTTTGCTCGTTACAGGTGGATAAAATTTGAAGAGAAAGTTGAGCAAGGAGGAGAGAGATGGAGTAAACCCCACGTTGCCACGTTGTCGCTCCACAGTTTGTTTGAACTGAGGACATGTATAGAGAAAGGCTCTATCCTGCTGGATCTGGAGGCCTCGACGCTCCCTCAAGTCGTAGGTAAGTCTCTGTTGAGATGGACCATTCAGTGTGTAGCATCTTTGACTTAGAAGAATTCTTGGTCTTCTAAAGATTCTTGAGACTCTAGTCTGGGTTGATCACTGGGACCAGAGATTTAGTCTTCTGAACTTTCAGACTCTGAATGGAGCCCATCCTCAGGGAACTTCTCTCTACCAGAATGTGTAGAGAATGTGTAAAGATACTCATTCTTGAGAATCTTCTAAGCTACCAAAGGTCTGTTTTGAAGGGCTGTCACAGGGAAGAGGGTGTTGATTCGTTCTCCATAACACCTGAAGACGGGTCAAGAAGCAATGGGTAGATGTTCATCAGAGGGAGATCCAATCTGGAAATAAGGAGGAATTTCCTAACAGTGAGAACGATTAATCAGTGGAACAGCTTGCCTTCTGGAACTGTGGGTGCTCCATCACTGGAGGTTTTCAAGAAAAGATTGGCAATCATTTGTCCGGGATGGTATGAGGACTCCTGCCTTGGACAGGGAAAGTAAAGTAGAAGACCTCCAAGATCCCTTCCAGCAGAGGTGGGTTTCAGCAGGTTCTGACCAGTTCTGGAGAACCGGTAGTGGAAATTTTGAGTAGTTCGGAGAACCGGTAGTAAAAATTCTGACTGGCCCCGCCCCCATCTATTCTCTGCCTCCCAAGTCCCAGCTGATCGGGAGGAAATGGGGATTTTGCAGTAACCTTCCCCTGGAGTGGGGTGGGAATGGAGATTTTACAGTATTCTTCCCCTGCCATGCCCACCAAGCCAAGTCCACCAAGCCATGTCACGCCCACCAAGCCACGCCCACAGAATCAATAGTAAAAATTTTTAAAACCCACCACTGCCTTCCAGTCTTATGATTCTATGACTATGAATATGACATTGAATTTGAGATTGAAAGGCTAGGTTTATAATCTCTCCTCAAAGTTCAGTAGGCTTAGATGGTCCATCAAGTGGAATCTGAACTGAAAGATGCTAAGTTCTGTCCAGAGTTTGAGGCTATCTAGCATTGTTGGTGATTTATTAGAATCCCACCAGATTCAGTAGATTTGCAGGATAGTTATGCAAGAAGCAATTGGACTCTATTCAAGAAAAAACATGTTTTGTTCTCCAGTTTTTAGAACAGCTCACTCTCAAACAAGAAAGATAATTGGATCATATGTGGTCATATGTGCATATGCAATCTAGATATGAGAAGGATGTTAAAATGTATGGTTGATATAGAGAATTAACAGAATTAGATCAGATATTAACAGGGACAGATGAAAAATTAATAAAACATATAGCTACTTGTTACGTATTAAGATGGAAGATGTACAAGTAAAAGAGACAATGATAGCATGAGCTAAAAACTATTGGCTATCCGATTGAGTTAGATAAATGGCAGAAACTATGGGATAGAAACTATAAATTAACAATGTCTACTGCATACAAAGAAAATCTTTATAAAATGTTTTATAGATGACACTTTCTACCCTCAAGGTTAGCAAAGATGTTTAAGGATAAATCTGTAAAATGTTGGAAATGCCAGCACATCTAGTTCCTACTATCATATGTGGTGGACATGCCAAAAAGCAAAAAAAATATTGGACAAAAATACATACATGGCTGGAAAAAATGATAAAACAGCATATTGATTTGAAACCAGAGACATTTTTGTTGGGCATTTTACCGGACAAATATAATAAAGGGAATGTATATTTGATTTTACAAGTACTGACTGCAGGTAGAATACTATTTGCACAACAATGAAAAGTAAAGAGTTCACAACAGATGAAAAGGTGATTAAAAAAATAGTAGAATGTGCAGAAATGGATAGGCTAACACTTATAATTAAGGAAAAGAAAGAAACTGGATATTTTTTGAATATTTATTTTACTAATGGCTAGCTGACAAAAACATGAGCTAGAAACAGGGAAATATATATATGGAAGGATCAGTGATATAAGGAAGGTGTGTTAAATTGGTTAAACAAATGTTGTTATTATTATTATTGATACTAATGCAATGAATACTGTTGTAAACACTTTGACTATTATTTCCTAAAATGATTTGTACCCAGACAATACACTGTTCAATTGAAATTGGAATTTTTATATGTTATAAAATAAAATAAAAACTTATTGTAAAAAAAAAAGAAAGAATTGGACTTCAACTCACATACTTATTTGTAGGCTTATACATTTAATGTCCATTGTTTACAGTTAGTTCCACAGGTAAAGAAAAGAAGCAATTCCTTTCTTTAAAAGGCAAGAAGGTGTAAATTGTTTCTATTCAATCTGTACTTACTGCCACTTGAGATTAAAACTCAGATTAAAACCGAGAGGTTTTGGTAAAAGAGGAAAGTAGGGGAAAAGTTGGAATGTAATAATAATAAAAAAATAAAATCAAGTGTTTCTGTATGCTGAAAACATTTCATTAACTCTGAGGAATCTTAGTAGAATATCAATAACCTCGAGGAAAAACAAACAGTAATATTACATTAGAAATTTCAGTTTATAGATATTAAAGCAGAAAAAGAATCAACCAGCTGTAACTATAGAATAAAATGTCCAAACAATATTCTGGTATTTGCTTTTTTTTTTTTTATGTTTATGACTGGTTTGGAGAAATTATATCATCTAAAGTTTATTACAATTGAGTTTGTATGTTTATGTAAGTTCTTTTTATTTCTATTGTAAATTGCCCTGGGAATAATGAATAATTATACAATAGAAGCTATAAATACATAAATTCCAATAGAATAAATTAAACTCCTAGTTTGATTTGATTGAGCCTCTTGAGAGCACTTGCAAGAGATGAAATGCTCAAGCAGGAGACCCTATACAATTCCGCACAAATGGCTGTCCAGTCTCTTAATATAAATTTAATATATAAAATATAAAAATATAAAGGAATAATATTGCATTATAGTGTGACTGGGCTGGTTACAAGTGTGGTAGACGTAGTGATAATTCCAATTTTGTGGCAGTTGAATTTTGATATGTGAAAAAAATGTCTGATTCTTCACTAATTTGCCTGATCAACTGCCCACATAGTTACTTTGTGGTAGTAACACACATGTTGTCATTAAGCTGAGGCATGTGGTACTTCGAACGGTCACTAAACGAACTGTTGTAAGTTGAGGACTACCTGTAAGGGCAGCTGGATGGGCGGGATGCAACCTGAATCACCCCACTGAGGAAATCTTCCCTATTTGTTTGCCTCTTGGAAGTTTATGGACCCAGCCACCAACTTCCAACCAGCTTTTCACCTTTTCTTTCTAGTTTAACATTTTTTTTATTATAAAGTAAATTGTAAAATATAAAATACGAAAGTCAATAGAAAAACAGTGGGGAGGTGGGGGAGAGAGGAAGAGAAGTGAGGAAAGATAGGGGGGAAAAGAAAAAGAAACATTGACTTCCGACTCTCTCTTTTACAGTAAAATAAGGCATTAACATCAAATCACTTTTTGCTTTTTCATAATAATATGAACAAGCCATTTCTGTAAAGATCTATTAGTCTAATCAGTAAAACCCAACAGAGTTTCATTCTTCTCCACATCAAGCATGAAGTCCAGAAGCGGTTTCCATGTGGAAACAATAGTACTGTAAGTTTTCCCATTTCCCATTTCCCATTTCCCATTCCCATTTCCCATTTCCCATTTCAAGTCAACTCCGTCCACTTTTCACTTTTTCTCGCCTCTCCTCATCCGGTTGATGGTCTCTCTTTTCGCCTCAACAGAGATGGTTGTGGACAACCAGATCGACACCGGCCTGCTAAAGCAAGACATGAAGGACAAAGTCATCTACACGCTGCTCAGGAAACATCGGCACCAGACCAAAAAATCCAACCTCCGGTCGTTGGCCGACATTGGAAAGACCGTCTCCAGTGCAAGTAGGATGTTAACCAACCCTGATAATGGTAATGCAGAGGTCGGTGGGCTGTAGCCTTCCCGTAGAGATGCTCTAAAAAGCTAACTCTGCTCTCAGCTCATGGAGACGCATCTAATCCATGAGTAGTTTAGCACAGCGGCCCCCAACCTTTTGGGCACCGGGGACCGTGGAGAGAGTTTTTTCCCGCGGACCGGAAGGGGCGTGGTTTCACGTGCTGCCTGCATTCCTGCGGATGGGGCTTCGCTTGTTTGCACGGCCCGGTTGCTGGCATGACGTGGCCCGGTTCCAGTCCATGGACAGGGGGGACAGGGGTGGGATTCAAAAATTTTAGCAACCGGTTCTCTGCCCGGTTGCTGGGTGGGCGTAGCCATGGAGGCCCTCTGGAGAATGGAAATGGCCCCATTTCCAGACTTCCGGAACCTCCACATGGGCGCTGCACTTACTTGGCATCCAAAATGGGCCACGTGGAGACTCCGGGGAGGGGAGGGGTGGGGTGGGCGGGGCCAGCCAGTCCTTGCAACTACCGGTTCGGCGAACCAGAATGTAAAATTAGCATCCGGTTCGCCTGAATTGGTCTGAACCGGCTGAATCCCACCTCTGGTTGGGGATCCCTGGCTTAGCAGATGGATTTATCAATTATGGATTCCGAAGGCTTGTAGCGCTGCGTTGCATGGCTCTAGCACATCTCTGCCGTAGCCTGGGAATTGTCGTGGATATGCTTTGGTTTTAATTAGCCCTGGGCCGTGCTGAAATGCAACGCTATCCCCAAGGGAGGAAAGCAGTGCTTGGTGTCGTTCCCCCCTCCCATTGTAATGGTGCTGGTGGGGGTGTATTGTTCCATGGCCATACCTAAAATGTGGAGCTAAAGGTCTATGGAGAGATTCTCAATCATTCAGGTCATAGTTGTCCCAAAGGTGCTTTTTTTAAGAGCTGAAGAAGCTTCTTGGATGAGAAACGAAACGTCTTCAAAGAAAACTTGGAGTCCCAGTGGACAACCATTTAGATATGAGCCAGCTGTGTGCAGCAGCTGCCAAAAGAGCCAACACAGTTCTCGGCTGCATAAACAGAGGGATAGAGTCAAGATCACGTGAAGTGTTAATACCACTTTATAAGGCCTTGGTAAGGCTACACTTGGAATATTGCATTCAGTCTTGGTCGCCACGATGTAAAAAAGATGTTGAGACTCCAGAAAGAGTGCAGAGAAGAGCAACAAAGACGATTAGGGGGCTGAGGGCTAAAACACACGAAGAACGGTTGCAGGAACTGGGTATGTCTAGTTTGATGAAGAGAAGGACTAGGGGAGACATGATAGCAGTCTTCCAATATCTCAGGGGTTGCCACAAAGAAGAGGGAGTCAAGCTATTCTCCAAAGAACCTGAGGGTAGAACAAGAAGCAATGGGTGGAAACTAATCAAGGAGAGAAGCAATTTAGAACTAAGGAGAAATTTCCTGACAATTAAAACAATCAGTAGAACAACTTGCCTGCAGAAGTTGTGAATGCCCCAACACTGGAAATTTTAAAGAAGAGATTGGATAACCATTTGTCTGAAGTGGTGTAGGGTTTCCTGCCTGGGCAGGGGGTTGGACTAGAAGACCTCCAAGGTCCCTTCCAACTCTGTTATTCTATTCTGTTCTGTTCTATTCTATTCTATTCTATTCTATTCTATTCTATTCTATTCTATTCTATTCTATTCTATTCTATTCTATTCTATTCTATTCCATTCCATTCCATTCCATTCCATTCCATTCCATTCCATTCCATTCCATTCCATTCTATTCTATTCTATTCTATTCTATTCTATTCTATTCTATTCTAAAAACCAGAAAGTCCAGTTGCCTCTTGAAAAAGCACCTTTGGGACAACCATGACCTGGATGATGGAGAATCTCCTTAGACGTTGATCTTTGCGTTGCATCCAGGCAGATGCACATTCTGTTCAGCTGCAGCTTATAACCTAATGGAAGATTCATGGTGCTATCCAGCTATCATGATACCACTTGAATAATTATTCTGCTTTGTCTTCCTTATTTCTTTTTAATGTAGCAGGGTGGAAAAACCACAATGGAAATACAATGGAGTTAATTGCGAAAAAGCATTATCTCTTCTAAAATACCAAATTTAAGGCAGGGACACTTGCTTGATAAAACTATGATTTGAAAGGCTGTTTTTTTTTTTTCCTGCAAGATTATCATTATATGGGGAACTGGTTTTCAAAATCTAAATCATGACAGAACAGATGCTTGACCCATAAGGTGCAGAACATATTAGAAATACTTGAACTGTTACAATTTCCTAGGATCTGGAGATTAGATGTAATTTTGAGATTAAGTACAGCTATCCTTTTTTTCCCTCTAAAAAAGCTTTTTTCAATAGGAAAGACGATGAAAGCCTCAGAAACTTAATCCAGAAAGGAATACTGTATCACCTTTGTGAGATGGAAATTGCAATGAGAACGATAATAGCATTACTTTACTTAAAAGAAAATGTCACCTTCTCTAAAATGCTACATGCCTCTAATTTGCTTCTTTTGTCAAATTTGAATTGCACTTTTCGAAAGATTTTCTTCCTACTCTTAAGTACTGCAGAATATGAGTGAAGAGGAAAATAGATGAGAATTGAAGAGAAGACTGTAGAAGAAGAAGAAAAAAAAACATGCTTTAAGAGCGAACGAAATAATTTCTTAAATATAGGATTATAGTTTCCTAAAAGCCTGCTATTCTTAACAAAATAATGGAAGATAAGTAACAAGCCACGTTAGAAATGAGAAACCCAGCGATCCTATCCTAAAACAAAGAATGCATCATTTATTTATCACGATTACTTATTTAAAGCTGGAGGTTGTTAAAAATGTATCAGGAAGGTTGAAATTTTCATTAAGTTTAATTGACTTGGAGGCAGGTCAGTGGGATTTTATTCTCGAAATGTTATTCTGCTTTATTTCAAATAGTTAAATAATTCAGAAACTTGAAAACTAAAGCGAGAGAAAAAAAAAAGAACAGAAGGAGAGGATTGACAGGTTAAAAGGAGCAAGCTAATGAGTCATTGTCACGTTATTTTAAGTCATACAAAATGGAACACGTTTTTATTCATTGCCAACATAACGTGCTGGAATCACGCGAATAACACATTTCCAAATGTTCAGGTACAAATTGTTTTTTTCTCACACAGGGCATTTCTCAGCATGCATTCGAATCCAGCAACAACCTGCAGAATTTGGGCCAGATTTATATTTTTGTCTATAGCATCTTCCGTGATGAGTTATAAAATAATGTGTGTGAAAGTTTTTGCATTTGCTTTCAATTTTTTAGGTATCCTTACCAGGATACAACCAATAGGTTGTGCTCAGAAATTTTACCAAAAAACATCTTAGGTCGCTGAGCTCAGTTTTGCTTGTCCTGATTTAGGAACATATTAGGTAGGGAAAATTTAGTCCAGGGACGAGATACAGCGCCCAATATTGACCCTGGCTTCATGAAACATGAAATCCGTCTCCTCCTCCTCCCCATCTTGACTTTTTAAAAACCTGAACATTTTTTTTTTTTGAAAAAACAATTTATTACATTATCTAAAATGGCTGGATTTAAGCTTGTGATTGAATATGATCCAAATCTCAGATGTTTTGTAGTCGGGTGCTATAAATATGATACTATAGATCAGATGGGAAGGCAATGGCTCAGTAGTTCAAGACTCTGAGCTTGTCTGCTGGAAAGCTAAACAGCCCAGGTTCGAGAGCTGAACACTGCAAGGTGGGGTGAGCTCCCGTCCTTGCCTCAGCTTCTTTCTGCCTAGCAGTTCGAAAGCATGCAAATGCGAGTAGATAACTAGGTACCACTTCGGTGGAAATGTAACAAGTTCCGTGCGCCTTGGTGTATAGACATGCTGGCCACATGACCACGGAAGTGTCTTCGGACAACACTGGCTAAAAAAAAAATAGTTGGCCATGCCCACCCAGTCACATTGCCCCCCCACCAAGCCACACCCACAAAATAAGCCACGCCCACAAAACTGGTAGTAAAAAATTTTTAGAACCCACCTCTGGTCCTAATGGTCAGAATTTAGTTAGCCACGAAGGCTGGGAGTTCAGAATGGAAGTCCCAAATATCTAGAAGTCAGCAGGTTGGAAATGAATATGATGTATTTATGGGTCTCCTTTTTTCTTAGGATTCTTAGGAATATATAGGCCCAGCACTTAATCCAATTTCAGGGACATTTGCTTCATCTTATAGGAGTATCGTTTTTTAAACTTATTCTTTATTTCTAGAATGCTATGGGAAATGAAATGTCAAAATAAGTAATTTTGCTGATTTGTTTTAGAGAGCCAGTCCGCAAAATACAGCTCATTGTTTCTCTCTCTAGAACTTAGGTATCGGCTAACTGTTCAGTTCTGTAATTAACCCTGTGGTAAAATTTTAAAAAGTTTTCATGGCCTAGGAAAAAGACTTTTAACTTTTTAAGGGTGACCTTTATTACTGGAGGCAGCACACCTGGATTTTGTGGCCTCAGCTCACTTGTAGTTTGCGAGAAGATACTCCAGTTCAGAGAGGAGGTGAATATATAGAGTAAATGATACAATATCATGCAAACAGCCATGGGACTTGGCATCCTAGGCTCCATGCCACTTACAGTACCTAATTCTCATATTTCTGACAAAAAAGGTCATATGAATAAGGTCATTAAGTTAAAGAACAAAATCTTATGAACAGTTGCTAAATTCCAGCTTAGTTTCGTGTATTCTTTTTCTGGAATGTGTATGGTTTTCTCTTTCTCTTCTTTCTCTTCTCTTCTCTTCTCTTCTCTTCTCTTCTCTTCTCTTCTCTTCTCTTCTCTTCTCTTCTCTTCTCTTCTCTTCTCTTCTCTTCTCTCCTCTCCTCTCCTCTCCTCTCCTCTCCTCTCCTCTCCTCTCCTCTCCTCTCCTCTCCTCTCTTCTCTCCCCCTTCCCATCTCATCCCCTCCTCCCCTCCCCTTCCCCTCCTCCCCTCCCCTCTCCCCTCCCCTCTTCTCCCCCTCCTCCTCTCCCCCTCCCCTCTCCTGCCCTCCCCTTTCCTCTCCTCTCCCCATCCTGTCCCCTCTTCTCCTCCCCTCCCCTCTTCTCCTCCTCCCCTCTCCTGCCCTCCCCTTCCTCTCCTCTCCCCATCCCTCTCCTCTCCTCATCCCTCCTCTCCTCTCCCCTCCCCTCCTCTCATGTGCCAATGCAGATATTCACAAAGAAGAACAAGTCTCAAAAGTACAAATGACCAGGTGCCCGAAAATGTATGCAGTGCATTTGATAGCTATTCACTTCAAATTTTCATTGGCAGATGAATGGATTCCTCACGTTGTCCTCTATGACCTCTTTACTCAAGGAAACTTTCACGTCTTGATTCTGTTTCTTTACTCAGCTTTACTTCGGCCACACCCACACCCACCAACCTGAGACCCTCTAGATACAATGGAAGTTCTGGAATTGGCAGTGCCAACCAATCTGGAAGCTCCCACATTGGGGCAGGTGGCCTTTCTTTCTCTCCTTCCTAATCCTGTTGTCTCCTTCTCGTCTTGCTGCCGCTCTTTGACTGCTGCTCTACCTTCTGCTTGCAACGCTAAAGCTCGCTACCCACTTGAGAGTTCTGTGCCCTGCCTAGCAACCTGCACCCTGGATGATGAAATCGGAATCCAACGCAGCCCCAGCGTGGGATGGCTAAGTAAGTGGACGATGGGAAGCTGTAGACCCGGGTGGGGTCCCTGTAATCCCTGGTCCAGAGATCCGGAGATGACAACTCCCAAATCCATCCTTTCCTGGAAGAGTCCCCAGTTCTTCCTACCAGGAACTCCATGGGGTTTAAACCTCACACTGCATAGGCAGAGATTAGTATCAAAATTATAAGTGCGCCGTGGTAGCGCAGTGGTTAGAATGCAATATTGCGGGCTGACTCATTACTTGCTGCCAGGAGTTCGATCCTGACCAGCTCAAGGTTGACTCAGCCTTCCATCCTTCCGAGGTCGGTAAAATGAGGACCCAGATTGTTGGGGGCAATATACTGATTTTGCAAACCGCTTAGAGAGGGGCGGTAGAGCACTGTGAAGCAGTATATAAGTCTTAAGTGCTATTGTTAGTAAGGGAAATGTTCAAGACTTAAAATGCTGAATGCAGGAAAGGTACAGTAGTGCGCACAAGCCTTCCTCATCGAGGGTTCCCCAGATATAGACTGCAACCCCCAACATGCAATTCCTGTTGGCTGTATTCGCTTAGGTTGGTGATGGTGCAGATGCCCAATGAGTGTTGTGGCCTATTGGCCACTGGCCCCTCCAGCAGCCGAATCAGAGGAGGAGGAGGTGTGGGAGTCAGGGTCAGCATTAAGGCAACCTGAAAGCTCCGAGGGGGAAGAGGGAATGGAGCTGGCAGAGAGAGAGAGAGAGAGAGAGACAGAGGTGGAGCCTGGGCCGTCCGTTAGCCCTCAGCTGGAGAGTCAACAGCCCCCAGGTCTGCAGGTGGCTGATGAGGAAGAGGAGGAACGGCTGGGTCCAGTGCCTGATGCACAGAAGGCAAGAGGAGAGGAGAGCAGTGGAAATCTATGGGCCGGTCCTTGGGACGGAAGAGCCACTGCTGCTAGCAAAATCCCACCCTAGCTTTGGGGATAAAAGGCAGGGGACGGAGATGAATAGATGTGGCAGACAACTATTCATCTCCCTGCCGGATGGACTTGTTAACCTGCGTTGAGAGAGAAACTTTTTGCTGGGGCTGCTGGGGCTCCTAATAAAGGAATCATTGATTTAACTACAGAGGGTTTGTCGTGTTTGGGGAGCCGGGTCAGAACAGTGGGAAATTGCTCCTCTAAGAGCATTAGAAGTTGCTCTCTAGCCGCATTCTGTGCAGGTCGGTGCAAAATTAGGATGGAAATCTTGTTTATTTCCCTTCCCCCACACACACACACCTCTCAGTGGTGCAGAGAGTTGAACTCGGCAGCCTTGCTTGGATATCATTTACTTTTCTGGTGATGGTTGGTGGTTTATCACATATGAGACATGCGATAGTTCTATTTATCTGCCCTTGGAATGACTGGTTAGTTACTTAGGATTATATGCAATGTTTAGTTAAACTTCCCCAGCCACGTGTGAATTGGGTTGGGTTGGAATTTTCCAAGTCCACAATTCAGTCAGGAGGTTTTCACGCTGCGTAACTGGCTTCACTTGCTCACACAGGCAGTCCTTCACTTATGACCCCAATTTCTGTTGCTAAGCGAAACATCCGTCAAGCGAATTTTGCCCCATTTTACGACCTTTCTTGCCACCATTGTTAAGTGAATCCCTGCAGTTGTTAAGTTAGCCTCATGGTGGTTAAGTGAATCTGGCTTCCCCATTGACTTGGCTCGTCGGAAGGTCGCAAAAGGGGATCACGTGACCTTGGGACTTAGCAACAGTCATAAATATGAATCAGTTGCCAAGCGTCCAAATTTTAATCATATTGCAATGGTTGCAAGTGTGAAAAACGGTCATAAGTCACTTTTTTCAGTGCCGTTGTAACTTTGAACAGTCACTAAATGAACTGTTGTAAGTCGGGGACTATGTGTACAGTTCACAAATGCTTAACATGATTCAAAGGTAAACATGAACTGAGAATGGGCGTCTCTGAGCTTAGTTAGGTCAGTGTTTCCCAACCTTGGCAATTTTGAGATGTGTGGACTCCAACTCCCAGAATTCCCTAGCCAGCCAGTCCTGTGATGTCACATCAGCAGAGAAATCTATAGGCATGGGGGAATTCTGGGAGTTGAAGTCCGCAAGTCTTAAAGCTGCCAAGTTTACCAAAGCAATGAGAAGAAAATATATCTTTACATCCAAGACAAGTAGAAAGTATGTGTGAGTGACTCAGACAGATAATTTTTGCAAGTAGAAAAAGGGGAAGATGTGTAGCACAGTCAGATTTGCAAGCTTCTGTTAGTGTAAATTACTCTCAATAAAAATAGTTTCAGCCCATCTGTGGAATTAAATCCTGGTCTGATCTACTACTAATAACTTTGCTTTGACTACTGAATTCTATGGACTTAAATGTTCAAGCTCCTTGCTGGAGAAAATAATGCAATTATAGGTATGTACATAAATACATATGTATGCATGCATGCATGCATGTATATGTATACATACACACAGACACACACACACACAAACCACATACATGCAATATATGTACTTTTTCCTAAAGATGTTGAGACTCTAGAACAAGTGCAGAGAAGAGCAGCAAAGAGGATTAGGGGACTGGAGACTAAAACATATGAAGAAAAGTTGCAGGAACTGGGCCTGGCTAGTCTAGTGAAGAGAAGGACCAAGGGAGTTATGATAGCAGTCTTCCAATATTTGAGGGGCTGCCACAGAGAGGAGGGGGGAGGGTCAAGCTATTTTCCAAAGCACCTGAAGGCCAGACAAGGAATAATAGATGGAAATTGAACAAGGAGAGATTCAACCTGGAAATAAGGAGACAGGGAGAACAATTAACCAATGGAACAGAAGTTGCCTTTGGAAGTTGTGGGAGTTTCATCACTTGAGACTTTCAAGAAGAGACTGGACTGCCATTTGTCAGAAATGGTGTAGGGTCTCCTGTTTCGGCAGGGGGTTGGACTAGATGACCTATAAGGTCCCTTCCAACTCTGTTAATCTGTTAATATTGCATGGAATGCCATCAAACATTACAAATCTAGGACTACTGAAAGAAAATAAATTTCTCTTTGTCTAGAATCGTGGCAGTTATTGTTGGAATGTACATTATTCCACTCCTATCTGCATGTATGTGCTCCTATCCTGTTGGACAGGCTTACTCTTGCTTATTATACCTGTTCAGTATCGCACTATATTCTTACTAAGTCTTTCTGCCTTTTTTAGACTCATTCTGTTTTCCTTCACCCTTGTTATGTGTTTAGCTATTTTGAAAGCTAATAATAAGACCTCATAGGTCTCTTCTATCAGTTAAGGGGAATTTTATTCTCGGGAGGCAAAAGTCCTACAAATCTTATATATACAAAATTTGGAAGGGCTGAGAGGAAGTACAGAGTTGTTATGCCATGATATTGTTCAGTTATTCTTTACGTGCGGTGTAAAACTTGGTTTCAGCTATAAAAGAGCAAGTCCACCTGTGAAGTCCAGTTAAACTGAAATATTAATAAAAAGCCTATGCAGAAGACAATAGAATAGAATAGAATAGAATAGAATAGAATAGAATAGAATAGAATAGAATAGAATAGAATAGAATAGAATAGAATAGAAAATATGGAACTGAACGGAACAGAACAGAACAGAAAAAGTGGAGTGGAATAAGAATGGGAATTAGGATAGGATAGGATAGGATAGGATAGGATAGGATAGGATAGGATAGGATAGGATAGGATAGAATAGAATAGAATAGAATAGAATAGAATAGAATAGAATAGAATATATGGAATGGAATGGAACAGAAGAAAATGTGGACCAGACCAGACCAGACCAGACCAGGACAGGACAGGACAGGACAGGACAGGACAGGACAGGACAGGACTAGAATAAGAATAAGAATAAGAATAAGAATAAGAATAAGAATAAGAATAAGAATAAGAATAGGCCAAGTGTGATTGGACACAGAAGGAATTTGTCTCCGGTGCATAAGCTCTCAGTGTACATATTAGAGTTAGATAAGGTTGAATGGAATTCCAGGGGATGTAGACAGCTTGTGGTACTTAAAGATTCTAGACTGATCCCTCTTTGAGGGGTCTTTGGGGTTGTCTGAGCTTGGTTGTTTTCTTGCAGACTAGATTGATACACTGATGATGTTACCTAGTCTGGGTAATGAAACTTCTGCAAGAAAACAACCAAGCTCAGAGAACCTCAAGGGCCCCTCCTTTCAACCCCGAATTACAAATATTCTCTTTTATTGAGCCTTTGTTTTAACTCCACTCCCAGGTCCTGCCATTCCTTCTCCACTTGGGATGTTTTCCCTGACCAACTGTGATGAATGGAGCTCCTCAAAAAACAAACTGGTCATGCACAGAAGAACCTTCCAATGTCCATTTTGATCCCACGTCTTGATTTTACACGATATCCGTGGGATGTTTTTAGGAAGTCTGTGACTTAGAAAGGAAGGGGGGTGGCCCTCTTGCAACAAAGCTCTTTTATAGCCATCATACTGTAAGGAAGTGATGTCGATCCATGTCTGTTTATTTGGCAGTGACAACAAAAGGGAGACTTTTTAAGCCAAAACAGGAGTACAGGGTCATCTTAAACGATAAATAATAAAGTTGCAGTCTTTAATGTGTCCCAAGAATCTTCAATGTTTTTGCACAATTTTAATGACTGCTATATGAGATAGGTATCCTCTTGTATATTCCATTTGATTAGAAATTATGTTTATGTTCAAGCTACATAGGTGTCATTGTCTTACATTCGTTTGTTAGCAAGTGCCAATACTTGGCCCAACTTGTCTCAACTTGAAGCTAAGCTAGGCTTAATTAGTCTTTTGCTGGACGATCACATGCAAATTCCAGAGCTGGGAAATTAAAAAAAAATAATAATAATCCTGGAATCTGGAGAAAAATCATGGTCATTTCCATATAGTCACCAAGAGTCAAGCTTGACTCAAGTTCTTCTTTAATTCTAGGTTTCCAAACAAGGTTTGTGTAATTATCAGGTTATCTTAATCGGGTATTGCTATAGCCTTGAGTCTCTCCGTCTTCAACATATTACAACAGTTGTATTAATTGGTTTGGAACTTGTACTTTCAGGTAGTCCAGCTTTGACACCCAGAAACTTGACGTCCTCTAGTTTGAACGACATCTCTGACAAACCTGACAAGGAGCAGGTAAGCTTCAATTTTGTGGCCATCGGTGTCCTCCTCTGAAGGGGGGTACCGAGAGTGTCTATGATCCAGAAGAATGAGAATGTGAGGACAAAAAGGGAAAAAAGAGTCCAGAACTGTTGCTTGTTGTCATCTGAAGAAGCCATTACAGTACTTTATTTGCTTGATTTGGGTTTAAGATGATGTGTTACAGCTTATTTATAGAGCTGTGGTATTGCTGTTCTCACCTAGGCTTCCCCAGCAGCACGAAGCTGAGTCCTTGTCCCGATAAACCCCTTTTATTTAATTTACAGTGAATTCCTCTCCAGCAAAGTTTTTCCTCTCCCAAGGTCTTTCAAGATAGTTCACAATTACCGACCTTTATCAGGCTTGGAGAGTGGCCAGGTTGATATCTTTCATATGGTGCAACACTGGGCAAGAATGCAGGAATGAACTAATTGTCTCCTGCAAACTCCACTCCCCTACGCTCCTCTTTTATTCCCTTTGGGAGGGGACATTCATCGTCCACCTGTAGCCTTACTCCCAAGTCGACCCTTGTTCTTTAGCTGTTCCCTTCGTCTGGCAACTCTGCACATGCGCACACTGGGAACAGGCTGCAGCTGTTCCTCTGCCTCACTGATGTCTGACTCAGAAGGCAGCTGATAACTGGCATATGGCCCTGGCCCTCTCTCTGCCTCAGACTCAGAGCCCTTATCAGAGCCTTCCCCAGACTCCAGGACTGGCCCATGTTCCTCCCCAACCTCCTCGCTGTCCAAATCTGCTGCCAGATCCTCTGGCCACTGACGGGCCACAACAATTGCAGGCTAATTCTGCCGATTGCCAGCAGTTCGATCCTGACTGGCTCATGGTTGACTCAAACTTCCATCCTTCCGACGTCAGTAAAATGATGACCCAGATTGTTGGAGGCAATATGCTGATTTTGTAAACTGCTTAGAGAAGGCTGTAAAGTGGTATATAAGTCTAGGTGCTGTTGCTTTTGCTATTATTTGTAGAGATTCTTTTCAGGGATGACTTTTTCTTGGCTTGGGGGTTGAATGTCCTGAAACTCCCATCCTTTCATGGGGTTGATATGTCACCTCCTTTTCCTGTGAATTCTCGCACTGACTTCTTTTACCTCCAACTGTTACTGTCAGATCGATCCAACTCTCTTTCTCTGAACATCACTCAATACCGTTCCATTGCAACCTTGCTTTAAGTAGTTTTTAGGTATTTCTCATCTAGCTCTGTTGAATATCTCTTTTAGCTGTAGTTGTTTATTTGGTTGACTTTTTTTATATTTATGCATTGTGTTTAGATAATTAAATTTTTTATTAAAGAGCCATGGTGGCACAGTGGTTAGAATGCAGTACTGTAGGCTACCTCTTCTGACTGCTGGCTGCCAGCAGTTCGGCAGTTCGATCCTGACTGGCTCAAAGTAAACTCAGCCTTCCATCCTTCCGAGGTCAGTAAAATGAGGACCCAGATTGTTGGGGACAAGAGGCTGACTCTAAACTGCTTAGAGAGGGTATAAAGCACTATTAAGCGGTATATAAGTCTAAGTGCTATTGCTTTTGCTATTAATTTGCTTTTATTGGAGAAGTTCATTTCTATTTATAATTTTACCTGCATTCATCTGAATCATTAACCAGTCCGTCTGCCTCTTCTAATTTATTATTTATAATAATTATTTAATAGATTATTTTAATCTATTCTAATTTCAGCCAAATTCTGCTAAAAAACTTTGTAATGCAATTTAATTTAATTTAATTTAATTCAGTTTTCACTCAGATTTCACTTTTGGGTAGAGGTAGTTGTCTTTTGGATCCTTTGAAATGAATAAGCATCAATTTTAAAAGAATTCTTAATTTGGCTCTATGGAACACAGGAGATGCACTGCAGTGTGAGATGTTCATCTCCTTCCACCTGATATTTTGTACAGGTAGTCCTCAACTTACAACAGTTCATTTAGTGACCGTTCTAAGTTACAATGGCAATGAAAAAGGTGACTTATGACCATGTGATCAGAATTCAGACACTTGGCAAGGGACTCGAGACTGATGACGCGTTTCACCCCACCCACAGGCCCAGCCTGGTTTTCTCCTACAATATCACTCAATAGCACTGAACATTTTCTGTCTGATTTTCTTCATACAATCCGAGGTCTCACTTAAAGACTGCTTCACTCAGTGACCAAGATTCCAGTCCCAGTTGTGGTTGTAAGGACTTCCTGTAACTGTGGTCAGAATTTCTCTTTGGCTGGCGTTCAGTGTCTTGCTTGTTATACTTAAGAAACTGAAGATCGATTATGAAATAGTGATTTATCAGGGGATGAAGAGTGAACGAAGCGCAAAGCACTGAATCCCACACGCTGTGCTGTTAAATAGAACAGCAGGAAAGGAGTCAATTCTTTAAATAAGATGTACAAACATGTCAGGCGCAAAAAATCAGGTCCACACATGAAGGTCCAGTTAAACTGATTTATTGCTCCTGATGCCTGTGCACAGGAATATTTTCAACTAACGGATAACACCTGCTTGGAGTTAGATCAGGGTCCATGGAATTCAAGGGAGGCTGGAATTAGTCTGCTCGTGGCTACATAGGGATTCTAGGCTGATCCCTCTTTTAATCCCACCTCCACTGTCTAGCACTCCTCCTTCTTCAAAACACTTCCCAAAATATGAAGACAGCCAGATATTAAAAATGTACCCAGTTATCAGCACTCCTGGGAAACGGCTTTGTAGTATCTTAATGTTTAGCTTTGATCATCAGGTTTCAGACTTTGATTTTCAGAAGGCACGATCAAGACAGGAAGAACGCGTGATTATTTGGAAACTGAAGTCAGGGTTGCAACTGGTGAGATAAAGGCAGGTGACATTGACATGGTGGAAACAAATAGATTATAGGTAGAATCTGCTATAAAATGGTAGCCTGACAGAATCAGGGCTTTAATTTTAGAAGGTGGGATTCAGATCATAGAATTAGGAGGAGGAGGAGAAGGAGGAGGAGGAGGAGGAGGAGGAGAGGAATGGTAGGAGGAGAGGAATGGGAAGAGGAGAAAGAGGAGAGGAATGGGAAGAGGAGGAGGGAGGAGGAAGAGGAGAAGGAGAGGAATGGGAGGAGGAGAAGGAGAGGAATGGGAAGAGGAGAAAGGAGGAGGAGAGGAATGGTAGGAAAAGAGGAATGGGAAGAGGAGGAGGGAGGAGGAAGAGGAGAAGGAGAGGAACGGGAGGAGGAGAAGGAGAGGAATGGGAAGAGGAGAAAGGAGGAGGAGAGGAATGGTAGGAAAAGAGGAATGGGAAGAGGAGGAGGGGAGAGGAAGAGGAGAAGGAGAGGAATGGGAAGAGGAGAAAGAGGAGGAGGAGAGGAATGGTAGGAAAAGAGGAATGGGAAGAGGAGGAGGGAAGAGGAAGAGGAGAAGGAGAGGAACGGGAGGAGGAGAAGGAGAGGAATGGGAAGAGGAAATAGAGGAGGAGGAGAGGAATGGTAGGAAAAGAGGAATGGGAAGAGGAGGGAGGAGGAAGAGGAGAAGGAGAGGAATGGGAGGAGGAGGAGGAGAGGAATAGGAGAAGGAGAGGAATGGGAAGAGGAGGAAGAGGAGGAGGAGAAGAGTGGTAGGAAAAGAGGAATGGGAAGAGGAGGAGGGAGGAGGAAGAGGAGAAGGAGAGGAATGGGAGGAGGAGAAGGAGAGGAATGGGAAGAGGAGAGGAATGGGAAGAGGAAAAAGAGGAGGAGGAGAGGAATGGTATGAAAAGAGTGGGAAGACGAGGAGGGAGGAGGAAGAGGAGAAGGAGAGGAATGGGAGGAAGAGAGGAATGGGAAGAGAGAAAGAGGAGGAGGAGGAGGAGGTTATTTGTGGAAACCCAACCAGAAGCAAAGTTTTGGTGTGCTGGTGGAATACCAAACATGCTCCTGAAAGCCTAGAATTCAAGAACATGTAGAGAAATATGTCATCTTGACCACCATTGGACTTCCTGGTCAGAAAACAATGGAAGTTACCCATAATTAAGGAGCTCTTTCTAAGTGTGGTAGCCAAGCATTCCTACCTACTAGGCAGATGTGAAGTCCAGACCTTCCGGAACATTCAGTGCCCTTATCTAAAATATCATTCCTGCTTGAAGTGGCAAATTCAGCCTTTATCTAGGTCAACATTAAAGAAATTTAAATAGGCATTATTTCTGGGGATTTTTTTTTTTGTAATCTTTTTTTAACAAAGACCATGGCACCCTTCCTGACACTGATAAGCATAGCTATATATGCATATGTTACCTAAGTTCAACTATTATACAACCTTCCCTATTCTTTGTTAACTTATCATTATCTTGCTAAGCTTCCCATCTTTTCATCTTCAGGGAAAATAGATCTGCTGTTCTCACTTGCATTTACACTTGCTCAAATTTGAAGTGAGGTTCCCTATTTAGTTCTACCACAAATAGAGTTGAGTTGCTGACGCAGTAGGTGAGTTGAAAGGAAAGGTTGCGACAAGCTGAAGAGATTTATATTTTACTTCCAGTGGTGGGATTCAACCAGTTTGCACCACTTCGGCAGAACTGGTTTTACATTACTGACTGGCCCCTCCCTTCCCCTTCCAGAACTTCCCCCGTTTTTGCTCCCAAGAGGCTGCAGGGAGGCCTACTAGAACCAAAATGGGGCATGGAGGAGCGGTGTGCCCCCCGTGGCCTATTTTTGCTCCCAGGGGGTTGCAGGAAGCCAAGTACTGCCTGTCACACACCCTGGCCACGCCCACCCAGCCAGTCATTATGGCAGAGAACCAGTTGTTAAATTATTTGAATCCCACTACTGATTACTTCGCAAGATAACTTCGTATATAAGAATGGATGGGTGGAAGTGAAGGCATAATTATAAGTAGCGGTATAATTTATGGCCAAGATAAATTGACAGCCAGTTTGGCGCAATGATTAAGATGCTGGCTTAGAAACCAGGAGACTGTGAGTTCTAGTCCCACCTTATGCATGAAAGACGGCTGGGTGACTTTGGGCCAATCACCAGGAGACTCTGAGTTCTAGTTCCGTCTTAGGCATGAAAGCCGGCTGGGTGACTTTTTTTTTTTAATTTGATTTATATGCTGCCCTTCTCTGGAGACTCAGGGCGGCTTACAATGTGCTAAGCAATAGCCTTCATCCTTTTGTATATTTATACAAAGTCAGCTTATTGCCCCCACAAACTGGGTCCTCAATTTACCTACCTTAGAAAGGATGGAAGGCTGAGTCAACCTTGAGCCTTGGCGAGATTCGAACCTGCAGTAATTGCAGGCAGCTGGTCTTAATAACCAGCTTAATAACAGGGTGCCTTAGACCACTGTACTACCAAGGCTCTTTTTGGGCCAATCACCAGGAGACTGTGCGTTCTAGTCCTGCCTTTGGCATGAAAACTGGCTGGGTAACTCTCTCTCAATTTACCTCACAGGGTTGTTGTTGTTGTTCAGAAAATAGGGGTGGAAGGAATGTTAGGTATGTTCGCTGCCTTGAGTTACTTATAAAGTAATAAAGTCAGGATAAAAATTAGGTAGGTAGGTAGGTAGGTGGATGGATGGATGGAGAGGTAGACAGACAGACAGACAGACAGACAGACAGAAAGACAGACAGACAGACAGACAGACAGATAGATAGATAATGTTAGTCTTTCCGCAAGAGTTTTGTTTTTTACTTCCGTCTTGCAGGTTACAAATCTCACAAAAATTCCTTGAGACTCATGAAGGCAGTGACCTCAATTCAGAAGAGAGCGTGTGTGAAAAGCGTGTGTTTTGTGACTTGCAGGATTTTTCTTCTTCAAAAAGGGACTGTTAGGTGTCCTCTGTGTTTGTTTGGAAACAGCATCAGGCTCCAGTATCTTCCAGCAGAAGAGATGCACAAATGATCCTTGTTAACGCAGTCTCTTATTTTTGAGGATTAGGTGAACTCATTATACAGGAAGTTGGACCCTCGTCCTCCTCCAGAAGCTTTGCCAATCTCCAAGCGCTCCGTTCTTTGGGCTTTGTTTCCATGTCCTTGACAAACCTCCTTCTTTCCCTCCCCCCCACTTTGCCCCCCAAGTGAATCTCGGCGGCCTCTCCCTACCTTCCCCCAGCGGCTTATATTTTAAATCTACGAAGTTGCAGAAATGAATGGGACGGGGCTATCGATGGGGGTGGGGGGTGGGGAGAAGGGGAGGAAATGCTTTTTCGTTCAGTTTCAGACACAGATGAAAATTTGTATTCGAGCTGACCGTCCTCCAACAAAATGCATGAGAATTGGGTTTCTGTTTTTGCGGGGAGGGTGTTTTTGCAGGGAACACCTGCTTAGGATGCAGAGTACGTTTGGATGCCCTTGGCCAGCTGAATCGTAGACAGAAGTCTCTTGTCTCTGTGTTTGTGGCGCTTTCCTGACTCCCGGGTTGCCATATCAACAGGAAAGACCGTTTCCAACCCCCCCCTCCTCATTTTGTCCACGCTAATTCTAAAGTTTTATAAAGTGCTTGTCTTGGTTGAAGAATACCTCTCGCTTCGCCGAATAAAACTGTAGACACCATTTCCTGCTGTGGGAAGCTTATTCCTCCTATGAGTTGTGTAAGACCTTACTTACTCAGCCTCGCCTTTCTTTCGCTCATCGGCACTGGCGATTGTCTTAACTTTTCATTCACTGGCAATGAGCGTTAGTGGCCGTGTTTGCTCTCGTGTCCTGGATTAACCCCCAGCGATGAAGCAAGGAGTTTTGCGAAACGGTGCCCTTTTCACACACCTGTCTGAAAGGAAGTCGGTAGGCAGTAGGGTACAGCTAGTCCTCAACGTACGACCACAGTTGAGCCCAACATTTATCTGCTTGAGCGAGAAATTTGTTAAGGGAGTTTCGCCCCACTTTACGACTTTCTTTGCCACATTTGTTAAGCGAATCACCGAAGTTGTTAAATTAGTTGTTAAGTGAAACTCAACGGCTTCCCTGTTATCTTTGCTTGTCAGAAGGTCGCAAAAGGGGCCCCCGGGACACTGCAACCGTCATAAATATCAGCCAATTTGCAAGCATCCAAATGTAAATCACATGACCAGGGGGATGCTGCTACGGTCGTACGTGTGAAAAATGGTCATCAGTCACTTTTTTCAGTGCCGTTGTAACTTCGAACCATCACTAAGTCAACTGTTTTTTTTTTTATTGCAAAAGTTTTACAATTACATTTTCACCCCATTTTTCCCCCCCCAGCCCACCCCAAACTCCCCAACCTAACCCTCCCTAACCCCCCTAACCCTCCCCTCCCCCCCAGACTTCCACAGAATATACTCCCATCAAAAGCCCCCTTTATATAAAACTTGAGCCCCTCCATCCCCAATATAATTTTTCATCTTCACAAAATTCAAGTATTTCTATCTTAATATAATATTATCAATGAAAAGCTATTTGATACTTCCTAGTTTGATATTTGTTCTGCACATAATCTATCCACTTTTTCCATTCCCATTCATAAGTCTCTTGTGAACGATCTTTTAGCTTTGCTGAGATCTTCGCCATCTCTGCAAACTGGCCATCTTTAAAGTCCATTCCTCGATAGTGGGCAAAGCTTCATTTTTCCAGTATTTGCCTATCAATAATCTCGCTGCTGTTATCATATACAGTCAACTGTTGTAATCCGTTTGCAAAGTGAAACTTCAGAATCCTTGTTCCTTCCTAAAGGAGTCAGCATTTTGATTCCTACTGGACGTGACAAGTCAGAGAAGAGTAATATTAGTTGCAATGCTATTTTGAAGGCATATAATATGGCATGAATTCATTTTTTTTTGGAGGGAAGGGCATGATATGAGAAATTGAGGAAAACAGTATCCTCAAATATCTGTCCCTGACTCATAATAACAGAGTTGAAAGGGACCTTGGAGGTCTTCTAGTCCAACCCCCTGCTCAGATAGGAAGTCCTATGCCATTTCAGACAAATGGTTATCCAATATCTTCTTTAAAACTTTCAGTGTTGGAGCATTCACAACTTCTGGAGCTAAGTTATTCCACTGATGAATTGTTCTAACTATCAGGAAATTTCTCCTTAGTTCTAAGTTGCTTCTCTCCTTGATTAGTTTCCACCCATTGTTTCTTGTCCTGCCTGCAGGTGCTTTGGAGAATAGTTTGACTCCCTCTTCTTTGTGGCAGCCCCTGAGATATTGGAAGACTGCGATCATGTCTCCCCTAGTCCTTCTTGTCATTAAACTAGACATACCCAGTTCCTGCAACCGTTCTTCCTATGTTTTAGCCCCCTAATCATCTTTCGTTACAATGAAATTACAATGAAAGATTATGATTCTTTCATTATAATATTATAATAGGCATTTCCCTGCTGGAGTATTGGCCGGTTGGGGACAGGATGAATAATTACAGCTATAGTCTGTCTCGTCTGTACTTATTTTTCAATAAAGTACCAAGTGGAACTTCTCGTTTGTCTCCATCCTCTACTCTATAAGCCTCTGCATCCATCCAATTTACCAGATCAGGTCAGATAATTTATTATGCAGTTTCCATCAATAATGTATCAGGGAACGGTAGAGTTATATTTCACTTGTCTCTTCCAGATGGCCCTCATGATTGACAGTTGGTGTGATTGTTGCCTGCCGTTCATGTGGGAAATACGCAACAGACTTGAGAGACTGTGTTCCTTCTCTGGTTTGCCTCTCTGGCATGCAGGAAAGACTTCTGTGTGGCTATTTTTGACAGCAATTTCTCCATCATTCTTTGCTTTGTATTGAGTTCTATTCTGTAGAGATGCTGGCTGTAGAGATGCTACCCCCCCATGCCCCCTTTTGGGCCTTGGCCTCTCTGCAGCCTCCTGGGAGCAAAAACGGGCTGCGGGGGGCCGGGCCACAACCCCCCCACCCCCTGTGCCTCATTTTGGGTCTAGTAGGCCTTTCCGCAGCCTTCTAGGAGCAAAAACAGGCTGCAGGGGGCTGGGCCGCAACACCCCCCCACCCCCCCGTGGCCCGTTTTGGGCCTAGGAGGCCGAGTGCTGCCTGTCCCACCCCCTGGCCACGCCCACCATGGCCACGCCCACCCAGCCAGTCATTAGGGCAGAGAACCGGTTTTTAAATTATTTGAATCCCACCACTGAAGGTAACCAGAAACCATCTGCAAGTTGCTTTCTGGTTTGATGCTAAGGTTAAAACTTCTGTTTTTCTCTTTTTTTCACTCAGCTGAAGAACAAATTCATGAAGAAGTTACCTCGGGATGCTGAGGCCTCCAATGTGCTGGTTGGAGAAGTCGACTTTTTGGAAAACCCTTTTATTGCCTTCGTGCGGTTGCAGCAAGCAGTCATGCTTGGCGCTCTGACAGAGGTCCCCGTACCTACTCGGTAAACGAGTTTTTTTCTATCTGTAGCTGTGTATTTTTTTTTTTTAAATTACATTTAAAGTTTAAAAATGAATCTGCAATCCAGTGATTGCTTTAATAAGCCATGATATTTCCCATGGAGGGTTTCTGGAAAACTTTTTTAAAAAAAGTTTATTTTTTTTAAACAAACAAACATGCAAACAAACAATTCATCCTTAATCATTCAGGGTTTCATTCGAGTACATATTTTGTGACTTCTACTCCCTCCTCCATCATTTTCATATTATATTTCTATCATACCTTTCTTTTTTCATTTAAATTGTTACATCATTCTTCCCAAATTTCTTATGTTTATATAATTCATCAAGGTGTTGGTTACCACCTTTAAAGCGCTCCATGGCATTGGACCTGGGTACCTTCAAGACCGTCTTCTGCCACCAGTAGCCTCCCACTGGCCAGTCCGCTCCCACAGAGAGGGTCTCCTCAGGGTGCCATCGGCCAAGTTATGTCGGCTGGCGACACCCAGGGGGAGGGCCTTCTCTGTGGGAGCCCCTGCCCTTTGGAATGAACTGCCCCCAGAAATGTGTAAGATCTCTGACCTCCGTGTATTTCGCTGTGCCCTCAAAACCTTGTTGTTCCACCAGGCCGGGCTATCAATGTAAAGATTTTAATTGGTTTTAAATGTGGGATTTTAAATTTGGGGGTTTTATAATTGAGCCAATTATTTAATAATTTTAATAATTTTAATAATTTTAAATTTTGTTTGTCTTTGTGCTTTTAATCAGGCTGTACACCGCCCTGAGTCCTTCGGGAGAAGGGTGGTATAGAAATAAAATTATTATTATTATTATTATTATTATTATTATTATTATTATTATTATTATTATTATTATTATTATTATTAATTATCTAAATATATATATATATATATATATATATATATATATATATATATATATATATATCTTCTCTAACCATTGATATAATTGCCCCCATACTTTAAAATACTCTGATTCTTCCTTTTCTTTAATTACCAATGTTAATCTATTCATTTCTGCACATTCCAATATTTTCTTAATTACTTCTCCCTCTAAAGGGATTTTCTCTGCTTTCCAATTTTGCGCAAAGACAATTCTCGCTGCAGTTACAATATGTATAATCAAATAAGTATTCTCTTTACTATATTTCTCTGGTAAGATACGCAATAGGAACAGTTCAGGTTTTAAATCAATAAGGTGTTGTATCATTTCTTCTAGCCATGTTCTAATATTAATCCAGTAGTTCCTCAAGTTTTCCAGAAAGTCTCCATGGACGTGTCAGCCAGCATGAGGAAGTCTGTTCTGGGAAGATTAATGTTGATTTTAATGCAGCTGTCTGTAGAAATATTAATTTCCCTCATGTTGAGTTTGCTCTTTGCTCTCATTTAAAAAACAAAACAAACCATGGCATTTACTTTGCTGCAATATAGCCATTTGCCCTCTTCAGAAACCTCTTTATTTATTCATATGGCAGTTCTAATTAGCCGATTGAAAATAAATAATTTACGCCATTGGCTTCTGCAAGGTATCGCAGGAAACGCTTTTATTTCTCCCAGAATTGCACACATAAGCAAATAGCAAGTATTTGCATAGTAGTTATTCGCCAATACCACTGAAATTTGTCGTTGCAATAAAATGAGGAAGAAGACAAGGGAATTTGTTTCTTGAGAAGGAAGTCATTAATTTTAATCTAAAGAACCCTCCTGTGCAAAGCTTATGGCCATGAGTGTATCACATGGCTGTGATATCCCTACCTGGAGAGATTGAATAAATGTTTATGTGATAGCTGCACATCAGCTGGAATGTCCGATTGGAGGCTAAAACCTATGAAGAAAAAAATGTAGGAATTGGGTATGTCCAGTTTAATGAAAACAAGGACTAGGGGTGACATGGATGCAGTGTTCCAATGTTTGAGGGGCTGCCACAAAGAAGAGGGAGTCAAGCTATTCTCCAAAGAGTGCAGAGAAGAGCAACAAAGAGGATTAGGGGACTGGAGGCTAAAGCATATGAAGAACGGTTGCAGGAACTGGGTATGTCTAGTTTAATGAAAAGAAGGACTAGGGGAGACATGATAGCAGTCTTCCAATATCTCAGGGGCTGCCCCAAAGAAGATGGAGTCAAACTACTCTCCAAAGCACCTGTGGGCAGGACAAGAAGCAATGGGTGGAAACTAATTAAGGAGAGAAGCAACTTAGAACTAAGAAATTTCCTGATAGTTAGAACAATTCATCAGTGGAACGAGTTGGCTCCAGAAGTTGTGAATGCTCCAACACTGGAAGTTTTTAAGAAGAGATTGGATAACCATTTGTCGGAAGTGGTGTAGGGTTTCCTTCCTGGGCAGGGGGTTGGACTAGAAGACCTCCAAGGTCCCTTCCAACTCTGTTATTCTGTCTTGGATGTTCATATGGGCTAATTTGTAGGTATCACAGCTCACTGCTGCAAAGAAACCGTGAGACTCTTGCTTCTCTTTGAAATTATTTCCCGTCACCAAGCTGTCAGCCTTCACACACACAGGTAGATCAGTCAGGAAACAAAGCCAGATGAAATAATTCTATTCATTGCAAGATTATATTAACAGAATTCTTGCAAGTCCGAAAGTACAAATCTTACTCTCTATTCTTTACAGCCTGAGAATTTCAGGACAGCCCCCTCTGAACCTCTATTCTCCATCCATTATGCGGCTGGAGACTAGGCCTTCTCTTATCTAGCCATTCCCTCTTTTTCATATTTTTTCTTTGTATTTGCTTAAGTAAACATTCTCAATAATAAAAAAAAAATGTATGTGGATTTGCAGATGATAATAACGCTGGTTTTCTTCCTGGGGTTCAGGTTCCTGTTCATTTTGCTGGGCCCAAAAGGCAAAGCAAAATCCTACCACGAAATCGGTCGATCCATTGCCACGTTGATGTCGGATGAGGTAATTTTTCCTTGGTGCTGATAGGCTCGTAGTCTCCTCGACACCACAATGTGCTAATCTTTTAATGCTTTCCTTCAGAAATGATAGGTTTTTAAGAAGAGACTAGACTAGTCACTTATCTGAAATGGTATAGGTCAGTGATGGCTAACCCTTTTGCCGTCACGTGCCAAAAGGGGGGGGGCATGTGTGTGTGTGTCACACGCCTGTGTGCCCACACCCATAATTTAATGTGTCCCGCCCCCGCACATGCGCACGGGCCCCCCCCGGTGCTCCCCCCCCCCCGCTTTTGGCACGCGATGGTACGGTGGGCCTGGTTTTTCAGCCGCCCCAGACTCCAGAAGCTTTCTAGGAGCCTGGGGAGGGCGAAAACAGTCTCCCCCCCTCCCCCGGAGGCCCTCCAGAGGCCGGAAACAGCCTGACTTCGGTTGGCTTGGAAGGCCCGAAAATCAGCTGGCCGGTGCACACATGCGTGCTGGAGCTGAGCTAGGGCAACGCTCACGTGCCCACAGATATCGCTCTGTGTGCCATCTGTGGCACGTGTGCCATAGGTTCGCCATCACAGGAATAGGTTCTCCTTCTTGAGCAGGGGGCTGGATTAGAAGACCTCCAAGGTCCCTTCCAGTTTTGTTCTGTTCTGTTTTATTCTTGTTCTGTTCTGCTTCTACTCTACTCTACTCTACTCTACTCTACTCTACTCTACTCTACTCTACTCTACTCTACTCTACTCTACTCTACTCTACTCTACTCTACTCCACTCCACTCCACTCCACTCCACTCCACTCCACTCCACTCCACTCCACCCCACTGCACCCCACCCCACCCCACCCCAGCTCATCCTTATCCTTATCCCTATCCCTATCCCTATCCCTATCCCTATCCCTATCCCTATCCCTATCCCTATCCCTATCCCTATCCCTATCCCTATCCCTATCCCTATCCCTATTGTACTCCACTCCACTCCACTCCACTCTACTTGGAAGTGTTAAGGGTTCCCTCCCATGAATCTTTAGAGTTTATAGTCTTTATACCGCACTCAGTCAGTTCTTTAAGTATTGGCTTAATCTTGGCTTTATTTGAAGTGTGGGAAGTGAGGGAGAGATGGGAAGATGATCATACAAACAAAAGTGGAATATTCACACCTGCCAAGCCGTTGACTCATTCCCAACTCAGTGAAGTTACAACATCAGCTTTTGCTCATGGGAATTTTATCAAAGATCTCTTCCTTGAAGTTTGAATTTGATCACTTTGTGGGGTGGGGGTGGGGTGGGGAAACTGCAGGCAAATTTCTTTCCTTGACGCCTTCTCAGTGGTGGCTCACCTTCTCTGGAGCCACCACAAGTCTGCCTTCACACACACACACACTTACAAAACGCTCATCTGTACATAGGAAATTTGGTGGCGTGCTTGAAGGGAGTTCCTTGGGACCAAAAAAAAAAGAGATTTGGTGGATTGGATATGGCCTTAAGACAGTAGAGGGCACATGTTGAGTTCAAATGCTCACGTAGCAAGTGATAGGAAATCTGCATTTCTCTAAACTTGGAAGACTATTGGTCAGAGTAGGTACTGAAGGTTTGAAGGGTCCTTGGTGCTCTCTGAGCTTGGTTGTTTCCTTGCAGACGTTTTATTACCAAACTAGATGATGTCATCAGTGCTAGATGGGAGTGGGATTTGTGGAGTGGAGGAGGAGGACTGTGAAGTCTTTGGTGCTCTCTGAGCTTGGTTGTTTTCTTGCAGACGTTTACCCAAACTAAGTAACATCATCAATAAGGAATGGGGTTTGCTCTCAATTTATATTCTAGTGTTTTGCCCTGTCAGGAATATAAATGGAAAAGAAACCCCATTCCTTACTAACACTGATGATGTTGCCTAGTTGGGCAATGAAACGTCTGCAAGAAAACAACCAAGCTCAGACAGTACCAGGGACCCCTCGTTTTAACCTTGAGTTACAAATAATTCTTTTATCGATAGGGAAGGCTTTATCTGGACAAATAGATGGGTGTTACATAAATAGGATGCATATAGTTGCGTATGCAAAAATATCTAGATGGCCTTTTCCTTCTGCCTGTGACCTCTTCTTCATTCATCCCTTTATAGGTATTTCACGACATAGCTTACAAAGCCAAAGACAGGCAGGATCTGATCGCTGGGATTGATGAATTCCTGGACGAAGTCATTGTGCTTCCTCCTGGGGAGTGGGATCCTGCCATAAGGATAGAGCCCCCCAAGTCTCTGCCGTCTTCTGACAAAAGGTAATGGAGTTCTAGCCTGTGTGATAGCTGGCGGGAGGGAGGGAGGAGGGAGGATGGATGGATGGATGGATGGATAGCTGGAGGGAGGGAGGGAGGGAGGGATGAGGAATGGATGGATGGATGGATGGATGGATGGATGGATGGATGGATAGCTGGATGGATGGATAGTTGGATGGATAGCTGGATGGATGGATGGATGAATTGCTGGATGGATGAATTGCTGGATGGATGGATAACTGGATGGATGGATGGATGGATGGATAGCTGGATGGATGGATGGATAGTTGGATGGATAGCTGGATGGATGGATGGATGAATGGATAGCTGGATGGATAGCTGGCTGGATGGATAGCTGGAGGGATAGCTGGAGGGATGGATGGATAGCTGGATGGATGGATGGATAGCTGGATGGATGGATAGTTGGATGGATAGCTGGATGGATGGATGGATGAATTGCTGGATGGATGAATTGCTGGATGGATGGATAACTGGATGGATGGATGGATGGATGGATAGCTGGATGGATGGATGGATAGTTGGATGGATAGCTGGATGGATGGATGGATGAATGGATAGCTGGATGGATAGCTGGCTGGATGGATAGCTGGAGGGATAGCTAGAGGGATGGATGGATAGCTGGATGGATAGCTGGATGGATGGAGGGATGAATGGATGGATGGATGGATGGATAGCTGGATGAATGGATAGCTGGATGGATTGCTGGATTGCTGGATGGATGGATAGCTGGATGGATGGATAGTTGGATGGATGGATAGCTGGATGGATAGCTGGATGGATTGCTGGATTGCTGGATGGATGGATAGCTGGATGGATGGAGGGATGGATGGATGGATAGCTGGATGGATGGATGGAGGGAGGGATAGCTGGATGGATGGATGGATGGAGGGATAGCTGGATGGATAGCTGGATGGATGGAGGGATGAATGGATGGATGGATGGATAGCTGGATGGATAGCTGGATAGCTGGAGGGATGGATGGATAGCTGGATGGATAGCTGGAGGGATGGAGGGATGAATGGATGGATGGATGGATGGATAGCTGGATGGATAGCTGGATGAATGGATAGCTGGATGGATTGCTGGATGGATGGATAGCTGGATGGATGGATAGCTGGATGGATAGCTGGATAGCTGGAGGGATGGATGGATAGCTGGATGGATAGCTGGAGGGATGGAGGGATGAATGGATGGATGGATGGATGGATAGCTGGATGGATAGCTGGATGAATGGATAGCTGGATGGATTGCTGGATGGATGGATAGCTGGATGGATGGATAGCTGGATGGATAGCTGGATGGATGAATGGATAGCTGGATGGGTGGATGGATGGATGGATAGCTGGATGGATGGATGGATAGCTGGATGGATGGATAGCTGGATGGATAGCTGGATGGATGGATGGATAGCTGGATGGGTGGATGGATGGATGGATAGTTGGATGGATGGATGGATGGATGGATAGCTGGATGGATTGCTGGATTGCTGGATGGATGGAGGGATGGATGGATGGATAGCTGGATGGATGGATGGATGGATAGCTGGATGGATAGCTGGATGGATGGAGGGATAGCTGGATGGATAGCTGGATGGATAGAGGGATGAATGGATAGCTGGATGGATAGCTGGAGGGATGGATGGATAGCTGGATGGATGGAGGGATAAATGGATGGATGGATGGATAGCTGGATGGATTGCTGGATGGATGGATAGCTGGATGGATGAATGGATAGCTGGATGGATTGCTGGATTGCTGGATGGATGGATAGCTGGATGGATGGAGGGATGGATGGATGGATAGCTGGATGGGTGGATGGATGGATGGAGGGATGGATAGCTGGAGGGAGGGAGGATGGATAGTTAGATGAAGATAGATGATAGATAGATAGATAGATAGATAGATAGATAGATAGATAGATAGATAGATAGATAGATAGATGGATAGATCTTGTTCATTAATAATCTGATGGTTGGATAAATAGTAGACTTAATATGTGTTACGTGAACTGGTTAGATGAAGAAGAGGATGATACTGTCTTCTCCAGGATATCTGTTTCAGATTCCTTAACAATCTTGATATTGAGGATGGAAGGTGGCATTGACCTTTAAAAGGTGATAAATGGCAATGGCTCTAAAAAAAATCAGGTCCTATGCCCAGATCTTTCCTTCTTGGGAAAAGTGAAGGAAAAAAAAATAGTAGATAAAGCATTGAGGAAAAGCAAGCGACTGATTCAAAATAATGACAACATCCTTAAGAGCAGAACAGTTTATTCCTGAACTTTCACAAAGTTACTTCTCCGTAGGATTTTGCAATGCCATATGGAAGGTGTGGATTTTAGAGGAGTTGTTCTTTTTTTATATCACAACCCCCACCACCCAGAGTCACAAAACAACTTCCATCACATATAAAATCTATGGATTATTTTACCTTCCAGTCATCCGCAAAATGAAAAAAAAATAAAATTGCTTTATGGCAATGCCGTTGTCATCACAGATTTTGTGGCATGGATTTTGCTTATAGCAATAGCAATAGCACTTTGACTTATATACTGCTTTACAGCCCTCTCTGAACGGTTTACAGAGCCAGCCTTTTATCCCCAACAATCTGGGTCCTCATTTTACCGACCTCGGAAGGAGGGAAGGCTGAGTCAACCTTGAGCCTGGTGAGATTTGAACTGCCAAACTGCTGGCAGCCGGTGATCAGCAGAAGTAGCCTGCAGTACTGCACTCTAACCACTGCGTCACTGTGGCTTTATATTTGATAAAAGTTTGGATATAAAAACGCATACATTCCAATTATTGTTTAAGTTAAGTTAAAAGATTAGGAAAATCATTCTTTTCCGGAGGTGGATTTTCTTTTCGTAGTATACTTTCTTTTATTAAAAGTATTTCTGCACCATGTAATATGCAACAAGCAATTTACAAAGTCCCAGTTCGTTATTAAAAATAAAATCTGTGAACAAAACATTCAAGGAAAAGGCAACTTTCAGGGTGCTCTCTGACCTTGGTTGTTTTCTTGCAGACATTTCATGCCCTAGCTAGGTAACATCATCAGTGCAAAAAGAAAAAAGATAATTTAAATATATGTAGGTCTTTGGTTATTCGGGTTTTCAACCCGAATAACCAAAGACCTACATACAAACACCCGCGAAAACCTCAATATATATATATATATATATATATATATATATATATATATATGTATGTATGTATGTATGTATGTATGTATGTATGTATATGTATATGTATATGTATATGTATATGTATATGTATATATAATTTTTATTATTTCACAAACCATTCCTTGACCCATGGTGATGTCCATTAAAAGAGAAATGTTAGGAAAATTAAAAGCCCTAACTAGATAATTTTAAAAAATAATATGACTAAAATGCATCAGTATTGGAGCCCGGTATTTCTGAACACAGGACAGGTTAGTTCATATTACCTATTAAGACCAAACGTAATTTCTGAAGATTACAGAAGGCTTAAGTACACATGCCTGGTTATTTGTGTTTGTGCGACGTTTGCAACGAATGTGCACATTCAGTTCTGTTCTCATTTTGTCCATCCAGGAAAAATCTGTACGCAGGTAGCGAGAATGTCCAGATGAATGGAGATACCCCTCACGAGGGAGGAAATGGAGGAGGGGGTCACGGGGACTGTGAGGAATTGCAGCGAACTGGCAAGTAAGGGACAAAAGTTCATATCTTTGCTAGTGTGTTATACAGGTAGTCTTCGACTTATAACCAATTGCTTAACCACCATTTGAAGTTACAACAGACCTCCCTAGAACTATTTAGAATCTGTTTTGGGAGTTACAACAACTGCACACATACATCCCCTGTCATGTGATTGCTGTCAACTCGCAAAGCATCCCTGGCCTGCTCTTGAGTTGTCATAGGCAAGGGGGATGGGAAACAGACGAAGCAGCACGGCAACCAAAGACAGGAGCACATTCCAGGCATATCTTTCTCAAGGCTGTCTCCCAGGGTTACCCACAGCGGCTGCAGGGGAATGATCTCTACAACCCGCGAAATTGCTCCATTGTTGGCAAATGTGATTGATGACACACCTTGCGGGGAGGCGGGAAACAGGGTCATGATTGGGACTGTAAATTACGTGGGGTCAGAGTTGGCTTCATTTGGGAACCATGAAGCTCCTAATAAATAACTGGATTTTTTTTTTGAAGCTTGTTTCGAGGCTCATGATTTAATTAGGGCATCTGTCAGAACCCTGACAATTGCATTTTGGGCGTTTGGCAACTGGCTGACTTTCACGTCCATTTGCAGTGTGATCACGTGACCCTGATTTTTGTGACATCTTATGCCGGTTCCCAGCGTTTACATCCAGTTTCCAGAAAAAAAAAAAAAAGAAAAAAAAACAAACAACCTCCCATTGAGGAAAACAGATTCATTTAATTGAGCATGGTGTTTACTTGACAGCTGCTGCCTTTACTTAACAAATGTTGCCAAAATGCTACAAAAAAAATCAAGTCTGATGACATGATGCCTTGATTGACGACTGCAATACCTTACCATTGTAATTCTAGGCTCAGCTGCAGTCATAAATCAAGGACTACCTGTAAATGATCTGGGTTTTTTTAAAATTAAAGTTCTCCTTCAGATCGTTTTTAACTCACATCCTTCTTTGGGGAAGCCATTACAACAGCCCTCGAATTATGTTTTGGGGTGCTGTTTTCAAGCTCTCCTTCGCCCCGTGGACTAATGTCATTGTGAAACCTCTTCTTCTTCTTCTTTTTAGATTTTTTGGGGGTTTAATCAAAGACATCAAGAGGAAGGCCCCTTTCTTTGCCAGCGACTTCTACGATGCCTTCAACATCCAAGCCCTCTCGGCTATTCTCTTCATTTACCTGGCGACGATAACCAACGCCATCACTTTCGGAGGCCTGCTGGGTGATGCGACAGAAAACATGCAGGTGGGGTCACGTTCTTGAAGAAGCCATTCGCAACGGGATGGAATTGGGCAACACACCTTTGCCGGAAGTCTCATCCCATACCGCAAGGAGCTGCGGTGGCTCATGTGGCTAGGACGCTGAGTCACAAGACCATTGAATGATTGACTGCTCGGCAGTTCGAAACCCGAGAGTCCGAGCTCTATGACAGAAAGAACTTCCATCAATTGGTCCCAGTTCTTGCCAACCAAGCAGTTCGAAAACATGCAAATGTGATTTATTTATTTATTAGTTCGATTTATATGCCGCCCTTTTCCGGAGACTCAGGGCGGCTTACAATGCATTAAGCAATAGCCTTCATACTTTTGTATATACCTGCTTAGTAGGGCTTTCGGCCTCCCCTAAGCGGTGTTCTTTTTTATACAAAGCAGCTTATTGTCCCCACAATCTGGATCCTCATGTTCTGTGATGATCTGACCCAGCTCCCGCAACTTCTGGAGGCAGGTTTTTCCACTGATTAACTGTTCTGTCAGAAAATGTCTCCTCAGTTCTAGGTTGCTTCTCTCTTTGATTAGTTTCCATCTGTTGCTTCTTGTCCTGTCTTCAGGTTCTTTGGAGAATAGGTTGACCCCCTCTTCTTTGTGGCAGCCTGGAATAGTATCTTTTCAAATATAATTTGAAATGCTGCATGATAGATTTCTCACATATGTGCTAGTCGTTCCTGACTCTAGGGGACGGTGCTCATCTCCGTTTCAGAGCCGAAGAGCCAGCGCTGTCCGAAGACGTCTCCGTGGTCATGTGGCCGGCATGACTCAATGCCAAAGGCGCACGGAACGCTGTTACCTTCCCACCAAAGGTGGTCCCGATTTTTCTACTTGCATTTTTTACGTGCTTTCGAACTGCTAGGTTGGCAGAAGCTGGGACAAGTCATGGGAGCTCACTCCATTATGCGGCATGAGGGATTCGAACCGCTGAACTGCCAACCTTTCGATCGACAAGCTCAGCGTCTTAACCACTGGGGTACAGAAACTCTCATTGCTTGTCCAGTGTTTTGGCTCATGCAGATAGAGAGGATTTTTTTTTTTTAATTTGATTTATATGCCGCCCTTCTCTGGAGACTCAGGGCGGCTTACAGTGCGTTAAGCCATAGCCTTCATACTTTTGTATATTTATACAAAGTCAGCTCATTGCCCCCACAATCCGGGTCCTCATTTTACCTACCTTTGAAAGGATGGAAGGCTGAGTCAACCTTGAGCCTGGTGAGATTCGAACTTGCAGTAATTGCAAGCAGCAGATATTAATAACAGTGCTTTAGTCCACTGTACTACAGGCTCTTTTTGGTTTGGTTGTGATGCAAGTAGTTTTGGCTTGTGGGGCTGGCTTGAATCAAAGTGTAGTGCTTCCACAAAAACTGTCTTCTTTCTGTTATTTAACATACAAATATGTTAAATGGTTTGAACCGAATGCTAGATTTATCTGTTTATTTATAGACAGAGTCCCGGTCTTGTATTTTAATGTAAACGCCCCAGAGGCTACTGAATAAACACAATAAATATGAATCATAAAAGTTGAAAATAACTACAAAGATAAAAAATGGGGGGGGGGAGATAAAAAGAGCAGCTTTCAGAAAGGAAATGAAAGTACCATTCAATCTTTAAAGGAGATTGTTGAGTGTTGTTGTTTTTTGACCGGTTTCCTACAAATAAATGAAATTTCACTGGGCCAAACCTATTAGCCAAAATTTGGACGTCACTATGAAGAATACAGGTAGTCTTCTACTTACGACCACAATGGACTGCAAAATTTCTGTTGCCATGCAAGACGATTGTTAAGTGAACTTTGCCCCACTTTATGAACTTTCTCGCCGCAGGCTCTTTTCGAGAGTTGTTGAGGCCGCTTGGAGGTTTGTCTGTGCCCTCAGGGTCACCTGAGTGGTGCAAGTGGGTGTGGAGCCTTCTTGGAACTGCTGTGTTGTAAACAGGAGATAGATGATGTGGTATCCCTCCCCCTCTGTTGAGAGCAGGCTGTTCAATTTTGACACAGATGGCCTCTTTGACCCCTCTTTCAAACCAGCAGTCCTCTCTGTCCAAAAATGTGGACTTTGCTGTCTTCAAACAAGACAGTCCAGTTGCCTCTTGAAAAAGCACCTTTGGCGCAGGCACAATTCACGCAATGACCGCCTTGCTTAGTGATGGAAATTCTGGCTCTGTGTATGAAAGGGTTCATATCTGGAAGGGGGTGTTTGGGGATATAAATACAGGGATTTCTTCAGGAGTTGTCAAGGAGGGAGACCTTTGGAGCTTCTCACTGGTAACAGAATAACAGAGCTGGAAGGGACTTTGGAGATCTTCTAATCCAGCCCTCTGCTCAAACAAGGAAACCCTCTACCATTTCAGACAAATGGTTGTCCAATCTCTTCTTAAAATCCTCCAGTGATGGAGCACCCACAACTTCTGGAGGCAAGTTGTTCCACTGATGAATTGTTCTCACTGTCAGGAAATTTCTCCTTAGTTCCAAGTTGCTTCTCTCCTTGATTAGTTTCCATCCATGGCTTCTTGTCCTGCCTTCAGGTGCTTTGGAGAATAGCTTGACCCCCTCTTCTGGCAGCCCCTCAGATATTAGAACACTGCTATCATATCACCCCTGGTCCTTTTTTTCACTAAATTAGATGTACCCCATTCCTGTAGCCGTTCTTCCTATGTTTTATCCTCCAGCCCAGTGGTGGGTTCCTCCCGGTTCGGTCCGGTTCGGCCGAGCCAGTAGCGGTGACGATATGACATCACCGAACCGGTTCTCCCCCCTCCCACCCACGTTATTCTTACCTCTTATTTGGTCCCACCCCCAATCTATTGCTGCCTCCTGAGTCCCAGCTGATGACTAGAGGGGAAAAAAACTGTTTAAACTCTTCAAAGGGCCGCCCTACAGCTGATCAGTGTTAAAAGCAAACAAATGAGTCGGGTCGTAAGTGCGAGGACTGGTCGTAAGTGCGAGGACCTCCCAGAATTGACTCTGACCAGCTAGCCACGCCCACCTAGTCACATGACCTCCAAGCCACACCCACAAAATAAGCCACGCCCAGAGAACCGGTAGTAAAAAAAAATAGAACCCACCCCTGCTCCAGCCCCCTAATCATCTTCATTGCTCGGCCCTCCTGAGCTCCATTTATGCTGGCAGAGGGTTGCAGGAGGCCGTTGCAGCTTCCCGAGCTCCATTTTCTCTGGCAGAAGCACTGCAGGCCGGTCCTTCGCTGTTTCCAGGGTGGGCCAAATCTAAGCATCCTGCAGGCTGGATCTGACCCCCCGGCCTTGAGTGTGACACCCCTGCTCTAAACTGCAGTGTTACAATAGGGGATCTCATAATAACCTTACAGATTTTGCTTTCCAGGAATGGAAAAAAAGAAGTTTGCTTCCAGATTTGTCCATTTTTCTCTGGGTGGGACATGCTGGGTATTTAAAACACTGGAGTGGGAACGAATTTAATGATTGTGGATGTATTTGCTTGTGTTTTTTTTTTTTTTGCATCTAGGGGGTGTTGGAGAGCTTTTTGGGCACAGCCGTTACAGGAGCTGTTTTTTGTCTATTTGCCGGCCAGCCACTTACTATTCTGAGCAGCACTGGTCCTGTTTTGGTCTTCGAACGGCTTTTATTTAACTTCAGCAAGTAAGTCTGAAAGGAAGAGGGGCTGGTGATATCATGGGGGCTTCTGATAGAAAAATGTACAGCAACCTATTCTAGAAGCGTCCTCCAGAAAAGTTGGCCCACAAGTCTGCCCTTCTGAAGGACCTCAATTCCGGAATGACTAGTTATTCCTGAAAATAAATAATTCAGGTAGTCCTTGACTTAGAACCGCATTGAGCCCCACATTTCCGTTGCTAAGCAAGACAGTTGTTAAAGTGAGTTTTGATCCCTTTCTTGCCACAATTAAGGGAATTACTGCAGTTGTTATCTGGTTGTAAAGTGAATCTGGCTTCCTCATTGACATTTTTTGTCAGAAGGTCGCAAAAAGTGATCACAGGACCCCGGGACACTGCAACCGTCATAAATATGAGTCAGATATCTACGGAGGTTCTCAGTCATCCAGGTCATGGTTGTTCCCAAAGGTGCTTTTTTGCAAAAAGACAGCTGGACTTTCTTCATTTTTTCTTTGAAGCTTCCTCATTTTTTCTTTGAAGCAGAGCTGGCAGCAGTCAGACAGTGAGGAGGTTGGGGAGGAACTTGGGCCAGTCCTGGGGGCTGGGGAAAGCTCAGACGAGGGCTCTGCGTCGGAGACAGAGAGGGAGATAGGCAGCAACGAGACAGAGGAAAGCTGGAACTCATTCCCAGTGTGCGCATGCGCAGAGCTGCCAGAAGACAAGAACAATTCAGAGAGCAGGGTTGACTTGAGAGTAAAGCCACACCTTGGAGATGATTGGACCCTCCCATAGGAAACAAAAGAGGAGCGAATGGGGAGGGGGCTTTTGCAGGAAATAATTCGTTCGGTCAGTAGTTGCAAGAGTAGAAAGTTCTGTTCATGACTTTAAGAGACTCTGTGCCAAGTTTTGCATTACTCTGCATTTGGAAACAAGTTTCGTGGCAGCTTGCCAAGCGAGATAAGGTCTGTGTTGATAAATATTCCTTTGAAAAACTGTTTGGACAAACCTTGCTGACCGTGAATGAAAGTACTGTATTTTTCGGAGTATAAGACGCGCCTTTCCCCCCCAAAAAAAGAGGGTGAAAATTTGGGTGCATTTTATACTCTGAATGTAGTAGCCCCACCCGGCTTCTCAAAAGGAGGTTTCAGAGGCTGAAAAAAGCATCAGAAATGAAGCTTCAGAAAAGAAGCCCCCAAACAGAGCTTCAGAGGTTTTTTTTCTGAAGCTGTTTAAGAGGCTTTCATAGGCAGGAAAAGAAGTTTTTTCTGAAGTGGAGTTTCAGAAGTTTCAGAGGCAGAAAAAAAAAGCAAAAAAAAAAAAGCAAGGCACAGAGCTCACAACCAACAAATCTGTTGCTAAAATTCACCTCTGGGGACAGCTGATTTGGGGTAGGTGACTATGGGCATGCTGCAACAGTGGTGTGAAAAAGGCTGATAAGTTAAATTTGAATGGTCACTAAGTGAAAGGTTGTAAATCAAGAACTACCTGCATACCATTTAAATAGGTGTATGCTATTTCCCCCTCGTTTATTTTCTTTATTTTCAATCCCACTTGGCTTCTTCCTTTGCAGAGACAATGGTTTTGATTATCTGGAGTTCCGTCTCTGGATTGGCTTGTGGTCGGCCTTTCTCTGTTTGATCTTGGTGGCCACCGATGCTAGCTTCTTAGTTCAGTACTTCACCCGGTTCACGGAAGAAGGCTTCTCGTCTCTGATCAGCTTCATCTTCATCTATGATGCCTTCAAGAAGATGATCAAACTCGCCGATTATTATCCCATCAATTCCCATTTTAAAGTGAACGAAATTACGCTTTATTCCTGTACCTGCGCACCACCAGATCCAGGTAAGGATGGAAAATTTTATTTCTTTGTTTTGAAGGGTGAATTATTAATCAATAATTATTTTATTAAATTCTAACGAAAACTTGGATTCTTGCTTCCCTGGTTTGAAGTCCTAGGCCAAGGGTCTCCAAACTTGGGACCTTTAAGACTTGTGGACTTCAACTCCCAGAATTCCCCTGGCCTAAGCTGTCATTGTTATTTTAAATTGGGGCCAAATTAATATATATCTTTTTAATTGTTTTTAATGTTTGTATTGCATGTTTTTTATCTGGCTGTACACCGCCCCGATCCTTCGGGAGAAGGTGCGGTATATAAATTTGAAATAAAATAAAAACAAATAAATAAAAATCCTTCCAGACGAAAGCTTCAGGTACCAAACTTTCATCCTTGTTCCATTAGATTCCATTTGTAGGACCAGGATGGTGAATTTTGCCCCAATCGCTAATTGTGGCCTTGAGCTTGAGTACATCCTTACTCCAGCTGGGACATTCCATTATTTTTTTTTAACAAGCGTAATCTTTGCTTCAATGGAAACAGTTTTGTGCTGTTCGGGTCTCTTCAATCCTCTTCTGTTAGCTTCCACAGCAATGCCTTTCAAACTTGGCAAGATTTCAGTTTCTAGTATCCTCCAGCCACCCCGGGAATCTGTGCACTAATTGAAAATTTGATTTTGATGTCCTAGGATCACAGAATATGAAAGGTTATTAGAACAATCTGCCTCAAGCTTGGCAATTTGTAAGATGTGTGGGTTTCAACTATCGGAATTCCCCAGCTGGCATGGGATAAGTTCCCAAGTTTGAAAAACACTGTTCTAGATTATTCCTGAAGTGGGTAGAATCAACGCCACACTCCCACTGATGATGTTACCTAGTTGGGTCGCAAAATGTTTGCAAGCAAACAACCAATCTTAGAGACCACCAAGAACTCCACAGTTCAGCCTGAGTTATAGATATTCTCTTCAACTGGAGGACCAGTATTTTCAATGTTCTTTTACTTTTGGGGGGAATGTAATAGTTTAAGATAACCGTTCACCCTTCAACCACCGTTTTCTGTTGATTGTTATTCCCATCTGGAATATTTAAATGGGCAAAATGTTGCCCTTTGAAATCTTGTATCTCCCAGAAATGGGCTGTACATTATGGCACCAACTAGATTAGATTAACAGAGTTGGAAGGGACCTTGTAGGTCATCTAGTCCAACCCCCTGCCCAAGCAGGAAACCCTACACCATTTCTGACAAATGGCAATCCAATCTCTTCTTGAAAGTCTCCAGTGATGAAGCTCCCACAACTTCCAAAGGCAACTTTTGTTCCATGGGTTGATTGTTCTTCCTGTCAGAAATTTTCTCCTTATTTCCAGGTTGAATCTCTTCTTGTTCAGTTTCCATCCATTGTTCCTTGTCTGGTCTTCAGGTGCTTTGGAAAATAGCTTGATCCCCTCCTCTCTGTGGCAGTCCTTCAAATATTGGAAGACTGCTATCCTGTCTCCCCTGGTCCTTCTCTTCACTAGACTAGCTATGCCCAGTTCCTGCAAGCAATCTTCGTATCTTTCTTCCTCCAGGCCCCTAATCATCTTTGTTGCTCTTCTCTTCACTCTTTATAGAGTCTCAACATCTTTTTTTATAGTGTGGTGACCAAAACTGGATGCAGTATTCTAAGTGTGGTCCTACTAAGGCTTTATAGAGTGGTATTAGTACCTCCCTTGATCTTGATTGTATCCCTCTGTTAATGCAACTTTAGATTGCATTGGCATTTTTGGCTGCCACTGCACTGCTGGCTCATATTTAGCTGGTTGTCCACTAAGACTCCAAGATCCCTCTCACAGTCACTGCTATGTTAGAGCTTCATTAGGCAAATACCTGTGGCCTGGGATAAACTCTCTAAAACAAGCTACAGACCTTTTGTAAGAAAATTGCTCTTTATTGTCTCACAGTAGAGATTTAAAATGGAGATATATATTGTAATTCAGAGGTAGTGATTGAAGGAATATAGGTCTCAGCTGAGAAAGAAAAGATAGATGGCTGGGAAATTATGGGAGTTGAGGTCGTAGAAATCCGGAGCGCGCCAATTGCAACCAGCATAAAATATTGATAATTTTTTAAAAAATCCACAAGTGAAGTTGGCATAGAAGGCATCTTCTCAGCAATAAATGAATCTCATGGTTAAAAAAAAAACCAGGACTACAACAAACAAAATTTAAATAACGTTGCACAGGTGATCTGATAATTGCTGTTAAGTTGAGGTGAGTCAGACTTTGGCAGAGGCAAAAAAAAGAAAAAAAAAGAAAAGAAAGAAACCTTGAGTATCTGGTCTCCTGCCAAAAAGGAAAATGAGCTGATGTCCTGTTCTGAACCCTACCTGTTCGCCTGAGTTGGCCTTTGCTAGATGCTTTTCAATTATGATTAAATACGAAAGTGGCACGTTCAGTCTTGAAATGGAAGTCGTAGAAGGACTTCTCACCAGTGCTCACTATTGAGTATATCATTTTGGGGTGGCGCCTAGTGAAATCTTAGACCCAGAAGAGCAGGGGTGTCAAACTCAAGGCCTGGGGACCAGGGGTGGGTTCTACTTACCTTTACTCACCACTTACCTTTACTCACCAATTGCATTTACAGAGGGATACAATCAAGATCAAGGGAGGTCCTAATACCACTCTATAAAGCCTTAGTAAGACCACACCTAGAGTACTGCATCCAGTTTTGGTCACCACACTATAAAAAAAGATGCTGTATACATATATATATACACACAAACACACACACACGTACAGTATATCACAAAAGTGAGTACATCCCTTCACATTTTGTAAATATTTAAGTATATCTTTTCTTGTGACAACACTGAAAAAAATGACACTTGGTGTTGTGGCCCGTCAGCGGCCTGTGCAGCTAGTAGCTGATTTCAACAGCGAGGAGGCTGCTGTGGTGCTGTGCCAGCAGCCTGTGCAGCTGGCACTTGAGTTGGATAATGAGGAGGCTGGAGAAGATGTGGTGCCAGATTCGGGGATTCAGCCAGGGCCTTCAGAACCTCCAGAAGCTCCCTTAAGTGAAGAGAAAGAAGAGGAGGAACCTCTTCTCGATGCACGGGCGTGCAGAGCTGCCAAAAGGCAGGAGTGGCTCCTCAGGAGGAGGTCTCCTCGAGAGTAAGGCTTGGGGCTAATTGGCCACTCCCTTAGCCTATTTAAGGAGGAATGCCAACTGAAGCAATTTGCAGGGAAAAACTTCGTTCACTCTCCTTCGTGCCTTGATCTTAGTTCTCTGCAAATTTCTTCTGGGCTTTCTGCCAACCATAGTAAGATTAAAATTATTTATTCTTTGGATTCTTGTAGGCTGTTAAGAAAGTTAATGAACAGCCTTTATTTAAAAAAGACTGATTTAATTTAGTAAACTAAGGTTTGTACAGACTTTGTGTGTGCTGCGTTCTTTGCGGTCTGTAGCTGGGCCAGAACACTTGGCTACGGTGTAAAGTAGTGAGTATACAGTACTCACTTTTGTTGCCAGCAGTTTAGACATTAACGGCTGTGTGTTGCATTATTTTGAGCGGACAGCACATTTAGACTGTTACACAAGCTGTACACTCACTACTTTACGTGGTAGCCAAGGGTCATTTCTTCAGTGTTGTCACATGAAAAGATAAACTTAAATATTTACAAAACGTGAGGAGCTGTAGTCACTTGTGCGATATACTGCATATATGTATGTGTGTGTGTGTGTGTGTGTGTGTGTGTGTGTGTGTGTATATTTACGTAGGTAAAACCTGGATATATATATATATATATATATATAGCCAGGTTTTACCTACGTAAGCTAAGATGTTCCACAGCCCTAGTTCTGTGAAATCTCATTCACAAGTTTCTGGGCTTTTTGTATCTTGCTGAAAAGCAACAACTCTGTGTTGCAGCACAGAGTTGTTGCTTTTCAGCAAGATACAAAAAGCCCAGAAACTTGTGAATGAGATTTCACAGAACTAGGGCTGTGGAACATCTTAGCTTACGTAGGTAAAACCTGGCTAGAAAGAATATGTATATATATGTACGTATATACATATATATAATACACACACATACATAGACACACACATATGTGTACACACACAAACAGAAGCAAAATCACTGTCCATTTTGAATACGTAGTGGAAAGAGGAAACTTGAGAGTTCCCAAGGTTGATGCTATATGGAACAAAACTGTGACTGAATGTAGATGTTCTGCTTCGGGTACCCCAAAGCCCCCCTCCCAGAAGGTAACAAGGAAAACACGTTGTGGACAGGATGGATAGCGTCCCAGACAATCCTGCGGACTCTGCTCAAGTTAAAAACATGGACATGTGGTTGGCACCTGTATCCCAAGGAGCAGCCTCACTGCTCTTTTGACAGCTGTTGCCAACCGAGCCTGAAATTCTTCCCCTGGAAAGAAACACCGTGGAGTTGCCAGATGTTGTGATCGGATTACCGTGTCTCCTGCTGTTCATCAGTCCGTATTGATTAACGTCGTGAGGGTGGGCGGGTGGCTGGAAAGAGGGAAACAGTGTAGCTGCCTCAAAAGAAAAGATTTACAGCCTCCTTCTTCGGTTTCTTCCCTGTGAATTTATCGTTGACGATAAATGCCCTAGGGATGGGCATCACTTTTAAAAGTTCCTGGTTAAAAGACAGTATAGAAGAAACAAACAAACAAACTATGTTTATTTCTGTTCCTTAACAGCGTTAAGGAAAGTTTAGCTTCCTCTCCACTGCACTGCCATTAAAACCACGATGTTTATCGTGGATTTGACTTGAATTTCATGGTTTTATGATTTGGTTAAGTTGGGAAACTGGTGGAAGGTTTTAGCACATGGCTCTGGTGCAAAAAGGAGTGGGGGGAAGGAGACGGTGGCTCAGTGGTCAAAGATGCTGGGCTTGTCAGCTGGAAAGCTGATAACCCCGCTTCGAGACCTGAGGTCCACACGACAGGGTGAGCTCCCATTCCTTGCTCTAGCTCCTGCCCCGCCTACCAGTTAGAAAGCGTGCAAATGCGAGTAGATAAACAGGCATCACTTCGGTGGGAAGGTAACAGCATTCCGTCCGCCTTTGGTATATAGTCATGCTGGCCACATGACCATATTAAACATCTTTAGACAATGCCGACTCCCTCAGCCAAGAAACGGAGATGAGCATCACGCCCTAAAGTCGGACATGATTGGACAGGGTGCAATCATGCCTAGTGCAAGGAAGAGATTCTTTCTTTCTTTCTTTCGTTCCTTCTTTCTTCTTTGACTTCATGTGGAAACTGGGAAGGACTTCCAGATCAACAGGCTAATTTAGCTCCTTTCTGTAGAAAGTGTGGGTATATTTGGGCTGTCCAAGTGTTCCACTTTTCCCTCTGTTTTAGAAGCAAAAACCTGAAAGCGTGGCATGGTGCGAAAGTGAGCAAGACAGGGTGGAAATAAAAATCCCCCAGGCCTTTAAATATCTTCCCCCTGCTTTCCTCAAAGGCCCTAAGCTGAAATATTCCTTCCTTCCTTCCTTCTTTCTTTCCTTCTTTCCTTCTTTCCTTCTTTCCTTCTTTCCTTCCCTTCCCTTCCCTTCCCTTCCTCCTCCCTCCCTCCCTCCCTCCCTCCCTCCTTCCTTCCTTCCTTCCTAACTCCCTCCCTTCCTTCCCTTCCCTCCCTTTCTCCTTCCCTCCTTCCTTCCCTGCCTCTTCCCTTCCTTCCTTCCTTCCTCCTTCCTCCCCTTTCCTCCTTCGTTCCTTCCTTCCCTCCTTCCCTCCCTCCCTTTTTCCCTTCCTTCCCTCCATTCCTCCTTCCTTTCTTTCTTTCCTTCCTTCCCTTCCTTCATCCTTCCTCCCCTTCCTCTTTCCTTCCTTCCTCCTTCCTTCCTTCCCTTCTTCCTTCCTTCCTTCTTTTCTTCCTCTCTTTTTCCTTTCTTCCTGCCTCCCTCCCTCCCTCTTCTTTCTTTCTTTCTTTCTTTCTTTCTTTCTTTCTTTCTTTCTTTCTTTCTTTCTTTCTTTCTTTCTCTCCCTCTCCCTCTCCCTCTCTCTCTCTCTCTCTCTCTCTCTCTCTCTCTCTCTCTCTCTCTCTGTCTGTCTCTCTCTCTCTCTCTCTTTCTTTCTTCTCTCCCTTTCCGCTTTCTCTTTCCCCTTCCTCCTGCCCTGCCCTGCCCTGCCCTTCCCTTCCCTGCCCCATCCCATCTCACCCCATCCCATCCTATTTTTTCCCCTTACTTCTTAGCATAATCTCACCTAAGATGGAGGGGTTGTTAAACAACAATAGGTTTTCCAACAGTTGGGATAAATAGTGGAAAAAATTTGAATAAGTGTTTTTTTTTTTGTTTTGTTTTCTCTTTATCATGCACCCTGCACTTATGGTTTGCTCTTTTCTGAAACTGTTTGTGGGGCAGAGCCTCTCCTTTTGAACCCAGACAAAAGAAACCCCATTTTCTTAATTGGAAGCCGAGACGTTTGTTCACACTATTATTCATGTATAAGGAAAAAAGGATAACATGGCATAACATTTAATAGTTCAGCTTTTCAGTTTAGATAAAAAAAAGCACTTTCATCTCTTGGATGATGTAGGAATTCTAATGACGAATTTACACTGGGAAGTATTGTAACCCCCATTGTCATTCAGGCATCAACATAATTTGAGGCGATTAGTCTTGTATTTTTTTCTTTATTTTTCCCACGGCGAATGGCAAGAAGCACAAGTGATGGGATAATAACTTCTTTTTTTACTGTATATAATGCAGGATCATTATGGATGCTACTGATTACTGATTAGCATAAGAGGATTATAAGACGTAGCTGTATTTTAATTTTCGGGAGGTGGGAGGGGTTGCGAGATTCATTTTAATTGCAGCTTCCCCTCATTATTTTTTACAGTGGTATATTCAAAAGTGCTGCATTTCTTTCTTCTTACAGTGAATAGTTCGTTGATCAATGAGACAGTTGCGTCAACTCTGTCTTGGCTCGATGAATTGGTAAGCAGAAATCGGGTTGTAATATTTGAAATAATTATGCCCAGTGCAATTATACTGCTGACTTTTTTTTTTAAATTATTTTTATTTAATATACAATTTAAAAACATTAGACTTGGTGCGACTTGTCTGGTACATACTTTTCTAGCACTTTTTCTTTCGTGTATATTCAGTGGTGGGATTCAAGTAATTTAACAACCGGTTCTCTGCCCTATTTATTTCTTTCAACAACCAGTTTGCCAAACTGCTCAGAAAGTTAACAACCGGTTCTCCCGAAGTGGTGCAAACTGGCTGAATCCCACCACTGTGTATATTACAATATAATATCATGCATATTCCATATATAGTTTTTGTACATTCAATCACACTTCAGTTACATACATACTCCCTTCGTACCTATTCAAGTCCAATTTATTCCTATCTAATATTTCTCAATTTTATTTTATTTATTTTTCTCCCCTTTCCTTCACTCTGTTTCTAATTCTCTATCCCTACATTCCTCTGACTTTTAATACATTCTCCTTCCTTCTCTTATTTTGCTTTAATCTCTTGGAGTTGCATTAACACCTGTTTCACAGGATTTAAACCAAATCACAGTACAGAGTCCTCGACTTAACAACAGTTCACTTAGTGACCTAAGTTCGGAGTTACAGCACTGAAAAAAGTGTCTTACGACCGGTTTTTCACACGTATGACCGTTGCAGCATCCCCATGGTCGCGTGATTGATATTCAGATGCATGACGACTGACTCACATTTGCGACCTAGCTAGCCGTAGCTAAATCAAGTGGCTCAGAAATTTAATGAAAGGTCGATATAAAATATATACCCATGCGTTTTTTAATAAAATCAGAAGTGCAACAGCACACGGGTGCTCTTATCGCTTCTGAGTGGAAAAAAAGAGAGCTTTGTCAAGTGAAGGGTGCAAGTCCTTTTGCTCCCTCTGGGCTATACAGTTACGTTGTTGAAAAGATAACCTGTGAAAATTGCGACCTGATGCAAAGAGCTTGCGAATGCTTTTATCACTTTTAGGCTAATAAAAATTCTTCCCAGTTGAGCTCAGGGGAGGAATATCTATGCATTCAGAAGGTTGAGTTATGTACAGGTAGTTAGTCCTCGACTTACAACCAGGGGTTGGCTGCTGAGGGTTCGCAGGGGTTCGAGAGAACCTCTAGCTAAGATTCTGTGCAGTTTGGAGAACCCCCAAATCCCACTCCTGGCTGGCCCCACCCACCCCTCCCCACCCTCCCCACCCTCCCAGGAGTCCCCATGTGGCCTGGTTTGGATGCAGGTAAGTGCAGGGCACGCTGGAGGCTCGGGAAGGGCAAAAAACAGGCCTACTGGAAGTTTGGGAAGGCTGGAAATGGGCCCGTTTCCGGCCTCCAGAGGGCCTCTGGAGCCTGGGGAGGCCGTTTTTGCCCTCCCGGAGGCTCGAGAAAAGCCTGTAGAGCCCGGGGAGGGCAAATGGTGCAGGAGGCCGACTAGGCCACGCCCACCATGGCCACGCTCACCCAGCAACTGGGCAGAGAACCCCTTGCTAAAATTTTTGAAGCCCACCCCCGCTTACAGTTCGCTTAGTGACCGTTCAAAGTTACAACGGCACTGTAAAATGTGACTTATGACCGTGTTTCACAGTTACGACCTTTGCAGCATCTCAGCAGGCACGTGATCAAAATTCAGATATTTGGCAGCTGTTCTTATTTGTGACCGTTGCTGTGTCCCAAGGTCATTAATTAAATCACTCATAAAATGCTGGGATTCACATGCATTATACAAAGGCCTGGGACCTTTCAAGCATGTTGGGACTGCAGTTCCATAACGCCTGAAGAGTAAAGATTGTAAGTCCTCGACTTACAACCATTCACTCAACCATTCACTTAATGACCGTTCCAAGTTATATAGCTGATTTGCGCTGTTCTAGCGGCTTTACGAGATCGCGGGGCTGGCGCTCAAGAAAAGAGCGTCCTCGGTGCCCGCGGTGCCACCAGAAGTCCCCCAAAATTCAGACGCTTGGCAGCTGATTCATATTTATGACGGGTGCAGTGTCCCAAGGTCATGTCATCCAAAGTGCACAGAAATTAGCATTGAGGGAGAAAACGAGAATGTTTCTTTAAAGATGCCAATTTTCCCCCCTCTCTCTTTTGTGTTTACAGCACAACGATACAATTGAATGGTCATCCCTGACCAAGAAGAAATGCTTGCACTTTGGAGGACAGCTCCTGGGGAATAATTGCAAATATGTCCCTGACATCACACTCATGTCTTGCATTCTCTTTTTGGGAACCTACACATGCTCCATGGCTTTGAAGAAATTCAAGACCAGTCGTTATTTCCCAACCACTGTAAGTCCTATGATTTTATAATAGTTTTCCCAGTTATTTCTCCAGTACATCCAGCACCATTTGATCAAGGTCAAGAATTTAACTTAGAGAAGAGAAGAGAAGAGAAGAGAAGAGAAGAGAAGAGAAGAGAAGAGAAGAGAAGAGAAGAGAAGAGAAGAGAAGAGAAGAGAAGAGAAGAGAAGAGAAGAGAAAATATGGAATGGAATGGAATGGAATGGAATGGAATGGAATGGAATGGAATGGAATGGAATAGAATAGAATAGAATAGAATAGAATAGAATAGAATTCTTGATTGAACACACAAGGAATTTGTCTTTGGTGCATAAGCTCTTAAGTGTACATAAGGAGAATAAAATACATTCATCAAGAATAAAAAGATACATCACTTAACGATAGTAAAGGTTACTAATAAGCTATCAAGTCATACTAGGAAACAAATAAAAACAATATAATTGAAAGATACAAGCGACATGGTTATAGTCATAAGTGGGAAGAGATAGATACTAGTAAGGAAGAGAAGAAGAATAGTAATACAGTCTTAGTAAATTATATGACAGTGTTGAGGGAATTATTTGTTTAGCAGAGTGATGGCGTTCGGGGAAAAACTGTTCTTGTGTCTAGTTGTTCTGGTGTGCAGTGCTCTATAGCGTCGTTTTGAGGGTAGGAGTTGAAACAATTGATGTCCAGGATGCGAGGGGTCTGTAGATATTTTCACAGCCCTCTTTTTGACTCGTGCAGTATACAGGTACTCCATGGATAGAATAGGAATAGGAATAGGAATAGGAATAGGAATAGGAATAGGAATAGGAATAGGAATAGGAATAGAAATAAATAGAAATAGAAATAGAAATAGAAATAGAAATAGAAATAGAAATAGAAATAGCTGGAAGGGACCTCGGAGGTCCTCCAGTCCACCCCCCCCCAAGCAGGAGATCCTATACCATTCCAGACAAGTCCAAACTCTTCTCAAACGCCTCCAGTGATGGAGCGCCCACAACATCTGGAGTAGACTAGAATAGAGCTGGAAGGGACCTTGGAGGTCTTCTAGTCCAGCCCCCTGCTCTGACAAGTGACTGTCCTCATTTCAGCTATTCCTCATTGTAGCCAGTAAGTGGGAGGATGGCTGGTGCACCTACAGGCAAGAGTGCCAGTGTGGTAGTCTGTCCACTTGCAACGTGGCAGCACATCTCTCTGTTGTGAATGACACAGCATGAGTATTTAGTTACGGGAGGATTTGGAGAAGGTTCTCAGTCCTGTAGGTCCCTGGGTGGTCTCTGAGCTTGGTTGTTTCCTTGCAAACATTACCAGTCTACAATATCAGTTATTGCCAGGGTGGATTTGATTTAAATCAAGTCGATTTAAATCATAATTTTTAAAGAACAACTGTCATCTCTGTCCCGCAGCAGCTCCTCCTCTGACCTGCTGATTTGCCGACAGTCCCAATATTACAGAATATACAGCCTCATGCTACATAACTAAGCTCCATTTCATGCTGAATAAACTAAATTATTAATGTATCTTAAATAGAAGAGTATCTTTAGATAGATTTTTGCTTCAAAAGCATTTTATTAAAATTTAAATTTGATAATCAAAAATATCCGATTTAAATAAAAAAAATCCGATTTAAATAAAAATAATCTGATTTTTTTGATTTTTTTTTTTAAAAAATCATTGATTTTTATCCACCCTGGTTATTGCAGATGTTTAATATCATTGATATTAACATCATCAGTGTTACTGATATTATCTAGTTGGGTAATGAAACATCTGCAAGAGAGCGCCAAAAACCTCACAGTTCAACACTAAACTACAAATATTATTTTCTATTGGTACACTTATTCCTGTTAATTCCAGCCTTCCTTGTGCCTTATATATAAACCACTAAGTTTATATATGAACCAGTAGTGAAATGTAAAATTTGTTACTACCGGTTCTGTGGGCGTGGCTTGGTGGTGGTGGGTAATATGACTGAGTGGGCATGGCCAACTTTTTTTTTTTTTTAACTTTTAAAACCATTTTTTCTACAACCTCTTCGGCTGAAGAGGTTGTAAAAAAAATGCTTTTAAAGCCTCTGACGATCCCAGCTGACCTGCCTGATCGGCAGAGGCTTTTTTTTTTAAAAGCCTCTGACAATCCCAGCTGACTTGCCTGATTGGCAGAGGCTTTCTTTTTTTTTAAAACAAGCCTCTGATGATCCCAGCTGAGCCCGCGATCATCAGAGGCTTTTTTTTTACTTTTAAAAGCATTTTTTTTGGCCAAAGAGGTTTTAGAAAAAATGCTTTTAAAAATAAAAAAAAAGCCTCTGATGATTGCACGGCTCAGCTGGGCAATCGGGGGGGGGGGGGGCAGGGATTTTTGCTACCAGTTCTGCAAAACACCCGCCTCCTTCGCTACCAGATCGGGCGATCTGGTCCAAACCGGGAGCATTTCACCCCTGATATGAAGTTTGCTCAAATAGCAATGTTACTACCTGAGTATTTTAAGTTTATTTTAACTCAGCGTGGTTCACTGCATACTGTTGTAAGCCTTAAGACTGGGCTTAGATAAAAGATAGTATGTTGCAGAAAAATGTTTTATTACTTCCTCCTTTTTATTTATGAAGTATGGAACACATTTGAGTCCTAAGCACTGAGATAAAATTTCTGGGACCAGAGCCAAATTAACCAACAAGGAATGATTAGAATTTTGGCAACAGCTTGCCATGTTTAGAGTGATATCTGATGGATAGAAAGGTACGGAAAGAGTATCTTTAAAAATTATTATTATCCTTTCTTGGGAGGAATAATAAGATTTTGTAAAAACTGAGCTACTCTCTTAATAAAATGCCTTTTTTTTTTTTTTGCATGGTAACATTAATGGGATCTTGGAGTCCTAGTAGACAAGCATTTAAATATGAGCCAGCAGTGTGTTGCAGCTGCCAAAAAAGCCAACATAGTCCTAGGCTGCATAAACAGAATCAAGATCATGTGAAGTGTTAATACCATTTTATAAGGCCTTGGTAAGGCCACACTTGGAATACTGCATCCATTTTTGGTCGCCACGATGTAAAAAAGATGTTGAGACTCTAGAAAGAGTGCAGAGAAGAGCAACAAAGACGATTAGGGGACTGGAGGCTAAAACGTATGAAGAACGGTTGCAGGAACTGGGTATGTCTAGTTTAATGGAGAGAAGGACTCGGGGAGACATGATAGCAGTCTTCCAATATCTCAGGGGCTGCCACAAAGAAGAGGGAGTCAAGCTATTCTCCAAAGCATCTGAAGATAAGAAGCAATGGATGGAAACTAATCAAGGAGAGAAGCAACTTAGAACTAAGGAGAAATTTCCTGACAGTTAGAGCAATTAATCAGTGGAACTACTTGCCTCCAGAAGTTGTAAATGCTCCAACACTGGAAGTTTTTAAGAAGATATTGGATAACCATTTGCCTGAAATGGTATAGGGTTTCCTGTCAAAGCAGGGGGTTGGACTAGAAGACCTCCAAGGTCCCTTCCAACTCTGTTATTCTATTCTAATGTTTGTTTGTGCCCTGAATTGCACTCAGTAATATTAGTTTTTTTTAAAAAGCAAGGGCTATTGTTCCATTCGCTGTGCATGTTTTCTTGTGCATATGCTGCCTTCTTCCAAATTCTCATTCACCTTTGCACAGCTTTTGACAAGTTGGATGCAGTCAACTGAAGAGATCCTGAAAACCAGGATTATGAATTAAGTTTGATGGGAAGGGCACTTTGAGGTGGGAATGTTGTAGCCTGGTCTCTCTTGTCTGCCCATACGGATGCCAGCATCTTCTGGAATGTTCTTCAGCTGGACGGACGAAGCTCCTGGGGGTTTCTAGTTGCTGATTCTCTACTTGTTATTTTCAATGTTGGGTTTTTCCTTTTTGTGCATATTTGTCAGGTCCTTAAAACAGGCAAGTTTAAACCACCATTGATGTTGTTCTCTTTTTGTTTCAGGCAAGGAAATTGATCAGTGATTTTGCCATCATCATTTCTATTCTGATTTTCTGTGGAATCGATGCTGTGGTCGGTGTCGATACACCAAAACTTCTCGTGCCAAGTGAATTCAAGGTATGTTAAGCCGTCTCTCCTCCATCCTTTTAAGAAGGCAAAGAATTACAATACATGGAGGAGGAGGATCAAAGCTAGGCTGCAAAATCAAGGTGACCAGTAGATGGCAGCAAAGATATACACAATAAAACCAGTTCTTTGCTACCACACTGTGGTTTCTGGGATGTTTGCAGCCTATAATCAATTGCATAATCATATCAAAGTATGACTTCATTGTACATCTGGATCATGATTCGTGTGTCTATTATTTACTGCTAGAGACCACTGAGACAACTACACTATGCAAAGCACCAATGGGGTGCTTAGTGACCCATTGACCCATCAGAGCAAGTTTTTCAGTACAGGTGGTCCTTGACTTACAACCGTTCATTTAGTGACCATTTGAAGTTACAAAGGAAATGAAAAAAGTGATATATGACCTTTTCACACTTACAACTGTTGCAGCATCCCCATGGTCGTGTGATCAAAATTCAGACACTTGGCAACTGACTCGTATTTATGACAGTTGCAGTGTCCTGGGATCACGTGATCCCCTTTTGTGAACTTCTGTCAAGCAAAGTTGATAGGGAAGCCAGACTCGCTTAACAACCATGTTACTAACTTAACAATTTCAGTGATTCACTTAACAACTGTGGCAAGAGCAGTCGTAAAAGGGAGCAAAACTCACTTAACAAGTGATTCACTTAACAACAGAAACGTTAGACTGAATTTTGGTCGTAAGTCGAGGACTACCAGTACTTTTAAGCAGAGGTGATGGGATAAGCATCAACAAATGTGTGAGGCCAGAATAAAGACCCAGAGCAAGACAACTTTAATTTTTAAGTTTTTTTAAAGTTTTTTTTAAGAAATAAAATTTGGTTAATATGATAGCTTCTATATATTTGGTAACTTTTCCTTTCTGTAAATTTAAGCAGTCACTTTTGCAGATCTTTAAGGGGCAGATTTAAGTTTTAGGTTAAAAGCACATATAACTAATAACTTCACCTTTTTTTTTTTTTTATAAATTTGATTTATATGCCGCCCTTCTCCGGAGACTCAGGGCGGCTTACAATGCACTAAGCAATAGCCTTCATACTTTTGTATATTTATACAAAGTCAGCTTATTTCCCCCACAAACTGGGTCCTCATTTTACCTACCTTAGAAAGGATGGAAGGCTGAGTCAACCTTGAGCCTGGCAAGATTCGAACCAGCAGTAAATTGCAGGCAGCTGTGTTAATAACAGGGTGCGTAGACCACTGTACTATCAAGGCACCTTGTGCAATCATCTGTGCAATCCAGCTACCTCTTACATGATGCCTTGATTTTGCATCTTGCAGCAATAATTACTTGCCAGTAGATCTTGGGAATCTTGTTCAAACATAAGGCAACCATCTCAGGCCTGAAAAAATAAACATTGTGACCACTAGAGGGCAGCCAAAAGACCCATAAATCACCATCTCTTTGCTACCATCTGGTGGACAGTTAGACATTTCCATCCCAGATCCAGTTCTTGCAAAACTAGCCATGTTGTTTTCATTGTGTTCCCAAAGTACTTTTTTCAAGAGGCAACTGGACTTTCTTTTTCTTTGAAGACATTTTGCTTCTCATCCCAGGAGCTTCTTCAGCCCTGACTGGATGGTGTGGAATTCCAGCCAGAGCGGAAGACGTTTCTTGAATGAGAAGCGAAATGTCTTCAAAGAAAATCCAGAAAGTCCAGTTGCCTCTTGAAAAAAGCATCTTTGGGACAATCATAACCTGGATGACTGAGAATCTCCATAGACACTGTTTTCATTGTGGATTGCTGAGTAGTTTGTGCATGCTTTTTTCTCTGCTTTTATCTCTGACAATGCCTATGAATAATGGGAAATGCAAATGCAAATAATAATAATAATAACAACAACAACTTGGAATGATATATAATAACTACTTGGAACATCATACATCTTAAGAAGGTACTTGGTTGATACCTAGGATGCTGGCAGCAACCCGTATCAACCATTAGCACCAGTCAATGGTATTTGTGATGCATTTTTGAATGTTCAGTTGACTGAGTTTCATATTTACTGAATAAAGATAATAATAATAATAATAATAATAATAATAATAATAATAATAATATAATGTAGCAGATATGAGAATCTGAAAATGCAAAGGAAGTGTTCTTTGACCCATCCTTGCAATGTTTGCAGTGTGTGTGTGTGTGTGTGTGTGTGTGTGAACTTGGGTTTACTTCAGAAACTCTTCCTTTGACTTGAAATGTTTTTAAATGTCTTTTTGATTGCCCTTTTCTGTCTTTTTCCCTGTGAAGCCAACAAATCCAAATAGAAGCTGGTTTATCACACCATTCGGAGGAAACCCGTGGTGGGTATACTTGGCCGCAGCTATTCCTGCTCTCCTGGTCACCATCCTCCTCTTCATGGACCAGCAAATCACAGCGGTTATTGTCAACCGTAAAGAACACAAGCTGAAGGTTGGTGCCTTGTTATGCAAGACTGGAACAGGGATGGGCCAAATTGTTTTAAGAGCACATTGTGGTAGATCTCTGCAGGAGATTGGTGCAGAATAACTGTTCTGAGACCTAATGAGGTCTCCTTGGAAGAAGTTTATTGCTTAAAATAATGCATTGAGGGATGCATTATTAAACAGGAGCCAGCCGTGTGCGGCGGCAGCCAAAAAAGCTGATACAATTCTTGGTTGTATAAATAGAGGCATAGAATCAAACTCACATGAAGTACTGGTACCCGCTTTATAAAGCCTTCGTAAGGCCACACCTAGAATACTGCATCCAGTTTTGGTCACCACGTTACAGAAAAGATGTTGAGACTTTGGAAAAAGTGCAAAGAAGAGCAACAAGAGCCTTGGTACTACAGTGGTTTAAAGCACCCTGTTATTAACACAGCTGCCTGCAATTTACTGCTGGTTCGAATCTCTCCAAGGCTCAAGGTTGACTCAGCCTTCCATCCTTTCTAAGGTAGGTTAAATGAGGACCCAGTTTGTGGGGGCAATAAGCTGACTTTGTATAAATATACAAAAGTATGAAGGCTATTGCTTAACGCACTGTAAGCCGCCCTGAGTCTCCGGAGAAGGGCGGCATATAAATCAAATTAAAATAAAAAAAAATAAAAAAAACTAAGATGATTAAGGGCCTGGCAGACTGACAGACATATGAAGAACGGTTGCAGAAATTGGGTATGGCCAGTCTAGAGGGAAAAAAAAGGACTAGGGGTGACATGATAGCAGTATTGCAATATTTGAGGGGATGCCACAAAGAGGAGGGGGGTCAATTTATTTTCCAAAACACCAGAAGGCAGGACAAGAAACAATGGATGGAAACTAATCAAGGAGGGAAGCAACCTGGAATTAAGGAGAAACTTCCTAACAGGGAGGACAATTAGCCAGTGGAATAACTTGCCTCTAGAAGTTGTAGGGGCTTCATCACAGGACAGAAACTGGACAACCATTTGTCTGAAGTGGTATAGCGAAGCAAAGCTGGCTGAGGAACTCTGGAAGTTGAAGTCCACAAGTCTTTAAGTTGCCAAGGTTGGAGACCCCCGTTTTAGAAAACGATTCCCAGAAGACCTTAACAATTATGAAAGATTAAGATGATGAGGTTTTAATCCCCAATTCTAGAAGACTTCAAGACATCTAGATGGAAATTAGTTTCCATCCCTTACTTCCTATCCTGCCTTCGGGTGCTTTGGAGAATATAATTCTCCCAAATAATTTGGAGAAGGCATCTCCCCTTCTCCAGAGGCATCTTTTTTGATCTTCATTTCAAGGCCCGACACCCGCCTCCTCCTTCCTTGCGTTTTGTGTGGCTGGAACAGACATGGGATTATATCAACATAGCTCCTCCACAGTCACCTAAGCATTTGCCCCTAAGTAAAAGAGTGAGAAATGCTTTCTGAAGATAAATATTAATGGGCTTTGTCTTGGCTTTGAATCAGGAAACACAGATGGACCAACTGTTCACCCTAGAGGGAAATATCTTTGAATTCCACCAGCTGTTTTATCATTGCGAAATCAACATTTATCAATTGATCCCTCGTTTACTTCACCTCGGTGTCTGATTTAGTATTTTTTTCTCCAAATTTGGAACTCTACCAACCACAGTGCTTGGATAAATCAGATCGGTTTTTGTAGGCCGGGAATTCAGAATCTTTGCAGGTGGCTGGAGGTGTGATCAGAATCCCCACGGGGAAAAATAAAACAGAGAAGGTCAGATGGCAGAAGGCACATTCAGAAGCACCAAAGATCATGCTGGATCTGAATTACTGCAGCACAGGTTCAGGATAGTTAAGTTTACCTTCCATTTTTACCCAGCTGGTTTACCCATCTGAAGTTGAAGAGAAGATAGCACCCCATAAACCAGACAAGGAACAATAGATGGAAACGGATCAAGGAGGGATTCAACCTAGAAATAAGGAGAAATTTTCTGACAGTGAGAACAATCAGCCGATGGAACAGAAGTGGTGGGAGCTTCATCACTGGAAGCTTTCAAGAAAAGATTGGACTGCCATTTGTCAGAAATGGTGTAGGATCTCCTGCTTGGGCAGGGGGTTGGACTAGATGACCTACAAGGTCCCTTCCAACTCTCATAATCTGTTAATGACTGAGCAACTACAGCCAGCCAATCACACAACCCGAAATCAGACCAGGACTCAGAAAAGTTGCGCTAATTTTAAAAATAATTATATTATGTTTTAAGATTTTTGTATAAAGACGACAGATGGGTAAAATAAGTATATATTTTCAGTGGAAAGCAATGTTCTCCCTTGAATCTGCTTTCAATCATCTTAATGGTCTTCGCGCAGCTGTTAATACACTCAAAATACAAAATGCATGAGGTTCAATAGCATTTCCCCTAACAATCTATTTCTTTCTTTTTTGTACTTCTCCAAGTTCTGCGTGTTTCCAAAGTTCTTCGATCCATTCTTTTTTGTACTGTGATCTTCACTAGGCTGAATTTTTATTCTTCGTCCCTTACTTGAAATCCTGGCAAGAAAGGTGTTATTTTTCTTTTAAGCTGCATGCAAGGCAGAGATACCGCACAGAATGTGAGAACAAGATGACATTTAATTTACTTACAAGGTGGGGGGGAAAAAAGGGGGACAAAGACAGGATGCAAATCTTGGTGCTAATTAACTTCTTTTCAAGGTTTGCAGAGTGTCTGCTCTGGGCCACGTTACTTCCAAAAGCTATATTTATCTCGGAGGATAACTCCTGTCATTTGCAGGTGAATTCTGAATTTCATTTAATTTGCCTCGACATCCTGATAGGCTGAAGAGAAACTTAACACTTTAAATGTCCTGACTCACAGTATCTTATTTTCACACTTCAAATGCAGAAGGGCACTTTGGATTTTTTTTTTTTTAAAAAAGTTGTTTATTTGGTTGTTCTTGTCGTAAAGTTTTCTCCCTTAGTATCTCTCAGCATATTTGCTGTGGGAGCAAAGTTGAGATTAGAACCATCTGTGTAACTCTCTTTATACTACAGGATCCTCTACATACCTTTACTACCAGTTTGCATCGTGCCCGCATGCGCAGATCACTTATGATGACATCTGGGTCAGTGGGCGGAGCCTCCCACTGGTTTTACTACCGGTTCTTGCGAACCGGTCTGAACCAGGGGCAACCCACCACTGATTGGGACCAGAAGTTTAGTCTTCCGAGTTTTTGGATTCATGCCAGAGCCCATCCTCAGGGAAGTTTTCTCTAGCAGTGTTTGTGCTTTGGGCTATTCTGTGTGGGGTATTTGTTAAGGTTATTGTTGTTGTGTTACCAACTAGCAGAGTGGATTGCACAGAGAAACGTTGCTGAGAGCAGTGAATAAGAGATAAGCAAACTGGTTTATCAAAAGCTTACTTTATAGTAGAAAAACAGTCTCATAGTCTTTAAACAAATTCCAAGTCTTTGCCAGTGAATCAGTCCAGTAGTTACAGAATCTTCTTACCCAACAAACAGTAGTTGGTTAGAATAACAAACTCACTCTGGTTCACAAACCACGATGGTTGCAGATCCATCAAACAATGATTACAGATAACAACTCCTCTCAATGGTAGCTTATCATCACAGCTTCATCATCTCATTATCTTCATACACAACGGCAGCATAACATAGCAGCTTCCTCATCAACAGCAGACTATAGCAGCAACTGAACACATTACAGAAGCTTTGCTTAAATATTCTCACAACCAGTAATTATGTGATTACAGCATGACTCAGCATTAAAGCCACATAATACAGTTTCAGATTAAAGTTATAGTATACTTATATTGCCTGTACAACTGTTAGGCTCAAACCATATCCTAACAGTATTTATATGGTGCCTGGTTGTGTGTGGCTTTCTAGTGGTTGATTATGGATGTTGATGACCAACTATTAAGTCGTTGGCTGTTGTTTCCTTGTGCTGCCAAGCCCTCACTTCCTAAGTACTTGATAAGCTGGCAGTAAATGGACAAGAAGCAATAGATGGAAACTAATCAAGGAGAGAAGCAACCTAGAACTAAGAAGAAATTTCCTGACAGAACCATTAAACAGTGGAACAACGTGCCTCCAGAAGTTGTGAATGCTCCAACACTGGAAATTTTTAAGAAGAGGTTGGACAACCATTTGTCTGAAGTGGTGTAGGGTTTCCTGCCTGGGCAGGGGGTTGGACTAGAAGACCTCCAAGGTTCCTTCCAACTCTGTTATTCCATTCCATTCCATTCCATATTTTCTATTCTATTCTGTTCTGTTCTGTTCTGTTCTGTTCTGTTCTATTCTATTCTATTCTATTCTATTCTATTCTATTCTATTCTATTCTATTCTATTCTATTCTATTCTATTCTATTCCATTCCATTCCATTCCATTCCATTCCATTCCATTCCATTCCATTCCACTCCACTCCACTCCACTCCACTCCACTCCACCCACTCCACTCCACTCCACTCCACTCCTTCTATTCTATTCTATTCTATTCTATTCTATTCTATTCTATTCTATTCTATTCTATTCTACTCTACTCTACTCTACTCTACTCTACTCTACTCTACTCCATCAGTCAACAGAAACGCTGATTTGCTGACGCTTTATTTAAATGTGTTTATCAGTGTTTGCATGACGTCTGTTGATGCCCTTCTCTAAATAAAATAAATAAATAAAGCCATGACTTCTATCCATTTTCTTACATTACAGCTAGAAGCCACTCTGTATCTAAGTTTATGTTCATAGTCAAGGAGAGAACAAACTTAGAATTAAGGAGAAATTTTCTGACAGTTAGAACAATTAAACAATGGAACGATTTGCCTCCAGAAGTTGTGAATGCTCCAACACTGGAGTTTTTTAAGAAGATGTTGGATAACCATTTGTCTGGTGGTGTAGGGTCTCCTGCCTAAGCAGGGGGTTGGACTAGAAGACCTCCAAGGCCCCTTTCAACTCTGTTCTTCTATGTTCTCACTCCATAGATCTTTTGGGACCGTGTGATTACCTTTGGTGAGCTTCCAGTAGGCTTCCAACAAAGTCCAATGGGGCAAGCTGGATTCAACTCTTGTTATTCTGTCGTGTTACTCTGTTAATATGTTCTTCTCTTAACTGAATTTTAAAAAAGCTTCTGTAAAGGCATTTAGATAGAACTGTTCTTGGTGTATGTGTGTGTGTGTGTGTGTGAGAGAGATTTTTTTTGTGTCGTCCTGACTTGCAACCAATTGATTAGTGAAAGTTCACAATTATAATGGCACTGAAAAAAAGATGATGTGTGGATTAATCCTTCTAATTATAACCATGGCGCCGTCCCCATGGTCACTTGATCAAAATTTGGGTGCATGGCCAACTCCTGAGAAGCAAAGTCAGCGGGGGAAGCGACATTGCGGTTCATTTAACAACTGCAAGTGATTCGCTTAGCAACCGTGGCAAAAAGTTGCAAAATCTGGCACGACTCTCTTAACAACTGCTTTGCTTAGCAACAGAAATGCTGGTCCCCATTGGCTCCTGAGTCGAGGACCACCTGAAGATGTTAACCAGTGGAGGGTCTCTCCAGATATTTTCCCATTTAAATTCAAAGTCTCTGAAAAGCTTAAAAGGACAGGTTTTGTTCCCCAAGAAAGAAAACTCTTAATTAAAGAAAGGTTTCTTTAAAAGCTAAAGCCTACAGTTTTTAACACTGTCTGTTGTGTTCACATCACAGACTGTGTCCCCAGAAAAACCAAGCTGTAGCATATTGTGGTGGTTTATATGACACACAAGGGACACGGTGGCTCAGTGGCTAAGACGCTGAGCTTGTCGATCAAAAGGTCGGCAGTTCAGCGGTTCGAATCCCTAGTGCCGCGTAACGGGGCGAGCTCCCGTTCCTTGTCCCAGCTTCTGCCAACCTAGCAGTTGGAAAGCACGTAAAAAATGCAAGTAGAAAAATAGGGACCACCTTTGGTGGGAAGGTAACAGCGTTCCGTGCGCCTTTGTGTTGAGTCATGCCGGCCACATGACCACGGAGACATCTTTGGACAGCGCTGGCTCTTCGGCTTTGAAACGGAGATGAGCAGCGCCCCCTAGAGTCAGGATCTGGGATCTTGCGACATGCTGAACCTCAAAGTACCTAATCATATTTATCCTAATTTAGAATATTGTTCAAAGCCAGCATCTCAGCTCCAGGGTTGCCATCCTCGCCGCAAAGACTTCCCACTTTAAATTAACCTTCCTCTTCCTTCCTTTTTCCCTTCTTACCTTTGCAGAAAGGTGCTGGATATCACCTGGATCTATTCTGGGTGGCTGTGTTGATGATCATCTGTTCCTTCATGGGTCTGCCCTGGTACGTTGCTGCTACCGTGATCTCCATCGCTCACATTGACAGTTTGAAGATGGAGACGGAGACCTCGGCACCTGGCGAGCAACCCAAGTTTTTGGGAGTTAGGTACGCTGATCTGATGGGAAAAGAGATTGAATACTAAGTATGCTAGGAAGCTGCCTACAATAGCATTCTTCACAGGCCAGAAACTACCAGCTGCATTTTTCTCTGAACTGTGGGATCAAACATAGCTTAGAGCTATGAGTCTTAGACATAGATAACATAGAGTACATTGCGGGGGTGTCTTTGGTGTTCTCTGAGTTGGGATTTTTTCTTGCGAGACATTTTATTACCAAACTAGGTAACATCATCAGTGTTAGAAGGAAGTAATGTTTGTGGAGAGAAGGAGAAGAAGGATGAGGCGGAGGACTGTGGGGTCCTTGGTGCTCTCTGAGTTGGGATTTTTTCTTGCGAGACATTTTATTACCAAACTAGGTTATATCATCAGTGTTAGAAGGAAGTCATGTTTGTGGAGAGGAGAAGGAGGATGAGGAGAAGGACTGTGGGGTCCTTGGTGCTCTCTGAACTGGGCGGTTTTCTTGCAAGATGTTCCATTACCAAACTAGGTAACATCATCAGTGTTAGAAGATAGTGGTGTTTGTTGAGAGGAAGAGAAGGAGGAGGAGGACTATGGGGTCCTTGATGCTCTCTGAGCTGGGTTTTTTTTCTTGTGAGACATTTCATTACCAAACTAGGTAACATCATCAGTGTTAGAAGGGAGTGGTGTTTGTGGAGAGGAAGAGGAGGAGGAGGACTATGGAATCTGTTCTGTCCCCGTCTCACACACGCACACAAACAGTCAGCCAGGAGTTAATAAAACCAGCAGTCAGGAATTTCTTTGAGATAACAGCATTGGCAGCAACCCAGTTAGCTGCTTGCCAAAAACTTTACTAACAAAGGGAGGTTTTCCTCCTCCGTCAGATAAACCAAAATAAGTTCACAAAGCCAAAGAATTGTCAAGTCCAGTCCATAATAAATCCAAGGAAGGCATGTAACGAAGTTCCAAAAACGCAGTATGACTTGCTAGCTTTTCAGTTTTGTCCGTCACAAAGCCTGAATGGCCACCACACCCCCTTTTATCCCCTGTGCGGTGTGGTCCAGTGACTCAGCTTAATCTCTGGCACACCTCCTTCTCTGCTGCGCGCGCTTGTCTTTCCGACGCTGTCGGGGATCCAGCCAAGACTTATCTCCGTCACTGTCTAACTGCGGCTGCTCGGAAGTGCCTGGCTCCTGGCCTATCTCTTGGCCTTTGGAAGACACCTGAGGCATTGCCAGAGAGGAGGGTCCTGGAGAGGGAGGCCTTGCCAACTCCTCTCCTTCACTTTCGGAGTCTTCTCCCTCCGATAAGACGGGCTCGGGGGTCGGAGTCACAACAGAATCCTTGATGCTCTCTGAGCTGGGTTTTTTCCTTGCAAGACGTTCCATTACCAAACTAGGTAACATCATCAGTGCTAGAAGAGAATGCTTTTATCTTCATATACTAGCGGCTTGCCCTGTCAGTATCGGTGGGAGTGTTCTTGGTGGTTCCTTGATAGTGTAGATTATTGATTTTGCATGCCATAAACTGCAGAATCTCCAGCTAGTCTGGAGGGAGGCGTTAAGAAGGGACCAAGCTTAGAGTCTTTGCACTGGAGAAAACGACACAGGCCTGACCTCCCCCAAGTCCACGAACCATTCCTAAGACAATGCAGTCAATCTGGTGAGATTCTTGTAACATAGCTGACCAGCAATAAAGCTTCTGCTTTATTGGTTCTGGCAGCTTGTACTTGACAAAGTCTTTCTTTAAAATAAATTGGTAGCAGGTGATAGTGGCAAAAAACCCCTTCTTTTCTTCCTGAAACCTTGGTGATATTGTAAGCTCGTGTGAGGTATACAGGTAGTCCTCGGCTTACAACAATTTGTTTAATAAAATGTCCTTCAAATAAGAATTGGTTATGCTATTCCTGGGTTTAATTTCAGGGAGCAGAGAGTGACTGGATGTATCGTCTTCCTTCTGACAGGCATTTCGGTGTTCATGGCACCCATCTTGAAGGTAAATCTATTTTTGGTTTGCTTATCTCTTCCTCATCCTTCATGGAATTCTGAAATAATAAGCCCTTAGCTAGGAATTTCAAAAAAAGAGACATATTTTTAATATATTAAAAGGACTAAAGGATTAAAGAGGAACATCAAAACATCACTGCTATGACTTTTAAGAACAGAGAAATATACCCAACAGGAGAGGAATCACAGAGTGCGTAGAAATTTTGCCTTGGCATTTGTGCAGAAAACGTTTTTGCAACCACATAGGATGATCACCAAATTTAGGGGGAATCGTGGGCTGTTTTCTGTTCTTGTTGATTTCTGCTAAATTAAAAATCCCCTGATTTTGGATGAGTTGTACCTGGGAAAAACAGAACAACAACAAAAAAATACTATTGTCGTTTACAAAAGAAAACCAGGTTTCCAAATCAAGATGAATGAAAATCGTACTGACCCAGAATTCTATAATGTCTGTCTGTCTGTCTGTCTGTCTGTCTGTCTGTCTGTCTGTCTGTCTAATCCTTTATATAGCCATCCATCTCATGCATGTGACTCTGGACAGTATCCAATAAAAGCAGAAAACACAGCTAGTCTTCAACTTACGACCACAATTGAGCCCAAAATTTACGTTGCTGGGTGAAAAGTTTGTTAAATGAGTTTTGGCCCATTTGACGGCTTTTCCTGCCACATTTGTTAAGTGAATCGCTGCGGTTGTTAAGTTAGTAACACCGCTGTTAAGTGAATCTGGCTTCCTCATTGACTTTGAGGTTGCAAAGGGGGATCCCGTGACCCTGGGATGCTGCAACCGTCATAAATGTGAGTCAGCTGTCAAACATCTGTATGTAAATCATGTGACCATGATTTAACAACCGGTTCTCTGCCCTAATGACCGGTTGGGTGGGCGTGGCCATAGTGGGCATGGCCAGGGGGTGTGACAGGCAGCACTAGGCCTCCTGCATCTGTTGTGATTTAGACTCATTTAGGCATAAAAGACACACTTAGTCATAAACAAGCCTATTTTATTATAACAGCTGGGAATTACTTCATTCCCAGCTTAGTCCAAATTAATTCCAAAACAAGTCCTTCAGAAAAAGTCCTTTGGCCTTATCACAAACCTTTATCTGCTTTGGCAAAGCCGTATGAAGTTCAGAAACAAGGGACGCCAACAAGAAACAAATGCAGCAATGTTGCTTTCCTACAAAGAGCCCAAGAGCTGTTGCTACTCTTTTAAGCCTTATGGGAGGGGCCAATCATCTCCTGGCCTTACTTCTGAGTCGTCCTTTTTGCTTTAGCTGCTCTTGCCCTCTGGCAGCTCTTCACATGCGTGCACTAGGAACAGGCTCCTCCTGTTCCTCTGGCTCCGGTGTCCACGCATCACTCCCAGATTTATTTATTTAATTTATTTAATATAATTTATATGCCGCCCTATCTCCGTAGGACTCAGGGCGGCTCACAACAAATAAAACAAACCCAATAAAACATAAAATGCATAAATATGCATTTGCAGATGGCCCTGGTCCCATCTCTGCCTCCGACGCAGAGCCCTCATCCGGGCCTTCCCCAGACTCCAGGACTGGCCCATTGTCCTCTCCAGCCTCCTCACTGTCCGACTCTGCTGCTATCACTGTGGGCTGCTGGTGGACCACAACAGCACCCCCCTGGGAGCAAAAATGGGGCGCGTGGGGACTCCTGGAAGTGGGGGGGGGAGCCAGCAATTTAACAACTAGTTCTCCCGAACCGGCCCAAACCGGCTGAATCCCACCACTGGAACAATTCCAGGGTGATTCCTCTCTTGACTCCATCCCTAGTCTCTGACGCCTCTTCTACAGCTTTCCCAAAAGTCTGGACGATTGCTGCCAACTTCCCAGTCCCGATATGGGATTTGCGCATGCGCTTGCAGACTTTCCACATTGTAAAGTGTTCAGTTTCGGTTGTATGACAGCGGTTCTGGGTTTGCAGCTGTACCCCATGGTTGAAAATAATTGCTTAGCAGGACTGTCCATGGATTAATTTGTACAGTAGCTATGGTAGTTCTGGTTTGCATGATTTGTAAAGGAAGAATAGCATGTTTTGAATCTTGGAATCAATGTATGGAGCTGTCTTCAGAACTGCAGTGGATCATAGCAAACGCCAAGGGATATGTTGCAGCTGTAAACAAAGAGATCCATCATCTTAATGTGTGTTTTTTTCCCCCTCCCTGCTGGGCATGAAAAACCAGAGAAAGTACAATTAGGATTCTGCTCATTTCGTCGTTACTTTAAAATCTCTTTCCCCCTCTGGTGCTTCAACAGCTCCTTCGTTGTTTATTAACAGACTGGTTAGGATTGCATAATTACTTTTGTGCAGAAGTGTCTGCATTAAATACAAAAATAGCTGGGAACAACTCTGCATTGAAGTGATTTCCTTAGATCAGGGGTGTCAAACTCAAGGCCCGGGGACTGGATCCAGCCTGCGGGGGTGCTTAGATCTGGCCTGTGGGGTGACCTGAAAACAGTGAAGGACCGGTCCACGGTGCCTCAGTAAAAACGGAGTTCGGGAGTGCTGTGGGCGGCTCTCCCGAGCTCTGTTTTCACTGACAGAGGGTTGCAGGAGGCCGTCGCAGCTGAAAACTGAGCTCGGGAGCCCGTTTTTGCTGGCAGAGCAGTTGGGCCACCACAGGAACCCCCAACACGAGTAACGTTAAGATGGTCACGCCCACCCCAGCCACGCCCACCCCAGCCCCCTGAAGTCAAACACAGCCCTGATGCGGCCCTCAATGAAATCGAGTTTGACACCCCTGCCTTAGATTGTAGAACAGGGGTGTCGAACCTCAGCAAGTTTTAGGCCTGTGGATTTCAACTCCCAGAATTCCTCAGCCAGCCATACTGGCTGAGGAATCCTGGGAGTTGAAGTTCACAGGTCTTAAAGTTACCATGGTTGAGTACGTCTATGGTAGAGTGTGCTGGGAGGTGTCTGTTTTGCCAAGGAACGGGGCCGTGTTCAGGTGTCCGGGCAATTGGTTCTTTCGGATCCAGAGGCAATAAGCAAAGCAGTGATTAATAAGGTTTTAAGCTTTATTATTAACTCAAGCAGAAGAGTTGAAGCATAACATAAAAAGGCAGACATACCAAGCAAGTTAACACCCAAATATCTTCTAAGCTATCTGGAACCTCATAATAAGGACACCAGAGAAGCGCCAAGCGGTTTCTGTGCAGAAACTCTTAACAAACACCACAGCTCAAGGTGTTTTTTTTTTTAAATCAAAACCTGGCCCCATGACTTCATGGCCCTGTTATGGTCAGGAGACTGCAAAGACCTTGACCGACTGGCACATCACTCTGGGACGGGAATGAAAATGTGAGATTTTCACAGCAGGAAAAGCTTTGAAGTTGTGTGAAGATTCTTCCCCCTTCTCTTTTATTTAGTAAACAAAAGTATAAAGAAACCAAACAGGCTATAGCTAAAAATGAACTCTAGACATCTAGAGCACGGGGTGTCAAATTCAGGGCCCGCAGGCCGGATCTGGTCCAAGGGGGTGCTTAAATCTGGCCCACAGGGCCAGCTGGAAATAGCAAAGGCCTGCCACGCGGTGCCTCTGGCAGCCAAAAAGTGTGACTCCCCTGTACCCCGTTTTCAGCCTGGACAGCCTCCTGCAACACTCTGCTGGCCAAAATGGGGTGTTTAGTTTAGTTTAGTTTAGTTTATTTGATTTGTATAGTGCCCTACTCCCGAAGGACTCAGGGCGGTGAACAGCCAAACAATAAAATACATAGATACAAAAAATTTAAGAACCAGATAAAATCAAATTGAATCATTTTGGCCCAGACAGATTAAAACACCCCGATAATTTAAAAACAGATTAAAATTTACATGGAAGAGATTAGGCCAAGGCCGCCTGATGGAATAAAAAGGTCTTCACAGCGCGGCGGAAGGTGCGCAGATCCGGGATCCTCCGTATCTCCGGGGGGAGCTCATTCCAGACGGTAGGTGCCCCCACAGAGAAGGCTCTCCCCCTGGGGACCGCCAGTCGACACTGTTTGGCTGACGGCACCCAGAGGAGTCCCTCTCTATGAGAGCGTACTGGCCGGTGGGAGGCTATTGGTGGTAGTAGGCCCCCCCGCACATGTCCCCTCCCCCACACTCCACTTTGGCTGCCGGAGGCACCGCGGGCTGGTCCTTTGCTATTTCCAGGCCAGATTTAAGCACCCTGCGCCCTACGCTTGATTTATGAAATAGCAAAGGACTGGCCCGCAGTGCCTCTGGCGGTGCAGGCCTCTGTGCCCTGTTTTGGCCAGCAGTGTGCTGCAGGAGGCCCTGTCTCCCCCCACCCAAGCTAGCCCGCGGAGGAGACCTTAACCCAGTCTCTCTCCCGCCCTAGCCGGCCCACGGAGGAGAACTACAATACTGATCCTGCCCTCGAAGAAATCCAGTTTGACACCCCTGATCTAGAGTTTTATTAATATGAAGCAGGAAATCAAAAGATGCCATTAAACTCCTCAAAATAACAATGGACTTCCTCATTACCACCATAGTATCTTTTCAAAAGTACTGTATGCTGCTTGCCCTATACTTCCTAATGTACACAAATGCAAACACGCACAGATACAACATGAGGAGAGAGCACAAATACACTTGCACACACAAATCCACCCGGTTCGCACACACTCAAACATAACAGGCAACATACATACCCGTCCTGATTCAACCCACATGAACCCAGAGATACAAACACACTATGTTGCTACACAAATGCAAATACAGATACCTCCTATGACCCTTGCTGGTTTAGGGTCAAAAACCAGAATCCATATTCCAGATGGATTTTTCCTAAGTTAAGAGCTATCAAGATTCCAAAAGGCAAGCTCCTATGCAAATAGGGCACCCTCCGATATATAATTATTATTTTGAAATGAAAGGAATTGCCAAATTTTAAAAAACGGCAGCCGGAGCAAGTCATCCAGGAATGTTGGTTAGAGAATAATGTGGGTGCCTCTATGGAACTATGTGGGAACTATATGATGAAGTAGAAGAAGAAATGGCAGAAGCTGGGGGTGGAGACAAAAGAGTGATTAGCCTAGAATCCGTATGTAGCCGCAAATCCAACCCCATGAATTCTGTTGAGCCTTATCTGAGTCCAAGCAGCTGCTAACCATTAGTTGAGAATATTCTTGCGCATAACCATGCATGTAAATCTGTTTAATCTTCCCATGTGGACCTGATCTTTTGCACCTGACAGGTAAAGAGTTTAGATGACAGATGGGGTTTGTATGAGTTGTCAACCTTTATTTGTATAAATGAGTAAATCGATGCACATAATTAATGAATCAGAGAGAGGGGGGTGAACTCAGTGAACTGCAGATTCATACTAAGGATTCATTCAATTCCTCATCTTTCTGATTCAAATCCTTTCCACGTAGGGCGTGGGAAGGAGTTTTAAGAGAAAAACCCTACCTATCCTCAGGACAACGAAACTCAGAATTGTTTGGCTTGTGCCTATAATCAAGACAGGTATCAAGTTAACAATCACCTGGTTGCAAGTTCGTGAGGACAAATGTTACTTGACAACATGACAAATAGGAGCAATGGGTTTAAACCGTGTAATAGAAAGAACATGCTGACAATCAACTATTCAGCGTGTCTTCATTGTAATTTGCAGTAAAGATTCCTATCTAACCATGCTATGTCAAATGACTGATAACTTGGTCAGCCCAATCTGAGGCTGGCACAACCATGATTTACAGTTCCCAGGACCTTGCCCAGCACAACAAAAGAGTTTTTGCAAGAAACCACTTGGGTAAACACTGCCTGCCTTTGGAGTATTAAACTTGTGTGTTATTTTCAGGAGAGAGATATTATATGATAAAGCTATGATTTTTATCTGTTGGCTGGCTTCGTTTCAAATGAAGTGTGCCAAAAGTTGTGTAATAAAAATATACACCTTTTTTTTTTTTTTTGTATTACTACCAATTTAGGCTTCCTGTGTTTTAACTCCATTAGGACTAATTTCAAGCTTAATTTGAAAAAAAACTTTATTGCTGCTTTGATAGCTGAAAACACACAGTCCAGCTCATGATACTCTTCTACAGTAGTGGCCAAAATTGTGGAAGCCTTTTGGGAAAAGTGTATTTTTGAGGTTTGATGGCTAATGACACCACTTTTTTGGGGGGGAGTTTCAAGATAATCCTATTCCACTGCTGGAATGACCTGGGAATAGCCCAGACCTTAACCCAATTGAAAATCTATGGAGCTGACTAAAGAGATTTGTTAGTCAGAAGTGACACAGCAATAAAACCCAGTTAATAGAAGCCACCATTCAATCTTGGTTTCACACTATAACAGCTGCAGAACTAAAAGACTTGGTTCACTCCATGGGAAGACATTGTAAGGCCATAATTCATGCTAAAGACTACCCAACTAAGTATTAACTGACATAATTTTTGTATATCTCGTTTTTTCTATGGTGATAATTTTTGTATATCTTGTTTTTTTCTATGTGCTTTGCTTTTCTTCTTTATACTGTAACTGCTTTTCTAACAGCAAATCCTTCATAAAAGTTATTGCCTTACATTCTTGATTAAATTATCGTTCCATTGATATATTATTTTATGGTACTACTCCCCCCCCCCAAAAAAAGTGGTGTTATTAGCTAGTTTTAGAAAATACACTTTTCCCAAAAACTTTCCACAATTCCAGCATCGAATGAAGAGATGGCTCTGCATAGCTTGCAGAGAGCTTTGCAGACAGAGATGGAGAGCTGACCCAGTGAATTAACAAAACGAAGTGCTGGACCTTGCAAGATTTAGAGAAAGCCAGCTGTTGTTGAAATGTACTGTTCCCTGGTCTTTCAGCATTCAAGAACAGGGATTAAAAACGAGAAGAGAATCCTTGAACCTCAGCAGTCCAAACCAAGAATTCTAATCCTCAAAATGAAAATTATCTCAGCAAGGAAATTAAGTGCATCAGGCAACGTTATGACCAACAGAATTTCAGGCTAAGCAAGCATATAAGCAGCTCTTTAGTTGAGTAATTTCTGATCCCTTCTTCTAAGGTAGGACTGCTCAACCTTGGCCACTAAGACCTGTGCTATCATGTCACCCCTAGTCCTTCTTGTCATTAAACTAGACATACCCAATTCCAGCAACCGTTCTCTATATATTTTAGCCTCCCGTCTCCTAATCATCTTGGTTGCTCTTCTCTGCACTCTTTCTAAAGTCTCAACATCTAGGCCAGGAGACAGATCTTTTCTGCATAGCAAAAAGATATTTTTCAAGTGCCAGGCTCAAGAAGGGATGGTGGGTTCATCCCTTATCTCAGTGATGGAGAACCTTTTCGGCACCAAGTGCCCAAACTGGAACACGCGTGCATGTGCGCGCGGCGGACACCGGAAACCCGAAGACCAGGTAGCTGGCACACGCATGCCTGTTCCAATGGCGTTTTCAGGCCATCTTTTGGCCGTTTTTGGGCTGTTTTCAGGCTGTTTTTTGGGTTGTTTTGGGGCCATTTTCAGGCCGTTTTCCAGGCCATTTTCAGGGCTGCTTCTGGCCCAAAAACAGCCCCAAAACAGCCTGAAAACAGCCAAAAGATGGCCTGAAAATAGCCTGGAAAAGGCCCGGAAAATGGCTTGGGTTTTGGTCAGTTTCCAGGCCGTTTCCAGGCCACCTTTGGCCTAAAAACAGCCCCAAAAACAGTCTGAAAAATGATCTGGAAATGGCCCTGAAAAGGCCCGGAAAATGGCCTGTTTTTTGGTCATTTTCCAGGCCGTTTTCAGGCCACTTTTGGCCTAAAAACGGCCCAAAAAACGGTCTGAAAATGGCCTGGAGAATGGCCTGAAAAAGGCCTGGAAATGGCCCTGAAAAGGCCTGGAAAATGGCTTGTTTTTTTGGTCATTTTCCAGGCCGTTTTCAGGCCACTTTTGGCCTAAAAACGGCCCAAAAAAACGGTCTGAAAATGGCCTGGAGAATGGCCTGAAAAAGGCCTGGAAATGGCCCTGAAAAGGCCTGGAAAATGGCTTGTTTTTTGGTCATTTTCCAGGCTGTTTTCAGGCCACTTTTGGCCTAAAAACGCCCCAAAAACGGTCTGAAAAAGGCCTGGAAATGGCCCTGAAAAGGCCCGGAAAATGGCTTGTTTTTTGGTCATTTTCCAGGCTGTTTCCGGGCCGTTTTTATTTTATTTATTTATTTATCACATTTGTATACCGCCCTACTCCCGAAGGACTCAGGGCGGTGAACAGCCAAACAGTAAAATACATAAATACAAAATTTAAAAAACAGGATAAAATCGAATTAAACAATTTGGCCCAGACAAATTAAAACCCCCCAGTCGTTTAAAAACAGATTAAAATTTGCATGTTTAAAAAGAAAAGAGGGGAAAAGATTAGGCCAGGCCCGCCTGGTGGAATAAAAAGGTCTTCAAAGCACGGCGGAAGGTGCAACAGATCCGGGATCCTCCGTATCTCCGGGGGGAGCTCATTCCAGACAGTAGGTGCCGCCACAGAGAAGGCTCGCTCCCCTTAAAACGGCCCAAAAACGGTCTGGGAAATGGCCTGGGAAACAGCCCAGAAACGGCCTGTTTTTTGGCTGATTTTCAGGCCGTTTTCTGGCACTCCAGCACTGCGAAGAGCAGCTGGCTGGCGCACATGTGCGTGCCGGAAACCAGAAGAGCAGCAACAGAGAGGGCTGTGCGTGCCACCTCTGGCACGCCTGCCATAGGTTTGCCATCATGGCCTTATCTCCTCTTTCCTTAAAGAACGAACCAAGCCTCTCGTCTGGACTATTGTAACACTCTCTACATGGGGCTTCCCTTGAGGTGCACTCGGAGGCTCCAACTGGTGCAGAGTGCGGCCCGCGCGGGGTGGTGATGGGAGCAACGTGGAGCTTCCATGTAACACCTCTCCTGCGCGAGCTGCACTGGCTCCCAGTGGTCTTCCGAGTGCGCTTCAAGGTTTTGGTTACCACCTTTAAAGCGCTCCATGGCTTAGGACCTGGTTATCTACGGGACCGCCCTGCTACCACCAATAGCCTCCCACCGGCCAGTACGCTCCCATAGAGAGGGGCTCCCTCCGGGTGCCGTCGGCCAAACAGTGTCGACTGGCGGCCCCTAGGGGGGAGAGCCTTCTCTGTGGGAGCACATACTATCTGGAACGAGCTCCCCCCGGAGATATGGAGGATCCCAGATCTTCGCACCTTCCGTCGCACGCTCAAGACGTTCTTATTTCATCAAGCTGGCCTGGCCTAAATCTTTTCCTTTTTTAAATTTAAATTTTAAACACAAATTTTAATCTGTTTAATTATGGGGTATGTTAAAACTCAGCCTAAATTATTTAATTTGTTTTAATCTATTTTAAATTTTGTATCTCTGTGTTTTATCCTCTGGCTGTTCACTGCCCTGAGTCCTTCGGGAGAAGGGCGGTATAGAAGTTTAATAAAATAAAATAAATAAATAAATAAAATAAATAAGTGCAAAATAGTTACAAGGTCATTCTCTGTCAATCAACTGAAAAAAAAATCACCTTGTTTTCCTTGTAACTTTCAGCTGTTATTCAGAAGGTAGAAAAAGCCTTTGTTTCCTGATCTTTATGTTCCTGCTGATTTTGGCTCTCGTGTTATTAAAAAAAAAAGCCTTCATTTCTCTTTCTGAGTTTTTCCTGGTTATCTAGTTTTCTTTTTTTTATTTTTTGCCCCGTTCGAACCTTTGCTCCTGCCAAACATTTAAAGCAGAATACAGTAACTTGCTTTGTATGCAAAGGTCATCGGTTCAATCATTACCTTTTCCGGATAGGACTAGAAAAGATTTGTGCCAGTCCAACCTTCCTGAATAGGGCTGGGCAAAGATGCGTCAGAAATAGCAACGTTGATTTATTGATCGCAAGCGCAGTCGTGTGGCCTATGTTGGAAACGTCCTAAATGTCATTTTCCCCATGATAATTGCAACATTTGATAATTGCAGCCAATTAGATGTGCCTCCCCCTGTGCTCCACATCACATTTTGCTTTTAAATCTCTCTCTTGCATGAGCCTAGTCCTCATCAGACACTGTGAATGGCTCTTAGCCAAAGGGAATTCTGGGAGTCGTAGTTGCGGCTCATCTGGAAATCAGCAGTATGTACAGCTAGTCCTCGACCTACGACCACAATTGAGCCCAACGCTTCTGTTGCTAAGCAAAACAGTGATTAAGTGAATTCCCCCCCCCCATTTTATGACCTTTCTTGCCACAGTTGTTAAGTGAAACACTTCAATTGTTAAGTGAGTAACACGGTTGTTAAGTGAATCTGGCTTCCCCGTTGACTTTGCTCAACAGAAGGTCGCAAAAGGGAATCACACATTTTTTTATTTTTTATTTTCATTTATTTTTATATGCCGCCCTTCTCCAGAGACTCAGGATGGAGACACATGATCCCGGAGACACTGCAACAGTCATAAATATGTGCTGGTTGCCAAGTGCCTGGATTTTTTTTTTTTCAACAAAAACAATTTTTTATTTTATAAACAAAAATAAAACATGAAACCATCATCATTCCAAACAATTACAGACAGTGTATCGATCGGTTAACAGCCTTTTGTGCTCAATCCCATCTTCAAAATATCAATATATGACCAAAGCTTATTTTCATAAAGAAATATTTCACTTATTTACCTCAACTTCCACTTCATGTTTCATATTTATCTCCATATTTTACTATTTATCCATTGATAAAATAAATCCCATATCAAATAATATTGTTTATCTTCCTGTTCTCTTATTTCAAATGTCAGTTTACTCATTTCAGCACAGTCCATCATTTTCTTAATAACTTCTTCATCAGTAGGTATCTTTTCTCCTTTCCAGTTTTTAGCAAATACAATTCTAGCCGCTGTTAAAACATTCACAATTAAATGTGCCTGGATTTTGATCACGTGACCATGGGGGATGCTTCAACTGTCATAAGTGTGAAAAATGGTCATAAGTCACTTTTTTCAGTGGCATTGTAACTTTGAAACAAAACAAACTCTTGTAAGACGAGAAGAATGTTGAAAATACTGAATGAGATAGATCTTGTTTAATTAAAGCAGTTTGTTGATTCCTAGATAATTTGAGAAAAATAACTGGCATTCTTGACTGAGGGAATTGTAGTTTTCACTTTCTGAAGAGAACTTGATTTAGGGGTGACATGAGAGCAGTCTTCCAATATTTCAGGGGCTGCCCCAAAGAAGAGGGAGTCAAGCTATTCTCCAAAGCCCCTGAGGGCAGGACAAGAAGCAATGGGTGGAAACTAATCAAGGAGAGAAGCAACTTAGAACTAAGGAGAAATTTCCTGACAGTGAGAACAATTAATCAGTGGAACAACTTGCCTCCAGAAGTTGTGAATGCTCCAACACTGGAAGTTTTTAAGAAGATGTTGGATAACCATTTCTCTGAAGTGGTGTAGGGTTTCCTGCCTAAGCAGAGGGTTGGACTAGAAGACCTCCAAGGTCCCTTCCGACTCTGTTATTCTATTCTGTATGTGCATATTCATAGCTCAAAGACTCTATGTATAAGTTCTCAACTTAGGACCATTCTATTAGTAGTTCTTTGGAGGGTTTTATTTTATTTATCTATATCCTGCTTTTATTATTTTTACGAATAACTCCAGGCAGTGAACATATTCAACGCACCTTCCTCCTTTCATTCCTCGTTCATTGCAGATCATCAGATCTATAGTTAACCAAGTTATCAAATACGAATAGATTTTTTGAATGTAAAGATCGTCAGTATATTCTTAGCAAGGATATCAAACACAGTGTTACCTTCATGGATGGACAAATGGCAACGAGATGGCTGGCGAACAGATTTAATTTAATAAATAAAATAAGTGTTCTGTTCCTAAATCTGTGTTTCTGAGCAGTGTGTTTTTTAATAGATTCTGTCTTTGAATTCAACTCTCCATCATCCATCATCTAAAAATATTACAGACTTTGTAAATAACATTTGTTACTTGTGAATAAGAGAAACCAGAATATCCAAACTACTTGTCTGAGTTTTTATTACATGACACAAATTTAAATATATTTAGTAGTCCTGTGCTAAGGGGGAAGAAAAAAATGCTACTACGGGAAGATACCTTGTTTAAATTTAATTTTGTGTGTGTGTGTGACTTGTCAAACTTTAAGTCTAATGTCTAGCACAAAGTAATCAGAAACATACTGATCCCATAAAACGTGTATTTCATGGCAAATACAGTTTGTGCTCTAAAAATTAGGATGGCACAACATTTTTGGCAAGGAATGTTGATGTGCAGATGTCATGTTCTATGAAAGATGCTATGAAAGAGCTCAGAAATGGAAGGTTCTGTTATTGTTGGAAAGTTGACAGCCATTCTTTTTAAAACACTGCCATGGAACAAATTTGTGAAAATATTAGACAAGCTTTGCATGTTATCTAACCATGATGGAAAACCTAAGGCACGCGTGCCTGAAGTTGCACACGGAGCCATGTCACCTGGCACAGACGGCATTGCCTGTTCCTCTTCCTGGTTTCTGGCATGCACGCATGTGTGACGATCAGCTGGAAAAGGTTCACCATCACTGTCATATAAGATGATAAAATTGTGTTGATTGCCTACCTCATAATCTTGAATGGGGTTCTTTATGTGTTTATTTTTCCTCGTTGGCAATTTAGGATTCTATACATTCATTAAACAACAATTCAAAGAGTGATGCCTCTCTCGCCTCACAATCAGGAGGCTGTGAGTTCGATCCTAGGTAGAGGCAGATATTTCTCTCTCTGGGCACAATGAGAATAAATCTGCTGAACAAAACTCCGCATCGGTGACAGGAAAGGCACCCGGCCAGTAAACACTCAGCTCCATTCAGTTCTGCGTGCTGCTTCTGGCAAGCCAAGACAAAAGGAGAAGCCAGTTTTGCTTAATGACCGTATACTGTAGTGATCCTCTTAATAGCCGTGGCAAAAAAGGTTGTAAAATGGAGCATGCTTTGCTTCATAACCGCCTCGCAACAAAAGAGTTTGGGCTCAGTAACAAGAGAGCTAACTGTCTCTCTGTTCATTTGGGATCTGTAGCCTTTGTTTCAAAATTATTTTTCAATAAAATATTTTTACTTTAAAAAACAATCAGACACTCAGCAAGCATGTGTAGAAAATTTGGAGATTATGTATTCCTCTGTTATTAAAGCTTTCCAATTTTTTTTAACTCCAGTTTTTTTTCCTTTTATCTCTCTGCTTAGTTTATTCCCATGCCTGTCCTGTATGGTGTGTTCCTCTATATGGGTGTTGCATCCCTCAACGGAGTGCAGGTAAGTGTCAGCCTTCACGATCCAGCTCTTTTTTCACAGGTGCAGTAGATATTCCAGAGACCCAGGCTGGAAAAGGGGTAAACATTAATCCATATTGCCTTTCTTCTACAACAGGGGTGTCAAACTCAAGGCCTGCGGGCTGGATCCGACCCACGTGGTACTTAGAACTGGCCCGCGCGGTTGCCCTGGAAACAGTGAAGGACCGGCCTGTGGTACCTCGGCCTTCCGGAGCTCCGTTTTCACTGGCAGAGGGTTGCAGGAGGCCGTCACAGCTGAAAATGGAGCCCGGGAGCCCATTTTCACTGGCAGACCGTTCGGGCCAGCACAAGCGCCCCCGACACGACTGACGTCAAGCTGGCCACGCCCACCTTGCCCCCCCCCCTCCAAGGTCAAACACAACCCTGATGCGGCCCTCAATGAAATCGAGTTTGACACCCCTGTTCTACAACCTAGGAAAGGCCATTCATTTTCGACAAAAAGCACATTTAACTAGTTTGCTAAATTGCAACACTCATGCCCTCCCTCCCCAGGGGTCCTAAAGTGTGACATCTTATGTCCCCATTGCTTAGCGGCAACAATCCCGGGAGTCCCTATTGCTGTCGTTAAAGCGAATTCCATGCCGTCATGAAGCGCAACCTCACACGATTGCTATTTTTGATTTCCTGCTGGCTTCCCCATTGACCTTGCTGGCCAGAAGCTGTCAGTGAAGGTTGCAACGGATGCAATTCTGCAATTGTGATCCAATTGTGGCGCACCCAGATTGCAATCCAGTGACTGCAGAGATGTTGCAATGGCCAAATTTTTGAGGACCCGATGCAAGTTGCGCCCATTCAGCACTGTTGTTATGTTCACATGGTCGTTAGGCAAGGAGCACCCATATAGATAGTCCTCGCTTAATGACTGCCCTATTTAGCAACCATTCATATTTAGGATGGCACTGAAAAATGACTCTATTTATGACAGATCCTTGCATTTAGTTATCTGTATCCTGCCTTTATATTGTTATGAACTCACATACTTCTGGTGATTGGTTCAAAGTCACCCAGCCAGCTTTCATGCCGAAGGCAAGACTAAAATTCATAATTTCCTGGTTTCTAGTCTTTGCCTTAACCACTAGACCAAACTGGCTTAAAGTTAAAACCATCTCGTCCTTCCCCCAGTCATGTGATTTAAGATTTGGGGGCTTTGCAACCAAGAGGCATATATGACCGTTGCATTGTCCTACAGTCGTGTGATGGCACACTTCATAGCTTTCCACTATCAGAGTCAATGGAGAATCTGGCAATAAAAGCTCAAATAGCAGTCACTACTTGCTAATTAACCACCAGCAATTTGCTTAAGGATCATTATGGAAATGAGATAAATCTATCATGATCATGTGAGGTTTCTCTTCTCTTCTCTTCTCTTCTCTTCTCTTCTCTTCTCTTCTCTTCTCTTCTCTTCTCTTCTCTTCTCTTCTCTTCTCTTCTCTTCCCTTCCCTTCCCTTCCCTTCCCTTCCCTTCTCTTTCTTCTCTTCTCCTCTTCCCTTCCCTTCCCTTCCATCTTCTCTTCTCTTCTCTTCTCTTCTCTTCTCTTCTCTTCTCTTCTCTTCTCTTCTCTTCTCTTCTCTTCTCTTCTCTTCTCTTCTCCTCTCCTCTCCTCTCCTCTCCTCTCCTCTTCCCTTCCCTTCCCCATCCATTTACTTCCTCTCCTCCTCCTCCTCTCTCCTCTCCTCTCCTCCTCTCTCCTCCTCCTCTCGCCTCTCCTCCTCACCTCTCCTCTCCTCCTCCTCCTCTCCTCCTCCTCCTCCTCCCTCCTCTCCTCCTTCTCCTCTCGCCTCTCCTCTCCTCCTCCTCTCTCCTCTCCTCTCCTCCTCCTCTCCTCCTCCTTGTCTTGTCTTGTCTTGTCTTGTCTTGTCTTCCCCATCCCATCCATTTACTTCCTCTCCTCTCCTCCTCTCTCCTCCTCCTCCTCCTCTCCTCTCCTCTCCTCTTTCCTCTCCTCTTCTCCTCCTCTCCTCTCCTCTCCTTTCCCAATTGTGGGCATTAAGTGGTTACTATCTGTATGTCAGTCACCATATAGAAACTTAAATCTAGAAATAATTGGACCTAGCTAAATCTCCTGTGATTATTTGAGGCCTTATTGATTTTTGATCATTTATTATTGAATATCAAGTTTCTGGAGAAAGTATGAAAGGAGTCACATGGTGTTTACACAAGTCCGTTTTTTCCCCCTTGCCTACACCATTGTTACATATTTGTTTTCATGAAGAGTAGTTTAAAAAAAAACGTATTAAGAAGCAAGATAGTCCTGCCCTCTACAGAAATGCTCAGATTTCATCTTTGGAACATTTTTATTGAATGCAAAGGTTGCCCTCCTGAGATGATAAATCTTACCCGTAGCTTTAGATAAGGTTTGCGAGAAACACACCCTGGTCTTTTAGCAAATACCCACAAAGTTCCTTGTGAAACAAACGCATGAGAAAGTATATAATAAACTATTTAGCGTGGACTTTCTCAGATCAAGTTCATTTCCTGGTGAGTTCATGGCTGTATCCATGTGGTTTCCTTGTCAACAGCTGTACTGTAGGAGTTGGTTGGCCACACTCTTCGTACAATTTTCCACTTTCTGCGTTTGAGCAGATCAAACCCGGTTTAGTGTTCCAAGATCAAGATCAGCTAGATAAGCCTTAGCAGACACAACTGTATATCATAATGTGATACTTAATTAATGCAATCTTTGCCTTAATTAATGCAATCTTTGAATATCCAGAAAATGGAAAGAGTGTCTAGTAAGCCATAAAACAGAATGAGAACGTTGTAACTGGTAAATTCTAACAAAAGGAGCAGCCAGGTGGATCTTCTGGAAAATGTACACCACAATTCCAGTATCTCGCCGTGAATATTCTGCTGCATCAGGAGCAGATTCAACTGCCTTGTAAGGTTTTACCTAAAGTAGGGTCTTCTTGGAAGAAAGAAGAGAACATAATCCATAGATATATACTCAAGAACATTCGAGACTTTACACGGTCTGGCAACGGACTTCTTGAGTTTTTCAAGTATGGAATTAGGAGAGTGTTCAAAAACTTCCTAGCTATTGTTTTTGCACCGGTTCGTGTTTTCCTAAAGAACCCACGTGGTAGAATCACACAACTCCAGTGTTTACACAGATATCAATATTAACTAAAAGTTAAGCTGTGTGATATCCCTCCTCTCCTCCTCTCCTCCTCTGCCTCTCTCTCTCTCTCCTCTCCTCCTTCTCCTCTCCTCTCCCTCTCCTCCTGTCCCTCTCCTCTCCCTCTCTTCTCTCCTTCTCCCTCTCCTCTCCTCTCCCTCCCTCTCCTCTCTCCTTCTCCCTTTTCTCTCCCTCTCCTCTCCTCTCTCTCCTCCTTCCTCTCCTCTCCTCTCCTCTCCTCATTTCATCTCCCTCTCCCTCTCCTCATTTCCCTCTCTCCTCTCCCTCTCCTCTCCCTCCCTCTCCTCTCTCCTTCTCCCTTTTCTCTCCCTCTCCTCTCCTCCTCTCTCTCCTCCTTCCTCTCCTCTCCTCTCCTCTCCTCATTTCATCTCCCTCTCCCTCTCCTCATTTCCCTCTCTCCTCTCCCTCTCCTCTCCCTCCCTCTCCTCTCCCTATCTCTCCCCCCTCCTCCTCTCCCTCTCCTCTCTCCTTCTCCCTCTCCTCTCTCTCTCCTCTCCTCCTCTCTCTCCTCCTCCCTCTCCTCTCCCTCTCCCTCTCCTCCTCTCCCTCTCCTCTCTCCTTCTCCCTCTCCTCTCCTCCTCTCTCTCCTCCTTCCTCTCCTCTCCTCCTCTCCTCCTCTGCCTCTCTCTCTCTCCTCTCCTCCCTCTCCTCTCCCTCTCCTCCTGTCCCTCTCCTCTCCCTCTCTTCTCTCCTTCTCCCTCTCCTCTCCTCTCCCTCCCTCTCCTCTCTCTTTCTCCCTCTTCTCTCCCTCTCCTCTCCTCCTCTCTCTCCTCCTTCCTCTCCTCTCCTCATCTCCCTCTCCCTCTCCTCATTTCCCTCTCTCCTCTCCCTCTCCTCTCCCTCCCTCTCCTCTCCCTCCCTCTCTCCCTCTCCTCCTCTCCCTCTCCTCTCTCCTCCTCCCTCTCCTCCCCTCCTCTCCCTCTCCCCTCCCCTCCCCCTCCCCTCCATTCTCCTCCTCCCTATCCCCTCCTGTCCTTGATAACTTGAGTGAGAGATTGTGATAATAGATGGAAGGTGATCCCTTGGCTTCTAGAACTCAAAGTTATCACTTGCTCTTTCTGCCCCCATGATGGCCCCTTTGAACGTTCCTTTCTCCACCTCAGTTCATGGATCGCCTGAAGCTGCTCCTGATGCCTCTCAAGCACCAGCCTGACTTCATCTACCTGCGACATGTCCCCCTCCGCCGAGTCCACCTCTTCACCTTCCTTCAAGCTTTGTGCTTGGCCCTCCTTTGGATCTTGAAGTCTACGGTAGCTGCTATCATATTCCCGGTCATGGTAGGTGAAAATTTTCACACCGGTGTTCTCTTGCATCTTTCGGAGCTATCAAATGTTGTGTCTCACCATTATACTACCCAATATATTGACAGGAACTGGCAATTTTCTTTAAACTTTAGAATCAAAATCCATTAAGGACAATCTAAGCTTGTTTGAGGCCTAAAACCAGTCTCCAAGATTTTGCCCACAGTGGTCCCCTCTTTCATGGGTTTCTAATGTCAGTTTTAGTTCTCTTGAACCTTAATGGCAGGGGTGAAATCCAGCAGGTTCTGACAGGTTCTGGAGAACCGGTAGCGGAAATTTTGAGCAGTTTGGAGAACTGGCAAATACCACCTCTGGCTGGCCCCAGAGTGAGGTGGGAATGGAGATTTTGCAATATCCTTCCCCCAGGACTGGGGAGGGAATGGGGATTTTGCAGTATCCTTCTCCTGGAGTGGGGTGGGAATGGGGATTTTGCAGTATCCTTCCCCTGCCACGCCCACCAAGCCACGCCCACCAAGCTACACCACGCCCACAGAACCGGTAGTAAAAAAAAATGGATTTCACCACTGCCTTCATATTCTAACTTTTCATAGCAAAATTTGACTTTGTTCTAAATCTTCTAGGAGCACAACTGATTATTTTGCTTTGCGGTATCGGTAGCCCTCGACTTACGACTGTAACTGAGCCCAAAATTAATGTTGTTAAGTGAGAGTTTTGTTAAATGAGTTTTTCCCCATTTTTATGACCTTTCTTGCCAGTGAAGTGAATCTCTGCGATTGTTAAGTTAATAACATGGTTGTTAAGTGAATCTGACTTCCCCATTGACTTTGCTTGTCAGAAGGTCGCAAAAGGGGATCCCATGACCCCAGGACACTGCAACTGTCATAAGTATGAGTCAGTTGCCAAGTGTCTGAATTTTGATCACACGGCCATGGGGATGCGCAACGGTCGTAAGTGTGAAAAATGGTTGTAAGTCATTTTTTCAGCCCCGTTGTAACTTTGAATGGTTGCTAAACGAACTGTCGTAAGTCGAGGACCACCTGTAGAAGCTTAGAGGATTGAGGTGGAAAATGCCCACGTGCCAATAAGGGAATGTTGAATTCTGTCTTGACAGATCCTCGCCCTCGTGGCCGTCAGGAAGGGGATGGATTATTTCTTCTCCCAACATGACCTCAGTTTCCTTGACGACGTCATTCCAGAAAAGGACAAGAAGAAGAAAGAAGATGAAAAGAAGAAGAAGAAAAAGAAGGGCAGCCTAGACAGTGACAACGATGACGTAAGCATGTTTGCTCTTTTAAAACAAAAGATGACATCTTTATCTTGGCTAATTTATAAGAGCCGAGAAGGACCAGGATTATGGGAGCCTGTGAAGATTCTCCTTCCTCCAAGTCATGGTTGTCCCAAAAGTGTTTTTTTTCAGGAGGCAACTGGACTTTCGTAGTTTTTTCTTTTGAAGATGTTTCACTTCTCATCCAAAAAGCTTCTCCAGCTCTGACTGGATGGCGTGGAATGGAAGGATTTATGTTCCTTGCAGACAGCTTGTCATTTGCATCCTTTTAGAGGGTCATTGAAGCACTTACAGGTTTATCTGTGTCCTCAGGGTCACCTGAATAATGCAAAAGGCTCTTGCAGTCTGCAATTTTTCCTCTGGAAATCCATTCCTACTCCCACACCTTCCCAAGGGTGTTCGTCCCAAATTGTATAGCTAAAAATCTGTAGAGATTCTCAGTCCTCCAGGTCATGGTTGTCCCAAAGGTGCTTTTTTCAGAAGGCCACTGGCCTTTCTTTTTTTTTTTTTTCTTGTTGAAGATATTTCGCTTCTCACCCAAGAAGCTTCTTCGGCTCTGACTGGATGGTGAGGAGCGGAAGGATTTATACCCCTTGCAGACAGCTGGACATTTGCATCCTTTTAGAGCAGGGGTGTCAAACTGGATTTCTTCGAGGGCCGGATCAGCATTGTAGTTCTCCGCCGCGGACCAGCCAGGGTGGGGAAGGCGGGATGGATACCTCCTGCAGCACGACTGAAATGGGGCACCGGGGGCCCTGTGCGGCCTCCCCGCACCCCGTTTTTGGCCTGAACAGTCTCCCACAGCACCCTGCCGCCCAAAACGGGGTGCTGAGGGGGGGGGGCTCGTGTGGCCCCTCCTGTGCTCTGTTTTGTCTGGCAGAGGCACAGCAGGCCAGATTTAAGCATCCCGCAGGCTTAATCCGGTCCACAGGCCATGAGTTTGACACCCCTGTTTTACAGAGTCGTTGAGACCACTTGGAGGTTTATCGGTAGTGCAAATAGGATATTGCAGGATATTTTCCGCCCCGTGTCCCTTCACTGGCGCTGGATTTTGGGGAATGAATCTGGGTTGTCTGTATCTCAAACTCAAAATCCTTCCATTCCCCGCCATCCAGTCGGAGCTGAAGAAGCTTCTTGGATGAGAAGCGAAACGTCTTCAAAGAAACAAACAAGTCCAGTTGCCTCTTGGAAAAAGAGGGCCTTGGTAGTACAGTGGTCTAAAGCACCCTGTTATTAACACAGCTGCCTGCAATTACTGCAGGTTCGAATCTTACCAGGTTCAAGGTTGACTCAGCCTTCCATCCTTTCTAAGGTAGGTTAAATGAGGACCCAGTTTGTGGGGGCAATAAGCTGACTTTGTATAAATATACAAAAGTATGAAGGCTATTGCTTAACGCTTTGTAAGCCGCCCTGAGTCTCCGGAGAAGGGCGGCATATAAATCAAATTAAAAAAAAAAGAAAAAGAAAAAAAAAGCACTTTTGAGACGACATTTTGAGATGTCCTCACATTGTAACATCCCACCTTACTAAGTTGTGTCGGTGTAGTTTTTAGTGACCTCTGAGTTGTATCATGGGTACCAAGGTCTGTTTTTGAGCGGAGTGTGAGTTTTGCATTTCCACAAGAGACATTGAGTACAGTTAGTCCTCACTTTATGACCACAATGGAGCCCCGAAAATTCCTGTTGCTAAGCAAGATTGTTGTTAAAGTGAGTTGTCCCTCATTTGACGATTCCTTGGTACCGGAATTGTTAAGCGAATCACTGCAGTTGTTAAGTGAATAAGTTGTTAAGTCAATTACTTCATTGACTTCGCTTGTCAGAAACCGGTTGGGAAGGTTACAGACAGAGATCACATGACTTGCGGACAATGCGATTGTCAAAAAATGCAGGCCAGTTGTCAAAGCACCTGAATTTTGATCATGTGACCATGGGGATACTGCCGCAGTCATAAGTGTTAAAACTGGTCATAAGAGCAGCAGTGGCTCAGTGGTTAGAGTGCAGTACTGCAGGCTACTTCTGCTGCCTGCTGGCTGCCTGCAATTTAGCAGTTCAAATCTCACCAGGCTCAAGGTTGACTCAGCCTTCCATCCTTCCGAGGTGAGTAAAATGAGGACCCAGATTGTTGGGGGCAAGAGGCTGACTCTGTAAACCCCTTAGAGAGGGCTGTAAAGCACTGTGAAGTGGTGTATAAATCTAAAATGCTATTGCTCGCTCTCCCTCCCTCCCTCCCTCCCCCTCTTAATTCCCTTTTTCATTCGCCCTCCTGGTGGCGCAGTGGTTAGAATACAGCATTACAGGTTAATTCTGCTGACCGTCAGCAGTTCGATCCTGACCGGCTCAAGATTGACTCATCCTTCCATCCTTCCAGGATCAGTGAAATGAGGACCCAGATTGTTGGGGGAAAATAGGCTGACTCCGTAAACCGCTTAGAGAGGGCTGTAAAGCAATGCTATTGCTATTGCTATTGCTAAGTCACAGTTTTCAGTGCCATTGTAACTTTGAGCGGTCACTAAATTAATGGTTATAAGTTGAGAACTACCTATAGCAGGGGTCCACAACCCGTGGTCCATGGACTGGCACTAGGCCATGGCATGCCACAAACGAGGCCATGCTGTCAGGTTTCGATGCTATCTCAAAATAAATGAATTTCCAAACTGCCGATCTTTGAGGAAATTTTCTCTTTATTGAGCATAGTGACCTGTCCCTGGCTCTTTCGTGGTCAGCACTGACCTTTGCTCCCCCAAGCCCTCCCTTTCCGATCCCCAATTCTCTGCGTCTCATTGGCTATCTTCCAAGCTAGTCTCCTCATCCCATCTCCGTCAGATCACAGAAATGTGCCCCCTCCTCCCATCTCCGAGGAAACAGAATCTTCAAAGGAATTAAGTAGGCAAAAGTTCAAGCTTCTCCTCTCCTATTCATATGTCAGCGCTGGAACGCTGACATCCGGCCCCTCTCCCTTCATTCTCCCAGTGAGGCCTGCACGAGACAAAGAACAAGTTTAGTACCATTACCCCGTCTGAGGGTGTGTCCCACCCCCTCCCGCCTTGTTCGGGTGATCTGCATGGAATTTAGCTATAAGGCGGTCAGCTTGGATGTTCGTGCTCTTCACCCAGGAAGCTTCTGATAACCCTTCCACTTAAAAAACACTTCACACGTGCAAGGAAGCAAAGTCCCATCTGCCAGATGAAGGCAGCACATGAATCCATGCCTGGTCTAGTCCATGGAAAAACGTCTCTCCATGGAACCAGCCCATGGTACTCAAAAAGTTGGGGGCCACTGACCTACAGTTAATTCTTGACTTACAACAGTTTGCTTAGTGACTGTTCGTAGTTACAGCGACACTGAAAAAAGCAACTTATGACCATTTTTCACACTTACGACCACTGCTAAAATTTCTGACATGGAAAAGTCAGAATACCACCTGGTCCTTAACTCTGGTCTGAAGCAAGCAAATGAAAATAAATGATGCGAAATAGGAACGTGAACATTTTTTGTTTTAAACGCTGTGCCCGTTTCCTTTACAGTCTGATAGTCCGTTCACGGAAAACGTGCCCAGTATTAAAATCCCGATGGACATCATGGAGCAGCAACCTTTCCTGAATGATGGGAAGTCTACCGAGAGTGAGTAGCGCTGATTTTTTTGCACGCTTCCATAATTGCGATTTCCAAAACTGAGCAGACGTAGATGGGTAGACATCCTTACAGGTCTGCATTAAAACATTCATGGATTTTTATTTATTTTTTTAAATCTTGTTCAGTAGAGGTTGTTTTCCTCCTGTTTCTTTTCTTTTTTTTCCCCCTCCCTACACCCGACCTGTGGAATTTTTGTTGACTTTCAAAGAATGTATTTGCTTTGAAGCACTTAGACATATTGTGACGTTTGACCTCTTCTCTCTCTCTCCTCCTCCCTCCCTCCCTGAGATTCTGGCGTTAGTTGCTTTGAAGCAGCTGCTAAGCGAGCAGATACTACGAGTGCTGTCTCTCACTGTAATTCTCTTTTAAGCTTTCAAATCACCCAGCCTGTCTCTAGCCCAGTTTTTATATATATATATATATATTTCCACATGTAGATCTGCATGCTTTCTTTTTCCCTGGAGTTTTCTATTCCTGCTGTCTAATCTTCTCATTTGTACCATATAGAAAATGTTCTGTCTGCAAAGAAGATCACTGAGTATTTAGAAAATAGCTTGATAATGGCAAATTAATATAGCTGATTAGGGCCTCTCTCTCTGGCCCCTTAGAAGAGTGTCTTAGCCCCCAGATTATTTTGTCCCTGTCTCCCTCCCTTCCTTCCTTCCTTCCTTCCTTCCTTCCTTCCTTCAATTCCTTCCTTCCTTCCTTCCCTTCCTTCCTATCTCTTTCTCTTTTTTCTTCCTTCCTTCCTTTTCTTCCTTCCTTCTCTCTCTTTCTTTTTTACTCTTTTTTCTTCCTCCCTTTTCCTTCCTATCTCTTTCTCTTTTTCCTTCCTTCCTTCCTTCCTTCCTCCCTCCCTCCCTCCCTTCTTTTCTTTCTCTTTTTTCTCTCTTACTCTTTTTTCTTCCCTTCTCCTCCCTCCCTCCCTCTTTTTCTTTTTCTTTCTTCCTTCCCTCCTCCTTCCTTCCTTCCTTTCTCTCTCTCATACTTACTCTTTTTCTTCCTCCCTCCCTCCCTCCCCCTCCCTCTCTTTTTCCTTCCTTCCTTCCTGCCTGTCCTCCCTCCCTCCCCTCTTTCTTTCTTTCTTTCTTTCTTTATTTCTTTCTTTCTTTCTTTCTTTCTTTCTTTCTTTCTTTCTTTCTTTCTTTCTGCTTTCATTTTCTGAGAATATCTTAAAGATCTGTTTCAGATGTGCCTGCAACGTGTGATCAAAAGATGGCAGCCATAATGCACATAAAAAGAGAGCTCTTGACTGCCAACTTGTCTTCATTCTGGGAAATAATACGTTGTTATTTTGAGAGTGTTATTAGCGGTGGCTCAGTGGCTAAGATGCTGAGCTTGTTGATCGGAAGGTCGGCAGTTCAGTGGTTCGAATCCCTAGTGCTGCGTAAAGGGGTGAGCTCCCGTTACTTGTCCCAGCTTCTGCCAACCTAGCAGTTCGAAAGCAGGTAAAAAATGCAAGTAGAAAAATAGGGACCACCTTTGGTGGGAAGGTAACAGCGTTCCGTGCACCTTTGGCGTTGAGTCATGCCGGCCACATGACCACGGAGACGTCTTTGGACAGCGCTGGCTCTTCGGCTTTGAAACGGAGATGAACACTGCCCCCTAGAGTCGGGAATGACTAGCACATATGTGCCAGGGGAACTTTTACCTTATTAGCTTCTGTTTAAAGTATATTAGGAATTAATAACCAGACCAGAAAAGCAACACAAGGTTTTATTTCAGTCATGTGAGTGTCTTCATATAGAAAAGAAGGATTGGACTTTCTAAGTAAAATGTTTGTTTTTTCAATAACACAGAAGAAAAATCAACATTCCTTGAACGCCATACATCATGCTGATCAAATTCCTCACTTCCATTCCTACATGCCAAGGTAAGCCGCTTTGTGTATTTCCAAATTTTATACACACACACACACATATAACACACACAGACCCCTAATGAAAACACCAGGATACCCGTTTCAAACGGCTTCCATCCAGAATGTTGCCATCAATAAATTAGGCATAAACTTCATACAGACAAATGAAGGCAGGTCTGGGTCACATAAGGCCTTCGTTTTTGAAGCAGCTTTAGAGAATGTTCTCCTGCAGCCTCCAAAAACCACTTGAATACGTGGTCCATTCCCATGTGTTTTTTTGGACGTTCGGAGGATACATGAGAACACGGCCCTCTTGTGAGACTTCCGCAGATTCTGGAGTCTGTGTGAGAGCATACCCGATGGTCTCTGCAGCCCCTCAAAAATCATGCAAAACACAGCCTGTTCTCCATGATTGTGTTGTGGCCCATCAGTGGCCTGTGCGGATTGTAGCTGACTCTGACAGCGAGGAGGCTGGTGTGGTGTTGCGCCAGCAGCCTGTGCAGCTGGCACTCGAGTCGGACAATGAGGAGGCTGTAGAAGATGTGGTGCCAGAGGCAGGGATTCAGCCAGGGCCTTCAGAACCTCCAGAAGCTCCTTTAAGTGAAGAGGACAAAGAGGAGGAGCCTCTTCTCGATGCACGGGCGCGCAGGAGTGGCTCCTCAGGAGGAGGTCTCCTCGAGAGTAAGGCTTGGGGCTAATTGGCCATTCCCTTAGCCTATTTAAGGAGGAACGCCGACTGAAGCAATTTGTAGGGAACAACTTTAGTTCATTCTCCTTCGTGTTTGGATTCTCTGCAAATTGCTTCTGGGCTTTTGGCTAACCTTAGTAAGATTGTGATTACTTTATCTTTGGTTTCTTTTTATTTTATTTTATAAACAACCTTTATTAAATACCAAAAGATAAAATATCACATCAACCACATACATTGTAAAATATGAAATAAAGAAAGATAAAAGAACAGCAAGAAGGAGAAAAAAGGGAAAGAAATAAAAGAGAGAAGGGAACACAAAAGAGAAAAAAGAAAAGAAAAGAAGAAAGAAAGAAGAAAATACACACAATATAACAATACCAACTACAGTATATATATATATATATACGTATACGTTATTGACAGTGTCTATTTGTTAATTTTGTTATCTTTGGTTTCTTGTAGGCTGTTAAGAAAGTTTATTAACAGCCTTTGTTTGGAAAAGACTGAGTTTTTTAGTAAATTTAAGTTTTGTATAGACTTTGTGTGTGCTTATTCTTTGGGGTCCGTAGCTGGGGCAGAACAGATTTTCAGAGCCTCCAGTGAACACGTAAAAACACGGCTTGCCTATTAATCTGCAGAGATTCTCAGTCATCCAGGTCACAGTTGTCCCAAAGGTGCTTTTTCAGGAGGCAACTGGATTTTCTTTTCTTTCTTTTTTTTTTAAGACGTTTCACTTCTCATCTTGAATTATCTTGGATGAGAAGCGAAACGTCTTCAAAAGAAAAGAAAAAAAAAACAAAGTCCAGTTGCCTCCTGAAAAAGCACTTTTTGGATGGACGGCTCTCGTATGTGACTTCCAGAGGGTCCAGAACAGCAGTCACCAACTGTTTGTCCGTGGACCATCAGTGGTCCACGAGAAAACTTTGGTGGGTCCGCAGAAAAATTATTTGCATTTTTCATATTGCACTAAATCAAGGCTCCTCAAATTACGGTCCCTGGACTAGATATGTGCAATGAACAGTTGTGTTGCTGCAGAGTCTCCCCCTTCGGGGTCTTCTTCTGTGGGTCGGAGGGGGGCAGAAATTCCGACTCAGGGTCTGCTTCAGCCTCCTGGTGTGGGACTTTGGGAGAAGGCTAGAGGGAAGTACTGCTGGTGGCAAAGAGCCGGAGGGCCTCGTTCCAGTGGGACCGCATCATGGCCTGGAACTGGCTGACCATCTCAGCCCTCTGAGCCTCCAGGTGCCAGTACCTGGTCTTGCACTCCCGCAGGTCTTTCCTCTGCTTGGAAAGCCTATGCTCCTAGTCCTCAGTGAGGTGCTTCTGCTGAGCCTCCTCCTCGGTCAGATCCAATTTGAACTGAGCAGTTTTGCCAACTCTTTCTCATGGTGGCTACTTAGCTCCAACAACTGCTTCCTGTTGGGGCCCTAAGGAGCCCAGGCGGGGAGTGGCTGGGCGGGGAGGGGTTAGCAGAGGCTGGCGAAGCACCCCTTGACGTGAGTGACATCGATTTGGCCATGCCCACCCAGTCACATGACCACCTAGCCACGCCCACCCAGCCAGTCATTAGGCAGATCATATTAGTGGTCCGCAGGATTTAAAATTATGAATTTAGTGGTCCCTGGGGTCCAAAAGGTTGGTGAGCCCTGGTCCAAAAGACTATGCAAGACCTCATCTCCTTCTCACATGATCTCCGAAAATACATAAGAACAAGGTGGGCTTTCAAGAAGAGTTGTCAGGTGTTGGCCAACGCTGGTAGGTCGCCCAAAACATCACGGCAATGTCTCCTTCGACACGTGTGTCCTAGGTTCACCATCAATAGCTCCGGAGCCAGTGGTGGGCTGCAGCCGGTTCAGGCGAATCAGTAGTTGCAACCCTGGCGCTATGCCGTCCTATGCACACGCTCATATTTTCAGTGCTGGGTGAACCGGTTTTTAATTCCTGTGCCACCCACCTCTGTCCTATTGTGCTGCCTTTCCTGGAGGTGTACAATCTCTGAATGGTAACTCTGTGATTTCATCTTTCTAGGCCTCCGCAAAATCCTGACGGAAGTTGTGCCTCAGATTAGAATAGCGCTCATCCCCGAAGACCACGCCTACTTTCGGAATAGCAAGGGAACAGAACACACTTTCACAACTACTGCGTCTTCATCTTTTATTGCGGGAGTCTCCCTCCAAAAACCTGGCCACTTGAAGACTTTGTGGACTTCAACTCCCAGAATTCCAGCTGGGGGAATTCTGGGAGTTGAAGTCCACGAGTCTTGAAAGCAGCCAGGTTTTTGAAGGAGACCAGCCCTGCTTTTATGGAACTGGATTTTCTTTGTCGTCTTCTCTAGTCGAATGTTCAGTTGCTGTTATCCATCTAGGTTAAAAAAAACAAAAACAGACCCAGATGTATCCTTCTTCCTTTAGATTTTATTCTATTTCCTCTCTTCCTCGCTTCAACCCATTTGTGTATTTTTCGTCGCAAGCCATTTCTCTTCCCTTTCATTTCTGACCAATTTTTTTTTTCTGCCTTTTCAATATATGCACCTCCTCTGTTTGCATTTCAGAAGAGGGTGCAAGTATTAAGGATATATTATTGCAACGTGATTTGTTGTCAGCAAAACGGACTGTTATTTTTATTTTTTAGATGCGAATCAGTGTTTCCCATCCTATCTGCTCCTTTGGGGCATTTGTCGATATTAAGGTTTTGATTTGATTTTTATTTTTATTTTAAATCTCTCTCTTTTCTTTCTCTCTAAGCCGAACAACACTGACTTTCAGGCAAACGCCCGGTAAACTCTCGATTCCTGCAAAAATGCTGCTATCTTAACATGCTCTTAATGTCACCTCTGCTTTTGTATTTTGGTGCAAAGCAGTCGAAAAGGTGCAAATCCACACAGATGCATTCTCTTCTTTTCACCATTAATGTGTGACGTTTGTATAACCCGCTCCTATGCAACTTTCATTCTGTAACACTGAAATGGATTCTTAAGCTGTCGGCTGTGTTGACAAAGTGTTATCTGTTTTAAATTATGGGGGCCTAATCTGTAACATTTTGGGTGGGGTGGGGTGGGGTGAGAATGGTTGATTTTTAAACATTTTTTTAAAACTTAGTGTAAAAAAAAAAATGACTTTCTTTTTTCCTGCAGCAGGAAATATAGTTTTGAGTAGTTCTACCTCTCGTTTCTAGATTTGGGCTTTTTTCTTTAAAAAAAAATATAAAGAAAAATAAAGAAAATGTTTTAATAATAATAGTAGTAGTAATAATAATAATAATTGTATAATATATTATATAATGTGATTTTTACAAAAAGAACAAAAAAAACCACACCAAAAATACATGCTCAAGGGTATATTATACCTGTGTTTTTTTTACAAATTTGGCAACTTTTGAGAGGCATGGATTTCGATTCCCAGAATTCCATGCAGGCTGGGGAATTCTGGGACTTGAAGTCCCCGCATCGAAAAGTGGCCCAAGTTTGCAAAAGATGGCTATATATTAGCATCGAACTTAAAAATCAGCTGTATCAATACTTTTTTTAAAAATCGTGTTTCTTTTCTTTCCATTTCTTCTTTCCTTTTAACAATCTAAATCAGGGGTGTCAAACTTGATTTCATTGAGGGCCGCATCAGGGTTGTGTTTGACCTTGGGGGTGGGCGTGGCCATGGTGGGCGTGGCCAGCTCGACGTCACTAGTCACTAGCGCTCTGCCAGCGAAAATGGGCTCTTGAGCTCCGTTTTTCCTGGCAGAGGCACCCTCAGGCCAGTCCTTTGCTGTTTCCAAGGCGGCCCTGCGGACCAGATCTAAGCACTCCCCGCAGGCCGAATCCGGCCCCCGGGCCTTGAGTTTGACACCCCTGATCTAAATCAAGTATACTTCTTCAAAATACTCATTTTTTTCCCCCAACTGATACCTGTTTAAAAGCGAGTGGAACAATCCGCTGAGCCCCTTTCCTCTTTTCTGCCATGCCTGTCTTGATCGCACAGAGATTTTTACACCCCCCCTCCCTGTGCAAACAACTTAGGACACCAGAGTAGGTTGTGCAGCGGTATCACTAACACATTGCCTTCAGATGGGATAGGCTAATGCAAAATTGGGGGGGCAGGCCCAGACTTTTTGCCTTAGGTAGGTCTCTGTTGGAATTCGTCTTTGTGGTTCGTTTTCATTTTTGCAAAATCACGATTGTGTGCACGTTGGGCAGAAAACGGATTGGATACGAAAGTGGGTTTTACGCCTTAATTACCAACCCTCCCTGGTCTTACTTTATCCACCTCTGTCGAAAAGTGAGGTAGTCCTTGACTTACGGCTACAAGTGAGCCCCACATTTCTGTTGCTAAGTGAGGCAGCTGCTAAGTGAAGGTTGCACCGTTTTACGACTTTCCTTGCCACGGCTGTTAAAGTGAATCGCTTCGGTCGTTATGTTAGCAACACGATCGTTCGTTGAATCCCGCTCCCCCACTGACTTCGTTGGTCAAAAGGTCGCAAAAGAGGGGAATCGCTTAACCGCGGGACACTGCAGCCGTCATAAATATGAGACAGTTGCCAAGTTTTTCTGAATTTGGATCACGTAACCATGGGGGTGCTGAACGGTCGTAAGTGTGAAAAAACGGTCATTTCAGTGGCGTTGTAACTTTGAACGGCCATTCAACGAACTGTTGTAAGTCAAGGACCACCTTTATTTTGGCTGGATTGACGCTCTTTCTCCTAAATTCTTGATTTTCATCTTGACCTAAAATTAAAATTGCATCTAGCTTAGTTTTCTGGACTGTTGTGATTTCAAGCTGTACATTTTCCTGTCCTCTCTGCAACTTCCTTAATTCTGGGGGAATTCTGGGAGTTGAAGTCCAGACTTCTTAAAGTCCCCAAGATTGAAAAAAAACCCTCTAGTCTTATGACAGAATTAAAATGGCTGGCTGAGGAATTCTGGGAGTTGAAGTCCAGACTTCTCCAAGTTCCTAAGATTGAAAAACTCCCCTCTAGTCTTATGACAGAATTAAAATGGCTGGCTGAGGAATTCTGGGAGTTGAAGTCCAGATTTCTCCAAGTTCCCAAGATTGAAAAACTCCCCGATGACGGAATTAAAATGGAAGAAGTAAAATAATCAGAAACTGGTTAAATGGCCTTCAGGAAATTAAAGATATCAAGACTAGAATCCAAACAAACCCTTTGGGCAGGGATAACTTCTGTGGAGGCATCTTAGGTGAGTTTTCAGATAGCGGGAAGACGTTTGGTACTTCAGCTGAGGAAACAAACCATGGCTTGGGAGGGTGGGGGGAGGGTTTGATTTGGGCTCCGCGAATTGTGAAAAGCCAGCTATTGTAAATTTTAAGTGGTCTACGGCAGGGATCTCCAACCTTGATAACTTTAAGACTTGTGGACTTCAATTCCCAGAGTTCCTCAGCCAGTTGGCTGAGGAACTCTGGGAGTTGAAGTCCACAAGTCTTAAAATTGCCAAGGTTGGAGACCCCTAGTCGACGGTTTAGTGCTGAATCCATGGATGTAAATAGTAAGCCGCTTACAGCTTGTGGTTTTGTCCAATCACAGTTAAATGAATAGCGGCTTAGTATGAATGTGGTAATAACACAAATTACTTATGAATTGGAGTGTTGAAGTAGGACTTTTTAGCACAGGAACAATATTAGGAAAAAAAATGGCATTGGCATAGGAAAAAAAATGGCAATATTAAAAAAAAAACAAATCGGCATTAACAATATTAGGAAAAAAAATATTCTCTTTACCGATTCAACAGAATTTAGGATTTTATCCATTCAGTTTATTGTCACTGCCGGCGAATTGGTATTTGGGCCAATGCAATAATGAATGGCTAAACTGCTGGATTAAATTTCTAATGTGTGGGAGAGGAAATACGGGTAGTCCTTGATTTAGGATCACCAATTGGACTGTGGAAAGTCCATCAATCCGTGGCGTGGCTGTTAAATGAGGAATCATCACGTGACCCCCCCCTTCCCCCCCACTTGATTTTACTGCCTTGGAAGATGGCTAGGAAAGTCGCAGTTGGTGGCCGTGCGAACACGGGACACTGCGACCATCATAAATGAGTGATCATGTGGTTATCAAATGCCCACATCGTGATCACGTGACTGTGGGGGACACTATCTGGCACAAGTCCAAAAGGCCAGTCGCAAACAATTGTAACTTCAAACAGTCACTAAACAAAACGTTCATAAGTCAAGGACTACTGTACTTTCCTTACCTGGCTATACCTCAGAGCATCTCCCTCCAGCTGCCAAAATAAACGTTGAAGAGCACAAAAGGAAGTTTAGAATTTGGAAACCAGCAGTGATATTTTGCACCCGTAATATAAAAACTTACTTGCATTTGCAAACCTCCCCAAATATGCCAAATTATCTGTTGATTCCGAAAGCTAAGTCTTCAGTCTTCGTCTGCTGAATGATACGAAATGTACTTGAATTCCCTTCGGTATCTAATGCTCATTGAACAAAAGTTTTGTTGTTGTTTTTGCACTAAGCCTGGCATTGTTACAGCGAGAAGAATTTTTTTAAAAAATCCCTCGTTGGGTTCTTCTTACTGTTTAAATTTGGGGAAAGGATTTTTCATTGTATGAATTCCAGGTACTAGGAACACTTAGCTGCACAATTTATTTATTTTACTTTGTGTTTAAATGGCTGGCTCTTAAGGGCGCATTGACCTTGCACTTAAAATGGTCTTTTTTTTAAGGCCAGCTGAACTGGCACAACGTCCTGCCACAAAGGAAGTACAGTTAGTCCTCAACTTACAACCCCAATTGAGCACAAAATTTCTGTTGCTAAGCGAGACGGCTCTTCAGTACGTTCGCTCCCATTTTACCACCTTCCTTGCCACAGTTGTTCAGCGAACCACTGCCGTTGTTAAAGTTAGTAACACAATTGTGTTTAAGTGACTGGCTTTCCCCCTTGATATCGCAAAACTGTGATCACTGCCACTGTCATAAATACAAACCAGTTGGCAAGCATAGGGAGGCTGCAATGGTCGTAAGTGTGAGAAACGATCATAAATCACTTTGTTCAGCGCCATTGTCATTAGGAATGACTGATAAATGAACTGTTGTAAGTTGAGGACTACCTGTATTCTTGTCTGTGGAGACTCTCAGTCATCCAAGGTCATGGTGGTTCCCCAAGGTGCTTTTTTTTTCAAGAGGCAACTGGACTTTCTTGGGTTTTCTTTTGAAGATGTTTTGCTTCTCATCCAAGGGGCTTCTTCAGCTCTGACTGGATGGTGGGGAATGGAAGGATTTATACTCCTTTCAGACAGCTGGTAGGATACGGATAAACCTCCAGGTGGGCTCAAATCCTAAACCAATCACTGTGTTCGGATCAGTGTTTCTCAACCTTGGCAATGCTTAAGATGTGTGGACTTCAACTCCCAGAATTCCCCAGCCAGTCAAGTTGCTAAGATTGAGAAACGCTGGTTTAGACAACCCATAACTCTTGAAAGGGTTGTGGACTATATTAAGGGTGAAATGTTTTGCCCATACTTCCCTGCAGTATTACTAAATTGACCTGCAACCCTTAGAAATGTCTTTTATCCCATGCAGAAAAGAAAAGTATATAAGGTACGGTATCTTAATATCAGGTGCAATCAACCAGAGCCACTCGTAAATTGCGAAAGTCAGAAACTTCATTGTTTACCACCTATGTTGCAAGAATCTCCCCAGGCTGCTTGCCTTCTCCTGGGAACGACCAGATAAGGCTTTATGGATCTTGTGGGGGAAGTCAAGCTTATGCCACTTGTGGCTGCACAAGGACTCCAAGCTAGGCCCTTGCTTGACTCCTCCTTCCAGCCAAGCTAAATTTCCCAACAAATAAGGAAAACACGGAAACCAGGGTATTGCCAATCTCCAAAGGGGATATATAGCCTCACGTACTTTTTTTAGGATTTACAAGTAGCCCTCGTCTTAACGACCACAATTGAGCCCAACATTTCTGTTGTTAGGCGAGACAGTTGTTAAGTGAATTTTGCCCCCTTTCAAAGCCTTTCTCGCCACGGTTGTAAAGTGAACCACTGCAGTAACACGGTTCTGAAATGAATCTGGCTCCCCCGTTGTCTTCGCTTGTCAGAAGGTCACAAAAGTGATCACACGACTCCCAGGACGTCGTAAATATGAGTCAGTTGTCGAGCTTGAATTTTGATCACGTGACCATGGGGATGCCGGAACGGTTTGTAAGGGTGAAAAACAGGTTGTAAGTCTGGGGGGTTTTTTTAGCGCCATTGTAACTTCAAGCGGGCACTAAATGAACTGTTTGTAAGTTGAGAACTATCTGTCGTAGAATGAGGTCCTAATTCAAATGATCCAGACGAACACGCACAATGCCTTTCACCATAGAGAGGGCAGGAATTGAGGGGCCTCGTTCTGCATCTGTAGAACGTGCCAAGCATTCAACAGAGGTACAGCGATGCCACTCAAATCCTGCCCTCTCTATGGTAAAATATGCGAGTGTGTCTCTACCATTTTTCGGGTTCTGTAACAACCTCCGTGAACCGCAAGGCAGGGAAGGAGGCAGAGAAGGAAGACGAGACTTGGACTTGCTGAGGTTAGAACAGCGGTGAAATCTGGCCAGTTCTAACCTGTTCGTGTGAACCGGTAGCGCCGGTGTCAGGCTCCACCCACCCACTGGGATGTCATTACGTCCCGTTTTTTACCCTCTGTACATGCGCAGAAGGTTCTGCGCATGCACAGAAGAGACGCATGCACAGAAGAGATGCATGCGCGCTCCCGCACACTCCCGTTCTCGAACCGGTAGCGAAGGAAGTGGATTTCACCACTGGGTTAGAGCCTTAAGAAGGCATCCAGCTTAACACAACTTCACAGCCAAACTCTACAAAGTATATTTCTGCTCAGGGTTAACATGGAGTGAACTTTTAAAGAGCCAGAGATAATTTTTTTTGTCACAATGTGAAGCTCCTCATCACCTATCTCTGTCCCCACCCCCTCTCTTTTTTATTTTTCTTTCACCCTCCTTTACACAACTGCATAGATGTTGTTTCCGCAAATCGAAATGCACTTTCAGACAACTTTGTCTTCTTGTTGGGGTAGTTATTGTTATTTGTTATTTGTTGACTTTAAAAACAATGGAAAAGTCTGTATTTGCTTTGGAGGAGTGACTGATGAGAGGGGGAAAAAGGAAAGAAAAAAAAACACAGCCACTTTATTTAAAAATGAAGATTGAGACGATGGAAACTGCGGGAAGGAAACCCTCAGAGGACGCTATGGCTTCTGTCAATAATAATAATATAAGAACTAAAACCGTGAAATTCCATATTATATATAACATATGATTTTACACTTTTATGAGGCTTTCTATTGTGACTTTTATGGAATCAAGAAATGAAGAAGATGAGATATTTTAGCATTTCTATTTTTCAAAATTACATGTATACTGAAAATAAAGTAATTTTATGCATATTTTCGCTCTGTGGCACTTTTGTGGGTTGGGTGGTCATCTGATATAACTTGGATATGTGTCAAAAGATCAGATCTACATGGGAAGGTCCAATGTCTATGCACAGGACTACTGTCAAGTAACAGCACCTGTTTGGAGTTTAATATGGTGAATTAGGGCCTGGTAGCTCAGCAGACTAATAGCATAGTGATTAACACCAGCTGTCTGCAATTACTGCAAGTTCGAATCTCCCCAGGCTCAAGGTTGACTCAGCCTTCCATCCTTTCTAAGGTAGGTAAATTGAGGACCCAGTTTGTGGGGGCAATAAGCTGACTTTGTATAAATATACAAAAGTATGAAGGCTATTGCTTAACACATTGTAAGCCGCCCTGAGTCTCCGGAGAAGGGCGGCATATAAATCAAATTAAAAAAAAAAAAAAACAGAATTCCAAAACGTTGGTTCGCTTGTGACTACATAGGGATCCTAGGCTAATCTCTCTTTTAACTCCGCCCCCAGTTTCTGCCAGTCCTCCTTCCATAAGTGTTTGTTCCATGATGGAAAATAAGTTATTTGGGCACACTGGCCCTTGCACACTTGCTGTGTGCTCCCCAGTCTTGCAAGAATCCTAAAGTTCCATTTTATACGGTTTCTAGTCCTCATGATTACTGAACTACTTGGTGGCATTTGACACGTATATTGCACCAATAAAACATTGTAGAAAGGATATATAATAGAATATATTGTAACTACAATGTATACACAAGTGTTAGAAGTGGAAAGGTTATGATTATGTATATTTAGTATTATCATGATTATTGTGTATAAAGTATATTGATGCAGACAATACACTGTTCACTAAGCAACTACAGATGTTAAAGAAAAAAATATAAATATATATATATAAACATTGTAGAAAGGCAAGGTAACTACCAAAGTTTTCCAAAAGAAGATTGCTGGACAAAGCTTGAAAACATAAGACTTTTAAAGGCAGCCAAAAGTGTATTAGAATAGGTCAGTGATGGCGAACTATCTATCTATCTAGCTATCTAGCTATCTATCATCTAGCTATCAGCTATCTAGCTATCTAGCTATTATCTATCATCTATCCATCCATCCATCAATCTATATTTCCATGTCTCTTCTCTATTTCTATCTATCATCTATCTATCCCTGTTATCTATCTATCATCTATCTATATCTATCTATCTATCTGTCTATCTATCTCTATCTATCTATCTATCTAGCTAGCTAGCTAGCTAGCTAGCTAGCTATCATCTAGCTATCAGCTATCTAGCTATCTAGCTATTATCTATCATCTATCCATCCATCCATCAATCTATCTTTCCATGTCTCTTCTCTATTTCTATCTATCTATCTATCTATCTATCTATCTATCTATCTATCTATCTATCTATATCTATCAGCTATCTAGCTATTATCTATCTATCATCTATCCATCCATCCATCAATCTATCTTTCCACCTCTTCTCTATTTCTCTATTTCTCTATATCTATCTATCTATCTATCTATCTATCTATCTATCTATCTATTATCTATCTATTTCTATCATCTATCTATGTATCATCTATATCAAATATTTATCATCTCTCTAACTGATCTCTATTTCTATCATATCTATATCTACCTATATCTAATTGATTTCTTATTATATCTATATTGTCTATGTCTGTCTGTCTAATTGATCTCTATTTCGATCATACAGTATATCTATCTTATCTTATCATCTACCTACCTATCTATCTACATCCTCTATCTACCTCTATCTTTTCTTTATTTCTATTGTAGACTTTCCTCAAAGCTTTTGTTATGGGTTGTAGGATCTCACTGTTTCCTCCTTTAACCAACTTTCATCACCAGTTTGGCTTGGAGGCCCTGTAACTTCAAGAGGCTTGGCCAGTGGGGTATAAAGGTCCTGACGTCACCCTCCTGACCTTTTGAGAAAATTATCCTTCTCATCTCCTACAGCTCAGGCAATGGCTGTTGATTGAGGTGCTCCAAGACACGCTGAGATACAGTGCTGAGTTTCATTCAGGTGTCAAATTTTCCAATTTTAACCACAGGAGAAATAATTATGTGGCCAGGCACTGCTGGGCATCGCTGAGCTGGAGGTCAATTTCATCAAAAGCTCTGCCTGGAGCTAGTCTTACCTCCTCAAGAAGCTTATATTTGAACCTGCAAAGCGATTGTTAAGTGGGGGACATTAGCCATGGGGTCTCTGAATCCATAACTACAAAAAGAAACGCACATGGAAAGTTGAATTAGCAGGTGAACCTGTAGGATAGGAAGTGTCCAATCTTGGCAATCTTGAAGACCTGTGGACTTCAACTCCCAGAATTCTACAATAGGGATTTCTAAACCAATGTTTCTCAAGTTTACCAACTCTTAAGATATGTGGGCCAGGGGTGGGATTCAGCCGGTTCGGGAAAACCGGATGCTAATTTTACATCTGGTTTGCCGAACCGGTAGTTGCAAGAATTGGCTGGCCCCACCCCACCCTTCCCCTCCAAGGAGTCTCCATGTGGCCCGTTTTGGATGCCAGGTAAGTGCAGGGCCCACATGGAGCCTCTGGGAGGGCGAAAACAGACCTCCCAGAAGTTCCAGAAGTCTGGAAATGGGGCCGTTTCTGGCCTCCAGAGGGCCTCCGGAGCCCAGGGGAGGCCATTTTTGCCCTCCCAGAGGCTCGAAGAAAGCCTCCAGAGCCTGGGGAGGGCAAAAAACGAGCCTACCGGAAATCTGGAAATGGGGCCGTTTCTGGGCTACAGAGTCCCAGGGGCTCAAGGAAAGCCTCCGGAGCCTTGGGAGAGGCGAAAATGCCCTCCCCTCATGGTGCAGGAAGTGTTGTGGCTCTGTTATCTGAGCCTGTGTCATCGGCAGGAGAGGACTCCGAGAGTGAAGGAGAGGAGTTGGCAAGTCCTCCCTCTCCAGGACCCTCCTCTCTGGCAATGCCTTCGGTGTCCACCAAAGGGCAAGAGATAGGGCCGGGGCCAAGCACGTCCACGCAGCCACAGATGGACAGTGATGAGGGTAATGAGTCTTGGCTGGATCCACGCCAGCGTCGCAGAGATAAGCGCGCGTAACAGAAGAAAAGGCGTGCCCGAGATTAGGCTGAGTCACTGGACCACACCCCACAGGATATAAAAGGGAGCGTGGTGGCCAGTCAAACCTTGTGACAAACAAAGCTGAAAGCTTCCACGCCATTCTGCATTGCCGGACTTTTGGCTATAGACTTTGCTGGATTATCTCTGGACTTGATTGACTCCGTAATTATTGAGCTGTTTCTTTTGATGTACCAGGAGTGGGGAGAAGTTATCTCTCCTCTTTGTAAATAATAAACTCTTGGCAGGCAGCCACTAGGTTGTTGCCAAGTTCCGTTATCATAAGGAAAAGGATTTTGCCAGCTGGTTTGGTCTTTAACTCTTGAACGTCTGTTGGTGTGTGTGCGTGGGGTTGGGGACAGAACAGGAAGCTGAGTAGACCATGCCCACCATGGCCATGCCCACCCAGCAACCAGGCAGAGAACCGGTTGCTAAAATTTTTGGTTCACACCCCTGGTGTGCACTTCAACTCCCAGAATTCTGGGAGTTGACGTCCACAAGTCTTAAAGTTACCAAGATTGGGCACCCCTGCTGTAGATTTCCTGACCCTGAGTTAGCAACATCAGGTTAAGGTTTTGAATTTGAAAACTGCCCTTCAGTTTTTGCAGATAAGTTGGCCTTCGTCTCAAGATCTAAGCAAACGGGGAAGATTGTTATTCATAAATAAGATTCAAAGGAATAAAAACAACCGTGTGCTTTGGGCCTCGTATGATTTATAGCAGATTGCAAAAACCAGCTGTTTGGATAAACCAAAAGAGGCACGGACATTTGTGGCCACCATAAGAGAAAATATTTTCCACTTGAGGTGATGGAAATTTTGCTTTTCCTTCAAGGGGGGGTGGGGGAACAAAGAGGAATGTTATCACGGGGGCATTTCGCCAAAGGAAAATAAATAGGGGATAAAGTTGAAAGGATTTTATTGCTCAGTCGACTGATAGCTAAACTGCAAATGTCTGCGTCGTATTGCATTATGTAATGATTTTTTATATTAAGTGTAAAAATTGGAGAGTATAGTCCAATAGGCCATCTACTGGCAAGGCAAACATTCTGAGTTTCTTTGTCAGGGACTGAGATCTGGGGTGAATAAAGCAATGATTCCAATGGCCTCGGATTGCTTTGACCAGTTCAAATTAAAAGGAACTCAATCCATCTGGAGATGATCTGTGCATCATTCCATGCAGTTAGAAGAACATTGAATAATAGAATTGAAAGGGACCTTGGAGGTCTTCTAGTCCAACCTCTTCCTCGAACAGGAGATCCTACATGGAGCAGGAAGCCCTAGGCAGTTTAATGGTCTGCAAATGTGGTAGTTTTAAGACTTCTGCACTTCAACTCTCAGAATTTCCCAGCCAACATGGATGGATGGATGGAGACAGACAGACAGACACTAGGACTGAATATTAGTTTGGGAGATTGATGGATGTAAAAAGCTAGTAGATGATGGTAGATAATAGATGGATGATAGGTAGGTGGGTGGGTGGGTGGGTGGATGGTTGGATGGATAGATAGAATGATAGAATGATAGAATGATAGAATGATAGAATGATAGAATGATAGAATGATAGAATGATAGAATGATAGAATGATAGAACATAAATAGAATGATAGAACGATAGAACGATAGAACGATAGAACAATGGATAGATAGATAGATAGATAGATAGATAGATAGATAGATAGATATAGATATAGATAGACAGACAGACAGACAGACAGATAGATGGTTGCATGGATGGATGGTTGGTTGGTTGGTTGGATGGATGGATAGATAGAATGATAGAACGATAGAATGATAGGTAGGTAGGTAGACAGATAGATAGACAGAGAGAGAGAGAGAGAGAGAGAGACAGGCAGACAGACAGACAGATAGATGGTTGCATGGATGGATGGATGGATGGATGGATGGATGGATAGATAGATTAATAGATAGATAGACAGACAGATAGATAGATGGTTGCATGAATGGATGGATGGAGATAGATAGATAGATAGATAGATAGATAGATAGATAGATAGATAGATCAAGAGCCTTGATAGTACAGTGGTTTAATGCACCCTGTTATTAACACAGCTGCCTGCAATTTCTGCTGGTTCGAATCTCTCCAAGGCTCAAGGTTGACTCAGCCTTCCATCCTTTCTAAGGTAGGTAAATTGAGGACCCAGTTTGTGGGGGCAATAAGCTGACTTTGTATAAATATACAAAAGAATGAAGGCTATTGCTTAACGCATTGTAAGCCGCCCTGAGTCTCCGGAGAAGGGCGGCATATAAATCAAATTAAAAAAAAAAAAGATGATAGAGATAGATGGATGAATGGATAGATAGATAGATAGTTGATAGATCTCTTGTGTGAGGACTTTTTCGTTCTAGCACAGATTCTGTTGAAAGTTAGGACAACCTTCCTGACAGTAACAGCCCTTCAAAATTGGAGCAGATGGTCTAGGAAGGCTGATGAACATCCCTTTTTAGATGTGATCAAGCAAAAGCTGGACAACAATCTGTCCGGGTTACTTTAATTGGACTCTGTGGCGCTTTCCAACTCTTTGAGTTTATGATTCCGAATCGTTTTTAAAATGTGAGAGTGGTCACCCATGGAGAGGAGCTCTGGTTTTCTTCCAGGCTTCTCTTTAACCCATACTATTCTCCTGGAGAAGGTCAATGCTCCTGCAGGAACCAAAGAGTTCTCTTCATTTGATTCGCAGAATAACTACCCTGGAAGACGGTTGTGAGCTCGTCTGGCCCAAAGATCCTAGGAACATGAACCTGGATGTCCTTGTTCCAAGCCATGATAGACATCTTCCAATACTTCCAAGGGCTATCACAGACAAGAGGGGATTGACTTAGTCTCCATAGCATCTGAAGGCAGGACAAAAAGCAATGGGTGGAAGTTTCTCAGAAGTAGATGATCCAACCTGGAAATAAGGAGGAATTTCAGAATAACAGAATTGGAAGGGACCTTGGAGGTCTTCTAGTCCAACCCCCCCCCCCCCCACTCAAGCAGGAAACCCTATAGCAGTGATGGTGAACATTTTTGGCACCGAGTGCCCAAACTGGAACATACATGTGTGCATGTGTGTTCATGTGCGTGTGTGCACGCCAGAGCACTGGAAACCCGAAGACCAGTTGGCCGGCGCGTTCATGCCTGTTTTTTGGCCATTTTTGGCCATTTTTCGGGCCGTTTTCAGGCTGGTTTTGGGCCGTTTTCAGGCTGTTTTTCAGCCATTTTCTGGGCTGTTTTCTGGGCCGTTTCCAGGCTATTTTTCAGGCCCCAAATAGTCCAAAAATGGCCTGAAAAACAACCTAAAAATGACTCAAAAATGGCCTGAAAACAGCCTAGAAAACAGCCCGAAAAAAGGCCCAAAAAGGGCCTGAAAAGGAGCCCAAAAATGGCCTGAAACAGCCCTGAAAACAGCCTGAAAAGGCCCAAATCGGCCTGAAAAATGGCCTGAAAATGACCCAACAATGGCCTGAAAACAGCCTGAAAACAGCCTGAAAAACGGCCTGAAAACAATCCAAAAATGGCCTGAAAACAGCCCTGAAAACGGTCCAGGAAAAGGCCCAAAGATGGCTTGAAAACGACCCAAAAAATGGCCTGAAAACAGCCCTGAAAACAGCCTGAAAAGGCCCAAATTGGCCTGAAAAACAGCCTGAAAACGATGCAACAATGGCCTGAAAACAGCCCTGAAAACAGCCTGAAAAGGGCCTGAAAACGGCCTGAAAAATGGCCTGAAAACAATCCAAACAATGGCCTGAAAACAGCCCTGAAAACGGTCCAGGAAAAGGCCCAAAGATGGCCTAAAAACGACCCCAAAAATGGCCTGAAAACAGCCCTGAAAACAGACTGAAAAAAGGCCCCAAAACAGCCTGAAAATAGCCCTGAAAACGACCCAAAAATGGCCTGAAAACAGCCCTGAAAATGGTCTGAAAATGGCCTGAAAATAGCCCTGAAAACAACCCCCAAAATGGCCTGAAAACAGCCCTAAAAACCAAAAAAGCCCGAAAATGCTCTGGAAAATGGCCTATTTTTTTGGACCTTTTTTGGATCGTTTTCAGGCCATTTTCCGGCTCTCTGGCACCTGCGAAGAACAGCTGGCTGGCGCATTGGAAAGCAGAAGAGCAGTTGGCACAGTGCACGTGCCCACAGAAAGGGCTCTGTGTGCCACCTCTGGCATGTTCGCCATCACGGCCCTATGCCATTTCAGTGATGGAGCACCCACAACTTCTGGAGGCAAGCCATTCCACTGATGAATTCTTCTGTCAGGAAATTCCTCCTTGGTTCTAGTAGGTAGCTTCTCTCCTGACAGTAAAAACAATTAATCAAGGGAACAGCGTGTCGTCTGGAATTGCAGGTGCTCCATCAAGAAGAGGTTGGATAACAGTTAGTTCAGGATGGTATAAGGACTCCAACTTCGGGCAAAGGATTGGATTAGAAGATCATCCAAGGCAGGGGTGAAATGCTATCGGTTCAGACTGGTTCGACCGAACCGGTAGCGTTGGCGGCAGGTGGTTCGGAGAACCGGTAGCGACGGCAGCGCGAGGCCCCGCCCACTCACCCGGTCGTTGTTACTTCCTGGTTTTAAGCAGGAAGTAACCTGTTTTTTACCCTCTGCGCATGCGCAGAGGGTCTGTGCATGCATGTGATGCACGTGCGCACTTCCGAATCGGTAGGGAAGGTAAATAGATTTCACACCTGATCCAAGGTCCCTTCCAGCACTATGATTCTATCTTAAACCATCCCTTCCCCTCTCCCCATCCCCTCTCCTCTCCTCTCCTCCCCACTCCTCTCCTCTCCTGTCCCTTCCTCCCCTCCTGTCCCGTCCCGTCCCTTCCCCTCTCCTCTCCTCTCCTCTCCTCCTCTCCTCTCCCCGTTCCCTCTCTCCTTTCCCTTTCTCCTCTCTCCTCTCCCCTTCTCCTCTCCTGTCCCTTCCTCCCCTCCCCTCCCTTCCCCTCTCCTCTCCTGTCCTCCCCTCATCTCCTCTCCTTTCCCCATCCCCTCTCTCCTCTCCTCTCCCCTTCTCCTCTCTCCTCTTCTCCTCTCCTGTCCCTTCCTCCCCTCCCCTCCTGTCCATCCCGTCCCTTCCCCTCTCCTCTCCCCTCCCCTCCTCCCTTCCCCTCCTCTTCTGCCTTCTGCCTCCTGATTTCTCCTGTCTATCTCCTATTGCTCATCCTCAATATTTGCCTGGCAATCTGCCTCGGGTTGGCTTAGGAAGGCTGGTGCAGTGCAGAGTGCAGATTGACGAGAGCCAGAATTTTGTGCAATTGCCATGTTGATAAGGATCTACGCAAATGGCCCATCCTATCTCTAGCAAACAGGGAAGCCTTTCATTATACAGCAGCTGCTTTCCAGTGTGGAAGTAAAGCAGGGCAATGGCCAATTTGCTTGGCTGCTCAGCCAACGAAGGAGTGATGCCCAATTATTTTAGAATTGTGCCAAACCCCAATGCATATAGAATATTTTTTTTTAAAAAAACCCACTTGAAAGACCTTAAAAGCCCCCTAATTTATTATTGCGTAGCCTTTTGTGCATGATGGCACACCTTCCTAAATGCAGAAATTGTTCTCCTGATTTACAAATGATATGCAGGATGTTTTTTTCCAGTGCCATTTTAACTTCAAACCGTCACTAAATGAACTGTTGTAAGTTGAGGACTATGTGTAACGCAATGGTTCTTTTCTTCTGTCCTCTGTGTGTTCTATGTGATAGACCAAGAGTCCTGAAGACCTTATACCCGTGATGGTGAACCTATGGCACGTGTGTCAGAGGTGGCACGCAGCGCCCTCTCTGTCGGCACGCGAGCCTTCACCCCAGTTCAGCAACACGCAACAGCAACAAGTTCAGACACACACCAACAGTCCTTATCAAATTTATTAAGTAGCAAGAATAAACCAAAGACTGGCAAAGGTTGGCAACCAGCCCAGAAAACAAGATATGGTAAGACTTTTCCCAAAATGCTCTGATGATAATTACAAGTTGTTTCCAGCAAGAAATTACTAACTGTGTGCGACTTAAATAGGCTAAGGGAGTGGCCAATTATCCTCAAGGCCTACTCTCGAGTAGACCTCCTCCTCCTGAGTAGCCACTCCTGCCTTTTGGCAGCCCTGCGTGCTCGAGCATTGAGGAGAGGCTCCTCCACTGGAAGGAGCCTCTGGAGGTTCTGAAGGCCCTGGCTGAGTCTCTGCCTCTGGCACCACATCCTCTTCAGCCTCCTCGTTGTCCGACGCGAGTGCCGGCTGTGCCGGCTGCTGGCGCGACCCCACACCAGCCTCCTTGTCGTTGGGATCAGCCACGATCCACGCAGGCTGATGGCAGGCCACAACACCCACTTGCCAGCTGGTCTTCGGGTGTCTGCCATGCATGCGTGGGGGGCAGGGCTAATGCAGGGGGCACACATGCATGCACAGGAGTGGGGGGCACGTGCGGGGGTATGCGCGCATGCACAGGGTGAGGCGTTGTGGGGGGCATGCATGCATGCGGAGGCAGGCACGCATGTGCAGGGGCAGGGCGCATGCCTGGGGGTCACACACGCATTGCATTTTGGGGGTTCAGGCGCACATATGCATGTTTTAGACACTTGGTTTGGAAAAGGTTAGTCATCCCTGGCTTATACCATTCAGGATGAAAACCAGGACTTTGGAGTAGACTTTCAAAACACAGACGGAGGAAGGTGCTTTTTCTCAGGAGGCAACTGGACTGTCTTGTGTTTTTCTTCTGAACACATTTCGCTTCTCATCCGAGAAGCTTCTTCCGTTCTGACTGGGTGGTGGGAGAAATCCAGGATTTATAAACCCTGGATGACTGAGAATCTCTACAGAGTTTTTAGCTATACAATTTGGCGGGCAGGGTGATGCAGGAGGCCATCTAGGCCAGTGGTGCAGGGGCGGGTTCTAAAATTTCTCACTACGAGTTCTGTGGGCGTGGCTTATTTTATGGGCGTGGCTCGATGGTCATGTGACAATTCTTTAGGATTTAGCAGAGGTACTGGTCTACCAGGCTTTTAACTGCTTGCAGAGCTGTACAGGTCCAGTCATTTATTTTTGCAGGCACCGGTCTACTCATTTGTTTTGGGAGGCACTGGTTTACCACCAAACTGCCTTTTACCACTGATCAGCTGTAGGGCGGCCCTTTGAAGCCCCGCGGCAAGAGTTTAAACAATTTTTCCTCCTATTTCGGGAGAAGGGCGGTATAGAAATAAAATAAAATAAAATAAAATAAATAATAATAATAATAATAATAATAATAATAATAAGAATAAGAATAATAAGAATGAATGACTCTACAAAAAACCACCTTACTCGGAACAGCTTACATCCTCCGACGATACCTTAACAGTTCCTAGGTCCTTGGTTAGGACTCGAGCTGCTGAGCTATTAACCAGCCTCAAAGGCTGTGAATCTCACTAAAGATTAACCAATAAATAATAATGAATAATAATAATAATAATAATAGCCCATCAGCTGGGACTCAGGAGGCAGCAATAGATTGGGGGGGGGCAAATAAAAGGTAAGAATAATGTGGGAGGCGGGGGGGCAGAACCGATTCGGTGACGTCATATCGTCACCGCTACCGCTTGGCAGAACCGGAGTGAACTCCAGGCCGAAAATGGGGTGCGGGGAGGCTGCACAAGCCCCCCCTCCCGTGCCCCATTTGGTCAGCAGGGTGCTGCAGGAGGTATCCATCCCATCTTCCCCACCCTGGCCGGCCCGTGGAGGAGAACTACAATGCTAATCCGGCCCTCGAAGAAATCCAGTTTGACACCCCTGCTCTAAAAGGATGCAAATGTCCAGCTGTCTGCAAGGAATATAAATCCTTCCGTTCCTCACCATCCAGTCAGAGCTGAAGAAGCTTCTTGGCTGAGAAGCGAAATGTCTTCAATAGAAAAAAAACAAGAAAATCCAGTTGCCTCCTGAAAAAAGCACCTTTGGGACAACTATGACCTTGGATGGCTGAGAATCTCTACAGACTGATGGAGGCAGGCGTGCTTGCAGTAGCCAAGAGTAGAGGGATGTTTGCCTTCAGGATTTGGATGGTGGTAACCCTTACTGTCAATGGAGTAAACAGAAGTTGCATATCAGGCCTTAAGTAGGTCAAAGGGAAGGGCTAAAAGGTATTAACGACGTCAAATAAATGCCAGACACTAATCCACAGAGGATTACCTCAACTCTGAAACAGCTTTAGATCACTTTGGGACTCAGCGACTTGTCAACTTTCTTTCCCACAACAGAACCGTCCTAAAGTGGCTTTAGAAAAATGGGGATTGTCTCAGTGGTGGGATTCACCCGGTTCTATCCGGTTTGAGCAAACCGGTAGCGGCGGCTGTGGGAGGCTCCACCCACCCGCCTGGATGTCATCATGTGCCGTTTGTGATGCTCTGTGCATGCGCGGAAGGCCCTGCGTATGCGCAGAGGTGGAGCGTGCTCACATTTTCGAACCAGTAGCGAAGGTTGGTGAATACCATCCCTGGATTGTCTCCATCAGTGTTTCTTAAACTGGAGGACTTTAAGGCATGTAGACTTCAACTCCCAGAATCCTATCCACATTTCTCAAGATAGATGACTTTAAGGCGCGTGGACTTCAACTCTCAGAATCCCATCCGCGTTTCTCAAGCTGAATGATTTTAAGGTGCGTGGACTTCAACTCCCAGAATCCCACTAGCGTTTCTCAAGCTTGAGGACTTCAAGGCGCGTGGACTTCAACTCCTAGAATCCCATCCGCGTTTCTCAAGCTGAATGATTTTAAGGTGCGTGGACTTCAACTCCCAGAATCCCACTAGTGTTTCTCAAGCTTGAGGACTTTAAGGCGTGTGGACTTCAACTCCCAGAATCCCATCCGCGTTTCTCAAGCTGAATGATTTTAAGGTGCGTGGACTTCAACTCCCAGAATCCCACTAGCGTTTCTCAAGCTTGAGGACTTCAAGGCGCGTGGACTTCAACTCCCAGAATCCCATCCGCGTTTCTCAAGCTGAATGATTTTAAGGTGCGTGGACTTCAACTCCCAGAATCCCACTAGCGTTTCTCAAGCTTGAGGACTTTAAGGTGTGTGGACTTCAACTCCCAGAATCCCATCCACATTTCTCAAGCTTGAGGACTAAGGCATGTGGACTTCAACTCCCAGAATCCCATCCGCGTTTCTGAAGCTAGATGACTTTAAGGCGTGTGGACTTCAACTCCCAGAATCCCATCTGCGTTTCTCAAGCTTGAGAACTTCAACTTCCTCTTGTGTAGAATTCTGGGAGTTGAAGTCCATACATCTTAAAGTTGGAAAACAAAGTTTTGGGCATTTAATCTTTGCCTCCCTTTCAGTTTTTGTCCGTTTCCCAGGTTGTAGAAAAGAGGCAGAAAGGAATTAAGATAAGGAAGCCAATTTACAATGGGACCTGCCCCACTTAGGCCTCAGTGTGTTTTACTAGGCGGAGAAGAATTGGAAAATGAGCCGCTTCCTGGTTGACATGATCATCAGTCAACCAAGCTCTGCTGGCACCAGGCATGAGCCTGGAGAATGGCTGCCTTGCTTGATCAAACAAGGCCACAAAGGCATAAAGGCAAATAACAGAAAGTTCTTCCAAAGAGTTTACTTTTTCATTTCGATAGCAATGGAGATAAGACAGGCAGAGGCCTGTGAGAAAATGAAGTTTTGATCACTGCACTTGTTGGAAGAAACATCCTTCTAGGTTCTGCTCCAAGTGGGGAAAAAGACACTGGAAACATGGAGACTGCTTGGAAAGATGGTTTAATGGTGGACAGGATCACATGGCTTGAGTTCCTGAACAGAAAAGGGGCAGATACAATAAATCCTTGGTTTTTTATGCTCTCTCTGGCTCTGCATTTCTTGGGGGCCCGAAAGAGTATCCTGATTGGTTGTCAGACTCCCAGGGGGTGGGGGCCTTGCTGGCTGATGGTCACATGTGCTTCCCAGGTCACATGTGGTGAGTTTCTGCTGCTATTGTGTAGAGGGCTAATCCTATCTTTGTTGGATTCCTATGATTCCTACTATGGCTCTGCCTGAAGGAGGCAGATCTTTGTTATGTAGAATAGACTGGCCCAGGCCTTAATGGCTAAGGTGACCAGACGTCCCGCTTTTGGTGGGACAGTCCCACTTTTGAGCAATTTGTCCCGCGTCCCGCGGCGTTTCAAAAAAGTCCCGATTTTTCTTGAGCCCCAGCTGATGGCTAGAAGAAAAAAAAACTGTTTAAACTCTTGCCCGGGGCTTCAAAGGGCCGCCCTACAGGCAATCAGTGTAAAGCAGTTTTTTTTTCCCCTAGCTAAGCTTCAGAAACGAAAACGAAACCAGGGTCTTTGGTGCAGCGTGACAAAATGAGGCAGAGAGAGATTTATTTTTATTTTTATTTTTCCTCCCCAAAAAAGGTAGGTGAAAAACTGCAAACAATGGGAAATTTAGGAGGAGAGTTCAAGATTTTAAAACACAAAGGAAAAAAAGCTGTATTTAACTAGGGAATTGTAATAATTGAGATACTATTAATTGTATATTGTGTTGAAAGCAGAAATGGTTAAGTTGTGGTTCGGAGGAATATATGGGAGAAATTATTTGGTTTATTATTATTGGTAAATATAATTAATTGATTTGTAAGAAATTGGATTGCATGGAAATAATTGGAATATTCATGTTCATATTGATTAATATACAAAAAAGATAGTTTTATAACTAATTGATTTATATTAAAATGTTGAATTTGTATTAAAGAACTGTATTACATAATTACATAATTAAACAATGTGAGGATGGATATAAAAATAGATGACAATGGGAAGGGGTATAATATAGAATAGAAGGGAAAAATTGAATTTGATTAAGATTAGAGATGAGGATGAAGGGTAATATTGGTTTTTTTTAAAAAATAGATGAGGAATAAATATGGCAAAAAGGAAATATAGAAATTGTAAATTTAATTGAAATGACTAAACGCTGTTTAAATTTGTGAACCAGCCAAATATTCTGTTCAAAGAAAATACATTGTATGTTTGTATGTGTGTTTCTAATTATTGCTATTTATTCATATTTGTTCTCTTTTATTCTTTAAAGTTTAACAATTCATTCTTTATCTTAATATCTTTATATTTGCTTGGGGTTGGCTTTCTTCCCTTTCATCTTTTTTATTGTACAGCAATCTTTCTCCTCAAACCTACCACCTCTCTCTTTTCTTTCCTTCTTACTTTCTCTTCCCCCCACCCTCTTTTTCTCCTCCCTACTTCCTCTTTCTTTCTCCTTCTCCTCCTCTCTTCCTCCCTCTCTTACCCTCACTCCTACTCTAATTTCCATTCCTTCATCCCTCTCTATTGCTGTAATCCTTTAATGCATATGGACTACTCAGAGGGCTGAAAAAGTTATTTTTGACTGGTCCTCACACTTTTGACCAGTCCTCGAACTTACGACTGTCCTCACATTTTACATTTTTGCCCTATCTTGTCACCATGTTGAAGAGAAGCAGTTGTGAAATGAGTGACATGGTTGTTAAGAATGCTGCACGGGCATAAATGTGAGGATGGTCATAAGTGTGAGGACCAGTCAAAAGTGCGAGGACCTGTCAGAAATGACTTTTTTCAGCTCTCTGGTTAGTCCTTTTGTGCATATGGACTACTCAGAGGGCTGAAAAAGTTATTTTTGACTGGTCCTCACACTTTTGACCAGTCCTCGAACTTATGACTGTCCTCACATTTTACATTTTTGCCCTATCTTGTCATCATGGTGAAGAGAAGCAGTTGTGAAATGAGTGACATGGTTGTTAAGAATGCTGCATGGGCATAAATGTGAGGATGGTCATAAGTGTGAGGACCAGTCAAAAGTGCGAGGACCTGTCAGAAATGACTTTTTTCAGCCCTCTGGTTAGTCCTTTTGTGCATATGGACTACTCAGAGGGCTGAAAAAGTTATTTTTGACTGGTCCTCACACTTTTGACCAGTCCTCGAACTTACGACTGTCCTCACATTTTACATTTTTGCCCTATCTTGTCACCATGTTGAAGAGAAGCAGTTGTGAAATGAGTGACATGGTTGTTAAGAATGCTGCACGGGCATAAATGTGAGGATGGTCATAAGTGTGAGGACCAGTCAAAAGTGCGAGGACCTGTCAGAAATGACTTTTTTCAGCCCTCTGGTTAGTCCTTTTGTGCATATGGACTACTCAGAGGGCTGAAAAAGTTATTTTTGACTGGTCCTCACACTTTTGACCAGTCCTCGAACTTACGACTGTCCTCACATTTTACATTTTTGCCCTATCTTGTCACCATGTTGAAGAGAAGCAGTTGTGAAATGAGTGACATGGTTGTTAAGAATGCTGCACGGGCACAAATGTGAGGATGGTCATAAGTGTGAGGACCAGTCAAAAGTGCGAGGACCTGTCAGAAATGACTTTTTTCAGCCCTCTGGTTAGTCCTTTTGTGCATATGGACTACTCAGAGGGCTGAAAAAGTTATTTTTGACTGGTCCTCACACTTTTGACCAGTCCTCGAACTTACGACTGTCCTCACATTTTACATTTTTGCCCTATCTTGTCACCTTGTTGAAGAGAAGCAGTTGTGAAATGAGTGACATGGTTGTTAAGAATGCTGCATGGGCATAAATGTGAGGATGGTCATAAGTGTGAGGACCAGTCAAAAGTGTGAGGACCTGTCAGAAATGACTTTTCAGCCCTCTGAGTAGTCCCTATACACATAGCCATGGCCACCCGGTCACATGACCAGGTAGCCACGCCCACCCAGTCACATGGCCTCCAAGCCACGCCCACACAATAAGCCACGCCCACAATGGTGTCCTTCTTACCAATGTTAAAATCTGTTCACCTTACCCTATAGACATAGCCATGGCCACCCGGTCACATGACCAGCTAGCCACGCCCACCCAGTCACATGACCAGCTAGCCATGCCCACAAAATAAGCCACGCCCACAATGTCCCTCTTTACCAATGTTAAAATCTGGTCACCTTATTAATGGCCCATTGACAAAGAGTGGGGGGCAGGAAGGTGGGAGCTGCTTTGTCTGTAAAATATGCTTCTCATATTTCTCATCCAGGGAAATATAATATTCTGCCTTTTCATATTTCCTAAAATATTTCACTCTTCCAGGAAAGGGGTGGGTGCTAACTTCCTACACACTATAAAAAAGATGTAGAGACTCTAGAAAGAGTGCAGAGAAGAGCAACCAGGATGATTAGGAGACTGGAGCCTAAAATATACGAAGAACGGTTGGAGGAACTGGGCATGGCTAGTCTAGGGAAGAGAAGGACCAGGGGAGACATGATAGCAGTCTTCCAATATTTGAGGGGCTGCCACAGAGAGGAGGGGGTCAAGCTATTTTCCAAGACCAGACAAGGAATAATGGATGGAAACTGATCAAGGAGAGATTCAACCAGGGGTGAAATGCTCCCGGTTCGGACCGGATCGCCCGATCCGGTAGCGATGGTGACGGGTGGTTCAGAGAACCGGTAGCAAAAATCCCTGCGCCCCCTCCCTCCACCATGCTCAGCTGAGCCGTACAATCATCAGGGGCTTTTTTTTTTTTTTAACTTTTAAAAGCATTTTTTCTATAACTTCTTCCACCGAAAAAATGCTTTTAAAGGTAAAAAAAAAAAGCCTCTGATGAGAGGTTGCAGAAAAAAAATGCTTTAAAAGTTTCTCTGACGATCCCAGCTGAGTTGCCTGATCGTCAGATAGGCTTTTAAAAAAATATTTGACGATCAGGCTACTCAGCTGGGATCATCAGAGAGACTTTTAAAGCATTTTTTTTATCACAACAACCTCTTCAATGGAAGAGGTGGTTTAAAAAATGCTTTGAAAAGGCTCTGATGATCCCAGCTGTGTTGCCTGATCGGCAGAGGCTTTTCAAAGCATTTTTTTTGCATTTGCAGAAAAAAATGCTTTGAAAAGTTAAAAAAAAAAATTGGCCACGCCCACCCAGTCACATTACCCCACCCCCCCACCAAGCCACACCCACAGAACCGGTAGTAACAAATTTTACATTTCACCCCTGGATTCAACCTAGAAATAAGGAAAAATTTTCTGACAGTGAGAACAATCAACCCATGGAACAGAAGTTGCCTTCGGAAGTTGTGGGAGCTTCATCACTGGAGGCTTTCAAGAAGAGATTGGACTGCCATCTATCAGAAATGGTGTAGGGTCTCCTGCTTGGGCGGGGGGTTGGACTAGGTGACCTCCAAGGTTCCTTCCAACTCTGTTAATCTGAGGTCACAAGAGGCACATTACACACAGGTTACAGGTTACATTGAAACACCTGTAGAAAACCAAGTCCCCTCCCCTTTCTGTCTACAGGTAGTCCTCGATTTACGACCGCCTCTGAGCCCAAAATTTCCGTGGCTAAGCAAGACTGTCAGCGTTAGAGGCTAGCAGAGATGAAGACCCGATGGTGAGTTGACAAAGACAATCGTTAAGTGAGATCTGCCCTGTTTTACCACCTTCCTTGCCACCGTGGTTAAGTGAATAGCCGCAGTGGTTAAATTGGAGACCTGACTGTTAAATAAATCTGGCTTCCCTATGGAAACTTTGCTTGTTGGAAGGTCGCAAAAGGGGATCACAAGATCCTTTTTACAACCGTCATAAATACGAATCCGTTGCCAAGCGTCTGAATGTTTCTCAAACAATCCTGGGGATGTAGTTCCCCTGCCTACAATTAGCTGCTCAGTCAACCACAATTAGTAATTACCACAATGACAATGTATTATGTAAAACCTAGTATGGCTGAAAGAATGGGCAACCCTAAGAAATAAAAGACTGTTAACTCTAGAAGGGTATGATCTCCAGAAGGGTTGGCATGCATATCTCTGGGATACTGGGAAGAAGATAAAAACTTACTTCCATAGACATAAAATAAGGGAGATCTTGATACAAATATGGGGAGAGATGAGACAGAAGCACTATAGGAAAATTCCGAGATGGCTTTCCACCATGGAGGCTATAATATATCCAAATGTATTAGAAATGGGTAAAACGTTCAGATACAATGAATTATTAGATGGGGGAGGGAACCTTAAAACAAGGGAAGAATTGATGGAACAAGGTATTTCTATAGACTGGTGGCCATATAACCAAATTAAATCCAGATATAAAAAAGATAAGGAGGAATTCGGCATTGAAATGAGCATAAATGGATTTGATAAGATATGGATGGGTACGGACGACAAAATTTTAGCTAAATTATATAATTATTTATTGGAGTATGATATGGCAGAGGAAGTAGTTAAAGAACCGATGTTAGCATGGGCCAAAAATATAGGACAGAATATAAATTTGAACGAATGGGATTCAATATGGAATAATAACCTTAAAATGACAAAGGCGACGGCTTATAAGGAAAACCAATACAAGCTGTTTTATAGATGGCATATGGCCCCAGCCAGGATAGCGAAGATCTACCCCAATTCGAGCCCTAAATGTTGGAAATGTGACCATCAGCAGGGTACTTTTTATCATTGCTGGTGGACATGTAATCAGGCACAAAAATTCTGGAGGATGATATGGGTGTGGATTAGAGAAATAATAAAAGAAAATTTTGATTTTGACCCAAAAGCTTTTCTCCTGGGAATTTTGAAAACTGAATATGCAAAAAAGAAAAAGTATTTAATTATACATATTCTGACAGCCGCTAGAATTTCCTTTGCCCAGTATTGGAAAGAAAAACAAATACCACCTCAAGAACATGTTATTGGAAAAATATTGGAGTGCGCCGAAATGAACAAATTGACTTCAGAAATTAATGACAGAGAAGATTCAGAATTTTATAGCGTGTGGGACATGTGGTACGAATGGATGGGGGAAAGAAATAAAGAAGGTAATAGAGATTAAATTTTAACTAATTAACAAAATCTATATGAATAGTATTAGATTTAGTCTGAGGGAGCTGAGCACTATTATTTTTAAGTGTTTGAAATTAAATCTAGCTCCAAGAAACAATATCAACAAAAGACAAGCAATAATGTATGCAGATGTATATATGTATATAACTGCACCAATGAACCGAAAATGTACCGATTGTATTACTATATGTTATAATAAAATCTAATTAAAAAAAAAAAAAAAAAAAAGACAATGTATTATGTTCACAGGATCATGGGGATCATGGGGACTCCACTCGTGCGTGCACACACATCACGTGTGTGCTCGGACACGCTGCACATGTGCAAACCCTTTTGCGCATGCGCAGAGGGTAAAAAAACAGGTTACTTCCTGGTTAAAACCAGGAAGTAACGACAACCGGGCAGGTGGGTGGAGTCTCGCATTGCCATCACTACTGGTTCGGTCGAACCAGTCTGAACTGATAGCATTTCACCCAGTGGTGAAATGTAAAATTTATTACTACCAGTTCTGTGGGCGTGGCTTGATATGGGGGCATAATATGACTGAGTGGGTGTGGCCAACTTTTTTTTTTTAGTTTGAAAACCATTTTTTCTACAACCTCTTCGACTGAAGAAGAATGCTTTTGAAGCCTCTGACGATCCCAGCTGATTTGCCTGATCGGCAGAGGCTTTTTTTCCTTTTAAAAACATTTTTTCTATAACCTCTTCAGCCTCTGATGACTGCGCGGCTCAGCTGGACAATGGGGGTGGGGAGGGATTTTTGCTACCAGTTTTCCGAACCACCCGCCTCCATCGCTACCGGATTGGACGATCCGGTTCGAACTGGGAGCATTTCACCCCTGATTTCACCCCTGGGTTCAGGTCATTTTTCAACACTGTTGTAACTTCAAACAGAAATGGGCATAAATTGAGGATTAACGGTATTCCTAATAGGACGTTGAGGTGTATCAAAAAGGCTTTGGATTTATTATTCTCCAGGTTTCTTGACAATATGCTGGAATAGGTCAGGGATCTGCTCAATTCAGAGCGGGCAAAATTAGTTCCCCTGCCTACAATTAGCTGCTCAGTCAACCACGATTAGCAATTACTACAACGACAATGTATTATGTTCACATGGAGATCACGAATTTAAAAAAAAAGCCAAAATATAATTTTATTCTCCTGTCCAGTTCACAGAGTTAAAAATTCTGCTCCTACATTTTTAATGCATTGATGTAGCACCCCCTAGTGGCCCTTGGCAGAAAATCATCCCAACAAAAAAAAATTAGGCATTTTGCAAATGTTCAGCTAAAATGATTCGTGACCATTGAGACGGTGGCTTAGCTCCTCAAGCAGAATTTTTAAAGTAAACAAGGAAGATTTTCTCAATATCAAAGATTGCTTTATTTTGAAATCGGAGACGTACCTTTAACAGGTATTTCAATGTAAAATAAATATTATAAATAAATGTCATTTTTGATGGCTCGTATGACGTTTTGTAGTCTCCCAAAATATTCTGTCGTATTTATTTAGTTCCTGGTTTATCCTAATACATTGATATGCTATTTTTTTTTTTTTTAGGAATAGACTTAGATCCTGCATACTTCTTACTCATCTATCCAGCTCAGCCTGCATTTTCAGAAAATGCAGAACTATGCTTCTAAATTCACAGAAGTGGGGAAAATGGCATTTCATTTGGTGAACTCACAAGAAAATTGTGTGCGAAATGCAAACCCAACAAACATTTGTTAGGGCTTGGCGTATTTGGAGGAGGATTTGAGCCTAACCCTGGAAAGCATGAAGTTCTGGTTATCCATTCAGTCGTGTCCGATTCTTGACGATTCTCTCGTCTTAAATCTTCCTTTTCTCTTGTAGGAAGGCAGCACCCACCCCTCTCCTAGAAAAATGAAATATTCTAGGAAATATTAAAAAAGCAGAATATTATACCTTCCTGGATGAGAAAAGGAGAAACATGCTCTTGGAAAGCAACCCCCACCTTTGCTAATTCTTTTAATAATTTTAAATTTTGTATTGATATGTGTTTTAGTTCTGGCTGTGCACCGCCTTGAGTCCACTAGGAGAAGGGTGGGGTATAAATTGAATAAATTAAATTAAATTAAATTAAATAATTAAATTAAATTAAATTAAATTAAATTAAATTAAATTAAATTAAATTAAATTAAATTAAATAATTAAATTAAATTAAATTAAATTAAATTAAATTAAATTAAATTAAATTAAATTAAATTAAATTAAATTAAATTTAATGAAATTAAATTAAATTAATAGCCCCAGAAAGACAAAAGACGTCTTAATCTACAACACAAAAGACCTTCAGCTCCAGGGTGATGGGATTAAGACATGGCCTTTAGGACATGATAGGATTAGATCTCTGCCTATCTCACCACATGGCATCTGGGAAGATTACATCACCCAGCAAGGCTCAACCAAGCCTGGGATACAGACAACCTACAAAATTAGCTAAGACTCCTACCCCCTGGGAGTCTGACCACCAATCAGAGTGCATTTCTTACACAGGAACAGGAAACTCTTAAGGTGGGGCCCAAGAGAGGGTATAAATCTCTCTCTCTCTCCACTCCATGTGCCTTTTTGCCCGGAACGTCAAGCCATGTGGTCCTGTTGTCCACCATTAAAAACCATCTTTCCAAGCAGTCTCCATGTTTCCAGTGTCTTTTTCCCCACTTGGAACTGAACCCAGATGGACATTTCTTCCAACACTTTAATCCCTAGTCAAAATGAAATGTCTAAATTCTTCACGTATCTCTGCTCATTCTTCTCAATCCACGGTGGACTCAACTGATAGCTAGATTGTAGAACAATAGACTTGGGAAGGGACTATCTTGTTTCTTCTATCAAGCATATCTTGATGATATCTTGTTATCATGGAGTAGCAGGTTATGCAGGCCTAGAATCATACATTCTGTCACATGTCACAGAGAAGAGGGAATCAACCACAGGTGGGTTTCAGCAGGTTTTGACCAGTTCTGGAGAACCGGTAGCAGAAATTTTGAGTAGTTCAGAGAACCAGTAGTAAAAATTCTGACTGGCCCCTCCCTCATCTATTCTCTCCCTCCCAAGTCCCAGCTGATCGGGAGGAAATGGGGATTTTGCAGTAACTTTCTCCTGGAGTGGGGTGGGAATGGAGATTTTACAGTATCCTTCCCCTGCCATGCCCACCAAGCCACACCCACAGAACCGGTAGTAAAAAAATTTGAACCCCACCACTGGAATCAACGTATTCTCCAAAGCATCTGAGGGCAAGACAAGAAGTAAATGGGTGGAAGATCATTAAAGAGAGATCCAATTTAGAACGAAGGAGAGATTTCCTGACAGTGAGAATAATTCATCACTGGAATGAGTTGAAGACTAGAAGACCTCCAAGGTCCCTTCTACTCCTGTTAGTCTGTACTTCTAATTCTGTATTAATCGAGTGCCAATTAATCAAGTGCCAAAGAGCAAATGAGGTGGAAAAAAACCCTCCAATGTTACCACCTGTATCAAGCGGCCAACTCCCATCACTGTAAATCTGTTGAGAAGAAATCACTAGAGGTCTGAAGAATCAGACCCAAAGTCATCTTTTTAATCCACTTAGGTGCCACGTCAAAAGAGCTCTGTGCGCTGGTGGGAATTTTCTAGAGAACTTCAAGGATCAATTCCTTCGCCTCCTCCTTGAGATATTCTGCTCCAGGTCACATTCAGCCATGGGAAAGTGTCCCCTGTTTGACTGCCCATTCTGGAGAAGAAGGAAGGAAGGGATGGAGGGAGGGAGGAAAGGAAGGGAGGAAAGGAAGGGAGACAGGAAGGAAGGAAGGAAAAGAGGAAGAAAGGGAGGAAAAGGAAGGAAAGAAATAAGGAAGGGAGGGAGGCAGGAAGGAAGGAAAAGAGGAAGGAAGGGAGGAAAAGAGGAAGGAAAGAAATAAGGGAGGGAGGGAGAGAGGAAGGAAGGAAGAAGAAAAGGGAGGGAGGGAGGAAAAGGAAGGAAAGAAATAAGGAAGGGAGGGAGAAAGGGAGGAGGGAAGGAAGGAAAAGAGGAAGAGAGGGAGGAAAAGGAAGGAAAGAAATGAGAAAGGGAGGGAGGGAGAGAGAAAGAAAGAAAGGAAGGAAGGAAGGAAAAGAGGAAGAAAGGGAGGAAAAGGATGGAAAGAAATAAGAAAGGGAGGGAGGCAGGAAGGAAGGAAAAGAGGAAGGAAGGGAGGAAAAGAGGAAGGAAAGAAATAAGGGAGGGAGGGAGAGAGGAAGGAAGGAAAAGGGAGGGAGGGAGGAAAAGAGAAAGGAAAGGAATAAGGGAGGGAGGAAGAAAGGGAGGGAGGAAAGGAGGGAGGGAGGGAGAAAGGAAGGAGGGAAGGAAGGAAAAGAGGAAGGAAAGAAATAAGGGAGGGAGGGAGGGAGGGAGGAAAAGCTGAAGGGAGGGAGGAAAAGAAAGGAAAGAAATAAGGAAGGGAGGGAGGGAGGAAGGGAGGAAAAGAGGAAAGAAAGAAATAAGGGAGGGAGGGAGGGAGGAAGGCTAATAGAAATCTAGAAATATACAGGTAGTCCTCGACTCATGACTTCAATTGAACCCAACATTTCTGTTGTTAAGTGACACATTTGTTAAGTGAGTTTTCTCCCATTATATGACTTTTCCTGCCACGGTTGTTAAGCGAGTCTGGTTTCCCCATTGTCTTTGCTGGTCAGAAGGTCGCAAAAAGTGATCACATGACCCCGGGACACTGCCACCGTCATAAATACGAGTCGGCCGCCAAGCGTCCGAATTTTGATCACATGACCCTGGAGATGCTACAATGGTCGTTAAGTGTGGGAAAACAGTCGTAAGTCACTTCTTTTCAGTGAGTTTGTAACTTCAAAGGGTCCCTCAGTGAACGGTGATTAAGTTGAGACCCACCTGTACAACCCTGTGATGGAAGCCCCTCCCCTTTTTCAGGTGATTGACAGCTGCATCCCCCATGAAAAAAGGACTAGGAGTTTGCACAATCTTGACTTTTCCTTTGAGGCACCCCTGCAGAGAACCACTGTACAGCTAGTCCTCGACTTACCACAGTTCATTTAGTGACCCTTCAAAGTTACAACGGCCCGGAGAAAAGTGACTTGGGACCGTGTTTCATACTTACGACTTTCGCAACCTCCCCGCGTTTCTTCTTCCCTTTCATTTATAAGTTTTAACTCCAGGCCTGAATTGCCTTAATAAATCTTAAAAAAGAAAAGTTTGCCAGAAAACCAGGCATGATTTTAGCCAGTCGATGCATCAATAAATGTTATTCCTCTCTTCCATTTTGTTCCTTGCTACCCGATGACACATAAGGGGGAAAAAAAAAAACAGATTTCACAAGAAGAAGTTAATAATTCACAATTATTAACTTCTAATCATAACAGCTTCCTTAAGTGGATGGTGTTTTTTTTTTTTCCTGCTACGTTTTAACTCTGAAACTGCCCGAGTTCCTTTTATTCTCGCGTTATTCTATATCAGTTGTGGCGAGCCTATGGCATGCGTATGCCAGAAGTAACACGCAGAGCCATCCCTCTGGGCACGCCAGCTGTCTCCCGTTGCTCTTCCAGGTTCCGGCATGCACATCAGTGGTGGGTTCCTCCCAGTTCAGCCCGGTTCGGCCGAGCCGGTAGCGGTGACGATATGACGTCACTGAACTGGTTCTCATTGTTCGGGAGCTGGGCCCTCCCGCCTCCCCCCATTATTCTTACCTTTTATTTGGCCCCGCCCCCAATCTATTCGCTGCCTCCCGAGTCCCAGCTGATCGGCTAGAAGGAAAAACACTGTTTAAACTCTTGCCGAGGGGCTTCAAAGGGCCACCCTACAGCTGATCAGTGTTAAAAGGCAGTGTGGTGGTAGACCAGTGCGCTCGAAAAACAAATGGGTAGACTGGTGCCTCCAAAAACAAATGGGTAGACCGGTACAGCTCTGCAAGCAGTTAAAAGCTTGGTAGACCAGTACCTCTGCTAAATCCTAAAGAATTGTCACATGACCATCAAGCCACGCCCACAAAATAAGCCACGCCCACAGAACCGGTAGTAAAAAAAATTAGAACCCACCCCTGATGCACATGCGCGACAGTCAGCTGGTCTTTGCGTGCGCATATGTGCCAGAGACCGGAAGACCAGGTCACTGGCGCCAGGAGTTGGTTGCTCCTGGTTCACCTCTTTTCGGGCGAACAGGTAGCGACGGTGGTGGGAAGCTCCGCCCGCCTGCCCAAATGTCATCAAAAATGCTCTGTGCATGCACAGAAGCGCTGCACTTTTGCTACTGATAGTGAACTGGTAGCGCCGGGATTTGAAACCCACTACTGACCGGCACGTATGCGCACGCTGGAAATCAGAAGCTCAGCTTCCCGGCACACACATGTGTACCAGGGAACTACTCTTCCGGTTTCCGGCGCTCCTGTGCATCTGCGCCAGGGACCTGCTTTTCTGGTTTCCGATGCTCCCCCCCCCTGCACGCATGCGCTCCCATTTCGGCACTCGGTGCTGAAAAGGTTCGCCAACACTGTTCTATATGTTATCGTTTCTACAGGTAGTTCTCAACTTTTGACCACAATTGAGCCCCCAATTTCTGTTGCTGAGCGAGACGTTAAATGAGTTTTTCCCCATTTTTTACAACACTTCTGGACACGGTTGTTAAGTGAGTCACTGCAGTTGGTAAGTTAAAATCCACATTAATGTTGCCTTTCTTTTTATGCAGGGCCTTTATCTCAATTTCCCCATTATCCCCGAGGCTAATTTTCTACTTAGACCCAATTACGGCTGTTACTTTTCCTATTTAATACTGATAGTTCTTAACTTACAAGCATTCATTTAGGGACATTCGTTTAAATTCAACGGCACTGGAAAAAAAAAATCCTCACAGGTCCTCACACCTGCAACAAACAGCTGAAGCCTCCTCACAATTGGGTGATCAAAATTCAGGCACGCATTGATGACTGTGGTGCGGTGGCCTAGAGGTGGAGCTCTCGCCTCACGATCAGGAGGCTGTGAGTTCGATCCTAGTTAGAGGTGGATATTTCTCTCTCTGGGTACAATGAGAATATATCTGCTGAACAAAACTCCTCATTGGCAACAGGCAGGGCATCCGGCCAGTAAATATTCAGCTCCATTCAGTTGCTGAGATGCCACCTTGCAAGGGATTATGGGGTCATTAAAAGGAGATGATGCTTGATGACCATTGGCACCGTCCCCATGGTCATGTGATCAAAAGTCAGGCCCTTGGCAACCAGCATATACAGGTAGCCCTCGACTTATGACCACAATTGAGCCCAGAATATACATTGCTAAATTCTCACTAAGAACATTGCTAAGTATGTTTTTCGTACTTACAGACCGTTGCAGCATCCCCACGTTCACATGATTTACATTTGAATCCTTGACAACTGACTTCCATTTATGACGGTTTGCAGTGTCCTAGGGTCATGCGATCCTCTTTTGCGACCTTCTGAAAAGCAAAGTTCAACGGGGAAAGCCACCTTCCACTTAACAAGCCAGTCCCTAAATCAACAACGGCGGCGATACCCTTAATAACCGTGGCAAGAAATGCCGTAAAATAGGGCAAAACTCACTTTGCAAACGTCTCACTTGGCCACGTAAACGTTTGGGCTCAATTTATTTATTTTATTTATTATTTATTTATTAATTTTATTTCTATACCGCCCTTCTCCCGAAGGACTCAGGGCGGTGTACAGCCTGATTAAAAGCACAAAGACAGACAAAATTTAAAATTATTAAAATTATTTATTTATTAATTTATTTATTAATTTAATTTGTATACCGCCCTTCTCCCAGAAGGGACTCAGGGCGGTGAACAGCCAAAATTAAAAAACATACAAATGCAAAAGTTAAGATAATTAAAAGAATTAAATCATTGGCTACCCAATTTAAAACCCCAAATCCATAAAATTTAAAATCCCAATTAAAAACCATTTAGGCTAGGCCGGCTTGATGAAATAAAAACTTCTTCAGGGCTTTACAGAAGGTCCGGAGGTCCGGGATCAATCGTATTCCAGGAGGCAGCTCATTCCACAGGGCGGGTGCCCCCACAGAGAAGGCTCGCCCCCTGGGGGCCGCCAGCCGACATTGCCTGACCGACAGCACCCCGAGGAGGCCCTCTCTGTGAGAGCGCATTGGCCGGTGGGAGGTTATCGGTAGCAGCAGGCGGTCTCGCAAATATCCTGGCCCTAAGCCATGGAGCGCTTTAAAGATGAGAACCAACACCTTAAAGCGCACCCGGAAGACCACCGGGAGCCAATGCAGCTCGCACAGGAGAGGTGTTACGTGGGAGCGCCACGTCGCTCCCATAATCACCCGCGCGGCCTCATTCTGCACCAGTTGGAGCCTCTGGGTGCTCCTCAGGGGGAGCCCCATGTAGAGAGCATTACAGTAGTCCAGGCGTGACTGGACTATTAAATGATAGGCTCAATTTAAAACCCCAAATTTAAAATCCCATTTTTAAAAACCCAATTAAAATCTTTACCTTGATAGCCCAGCCTGGCGGAACAACAAGGTTTTGAGGGCACAGCGAAATACACGGAGATCAGAGATTTTACGAATTTCTGGGGGCAGCTCATTCCAAAGGGCAGGGGCTCCCACAGAGAAGGCCCTTACAATTGAGGTTGTAAGTCGAGGCCTACCTATACGGTGAAGTAAATCTTTGCAGAATTAAAAAAAATTTTTTTTGTTCTCACCCGCCCAAGCAGGCTTGACATATTAGCCCATTAGAGTGCCCCGAATATCTTTTCTCCTGGTTGAAATGTCAGGCCGACCTTGGCTAAAGCTAAATCTCGTGGTGTGTCCCGGGATCTTTGTTATTACGGCACATTAATGCACCCTTTGATCAGCTATGACTTCTCATTCCTTCTCAGGCTGTTCCTCCTTGACCTGCTCAAGTGGGAGATTTCTTAACCCTGCGAGCTTTCAAGGGCTGAAACACAGGCGTTGTCGGGAATTGGGTGGCGGGTAAATGGAAGGAATTAGATGAAGGAAGGGTTTTTAACAACAAAAAGGGGGGAAATATCCATTTCGACATTCGTGAGGTAAACAATGTCGACTGGCGGCCCCCAGGGGGAGAGCCTTCTCTGTGGGGGCACCTACTATCTGGAACGAGCTCCCCCCGGAGATACGGAGGATCCCGGATCTGCGCACTTTCCGCCGCGCTCTAAAGACCTTATTATTTCACCAGGTGGGCCTGGCCTAATTTTTCTCCCTCTTTTATAAAAGAATTTTAATTTTTAAATATCTTTCAGTATTTTATATATTTAAATTTTAAAATTGGGTTTTAAATAGTTTGGGGTTTTAATTTGTCTGGGCCAAAACTATTTAATTTGATTTTAATTCTACTTTTAAATTTTGTATGTATGTGTTTTATTGTTTGGCTGTGCACCGTCCTGAGTCCTTCGGGAGTAGGGCGGTATAGAAATCAAATCAAATAAATAAATAATAATAAATAAATGTTGGTGGCAATAAAATCAAACCCGGGGCTTCTTCACAGAACCTACCTGGGTAGTGTAGAGTCTCCTGCTTGGCCCGGGGGTGGGGGGGTGGAGGCGGGTGGTGAAATTCAACCGGTTCTATCCGGCTCAGGCGAACCGGTAGTGCCAACAGTGGGAGGCTCCGCCCACCTGCCTGGGCATCATCACGTCCCGTTTTTGACAGGCCACAACAGAGCCTTCTGCGCACGCGTAGAAGGCAGTGGTGGGTTGCCTCCCGTTTGGACCGGTTCGCAAGAACCGGTAGTAAAACCGATGGGAGGTTCTGCCCACTGTCCCGGATGTCATCATTGGTGATCTGCGCATGCGCAGAAACTTCTGCGCGTGCGTACAAGCAAGGCACCCATGTGAGCAAAGCAAGTGCGTGTGCGCGATCCTGTTGTGAACCGGTAGTAAAGGTGAGTAGAACCCACCCCTGGTAGAAGGTCAAAAACGGGACGTGATGATGGGACCCCTCTGCTGCGGCTCCCTGTTACTCAAAATACGTGTCACAACCGCCAATGTGTGACACCCGCTGGCACACGATTGATTGAGCTTTTCAACCTCCGGTAGGCCAACCATGGATAAATCCAAGAAAAGAATAGTTTGAGAAGAAAACAACGTTTAATTTAACTACATCTGCTAGTTTTGTGGGCGCTCAAGAAATAGTCAGGCACGGGAAGGGTTTTGTGGCTCCCGGTGTTTTCTTTTCTGTGGGAAACGGGTCCAAATGGCTCTTTGAGTGTTTAAGGTTGCAGACCCCTGCACTAGTATATATATTACCTTTAGAGTGTTATCAGACCACAATTCTCATCACCCTTAGCAACACTGGCTACAATAAAAAAAAAAGAAGAAGTTGCAATTCAAGATTTGATCCAGACCTTGGTGTTAATGAGGTGTGTCCCAAATCACATTTTTTTTCTCTTCTTGGGAAATCCAAGCTTGATTTTTCTCAGCCTCTTGACCTTTACGGACAGAGTGATTAACAACGCATTTAATGAGAACAGGAGAGAGGGAGTCTCTGGGGAACCAGCTAGCATGTCTATTGATTGAGAGGCCCTTGCGAGAATTATTGAAGGACCTTGAACTTTTCTTACGCCGAGGGAGGCCAAATCATTAGACGGGATTGTGATCTTTAGAGGCATTGGCCGTATTTAGGAATACCATGGGAAAGTTCACTTCTTCTCAAATGTCAGCCAGGACATAAATTTAGGAGTGGAGGGGAGAATAAGTCCATCTCTTGCCTCCTCCTTTTACTAACAGAACAATAGCAAACTAAGAAACAAAACCAAATATTCGAAAGATAAGCTGCCTCACATTAATCTCATTAAAATACATTCTCTCCGTATTATTTAATTTTCTATTCTAAGGAGACACATACCACCCTTGTTCCTGGAATACAAGGGGGTTAACGGAATCTTAGGTATCTCCTGCAGACATCTAGGTTGGCCACAAAAGGTTGATTAAAAGAAAAACAAAACAATTAAAAAATTGTTAAAAAAAATTGATTAAATTGATTAAAAAACAAACAAACAAAAAGGAGCTTTGGTAGTACAGTGGTCTAAAGCACCCTGTTATTAAGACCAGCTGCCTGCAATTATTGCAGGTTCGAATCTCGCCAGGCTCAAGGTTGACTCAGCCTTCCATCCTTTCTAAGGTAGGTTAAATGAGGACCCAGATTGTGGGGGCAATAAGATGACTTTGTATAAATATACAAAAGGATGAAGGCTATTGCTTAGCGCATTGTAAGCCGCCCTGAGTCTCCGGAGAAGGGCGGCATATAAATCAAATTAAAAAAAAAACAAAAAACTAAATACGTGGGAAATCCTTGCATATTTCTCCATAATGAATTAATGCAGACTATTATATATGACTTCCAAATGGTTCAATTGCCTTTAGGTAAAGGTAAAGGTTCCCCTTGCACATATGTGCTAGTAGTTCCTGACACTAGGAGGCGGTGCTCATCTCCATTTCAAAGCCGAAGAGCCAGCGCTGTCTGAAGACGTCTCCGTGATCATGTGGCCGGCATGACTCAACGCCAAAGGCGCACAGAACGTGGTTACCTGCCCACCAAAGGGGGTCCCTATTTTGCCTACTTGCATTTTTTACCTGCTTTCGAACTGCTAGGTTGGCAGAAGCTGGGACAAGTAACGGGAGCTCACCCCGTTATGTGGCACTAGGGATTCGAACCGCCGAACTGCCGACCTTTCAATCGACAAGCTAAGCGTCTTAGTCACTGAGCCACCATGTTCCTTTGGGTATGGTTAGGACGGTGCATACTTTTCCAGCCTGCCTTATCTAGGTTTTCTAGCAAAACACATGGGAAAATCCCATTCGTGGAAAATCCACTTCGGGTTAGGGCAGGGGTTGGCAATCTGTGGCTCTGGAGCCGCATGTGGCTCTTTTATCCCTCTGCTGCAGAGAAAAGCAGCTGGGGCTGGTTCTCTGGCGCCTCATCTCTTGCTGGGTCTTGTGGGCGACGGAAAGTGGGACGGGCCCGCAGCAACCAGGCGTGGTTTTAAATCTTGCATGGGGGATGTTTGCGGCCCGGAGGATACTTTTCAATCAACGCCACAGGTAGCCCCGCGTTGCTGGAGGAGTAAAGAAGCTCAGGGTAGTGGGAAAAGGGAGCTGGCCCCTCTGAACCTTACACACCCACCCCAGGAGTCAGGCTTGGAGAAAACCGGAGTGCTGTCACCTTCTTTGCTGTGTTTTGGCTGAGCCCGGTCTTTTGCTTGAGGAGGGTCTCCCTGCTCAAGCACGCTCTCCTGGCCCTGCCACAGCCATCCAGGGGGTTGCGTGAGGAAAAGGAGGAGGAGGAAGAGGAGGGTCATCTTTGGGGAAGCCGCCTCTGCGGCTCGCACTTGCTCCTCAGCCAGCCCTTACACAGCACAATGAAAGAGAAAGAGAGAAACATAGAGAGAGAGAGAGAGACAGAGACAAACAAAAGTGAAAGAAAGAGAAAGGAAGGAAGGAAGGAAGAAAAAGAGACAGAGAGACACACACAAACACACACACACACACACACACAGACAGAGAGAGAGAGAAAGAAAGAGAGAGAGAGAGAGAGAGAGAAAGAAAGAGAGAAACATAGAGAGAGAGACATAGAGAGAGAGAAATAAAGGAGAGAGACAGAGACAAACAAAAGTGAAAGAAAGAGAGAAAGAAAGGAAGGAAGGAAGAAAAAGAGGCAGAGACACACACACACATACACACACACACACACAGAGAGAGAGAGAGAAAGAAAGAGAGAGAGAGAAAGAGAGAAACGGAGAGAGAGAAATAGAGAGAGAGAAAAAAGAGAGAGACAGAGACAAACAAAAGTGAAAGAAAGAGAAAGGAAGGAAGGAAGGAAGAAAAAGAGACAGAGAGACACACACAAACACACACACACACACACACACAGAGACACACACAGAGAGAGAAAGAAAGAGAGAGAGAGAGAGAGCAAGAGAAAGAGAGAAACAGAGAGAGAGACATAGAGAGAAATAAAGAGAGAGAGAGAGAGACAAACAAAAGTGAAAGAAAGAGAGAAAGAAAGGAAGGAAGGAAGAAAAAGAGACAGAGAGACACACACAAACACACACAGAGACAGAGAGAGAGAAAGAAAGAAAGAGAGAGAGAGAAAGAGAAAGAGAGAAAAAAAAGAGAAAAAAAAGAGAGAAAGCTGAACAACGCAAGCGAGGCAGGGTATGGCAAGAGGTGGCTGAGAGGGGAGGGGTGAGGCGTGGCAAACAATTTAACAACCGTTTCTCTATCCTAATGACCGACTCGGGAGGTGTGTCTGGGAGGGTCATGTGACTGGGTGGGAGTGAGTGATGTTGAGCTGGCCACGCCCACCCAGTCACACTGGTTGTTAAATTATTGGCTCCCGGTGTTTTCTTTTCTGTGGGAAACGGGTCCAAATGGCTGATTTAGGGTTAGGGTTAGCTCTCCATGAATTCGGACAGCAAAACAGATATCGCCAATGGATTCAGAGCCCATTGCTATGTTTAGGAGGTTCCATATTTTTCAGAGCCTGCCTTATCTATATTTTCTAGTAAAATACCTGGGAAAATCCCATTCGTGGAAAATCCACTTAGGGTCAGCGTTAGCTCTCCATGAATTCATGGAGCCTTGGTAGTACAGTGGTTTAAAGCACCCTGTTATTAACATTCAGCTGCCTGCAATTACTGCAGGTTCGAATCTCGCCAGGCTCAAGATTGACTCAGCCTTCCATCCTTTCTAAGGTAGGTTAAATGAGGACCCAGTTTGTGGGGGCAATAAGCTGACTTTGTATAAATAGACAAAAGGATGAAGGCTATTGCTTAACGCATTGTAAGCCGCCCTGAGTCTCCGGAGAAGGGCGGCATATAAATCAAATAAAAAAAAAAAAAGGAGATCGCCATTGGATTTGGAGCCCCTGGATATGGTTAGGAGGGTTTTTTTCGAGTCTGCCTTATCTATGTTTTATAATAAGATATATGGGTAAATCCCATTTGCGGAAAAACCACCTAGTGTTAGGTCGCCATAAATTCGGAGAGCAAAATGGACATCGCCAATGGATTTGGAGCCCATCGAAATAGTTTCGAACCGGTGTTATGTACATTTCCTGGTATCCTAGCGATTTGCACTCTGATTCAAGTGGCTTTTACTGCCACTCTTAACCACAGTGGCGCAGTGGTTAGAGTGCAGTACTGCAGGCTACTTCTGCTGACTGCTGGCTGCCTGCAATTTGGCAGTTCAAATCTCACCAGGCTCAAGGTTGACTCAGCCTTCCATCCTTCTGAGGTCAGTAAAACGAGGACCCAGATTGTTGGGGGCAATGTTGGGGGCAATTTTATACATATGGGCCCGGGGTACTTGCAGGAGCACCTTCTGCCGGCCTCCCACCATCCAGTGCGCTCGCATAGGGCTGCCCTCCTCCGGGTGCCATCGGCCAGGCAATGTCGGCTGATGGCGCCCAGGATGAGGGCATTCTCTGTGGGCGCACCGACCCTCTGGAATGGGTTACCCACCGGGCTCCGGATGGCCCCCGACCTCCGTTCCTTCCGCAGGGACCTGAAGACATGGCTCTTCGAACAAATCGTCTGATCTGCTGGGAGTTTTTAGTTCTCTAAGGGTTTTAATTGGATTATTTTATTTTATTTTATTTTATTTTATTTTTATTTGATGTATATGCCGCCCTTCTCTGGAGACTCAGGGCGGCTTACAATGTGCTCAGCAACAGCCTTCATCCTTTTGTATATTTATACAAAGTCAGCTTATTGCCCCCACAAACAGGGTCCTCATTTCACCTACCTTAGAAAGGATGGAAGGCTGAGTCAACCTTGAGCCTTGGAGAGATTCGAACCTGCAGTAATTACAGGCAGCTTTGTTAATAACAGGGTGCTTTAGACCACTGTACTACCAAGGCCCTTAATTAACTTAAATTAACTTATTAATTTATTGTTCTGTGGTTTTTATCTTTGTGAGCCGCCCTGAGTCCTTCGGGAGAAGGGCGGCATATAAATATGATTAAATAAAATAAATAAATACATACATATCTCTCTCTATATAAAAGCAAAAACCACTCGCGCATTAATCATGAAATGTCCAGAACCGTAAAGCCTTCAAACTTGAAATTTGCCATGTATGTTCCTCTTGGCTTCTAGGTGCTCACTAAGAAAGGATTTTTCGAAATGACCATCAGAGCTTTAGTATTTCCTATATTATGATTAACACGTTCTGATGCTAAGGAGTACTATTCCCCCTCCCTACCTGAAAAGAAATCTGACCAAATTGTTGGGGGCAAGAGGCTGACTCTGTAAACCGCTTAGAGAGGGCTGTAAAAGCACTGTAAAGCGGTATATAAGTCTAAGTGTTATTGCTAGTCCTTCCTTCCTTCCTTCCTTCCTTCCTTCCTTCCTTCCTTCCTTCCTTCCTTCCTTCCTTCCTACCTACCTACCTACCTACCTACCTACCTACCTACCTTCCTCCCTTGTTGGCGCAATGGTAAGAATGCCATATTGCAAACTAGCTCTGCCCACTGCCAGAATCGATCCTGACCAAGGTTTGACTCAGCCTTCCATCCTTCCGAGGTGGGTAAAAGGAGGACCCAGATTGTTGGGGGCAAGAGGCTGACTCTGTAAACCGCTTAGAGAGGGCTGTAAAAGCACTGTAAAGCGGTATATAAGTCTAAGTGCTATTGCTAGTCCTTCCTTCCTTCCTTCCTTCCTTCCTTCCTTCCTTCCTTCCTTCCTTCCTTCCTTCCTTCCTTCCTTCCTTCCTCCCTTGTTGACGCAATGGTAAGAATGCCATATTGCAAGCTAGCTCTGCCCACTGCCAGCAGTTCAATCCTGACCAAGGTTTGACTCAGCCTTCCATCCTTCCGAGGTGGGTAAAAGGAGGAGCCAGATTATTGGGGGCAAGAGGCTGACTCTGTAAGCCGCTTAGAGAGGGCTGTAAAAGCACTGTAAAGCGGTATATAAGTCTAAGTGCTTATTGCTGTTTAACCTGCTTCCTTTTGACAAGCTCAACGTTTTTGTTCCTCACATGGTGACAATCCTTTACTGTTCTGAAGGTGTCCCTTGAAAAAAATGAACCTCTGCTGACCCTCAGGGGAACTTAAATGTCTAGTAAGTTAATTTTTGATGCATTGGCCATCTCACCCTTTGAACTGCCTGTTTAAGATACACAACTGGGAGGAAGGTACCTTGATTTGAACAAGTGGTGGGAAAGTTGTTGACTTAGAAATAACAAATGGCAGTTTCTCTGCTAGGGGCTGGAAAAAAAATCCGCATACCATTCCATTCTGTTGATCACTTACATTGGGTGGAGTCTTTGAACAGGATAGAAGGAGCAATTTTTGGCCAGCTGAAGGTTGAATCTTCCGTTTGGTTTCACGGATTGTAGTTATTGAATGAGGATTTAAGAATCCTGTGGGGGATACGAGCTCAGAAGATCCATAAATACCTACTATGGACTTATCAGTTTTAGGAATTTTTCACATTAGCTGCTAGTGAGGTCTAGAAACTGTTTTATTTATTGATTTGATTTATTTATTTATTGGTTTGATTTATATGCCGCCCTTCTCCAGAGACTCACGGCGGCTTACAATGTGTTAAGCAATAGCCTTCATACTTTTGTATATACCTGCTTAGTAGGGCTTTCGCCCCCCCCCAAGCGGTGTTCTTTTTTATACAAAGTCAGCTTATTGCCCCCACAATCCGGGTCCTCATTTTACCTACCTCGAAAGGATGGAAGGCTGAGTCAACCTTGAGCCTGGTGAGATTCGAACTCGCAGTAATTGCAGGCAGCTGGTGCTACTTAACAGCACTTTAGTCTGCTGCGCCACCAAGGCTCTTCCTTTATTCTTGTCTATCTCCTCTCCTAATTGGGACGTGGTGGCTCAGTGGCTAAGACGCTGAGCTTGTTGATCGAAAGGTCGGCAGTTCAGCGGTTCGAATCCCTAGTGCCGCGTAACAGGGTGAGCTCCCGTGACTTGTCCCAGTTTCTGCCAACCTAGCAGTTCGAAAGCAGGTAAAAATGCAAGTAGAAAAATAGGGACCACCTTTGGTGGGAAGATAACAGCGTTATCCATGCGCCTTTGGCATTTAGTTATGCCGGCCACATGACCACTGAGGCGTCTTCGGACAGCGCTGGCTCTTCGGCTTTGATAGGGAGATGAGCACTGCCCCCTAGAGTTGGAAACGACTAGCACATATGTGCGAGGGGAACCTTTACCTTTACTTTTATCTCCTCTCCTGGAGGCTTTAATTTTGACAGACTACATTTTTCTAACATGAGTGGCCATGAATGTCATCCTCTTTCTACGTATTTCTCAAAGGGAATCATTTTTAACTTCCCTCGATGTTGCTTTATTCTCTCTTTAGTTCTACTAATTTTTTTTCCCAGGCTATATTTCAAGGTTTCTCAACCTTGGCAACTTTAAAACCTGTGGACCAACTCCCAGAATTCTCCAGCCAGCATGGGAGGGAGAGAGAGAGAGAGAGAAAAATCACTCTTGGGAACTCAAACAAATTAAACAATTAGCCGGAACGATGTCATGCACAGATGCCCTGCTGGTTAATACCTAACACAAAGGAAACAAAAATAGGTTTGTTCTGTAGCACTTCCCTTGATGACTTTATACCTCGAGGAAATTTGTGGTCACCCCCATGTAGGAGGACAAGATGAAATACGATGTCCTTCAATGCTATAGCAGAAAGTTAGCTGGGGATCTCTTGGGTGTTAAAATTAAGGGCACATCAACCCTTTTCTTCCTTTCATAAATTACATTTGAGATTTAAAATTTTCTTAAGCTTCTGCGAGCATAATGGACGCTGTTCTGAGAAGGTTCCAGGTGATGGAAGGTGGAAAGTGATGGCAGCCCAAGCAGTCGCCTTCATTATGAGAAGGCTATTATTGAATAGAATAGAATAGAATAGAATAGAATAGAATAGAATAGAATAGAATAGAATAGAATAATTGGAAGGGACCTTGGAGGTCTTCTAGTCCAACCCCCTGCTTAGGCAGGAAACCCTACACCACTTCAGACAAATGGTTATCCAACATCTTCTTAAAAACTTCCAGTGTTGGAGCATTCACAACTTCTGGAGGCAAGTTGTTCCAAAGATTAATGGTTCTCACTGTCAGAAAATTTCTCCTTAGTTCTAAGTTGCTTCTCTCCTTGATTAGTTTCCACCCATTGCTTCTTGTCCTGCCCGCAGGTGCTTTGGAGAATAGCTTGACTCCCTCTTCTTTGGGGCAACCCACGAGATATTGAACCACTACTATCATGTCTCCCCTAGTCCTTCTCTCCATTAAACTAGACATACCCAGTTCCTGCAAGCGTTCTTCATATGTTTTAGTCTCCAGTCCCCTAATCACCTTCGTTGCTCTTCTCTGCACTCTTTCTAGAGTCTCAACACCTTTTTTTACATTGTGGTGACCAAAACTGGATGCAGTATTCCAAGTGTGGCCTTATCAAGGCCTTATAAAGTGGTATTAACACTTCACGGGATTTTGATTGTATCCCTCTGTTTATGCAGCCTAGAACTGTGTTGGCTTTTTTAAAATTAAGAATGATGTATATGGCTGCCCAATTCAGACTCTGGGCAGTTTACAGAAATAGAACTAGTGATGAAATCTAGCCGCTTCTATCTGGTTCGGGCGAACTGGTAGTGGTGGCTGCGGGAGGCTCCGCCCACCCACGTGGACATCATGACGTCTTTTTTTGCGTGACATTTTAAGCCTCTGCACACGCACATTGGCAAACGGTAGGGAAGATACCCTTTCCCCCTGAAAATCAGACATCCCCTGATAATAAGCTCAATCGGGCTTTTGAGTGCATGCACTAAAATAAGCCCCCCCCAATAATAAGCCCTCCCTGAAAATATTTAAACACATGTGCAGCCGGTCCCCGCCATTTCCTCTGGTTTCCTCCACGTGCCCCAAAATAATATCGCCCTGAAAATAAGGCGAAGCGCTTATTTCGGGGTTCAAAAATAAATATAAGACAGGGTCTTATTTTTGGGGAAACACAGTAAGTAAATTTCACCTCTGAATAGAACCCAATACAAGATCTAGTAAACCTCTCACTCCTGTGGTGACAACAATGAAGCCAACCAGCTGATGGGCGCCATATCACCTTGACGTCCCAAGCCTCTCTGGCAGAACCATGTCTTCAATGCCTTTCAAAAGGATTTCAAAGTGGGGGTGTCAACTTGCAAAGCTTTCAAGTTGCCATGAGCAGGAGGGAGGGAGAACTGGAGTGCATTCCATACATTCTTCCTGACCGCAATCAGAAGGAGGGTGTTGGATTTCACAGCCAGCCAAAGTGGTTAATTGGAGAATGTGATTTATGACATGGCCAGAGAGGAGGGGAGAGACAGGGTCATAGGGGAACATAAATCTACGTGGGATTAGTTCTAACTGCATCCGAATATTGCCGAAATGGTGCTCCTAATAAATGAATGTATTTCTTTTGAAGTTCGGCTCATGGCTCATGAATTAATTAGGGCATCTTTCGGAAACTTCACAGGGGGCCAACTCCACAGGGGGTGATGTTCTACAGGGAGGGATCCACCACAGAGATCTTCTTGATCCCACCAGATGGATCTCCTTAAGAGAGGCGATCTGTAGCATAATCATGCTTCCTTGCTCTGCTGATTTGGATAGATATAACTGGGGGAAAAAAGTCCTTCAAACAATCTGACCCCCCCAGGGCATGTAAGGTTTTGAAGGTGATAACCAGCCCCTTGAATCAGATCTTGAAGTAAGTTGGCAGCCGATGCCACAACCGCAAGAGAGGTAACACGTGTGGAAATCTAGATTTGCGCCAAATCACGAAAGCCACCAAGTTTTGAAGCAACGGAAGCTTCCAGATTCTTTTCAACTTTCCAGATACTTGTGTAGCATTGCAGTAAGTTCAAGCTGGGAGGTGAGTAGGGGGTGGGCAACTGTGAGTAGGTCCAGGAAAGGGCATCACTGCTGGTCCAGGAAAGGGCATCACTGTCGCACAATCCGCAGTTGTGTGAAGGCCCTCTTAGCCACGACTACCACCTGGGTCCTTGAGCAGGGGTCGTGAATCTAAAACAGAGGTCTTCAAACTTGGCAGCTTTAAGACTTGTGGACTTCAACTCCCAGAATTCTGGGAGTTGAAGTCCACAAGTCTTAAAGCTGCCAAGTTTGAAGACCTCTGATCTAGAAGAACCTTCAGATTACGCTGTGTTTATTATAAGTGGTTTTGGGGTGTGTGTGTGTGTGTGTGTCAAAGAGGGTGGATATGATTATATGATCAAAGTCCTGCCCACTTTTTCTTGATTCTTTTGACCTGTAGGCAGCCTTGGTTCATTGACCTAAATCCATGGTGGCGACCCAGAGGTGGCACGCAGAGTTCTCTCTGTGGGCACGCACACCGCCGCCAGCTGATCGTCTGGTTTCCAGTGGCAGCCAGCTGGTCTTCGCAGGCACCGGAGCGCCTGAAAACGGCCTGAAAACAGCCAAAAATACAGCCAATAAACAGGCTTTTTCTGGGCCATTTTCAGGCAGTTTTTGGTGCTATTTTCAGGCCGTTTTTCATGCCATTTTCAGGCCGTTTTTTGGGCTATTTTCAGGCCAGTCTTAGACCATTTTCAGGGCAGTTTCTGGGCTTTTTTCAGGCCGTTTTTCAGGCCGTTTTCCAGGCCATTTTTCCAGGCCGTTTTCAGGATGTTTTGGGGGCCATTTTCAGGCTGTTTTTCTGGCCGAAAACGGCCTGAAAAACGGCCTGAAAAACAGCCTGAAAAATGGCCTGAAAAAAGCCCAGAAACTGCCTTGAAAATGGTCTAAGACTGGCCTGAAAACAGCCCAGAAAACAGCCCGAAAAATGGCCTGAAAAATGCCCAGAAAATGGTGGAAAAATGGCTGGAAAACAGCCCAGAAAACCCAAAAATGTCCTGAAAACCAGCCTGGAAACAGCTCGGAAAACAGCCAAAAATGCCCCAAAAACAGACATGCGTGTGCCGGCCAGCTGGTCTTTGGATTTCCAGTGCTCTGGCGTGTACAAAGACCAGCTGGCCAGTGCACATGCGTGTGCCAGAAACCCGAAAACCAGCTGGCATGCACGCACATTCCGGTTTGGGCACTCGGTGCCGAAAAGGTTCGCCATCACAGACTTAAATCAACCGTTTCTCAATCTTGACAGGCTTGAAGTTATGTGGACTTCAACAGCCACAATTGGAGTTGGGTTATCACACCATCACTAGAAAGGTTCTGTTTCTAGTAGACCTCTGTCAAACCTCTGTTCATTCACAGGATGACTGACGGCATCCCCAAAAGATGTAAAATTCTTAGCAAGCCACAGGAAGCTTACAGTGTTGGCACGAGAGATCAACCAAGAGTTGAGAAGGTGTCTCGTTACCGCGTTCCTCTGTTTTGCAATCCTAGCGTAGCTGAACCGTCATTTCATACCTCCGACCTTCTTTTCCTCCCCATTTTCATCAGGTTTAAAACAGCCTCTTATTGTCCTGGGTTTGGATTTTAAAAGAGTACTTTATTCTAAGCACGGTATTCAAGCTAACACTCAAATTACTTAGGAGCAAAAACATGTGACAACGCTGTCACATGGGTGAGGATGAGCATCTCGCGATACAATCCAAAAAAGAAAAAGGAATCCTTCAAAAGTTTGACCCCCCCTCCCAATCCCCCCTCCCCCTCATCCTTTAAGCACTGGAAAATAAGATGTAGGGAGATTATGTTGGCTGGGGCATCCCAGCAAACATCTGGTGGGCATCGGATGGCAGAATACTTCATTTCTTCAATGAAGGAGAATATTTGTAGCTTAGGGTTGAAATGAGGGGGTCCTGGGTGCTCTCCAAGCTTGGTTGTTTTCTTGCAGAGATTTCATGACCCAAACACAACATCATCAGTGTTAAAATGGGGTTTGTGGCGAGGAGGAGAAGGAGGAGGAGGAGGAGGAGGAGGAGGAGGAGGAGGAGGAGGAGGAGGAGGAGGAGGAGGAGGAGGAGGAGGAAGAGGAGGAAGAGGAGGAGGAGGAGGAGGAGGAGGAGGAGGAGGACTTGGTGCTCTCTGAGCCTGGTTGTTTTCTTGGAGACATTTCATTACCAAACTAGATGATGTCATCAGTGCTAGAGGGAAGTGGGATTTGTGGAGAGGAGGAGGAGGACTGTGAAGTCTATGGCGCTCTTTGAGCTTGGTTGTTTTCTTGCAGACGTTTCATTACCAAACTAGGTAACATCATCAGCTGTTTTCACCTCGTTTGGGTAATGAAATGTCGCAAGAAAATAACCAAGCTCAGAGAACACCAAGAACCTCTCACTTTGTTTCTTCCACCCCAAGAAACACAGAGAAGCAGCAAGAGGAAAGATAGAATGTCGTACTATTTGATAGATGGTGTAACACTGCCACCTGCAGGCTGAAACAAGAAGCGTTTTGCTATGACATAACGGACATTTTCTAATGGGAACCTGTCTTCCAGCTTGCAAATGTTGGACAAACATTTCAGAAATAATTCTGGACTTTATGATAGATTTTGTGTCACTTTATTTCAATTCCTTCTTCTTTCTGGGATAGAGAGGGGAAAAAAATGGAGGGAAAAATTAACAATAGGATGATGGAGGAATATAACGTAAAATGAAAACTATTATGTTCATCTACAGAAAAGCATTCCTGAACGTCAGAACTTACATATTTCTTTGGTATGGAATTTCCTCCCTCCTATTCTTAGGAGAGTATTATAAATGAATATAATACTAACTTTTTCTAGTGTCTCACCTACCTGAGTATTTTTTAACATGAGAATGTTCTCAGGATTTGTTTTCTATGCAGTCAGCTAGGAAACAAATGGTAGGCACTGGGTCTTTGACCTGAAACGAATAACAATAACAACAATAACACCTTGATGGACTAATTCAGTTACAGCTCTCAAATCTCTAATGTATATTTTTTGGGATAAGTGATTTTGGCAATTGTCCCATCTCCACTCAATCTGGTGTCATCCCGCTAAACTTGATTCATCAATTGCTGTAAAAAAAAAAAAAACCCACAGGTTTTATGTGATGAATATTCTCTAAGCGGAGCAAGTCTCATACGCACAAATAAATGCAGCTTCTTCTTAGATGACTTCCTAATCTGGTTTCCGATTCCATTGCTTTTTAAATGTTTTTAATATGTTTTGTTACTGCTTTTTAATTTTGGGGCCAAATTTACATAGATCTTTCTAAATTGTTTTTAATGTTTGTATTTATGTTTTTTACTTTGGCTGTACACCGCCCTGAGTCCTTCGGGAGAAGGGCGGTCTATAAATTTGATAATAAATAAAATTAAAAAAATAAATATATTCATGAGGTCTGCTCTGCCAATATAAATCCCAATTAACGAACACCTCTCAAAATTCAGTGATGGTGATCAGATTCATTCATTCAAATCCGTTCATTCTCCCGCACCATTCAAAGGGAGTTCATCCCAAATTCTATTACTAAAAGTCTTTGATGAACACCCTTTGAAAGGTGCGAGAGTAGGAATGGATTTCAGGAGGAAAAAAAATTGCAGACTACAGGAACCAGGAACATCACTCAGGTGACCCTGAGGACACAGATAAACCTCCAAGTGGCCTCAATGATTTTCTAAAAAGGATGCAAATGACCAGCTGTCTGCAAAGAATATAAATCCTTCCATGCCCCACCATCCAGTCTGAGATGAAGAAGCTTCTTGGATGAGAAGCAAAACCAGGAGTGAAATGTAAAATTTGTTACTACCGGTTCTGTGGGCGTGGCTTGGTTGGGGGGGGGTGTAATGTGACTGGGTGGGCGTGGCCAACTTAAAAAAAAAACTTTTCAAAGCATTTTTTCTAATGCTTTGAAAAGCCTCTGCCAATCAGGCAACTCAGCTGGGATTGTCAGAGAGACTTTTTAAAAAATGCCTCTCTGCAGATCAGGCAACTCAGCTGGGATCGTCAGAGAGGCATTTTAAAAAATGCTTTGAAAAGCCCCATTGCCGATCAGGCAACTCAGCTGGGATCGTCAGAGACTTTTCAAAGCATTTTTTTTTACCACCTCTTCGGCCAAGAGGTTGCAGAAAAACATGCTTTGAAAAGCCTCTGACGATCCCAGCTGAGCCGCGGGATCATCAGAGGCTTTTTTTTTTTTACTTTTAAAAGCATTTTTTTCATCGGAAGAGGTTGTAGAAAAAATGCTTTTAAAAGTAAAAAAAAAAATCTCTGATGATCGTGCGGCTCAGCTGGGCATTGGGGGGGGCGGGCACAGGGATTTTTGCTACCGGTTCTCCGAACCACCCGCCGCCATCGCTACCGGATCGGGCGATCTGGTCCGAACCGGGAGCATTTCACCCCTGAGCAAAACGCCTTCAAAAGGAAAAAAACAAAGGAAGTCCAGTTGCCTCCTGAAAACAGCACCTTTGGGACAACCATAACCTGGATGATGGGGAATCTCTACAGACTTGTGAACTCGGATCTTACCTGTATTCCACAATACGTTGGAGGTGCATTCAGATGACAGCACTTGGTAACGTAACTAGTCCTTTGTTCAACCAAAGCAGACACCTGATCTTCAGCATCCACAGTACCAGGGGGGAGCAGGGTTAATGCATTTGCTCTAAGTCTGAAATTTGAGATAGGAAGTTATCACCAATCCCCCCTTTTTAAGGTAAGAAAACACAGATTCCTCAGAAATGACCAAGATCTGATTTCATATAATCAGGGGCAAGAAAATATAGTACAGGTAGACCTCAGCGTACAACTGCAGCAGAGACGAAAGCTTCCGTTGCTAAGCGAGACTGTTGTTAAGTGAGATTTGCCCCATTTTACGACCTCGCTTGCCAAAAGGGATCACGTCACCTCAGGACTGTCACTGCGTTTTTATATTTACCAGCTGAGCTCTATTTTTGAACTATAAGACTTTCCGTAGTTTGCCAAGTCCTTATCTCTGATGCTACTACGCATGTCCACATTCCTTTTCTTTTCTTCCTTTGTTCTCTTGCCAGGAGAGGTCCGGCAGGAGACCTCGTTGCCAAGATGTAATTATTTTAGCTAGTGAGATGTTTTCTTTTTCTTTATAACAAATAAATGAGTTTTCTTAGAAGATATTTCTTCGGGTTTGTTTTCTTAAAATGTTCTCGCAAGGAAAAGTCACGATCCGCCCCTCGTAATCAAGGTACGATTATCCCAGAGCCAGGATGGGATTAATCAATGCCCTGACAAGGACACCGTCATAAATATGAGTCAGTTGCCAAAGCGTCTAAATTTTGATCATGTGACCAAAAGGATGCTGCAACGGTCATAAAATGGTCATAAGTCAACTTTTTCACTGCTGTTGTCACTTCAAACCGTCACTAAACGAATTGTGGTAAGTCAAGGACTACCTATATCTGTATTTTCAAGCCAGTTAGGTCTACATTCATAACAGCATTACAGCTAAACAAAGTTTTTTTTGAGGGAGGATTTGAAATGTTCAGCCTCTGAGGGCTACCACAAATGTAGGTGGTTGAAGTAGATACAAAGTCAAAGTTTGTGTTAGAATATTCATGACTGGGAAGACATGGTAACAAGGTCAGCCAATGAATAGGCATAGCAACCAAGTCAGCCAATTGGGAGCTGAGACAGAGAGGAGCCAGGGCGTGTCTTAGTCTGCAGCTTCTGATTCTGTGCAGAGAATTGAAACTAAAACCAAGCAGTCTGTGTATGTTTGTCTGCTCTGCTAAAATGAAACTAACTGTTCTCTCCTGCCTTGTGTTGCAACTGCTACTACTTTGAAGAAGAACTCTGATATTGGTATTGTAAATACTTCATCTATTATTGTGTATATAAAGAAGTTAATGAATCCTGCTGAATCAGTTTATCTGTGGGTGCTTCTGGATTTGATTTTTTGCAAGAAACTCTGACAGTTTGTCTCTTTTTTTCTTTTCACAGATTGAGCCCAATTTACAGAAAAACAGTCAATGAAACTCAGGTTTTGCTACGCATGTTTTACTGTATACAGTAAAGTAGTCCTCGACTTACAACAGTTCATTTAGTGGCTGTTTGAAGTCACATCACTGAAAAAAGTGACTTATGACCGTCTTTCGTATTTACAATTGTTTCAGCATCCCCACAGTCATTTGATCAAAATTCAGATGCTGGGCAACTGACTCGTATTTATGACGGTTTGTAGAGTCCCGGGGTCACGTCATCATCTTTTCCGACCTTCTGACCAGCAAAATCAACGGGGAAGCCAGATTCACCTTCACGACCGTGTTACTATCTTAACAAGTGCAGTGATCCACTTAACAATGGTGGCAAGCAAGGTCGTAAAACAGGGAAAAACTCACTTAACGTTTCCCTTCACAACAGAAATGTTGGACTCTTATTATACTGAGGCTGAGCAGTATAATAAGAGTAAATATGGACACATTTTTTTTAATTTTTTTGACACAAATAGGCCCAAATTTTTGCAATGGGCATTTTAAAGAGGAATTCCTATATCTTTACGGGGAATTTATAACTAAGGAAGCACATTGAAAATGTTCTTCTGTCTGAAAAACAAACAAGAACAAGCAAGAAAGCAATTTATAATTCCTTAAATGGAATCCCAGGAGAAAAAAAAAAAAAATGCAGATTTTGGGGGAGAGCCCAGCCGGAGATGACAACTTGATTAATCAAACGTATCTTATCAGATTGAAAATTGAAACCATCCATTTCAGTTGATTCCTTTGAGAAAATGATCATTGGTCAGATAGACAACCTCTAAGATGGGGGTGTCGATTTCATTAAGGGCCGCATCAGGGTTGTGTTTTTTTTTTTTTTTTAATTTGATTTATATGCCGCCCTTCTCCGGAGACTCAGGGCGGCTTACAGTGCGTTAAGCAATAGCCTTCATACTTTTATATATTTATACAAAGTCAGCTTATTGCCCCCACAACTGGGTCCTCAATTTACCTACCTTAGAAAGGATGGAAGGCTGAGTCAACCTTGAGCCTGGGGAGATTCGAACCTGCAGTAATTGCAGCCAGCTGGTCTTAATAACAGGGTGCTTTAGACCACTGTACTACCAAGGCTCTTACCAGTGTTTGACCTTGGGGGGGCTGGGGTGGGTGTGGCCAGGGTGGGCGTGGCCAGCTCGACATCACCTGTGTTGGGGGCAGCTGTGGTGAACAAGTGCTAAGGCAGGACTTCTCTCAGAAGTTCCCTCACTCTCCACAAACAACGGAAATGTTGGGTTCAATTGAGGTCATAAGTCGAGGACTACCTGTATATTGCTAGATTTCTATTAGCCTTCCTTCCTCCCTCCCTCCCTCCCTCCCTTCCTTATTTCTTTCCTTTCTCTTTTCCTCCCTCCCTTCCTCCCTCCCTCCCTCCCTTCTTTCCTTCCTCTTTTCCTCCCTTCCTTCCTCTTTTCCTCCCTTCCTTCCTCCCTCCCTCCCTTATTTCTTTCCTTCCTCTTTTCCTCCCTCTCTCCCTCTTTTCCTTCCTTCCTTCCCTCCTTCCTCCCTCCCTCCCTCCGTCCCTTATTTCTTTCCTCTTTTCCTCCCTCCCTTCCTCTTTTCCTTCCTTCCTTCCCTCCTTCCTTCCTCCCTCCCTCCCTTCCTTATTTCTTTCCTTTCTCTTTTCCTGCCTCCCTTCCTCCCTCCCTCCCTCATTTCTTTCCTTCCTCTTTTCCTCCCTCCCTTCCTCTTTTCCTCCCTCCCTCCCTTCCTCCCTCATTTCTTTCCTTCCTCTTTTCCTCCCTCCCTTCCTCTTTTCCTTCCTTCCCTCCTCCCTCCCTCCCTCCCTTCCTCCTTTCCTTATTTCTTTCCTTTCTCTTTTCCTCCCTCCCTCCCTCCCTTCTTTCCTTCCTCTTTTCCTCCCTTCCTTCCTCTTTTCCTCCCTCCCTCCCTTATTTCTTTCCTTCCTCTTTTCCTCCCTCCCTTCCTCTTTTCCTTCCTTCCCTCCTTCCTTCCTTCCTCCCTGCCTGCCTCCCTCCCTTTCTTATTTTTTCCTTCCTTTTCCTCCCTCCTTTCCTCTTTTCCTTCCTTCCCTCCTTCCTTTTCCCTTCCTGCCTCCCTCTCTTTCTTATTTTTTTCCTTCCTTTCCTTCCTTCCCTCCTTCCTTTCTCCCTTCCTCCCTCCCTTCCTTTGTCCCTCCCTTTCTTATTTCTTTCCTTCCTTTCCTTCCCTCCCTCCCTCCCTCCCTCCCTTCCTTCTTTCCCCTCTTTCCTTCTTTTTCCTTCCTTGCTCTCTTCCCATCTTCCTTTCTTTTTCTTTGGCCTTCCTCTTTCCCTTTCTCCTTTCCCGTCCCTTCTTGGCATGCTCAAATGCAAAAGGGGAAATATTTCTCCTTTTGCTTTGTTTTTAGTTTCTTTTGGTAGCCCACTGCCAGCGAAAATGGAGCCCTCTGTTTTTGCTGGCAGGGGACTGCAGGAGGCCGTTGCGGCCAAAAATGGAGCCCAGGAGGGCCTCGTGCGCCCCCCCACCCCGAGTTCCATTTTCACTAGCAGAGGCACTGCGGGCCGGTCCTTCGCTGTTTCCAGGGCGGCCCCACACCAGATCTAAGCATCTTGTGGGCTGGATCCGGCCAGTGGGCCTTATTTATTTATTTATTTATTTATTTATTTATTTATTTATTTATTTATTTATTTATTTATTTATTATTTTATTTTATTTTATTTTATTTCTATACCGCCCTACTCCCGAAGGACTCAGGGCGGTGCACAGCCAAACAATAAAACCCATCCATACAAAATTTAAAAGTAGAATAAAATCAAATTAAATAATTTTGGCCCCGACAAATTTAAAACCCCAAACTATTTAAAACCAATTTTAAAATTGAATGTATAAAATACTAAAAGATATTTAAAAATTAGTTGAGTTTGAGTCTGCTCTAAAGTGTGATAGAATATAAATTTCCATGCAAATATGGTTAAAACTTTACCTCTTGAGGAATTCCACATACGTGTGATCGGAATATTCCCCACAAATCTCATTTCCTTTTTCAATCAAAGCGTGCAGTGGGGCTATTGTTTTCAAGTCCTAGAATTCAGAAAAAAGTATCGTTGCATTAAGGAAGAATATTACCACATTGTAAGGTATTCCAGCAAAGTGCCCCCAATACAGGTGGTCCTCGACTTACGGCCACAATTCAGCCCAACATTTCTGTTGCTAAGCGAGACGGTGGTTAAGCAAGTCCCCCCCCCCATTTTATGACTTTCCTTGCCACAATTGTTAAGTGAACCCCTACCAGTGATGAAATCTAAAATTTGTTACTACTGGTTCTGTGGGCGTGGCTTGGGGGGGGGTTAATGTGACTGGGTGGGCGTGGCCAATTTTTTTTTTAACTTTTAAAAGTTAAAAAAAAGTTAAAAGTTTTTTCTACAACTAGAGTTGCCAGGTGTCCACTATTTGAGTGGACAGTCCGCTTTTTCCACATTATGTTCACTATTTTTTTTTGCACAAAATAGTGGACATTTTTTTTATTCAAAAGCTTTATGATGAAATGGTACGTAATCTAAAGCTGTACAGTCTAAGAGAATAAGGATAGGAGAATCGCGTTTTGTCTTTTTTTTCATAAGTTAGAATGAAAGAGCCAGCTCCGAGTTTACTGAAACTGTTCCAGTATTGTGCATCAATTCCGGTATCAAATGCAAACGTTGAACGAATTTTCAGCGTCATGGGAAATTTGTGGACTGACGAATGTAACCGACTGCTTATACATCAGTTCGAAGTGAACTTTCTATATTTTTTTAATATTTCTCAACGTTGTACTGAAATTAAAGAATTATTCCTTCAACACAAAGAATTGATCAAAGCTGCGCAGTCAAATAAAAAATGCACACGACAGCAAAGTAAAACGTAATTTAATATTTTACATATTATTATAATATATTTGATGTTTTGAATTTTAAGTAAAGTTTTGAAGTGATTATTTTAATACGTTTTAAAATGTTTGTAAGAAAATATATAATTTAATTGTAATTTTTTTTAATTTTTTTACTATTTAACCCCCCCCACCCCCTCACCCCGCTTGTCTGCTATTTTTTGGAAGCAGACCTGGCAACCCTATCTACAACCTCTTTGGCGAAGAGGTTGTAAAAAAAATGCTTTCAAAAGGCGCGGTGGGTGGAACCTCCCACAGCTGCCGCTACCGGTTTACCCAACCCGGATAGAACCAGCTGAATTTCACCTCTGTCTCTATTTCTATCTCTCTTTCTGTCTAGCTCTATTCTTTCCCTCCCTCTCTGTCTCTACATCTACATCTATATCAGTAGGAGAACCAGTGGCAGAACCAGAGGGTGGAGTTAAAAGAGGGATCAGCCTAGAACCATGATGGCGAACCTATGGCACACGTGCCACAGGTGACACGCGAAGCCATATTAGTGGGCATGCCAGCTCAGTTCTGGGGTGCATGCGCGCGCTGGCCAGTTGATTTTTGGGCCTTCTGGGCCCACCAGAAGTAGGGAAACAGGCTGTTTCCTGCCTCTGGAGGGCCTGGGGGGTGGGTGGGGAAGGCCCGTTTTTCTTTCTTACCTGGCTCCAGATCCTCTCTGTGTATCTGGGAACGGCGAAAACAGCCTTTCCCACTCCCTTGGAGGCTCTACGGAGGCTGAAAGGGCCCATTTCCCCACTCCTGGTGGGACAGGAAGTGACTTTTTTCCTGTCCCCAGCCTCCAGAGACTCCTAGAGAGGCTCCTAGAGACTCCTAGAGAGGCTCCTAGAGACTCCTAGAGAGGTTCTGGAGGCTGGGGACAGCAAAAAATGTCACTTCCTGTCCCACTGGGAGTGGGGAAATGGGCCCTTTCAGCCTCCGTAGGGCCTCCAAGGGAGTGGGAAAGGCTGTTTTCGCCATTCCCAGATACACAGAGAGGATTTGGAACCAGGTAAGAAAGAAAAACGGGCCTACCAGGCCGTCATGTGGCAGGAGCGGGAGGGGGGGGAGGGGGGGAGGGGGTTGCACACACATGCGTGTGGGCACGTGCGCGCGACCCTCCCCCCGCCCCCCCCCCTCTCCTGGCACGTGATGGCAAAAAGGTTAGCCATTACTGGCCTAGAATCCCTACACAGTCATAAGAAAACTAAGTCCAATCTCCTCTGAATTCCTTTGACCTTTATTTAACTCCAAGCAGGTGCTGACCAATAGTTGAGAAGATTCCTGTGGACAGGCTGTTTAGCGATAAATCAGTTTATTTGGACCTTCTTCACACAGGGACCTGATCTTTTGTGCCTGACTTCATCTCAGGAGATTCTGAATTGTTACCTTCTCCGCGAAACATGCTTTGGGGTCTGGTAGGCCACAGCAATCACTCGTGGCAGTTTGGCTGGCAGAATATAAGGTAATGAGAAGAGCCTCTGGAGCACGGGTGTATAACCGGGCCACGTCATAAATATTACTGCAAAAGGAAAAAAAAAGAAAAGTATGGCAGAAAAGTGGAACTTTTGTGTCCATTGCGGCCCTGAGCTCTACAACATCAACAATAACACAACCTCTTTAGGAGAGATGGACGGCGTACGATTCTAATACAGGTAGTCCTCAACTGATGGCTATCTCTGAGCCCAAAGTTTATGTTGCTAAGTGAGACGGTGGTTAAGTGAAATTAGTCCCCTTTTTCAACCTTTCTTGCCACAGTTGTCCAGTGAATCACTTAGTAACACGGTTGCTAAGTGAATCTGGCTTCCCAGATTCCCAGTTGGCCACACCCACCCAGATGGCCACGCCCACCCAGCCCCCCGAGGTCAACCACGGTCCAGCCCTGATGCGGCCCTCAATGAAATTGAGTTGGACACCCCTGCCATAGATGTTTGGATCACAGACTGTCTTGCTTTCTCTGGATTTCATTCCTCTGGATTCACCTTATCAAAACTATTGGCCTTTGGATCGTTGGGAATACTGACAAATATTGATCCCTCTGGATAACGTTGCCTTAGATCAAAGAGATGTAGTGATGAGCTTAGAGACCCCGTGTTAGGAAATGACCTAACTTGTTGAGTTGGCAATATATAAACCCTCAATATAGCTTTAAGACTGTATTGCTGTATTGCATCATACTGTGTCCTGATTGGTTAGCCCTGTAGCCAATGTCCTTAAGAGGGAGCTTGAAACATGGTTTGTTTCTCTCTTTGCTGACCATTATTGCTCGCTGCTGATCATTATTGCTTTTTGCTGTGTTTGCTACTGTTTGCAACTGTTTATTGTGTATGACTACGACAACTGGTAAGAAGACTTTGTTATTGGAATATCCCTGGTATATTGTTTTACTATCTACTGCTTTATCTGTGTATGACCTGGACTGTTTATTGGACTGTGCCTTATTACTATTTCCTAAAAGTAAACACAACTCAGTGTATCTGTGTGTTGGCTGTGTTTGTTCACAACTGCTCTCAATCGCTTTCATGTGCACACCCTTGCTACTCAAGGGTTTCTCTGCAAATTCCCACCCAGTTTGGTCTCAATCCCGGCCTGAGTGACCTTAGCCCAGGTACTCTCCTTCATCCCAACATACTTCACACAATTGATGTTGGGCAGTGGTGGAAATCAAATAATTTAATAACTGGTTCTCTGCCCTAATGACTGGCTGGGTGGGCGTGGCCATGGTGGGCATGGCCAGGGGGTGTGACAGACAGCACTCGGCCTCCTGCACCTCCCAGGGAGTGAAAACAGGGTGCGGAGGGGGAACGCTGCACCCCTGCCCCCCGTTTTGGATCTAGTAGGTCTCCCTGCAGCCTCCTGGGAGCAAAAACAGGCCACGGGGGGGGGGGGTTGTCGCACCGCACCCCCATGTCCCATTTTGGGCCTAGTAGGTCTCCCTGCATTTACCCAGGAGCCAAAATGGGGCACGCAGGGACTCCTGGAAGGGGTGGGGACAGCCAGCAATTTAACTACCGTTTCACACGAACTGGCCCGAACCGGATGAATCCCACCACTGATGTTGGGGAAAGAAGTGAAGAAGGGGAACTATGTATGTTCTCCTGAGCTCCTGAAGGGAAGGCAGGGTATGAGTCTATAAAAATAAAGACATTTCTGGGTTCTAGAGCGAGTGACCTTCTTTCTCAAATCCCTATGAAACGGTTGGAAAGCACTGCATGCAAATCCTGCCCCTAGAGAAGGAGAAAAATGGCTCCAAATCCTCTTACCGAAATATGTCTAGTTCGCCATCTTCTCCGCAGGCACCTTTGTCAACCGAACTGGGAGCCTGAGGGACCTGGGAATGCTTATCCCACGGGAGCGAGTAAATGCACAAGTATTTTCCCACGTCATCTTTAGAACTGCAACAGGTTCTGAGTCTTTCATTCCCGCCACAGGCAGTATTGCAGATGTGGGCGATGTGAAGTTTGAGCTGGAAGACAGGAGGGCATTGCCTTTGCAATACAATACACACAACAGGACTGATAGCATTTGACCGAAGAGTTCATGGCTTCCTTGGAAAGGACGTCAACCTTCTCCTTTTGATTTTTTTTTAAAAATAAAAATACAGGTTGCCCTTGAGTTACGATCACAATAGAGCCCAAAATTTCTGCTGGGAAGTGAGAAGATCCCAATTCAGGTAGTCCTTGACTTATAGCCATTTTTTTAAAGTGACTGACAGTATAACAGCATTGAAAAAGAGACTTGTCAGTATATTCATGAACTGGAATAGGCATAGCAACAGGTCAGCCAATGGGGGACTGTTTGGTAACTGAAACATAGTATTTGTTGTATGGGGCCATAAGAGACAGTTTGGAGCCTGGGCGTGGCTTAACTGTTCTGTATATAAGCTTGAGAGCACTAGCTTCTCCCTCCTCCATTTTGCTTCCTCCATTTTGTGCTTCCATTTTGTGCTGCGTTCGTACACGCTATTTCTCCTCTTTACCACGTTGGAAAAACCACAATGGGTATTGCATAGTTGCCTTATGTGTTATATATATATAAAGAAGTTTTGAATCCTGCTGAATTGTCTGATTGTGTGTGCTGCAACAAACTCTGACATGACTTATGACCGTTTTTTTTTTTACACTTATGTAAAACCATGATGTGGTTTTTCAGAAGGCAACTGGACTTCCTTGTTTTTCCTTTTGAAGACATTTTGCTTCTCATCCAAGAAGCTTCTTCAGCTCTGACAGGATAGTGGAGAATGCAAAGACAGTGAGAATAATCAACCAATGGAACAGAAGTTGCCTTTGGAAGTTGTGGGAGCTTCATCACTTGAGACTTTCAAGAAAAGATTGGACTGCCATTCGTCAGAAATAGTGTAGGGCAGTGATGGCTAACCTTTTTGCCATCGTGTGCCAAATGTGGGGGGAGCACAGGGGGATTGCGTGTGTGCGTGCCCACACCCATAATTCTATGTGCCCCGCCCCCGCGCATGTGTGTGTGACACCCCCCCGCGCTTCCCTTGCTTTTGGCATGTGATGGCATGACAGGCCCGTAGGCCCATTTTTCACCCTCCCCAGGCTCCAGAGCCTTTCTAGGAACCTGGGGAGGGCGAAAATGGCCTTCCCCACCCTCCCTGGAGCCCCTCCAAAGGCCGGAAATGGCCTGTTTGCCGACTGCCAGTGGGCCCAGAAGGCCCGAAAATCAGCTGGCTGATGGATGCATGTGTGCCAGAGCTGAGCTCATGTGCCCAACGATATGGCTCTGTGTGCCACCTGTGGCATGCATGCTATAGGTTCGCCATCACAGGTGTAGGGTCTCCTGTTTGAGTGGGGGGTTGGACTAGATGATCTATAAGGTCCCTTCCAACTCTGTTAATCTGTATCTGATTTATATTCCTCGCAGACAGCTGGTCATTTGCATTTGAAGTGATCACCCTCTAAAAGGATGCAAATGACCAGCTGACTGCAAGGAATATAAATCCTTCCATTCCCCACTATCCTGTCAGAGCAGAAGAAGCTTCTTGGATGAGAAGTGAAACATCTTCAAAGAAAAACCAGAAACAATGTTGTTACTAATTTAACAACAACAGTGATTCACTTAACAACTGGGAAAAGAAAGGTCGTAAAACGGGGCAAAACTCAGCTTAACAAGTGTCTCACTTAACAGCAAAAATATTGGGGTCAGTTGTAGTCATAAGTCGAGGACTACCTATACTCTGATATCAATAGCAAAGGAGCACGGTGGCTCAAATGGTTGGAACGCTGGGCAGGAGGTTTAAGAAGCCCATGTTTGAAACCCGAGAGCTGCTGTAGGGCAGGGTTGAGCTCCTGTCCTTCGCTCCAGCTCCTGCTGGGGACCTGAAAGGAACCCCAAATTGGCTTCCCCAGCACCTGGAAGTGCCTCAGTATTTCTGACCAGAAAGTCCAGTTGCCTCCTGAAAAAAAGCACCTTTGGGACAATCATGACCTGGATGACTGAGAATCTCTATGGACGTTATGTACAACCACATAAAAACTTATGTAAAACCATGTACACGATTGCAGCATCTTCATGATCTCGTGTGATCAACATTCAGATCAGGGGTGAAATCCAGCAGGTTCTGACAGGTTCTGGAGAACCGGTAGCAGAAATTTTGAGTAGTTTGGAGAACTGGCAAATACCACCTCTGGCTGGCCCAGAGTAGGGTGGGAATGGGGATTTTGCAATATCTTTCCCCCGGGAGTGGGGTGGGAATGGAGATTTTGCAGTATCCTTCCCTTGCCACACCCACCAAGCCATGCCCAGAGACCCGGTAGTTAAAAAGATTTGGATTTCACCACTGATTCAGATGCTTGGCAACTGGCATGTATTTATGATGGGGGTCATGTGATCCCGTTTTGTGACCTTCTGACAAGCAAAGTGAAGGGGGAAGCCAGATTCACTTAACAGCCGTGTTTCTAGCTTAACAACTGCAGTGGTTCACTTAACAACTCTGGCAACAAGGTTATAAAATGGGGCAAAACTCACTTAACAACTGTATCATCCCTTAGGTATAGAAACTTTGGGCTGAGTCATGGTCGTATGTCGAGGACTGTCGATAGCTTAGGGCATAGCAAGAGAATCGCACAGGATGACCAGGCCTTGATCATTGTAAGTTAGAACTTAGAGAAGATCTGACAAGATATGGTTAGTGAATTCTCCTGCCCCCATAATTATTCCTCCTCTTCATCACTTGTTCTTCCCCAGCTACGGACCCCAAAGAACGTAGCACACAAAAACTCTATACAAAGCTTATTTTACTCAAAATAACTTAGTCTTTATCATTCAAAGGCTGTTAATGAACTGTCTTAACAGCCTGCCGGAATTCTCAGATAAGGGAATCACAGTCTTACTAGAGTTGGCAGAAAGCCCAGAAGCAATTTTGCAGACGTGAAGGAGAGTGAACTAAAGTTGTTCCCTATAAATTGCTTCAGTCAGCGTTCCTCCTTAAATAGGCTAAGGGAGTGGCCAATCAGCCCCAAGCCTTACTCTTGAGGAGACCGCCTCCTGAGGAGCCACACCTGCCTTTTGGCAGCTCTGCGCACCCGTGCATTGAGAAGAGGCTCCTCCTCTTCCTCCTCTTCACTTAAAGGAGCTTCTGGAGCTTCTGAAGGCCCTGGCTGAATCCCCGCCTCTGGCACCACATCTTCTCCAGCCTCGTCACTGTCCGACTTGAGTGCCAGCAGCACAGACTGCTGACGCAGCACCACACTAGCCTCCTCGTTGTCGGAATCAGCTACAATCTGCACAGGCCGCTGACGGGCCACAACATCGCTGCCCTGCTGGAAGTCAAGTCCAGCAAAAGCTGGATCATCTAGTCCAGGGGTGGGATTCAGCCGGTTCGGGCCAGTTCAGGCTAACCGGTAGTTAAATTGCTGGCTAGCCCCGCCCCTACCTGCCCCACCCCTTCCAGAAGTCCCCATGTGTCCCATTTTGGTTCTGAGGTAAGTGCAGGGAGGCCTCCTATGACCAAAACAGGGTGCCCCCCAGGCCCGTTTTTGCTCCCAGGAGGCTTCAGGGAGGCCTCCTGGGCCCAAAATGGGGCACGGGTGGCGATAGACCCCCCCCCTCCCGCAGCCCGTTTTTGCTCCCAGGGGGGTGCAGGAGGCTGAGTGCTGCCTGTCACACCCCCTGGCCACGCCCACCATGGCCACGAGAACCGGTTGTTAAATTATTTGAATCCCACCACTGATTTCTAGTCGTACAAATTGTAGAAATAAGACTTAAGGGGATTTGCCTGCCTTTCCTGCTCACTCACCTCATTCTGGAAACAATTTTCTTCCAAACTATCGCAGCACTTGGAAAGAATTTCAGATATTTCTCCAGCGAGGTTTCTGGCATTCTCAAAGGACAGGCTTGGAGTCTGCTGGGTGAATTTTATTAAGTAGCTAGAGAGCATTAGGGAAGAGAAGAAGAAGAAAAAAAATGAGAATTTAGCCAACCAAGAGTTGAATTAGCCACTTAAAAATGTCTGGCTTTCCTAAGCATTTTTGATACTGTAGAATAGAGGTGTCACAACCTTGGCAATTTTAAGACCTGTTGGACTTCAACTCCCAGAATTCAGTTCTCAGAATTCCCCAAGGCTGGCTGGGGAATTCTGGGAGTTGAAGTCCAACGGATCTTAAAGTTGCCAAAGTCGGACATCTCTGCAGTAGAGCGTAGTGGTAGCTATTTGTAATTCTCTTCACTGGTGTTGGCAACCTTAAGACCTGTTGGACTTCAACTCCCAGAATTCAGTTCTCAGAATTCCCCCAAGGCTGGCTGGGGAATTCTGGGAGTTGAAGTCCAATAGATCTTAAAGTTGCCAAAGTCGGACATCTCTGCAGTAGAGCGTAGTGGTAGCTATTTGTAATTCTCTTCACTGGTGTTGTGGCTGTCGAATTGATATGATATTTAGGCTGCTAGGCGATGAATTGGAAGTCAATACTGAGAAAAGCAAAGCAAGTAATTCTTGAATTCTGACAGACCTTTGAGCATTATCTGACAATTTGATCTGCTAAAATGGAATTTTCCCTTCCCCAATATGATTGTTCCAGTTGGTCTGTCCTCTAACTCAGAAAGTCATTCAGCTATGTCCGTGATGGCGAACCTATGGCACGCATGCCAGAGGTGGCACGCAGCGCCCTCTCTGATGGCACGCGAGCCATCGTCCCAGTTCAGGTCCACTGTGCATGCACACGCGCCTCCTGCCAACCAGCTGGTCTTCGGGTCTCTGCCGTGCATGAGCAGGGAGTGGGGTGCGTATGGGGGGGGGGTGCATGCATGACCGGGGGCTGGGGTGCATGCACGAGCAAGGGGCCATGCACGCATGCACAGGGATATTTGGGGGGGGGGGCATGTGTGCATGCACATAGGGCTGGCCACTTGCGGGGGCATACGCAAAAGCGTGGAGGCCAGGGTGCATGCGCAGGGGACTAAGGCACATGGACAGGGACCACACATGCATTGCATTTTGGGGGTTGGGGCGGGCACACACCAGAGGTGAAATGCTCCCGGTTCAGACCGGATCGCCCGATCCGGTAGCGATGGTGGGTGGTTCGGAGAAGCGGTAGCAAAAATCCCTGCCTACCCCCCATGCCCAGCTGAGCTGCACAATCATCAGAGGCGCTTTTTTTTTTACTATTAAAAGCTTTTTTACTATTAAAATTTTTTTCTACAACCTCTTCGGCCGAAAAAATGCTTTTAAAAGTAAAAAAAAAAAAGCCTCTGATGATCGTGCGGCTCAGCTGGGATCGTCAAAGGCTTTTAAAAGCATTTTTTTCTACAACCTTTTCAGAGGTTGTAGAAAAAATGCTTTTAAAAGCCTCTGATGATCCCAGCTGAGTTGCCTGATCGGCAGAGGCTTTTTTTTCTTTTAAAAGCCTCTGACGATCCAAGCTGAGTTGCCTGATCGTCAGAGGCATTTAAAAGAAAAAAAGCCTCTGCCGATCAGGCAACTCAGCTGGGATCGTCAGTAAAAATTTTTTTTTAAAAAATGGCCATGCCCACCCAGTCACATTACCCTCCCCAAGCCATGCCCACAGAACCAGTAGTAACAAATTTTAGATTTCACCACTGGCACACACGCATTCGTAGGCGTGCACACGTGCTTTGGACACTTGGTCCGGAAAAGGTAAGCCATCACTTCTCCTATGTGATTGCTCCTGGCGATCCCTTTCGTAGGGTTGCTTGCTAACTCGATTTAACCTTGTTTTTGGGGGGCATGTAACCATGTTTCCAAGCAAAACATTGGATTGTAGGTCTGTAGAGTGTCATTTCTTTTCTTTTTTCTCTTTAAATAATCAGTGGAACGGGTTTCCTTGAGAAGTTGTGAGTGCTCCAGCACTGGAGATTTTTAAGAAGCCATTTATCCGGAATGATACAGGATCTCCTACTTGTGCACATGGTTGGATTAGAAGTCATCTCCCCCCAAGGTCCCTTTCAAATCCCTTATTCTGTTATTTTGAGGTGGAGGAGATAGAAGAGATGGAAAAGATGGAGGGGATGGAGGAAATGGAGAAGATGGAGGAGGAGGGGAAGGAGGAGGAGAAGGAGGAAGAGGAGAAAGAGAAGAGGGAGGAAAAGGAAAAGGAGAAAAAGGAGAAGGGGAAAGAGGAACGGAGGAGGAGAAGGAGAAAGAGGAGAAGGGGAAAGAGGAATGGAGGAGGAGAAAGAAGAGGATATGGAGGAGAAGGAGAAGGAGAATAAGGAGGAGAAAGAGGAGTTGAGGAGGAGAAAGAAGAGAGATGGAGGAGGAGAAAGAAGAGATGGAGGAGAAGGAGAAGGAGAAAAAGGAGAAGGAGAAAGAGGAGATGGAGGAGGAAGAGAAGGAGAAAAAGGAGAAGGAGAAAGAGGAATGGAGGAGGAGGAGAAAAAGGAGAAGGAGAAAGAGGAGATGGAGGAGGAAGAGAAGGAGAAAAAAGAGAAGGAGAAAGAGAAAGAGGAATGGAGGAGAAGGAGAAAAAGGAGAAGGAGACAGAGGAATGGAGGAGGAGAAGGAGAAGGAGAAAGAGAAGGAGAAAGAGGAGATGGAGAAGGAGAAAGGAGATGGAGAAGGCAAAAGAGAAAAAGGAGAAGGTGAAAGAGAAGAAAGAAAAAAAAATGGTGTTTTCAGTGCAATGCCATACTCTATTGTATAGAAATTGAAAGATTCCTGGAGAAAAAATCTGTATCTATGGGGTCACTAAGAGTCAATATCACCTTGGTGGCACATAATCAAAATGGAAAGATGCGTATATACAGTATAGAGACGGTAACCAGCTGAATCTCCCACGGCTCAGTTGTGAATTTCATGCGATAATGCGAAAACATTATCCTCCTGACCTGGCATAGGTGCATGAGACAAAAGGATTTTTTCCCCCACTCTACCTGACTGTGGTTTTATTTTTCCCAAGCAAGGCATAGAGTGCGCAGGCTTTGTTTGATAGATGGGTAAAGGCTTGGGCAGGCTTGTGTTGTAACCTCTGCAAAGGAAAAGGAATGGAAAATGGTTGGGTAGAGATCACACAGGTACTTTATATGGGCAATCGCTCCCCTCAAAATCAACAGAGCATCATCTAAGCTGGTAGGACAACAATACATGTTCACTCCATTTAACAGACATGGATTTTGATCTGGGACGGCTGATGGAAGGCACAGAGCTGAGTGACCATTAGCAGATCTGGGAGACTTTCTTAAAACATTGTCTAAAACCTTGGAAATAATGCATTCAGTGGACAGAATAAAAAAAAAAAACATCCCTTTTTATGGCCCGGTAATTCCTTAATTTGGGATCGAGTTGGGGTGACTGGATGAAGCTGAGCATTTACTGGCTGGATGCCCTTCCTGATGCCACATAGAGTTTGCTGCAGATATTTTTTCTTTGCACCCAGAGAGAGAGAGAGAGAGAAACATCTGCCGCTATTTAGGATTGAACTCTCAACCTTCCAAGAGGGAGGCGAATATGCTGCTGAACTTTTATCATCTATATCTATACCTGTATCCGTATTCCCATCCATCCATCCATCCATCCATCCATCCATCCATCCATCCATCCATGTCTGTCTGTCTCTCTCTCTCTCTCTCTCTCTCAATCATCTATCTCTCTATCATCTCTCTGTCTGTCTATATCTATCTATCTATCTATCTATCTATCTATCTATCTATCTATCTATCTATCATCTATCTCTATCTATCTCTATCTTTATCTACTATCTATCATCTATCTATCTATATCTATCTATCTCTCTTTATCTACTATCTATCTTTCATCTATCTTTATCATCTATTTATCATATCTATCTATCTATCTCTATCTATCTATCTATCTATCAATCATCTATCTCTATCATCTATTTATCATCTATATCTATCTATCTATATCTACCTATCTATCTATCTATCTATCTATCTATCTATCTATCTATCATCTATCTCTATCTATCTATCTCTATCTTTATCTACTATCTATCATCTATCTATCTATATCTCTCTTTATCTACTATCTATCTTTCATCTATCTTTATCATCTATTTATCATATCTATCTATCTATCTATCTATCTATCTATCTATCTATCTATCTATCTATCATCTATCTCTATCATCTATTTATCATATCTATCTATCTATCTATCTATCTATCTATCTATCTATCATCTAACTCTCTATCATCTATATCTTTATCTACTATCTGTCTGTCTGTCTGTCTATAGTTATCTATCTATCTATCATCTATCTATCATCTATCTATCTATATCTATCTATCTATCTATCTATCCATCCATCCATCCATCCATCCATCCATCCATCCATCCATCCATCTAATCTATCCATCCATCCATCCATCTAATCCATCCATCCATCCATCCATCCATCCATCCATCCATCCATCCAATCTATCCATCCATCCATCCATCCATCCATCCATCCATCCATCCATCCATCCATCCATCCATCCATCCATCCATCCATCCATCCATCTATCTATCTATCTATCTATCTATCTATCTATCTATCTATCTATCTATCGAGATAGATAGCTTGGAAATTTAAACCTTTGCTTTGCTCTGCCTTAAAAATATTCTGTTGTTTGGGTCAATTTTGATCAGCTTGACGCTCTTGGGCAAATGATCACTTGAGCGTACATAAATAAATCATTTGGTGGGATGGAAATCTAATCATGGGCTTTCTAATGCAACGGGAGGCTGGAATGGAGGTGAGATGATTACAGTTTATTGGGCAGCTAATAAGAGCAGTGGGAAGAATGCACCAACCTCTTTCAAGAAGCAGATGTTATTTTGTGTGTTGGCACAGCAGGTTCTCACGGTGGATAAATAATTTCTTGTAGAGTTCAGCAAGATTGGCAGAGGAGCGTAGCTGTAATCACTGGAATACTCGACCAGAAACCTAGAAGACAGGTGAGAAAAAAAGAACATAGAGGCGTAGCATGGAAGACTAGTTGAGTAAATACAGGCAAGTCCTCGACTTACGACCACAATTGAGTGCAAAATTTCTGTTGCTAAGGGGACTATTTACTAAGTGAGTTTTGCTCCATTTTACAATCTTTCTTGCCACCGTTATTCAGTGAATTACTGCAGTGGTTGTTAGCAACATGGTTGTAAAGTGAATCTGGCTTCCTCGAATAAATAGAAATGTGTAGAAAGTCAGTATCCATCCACCTTCCTAGAGGATGAAATATTTTGGGCGATATTAAAAAAAGGCAGGATAGAATATTTTCCCTAAAGGAGAAATGGGGAAATACCTTAAGGGAGGCAGAAACCAGCCTCAGTCTCCCTGCCCCAAGCAGAAACTGAGGAGGCCAACTTTTAGAAATGCAGATTTGGTGATCCATTCAGAAAGACTGGATCAGACCGAAACTCCAGATAAGCAACAAGCCAAATGTGGACAAGATTAGCTCAGAAAAACACCTACAATTTGCAATTCCCCTTTTGCTTATAGAGCCAGACATGACCCCTACATGACCGCCTAGGAATCCAGAAGGTATAAAACCCACCCACTCTCAATTCCATTTGGTCAGATGTCCCAGAACTGCATGCTGTGTGTGTGTGTGTTGGTTCCGTTCACCAAAAACCAGAATCTTTCTTTCCAATCAGCCTCCATTTTATTCCCGGCTTGGACCTGGACCTAAATTTTTCTTCCAACAAATGAAATCTTGGCAGCCGTGATGAAAGGAGAAGTATTTATTCCCAAAAGCAAAGAGTTTTGCCTTTAGAGGTAGCTGCAGAGAAAATGGGTACAGAGACACTGTTTATAGGGAAGCTTGCCCTGGGTGTGCAAGTGTGTACGTGCTGATTTTAGAGTGAAACGTGAGAGGTGTGAATGTGTGTACTAGAGGTGGGTTTCAGCAGGTTCTGACCAGTTCTGGAGAACCAGTAGCAGAAATTTTGAGTAGTTTGGAGAACTGGTAGTAGAAATTCTGACTGGCCCTGCCCCATTTATTCTCTGCCTCCCAAGTCCCAGCTGATCGGGAGGAAATGGGGATTTTGCAGTAACCTTCCCCTGGATTGGTGAGGGAATGGAGATTTTACAGTATCCTTCCCATGCCACTCCCATCAAACCACAGCCACAGAACTGGTAGTAAAAAGTTTTGAAACCCACCACTGGTGTGTACGCAGGGGTGGGCTTCAAAAATTTTAGCAAGGGGTTCTCTGCCGGTTGCTGAGTGGGCGTGGCCATGGTGGGCGTGGCCTAGTTGGCCTCCTGCACCATGGGGGGGCGTTTTTCCCTTCCCAGGCTTGGGAGGTTTTTCTTGAGCCTCCGGGAAGGCGAAAATGGCCTCCCCAGACTCTGGAGGCCCTCTAGAGGCCGGAAACATTTCCGAACTTCTGATGGGCCCATTTTTCGCCCTCCCTGAGCCTTCACGTATGCCCTGCTCTTACCTGAATCCAAAACGGGCCTCATGGGGACTGCTGGGAGGGGCGGGGTGGGCGGGGCCAGCCAGGAATGGGATTTGGGGGTTCTCTGAACTGCAGAGAATCTTAGCTAGAGGTTCTCCCGAACCCCTGCGGATCCCTAGCAACCCATCCCTGTGTGTACGTGCTGACCCTGGAGATAGGGTTGATTAAATCAAGCGATATGGATTGAGTCTTTTCATTTGAACGGTGAGTGATATAATTATATTTACATTGTGTTAATTGAAGGTTGTGTGTTTGTTTCAGTGTGTGTTTACAATCTGAAATAAGCATTTAGTTATTTTTTTTTTTATGTTTGCTATGAGTTTAAAGGATGTCGAAGGCTGTTTTTGGGAGACCTGGATTAGTTAACATATAACTCTCTAAACAGTATTTCCAACATAGTTATATACATTTATACATTCTTCTCACAGTACGAATGGGGATAATCAAGCCACACCTTCAGATTACATGAAGAAATGGGAAAACTTCCTTGGTTCTGGAACTAATTTGCAACATGTGCAGAAATTTGTCTATAGAGATTCTCAGTCATTTAGTTCATGCTTGTCCCGAAGGTGCTTTTTCAAAAGACAACTGAAACTTCCTTTGTTTTTCCTTGAAGACATTTCACTTCTCATCCATGAAGTTTCTTCAGTTCTGACTGAATGGTGGAGAATGGCAGCTGACCGTAAGGACATAGATAAACCTCCAAGTGGCCTCAACGACTCTCAGAAAGAGTACCAAGGACCAGATGACTGCAAGGAGTGTAAATCCTTCCATTCTCCACCATTCCGTCAGAACCGAAGAAGCTTCCTGGATAAGAAGTGAGATGTCTTCAAGGAAAAACAAAGGAAGTCCAGTTACCTCTTGAAAAATCACCTTTGGGACATGTGCAGAAATTCACCACACAATGAAGATGGTTGACGCTTTCTGCATCTCACCTCTCTTCAAATCCCCGAGGGTCCTTCTTGAAGGCGTCACATATTTCCTCGTTGGATGGCTCCAGGTAGGTTGGGAACTCCTTAGAGGGGTGTTTCAAGGCTGCCAGGCAGAGCTTTCGAGCAAGACCTTGTTCAGTGCAGCATCCAGCTATCCCTGGGTGTCTTGGGAAAGGAGCATCTGGGCGGCAGGATTTTTCGGAGAAAGCAGTAGACTTTGGTGGAGGGTGTGTGTGAGGATTGGTGGGAAAGTAAAAGATAGAAGAGAAGGGGCAGAGAAAAGGATGTGTGTTATTACTCTCATCCAATTTTGAGGCACCCTTGGTGCTCTTTGAGCTTGGTTGTTCTCTTGCAGATGTTTCATGGCTCAACTAGGTATCATCATCAGTGGTAGAAGGGAGTGAAGTTTGCATGTATATGAACAGAGAGCAAACTCCACTCCCATCTAGCATTAATCGTATTATCTAATTTGAGTAACGAAACATTTGCAAGAAAACAACCAAGCTCAGAGAGCACCAAGGACCCCACAGTCATCCTTTCCTCTTCGTCCTCCTTCTCCTCATCCTCCTCGTCTTCGTCCTCCTCCTCCCTTTCTCATTCTCCACCCATAAACCCCATTCCCTTCCAGCACTGTTGATGTTAGGTAGTTAGGTACCCTAGTTGGGTAATGAAATGTCTGCATGAAAACAGCCAAGCTCAGAGAGAACCAAGGACCCCACAATCCTCGTCCTCGTCCTCGTCCTCCTCGTCCTCCGGTCCTCCTCCTCCTCCTCCCTTTCTCATTCTCCACCCATAAACCCCATTCCCTTCCAGCACTGTTGATGTTAGGTAGTTAGGTACCCTAGTTGGGTAATGAAATGTCTGCATGAAAACAGCCAAGCTCAGAGAGCACCAAGGACCCCACAGTTCTCGTCCCCATCCTCGTCCTCCTCGTCCTCCTCCCCCCTTTCTCATTCTCCACCCATAAACCCCCATTCCCTTCCAACACTGTTGATGTTAGGTAGTTAGGTACCCTAGTTGGGTAATGAAATGTCTGCATGAAAACAGCCAAGCTCAGAGAGCACCAGGGACCTCATAGTCGTCGTCCTCATCCTCGTCCTTGTCCTCCTCCTCCTCGTCCTCCTCGTCCTCCCCCATTCCCTTTTATGATCATGTTACCACATGAAATAGTAATAATAATATAATAACAATAATTAAATAATACTGAAAAATGTATGAAGCATCTGCAAGAAAACAACCAAACTCAGAGAGTACCAAGGATCCCTCATTTCAACCCCGAGCTACAAATTTTCTCCTTTATTCCCCCAACTTTCTCTGGAGAGGAAGAAGAGGAGGTCAATTCCACACTCTCTATCAGCACCGTTTCATTTAATTCCCTGTCACATTTTCCACTGAAGCCTGCTAGCTATCTCAAGGCAGATCACCACACTGGCCCGAAGGCAGAACTTGTCTTCCATGCTAGCTCTGAGCAATTGGTTTTTGTCAGGCACAAGGGACCAGAACGACACTGTGAGCTGATCAGAGCTGCTCCTTTATTGCTGTCAACCTATTTGCTACAAAGCTACAAAGATTATTAGGGGACTGGTGGCTAAAACATATGAAGAACAGTTGCAGGAACTGGGCATGGCTGGTCTAGTGAAGAGAAGGACTAGGGGAGACATGATAGCAGTCTTCCAATATCTCAGGGGCTGCCACAAAGAAGAGGGAGTCAAGCTATTCTCCAAAGCACCTGAGGGTAGGAAAAGAAGCAATGGGTGGAAACTAATCAAGGAGAGAAGCAACTTAGAACTAAGGAGAAATTTCCTGACGGTTAGAACAATTAATCAGTGGAACAACTTGCCTCCAGAAGTTGTAAATGCTCCAACACTGGAAATTTTTAAGAAGAGATTGAACATCCATTTGTCTGAAGAGGTGTAGGGTTTCCTGCCTAAGCAGGGGGTTGGACTAGAAGACCTCCACGGTCCCTTCCAACTCTGCTATTCTATTCCGTTCCGTTCTGTTCCGTTCCGTTCCGTTCCGTTCCGTTCCCTTCCCTTCCCTTTCCTTTCCTTTCCTTTCCTTTCATTCCATATATTCTATTTCTATTATTTCTATTATTTCTATTATTTCTATTATTTCTATTATTTCTATTTCTATTCCATTCCATATATTCTATTTCTATTATTTCTATTTCTATTTCTATTATTTCTATTTCTATTTCTATTCCATTCCATATATTCTATTTCTATTATTTCTATTTCTATTTCTATTATTTCTATTTCTATTTCTATTTCTATTCCATTCCAAATATTCTTTTCTATTGCTACTTATTATCCAATCACCTCCGGTGACTGGAACTGCCTGCATGGATGTTGAACTTTACCTCGTTTTCATAGCAGTCTGGATCAGCTCCTGCAGCGCAACATTTTTTGGCCAAGTCGACCATGTCGTTGACGAGACTGATGATTTGTTCAAAGGTGGCATTAGAATACTTCCTGCTGTTTATGACGATTGATCTGCAAAAGCCAAGTTAAAAGAATAGTGACGGTGTCTGATTTGAAAGGTCTGTTTGTCGCCGTTGGGGACCTAGAGCCGGGCCACCATGGAGAGCTTTTCTTCCGGAGCAGATGCATATTAAAAAGGGATAGAGCTTGCCAAAGAAGCCTGGCCCTCTGACAAATCAGCCATCCATAGACACAATTTACAACATCTATAGATTTGTGGAAAGCCACCCCCCCCACCAACCCCGACAGAAGAATGTGTTGTGGCCCACTGGTGGCCTGTGGAGCTGGTAGAAGAGTCGGACAGTGAGGAGGCTGGGGAGGAACATGGGCCAATCCTGGGAGCTGGGGAAAGCTCGGACGAGGGCTCTGTATTGGAGGCAGATGGGAAATAGACAGCAGTGAGGCAAAGGAACAGATGGAGCCCGTTCCCAGTGTGCGCATGCACAGAGCTGCCAGAAGACAAGAACAACTCAGAAAGCAGGGTCAACTCAGGAGTAATGATGGAGATGATTGGCCCCTCCCTTAGGACATAAAAGAGGAGCGAACGGGATATGGGCTTTTGCAGGAAGCAATTAGTTCATCTCGTTTCAAGATTGGAAAGTTCTGTTCGTGACCCTAATAGACTCGGTGCCAAGTTTGGCCTTGCTCTGCTTTTGGAAATTGGTTCTCTGGCAGCGTTCCAAGTGAGATGAGGTGGGGGTTGATGTGCCCTAAGGTGAGGAAATTTTGGTATAAAATTAAAGGGTCGTTGGAAGAGATTACACTCCAAAAGATAGATTTTAAACCAGAGATGTTCCTCCTCGGAATGATTGATAGAAAAATGGAAAAATGTCTCTATTATATTATATTGCATATTCGAACGGTGGCCAGAATTACTCTAGCGCAAATGTGGAAGTCGACCAATATACCATCGAAGAAACAATAATAAAGAAAATCCTCGAATGCGCCGAAATGGATAAATTAACGATGGAGATCAAAGAAAGAGAAGACTTGGATTATTATAAAGTATGGAATAGGTTTTATACATGGTTGGAAAACAGAACTCAAATTAAGAAATAAGAATATAAAGTGAAATTTGACATTAACATACTGGATATAAATGTAAATAATGATCCTGCTAACAAAACAGTTAATCATGACTATTTAAAAATAAAGAGAAGGAGCGGGAGGATAAAAGCTAAGAGTAAAGACAAAAAGATGTATTTTGCTCTAAAAAGATGTATTTTATGTTTTATGTTTAAAAATGAATAAAAAAATATTTAAAAAAAAAAGTCGATGCAGAAAGTTGTAAAATTGTATATATCTGTTGTTAGTATTGTATTTTAACGTCTGATGTGCGTGTGTTTTTGTGTTTTTGTTTTTGTCTCTTGACTTCTTTTGCTATTGTGTGTTTGGTTTTAAAATGTAAAATACTCAATAAAAATTATTTTTTTTAAAAAAAGGTGGGGGTTGATAAACATTCCTTTGAAAGGCTGTTTGCCAAAGCCTTGCTGACTGTGAATGAACGGAATTCACAGCCGTGTTAATAAAAGAGGTTTTATCGGGATTAAGACTTTGCTTCATGCTTTCTAAGGAAGCCTAGGTACCAGAACTCATCCTTCGGGGTTGGTCCTGGCTTCTATGCACAGTAAGTAAAGTATAAACCGATATTCTGAACCCCCAAAAATAATCCGGCTTCAAAATACATACATGGAGCGAAAATTCGTTTCCCCAAATATGTTGTATTCGTTGCAGACCTTCTCTTTGAAGTAATCCTTGCCTGTCAAAACAAAAGATGAAATGTGGATTAATTAAAAAAAATGTTTTATTTGTTTTATTTATATAACATTCGATTTTCATCAAACAGTGTGTAGTTTGGGTACAGTTATTTTACAATAATAGGTAATAATAATAGGTAATGGTAAAGGTTCCCCTCGCACATATGTGCTGGTCGTTCCCGACTCTAGGGGGCGGTGCTCATCTCCGTTACAAAGCCGAAGAGCCAGCGCTGTCCGAAGACGTCTCTGTGGTCATGTGGCCGGTATGACTCAACGCCAGAGGCGCACGGAACACTGTTACCTTCCCACCAAAGGTGGTCCCTATTTTTCTACTTGCATTTTTTTAATGTGCTTTCGAACTGCTAGGTTGGCAGAAGCTGGGACAAGTAACGGGAACTCACCCCGTTACGTGGCACTAGGGATTCGAACTGCTGAACTGCCGACCTTTTGATCGACAAGCTCAGCATCTTAGCCACTGAACCACGATAATATAATAACAATAATACTTAACATCATCTTCTTTAACAACTCTCCACTTTAGCATTTCCTCCTTTTACATCTCCTCCTTTCTAACATCTGTTTCTATTGTCTAGCCGTTGATAAGATATATCCCATATCAAAAAATATTCAGTTTCTTCTTTATCCTTAATAGTAAGCGTTAGTCTATCCATTTCTGCGCATTCTAATATTTTCTTAATTACATTCTCCTCAGATTAATAATGGATTATTAATCGCTTGGATTAATAATCGCTTCAATGTTGAAGAGAAAGAAAACAATATCTAAGATCCAGATAGATCAGCGGCCTCCAGCCTTTTGGGCACCTGGGACCGGTTCCGTGGGGAGAGGGGTTTTTCCGTGGACCGGAAGGGGTGTGGTTTTGTGTGTTGCCTGCATCCCGCGGATGGAGCTTTGCTAATTTGTGCGGCCTGGTTTCTGACATGCTGCAGCCTAGAGCCGAAACACGGACCATAGATGGGGGACCCTGTCCTAGATGAGACTTTATGATAATTCTGATCCTTGCCATATCAAAATTTTGGAGAGTAGGCAGAATTCCCATTTACATTTCCGCTAACTCAAAAATGGTTGTGTCAGGCCTGGAAGCCATCTTTTGCATTGGGCCTGCCACATTTACTACTGTGGGAAACTGGGAGGGGTGAATTGTGTGGAGCCAGGGTGGTATATTTATTATTTATTTATTTATTATTAGAATTTATATGCCGCCCTTCTCCCGAAGGACTCGGGACGGCTCACACAAATAAAACAACAACAATAACGCCTAAAACCAATATGAAAATTAAAATCCCCAAAGTTAAAACCTCGTAGTTGATCAGGGAGTTTGCTGGAATATGTAGTCATAATAACATTCCTTTCTCGGACAGTCAAGGCCATCTTGACCTGCACCTGGAGGGTTGGAACTGGGAGGCATCTCCAGTTGGGACGGTGCGTTGATTGGACCATGTGATGGACATGTGGGTGCTGGGCAGGGACTTGGACTTTCCTTTGGGTGGGGAAAACCTGGAAGCTTTCAGATTCGGGTTTTCCCAGATGTGCCAATATGACATCTCTAATAAAATGGAACTTTGAGGAACTTCAAGCCTCGGAGTCTTCTTTCGTTGGGGGTGTTCCTTGGAACCCTGACATTTTGTTGATTACAGGTAGTCCTCGGCTTACAGCAGTTTGTTTAATGACCGTTCAAACTACACTGAAAAAAGGGACTTATGACCATTTTTCACACTTATGACCATTGCAGCACCCCCATGGTTATGTGATCAACATTCAGATGTTCGGCAGCTGACTCGTATTTATGACAGTTGCAGTGTCTGGGATCATGTGATCCCCTTTTGTGACTTGTGACAAGCAAAGTCAATGGGGAAGCCAGATTAACAACTGTGGCAAGAAAAGTCTTAAAACAGAGCAAAACTCACTTTACAAACGTCTTGCTTAGCAACACAAATTTTGGCTCAGTTATGGTTGTAAATCGAGGACTACCTGTATTTGAAGTGGAAAGACACTCACATTATCTCCTTCCTTCCTTCCTTCCTTCCTTCCTTCCTTCCTTCCTTCCTTCCTTCCTTCCTTCCTCCCTCCCTCCCTCCCTCCCTCCCTCCCTCCCTCTACAATTCACATTTCACAGTTAAAAATGGTGAGCAAGGAACTACATTTTATACAAGAATAATCCAAAAAAAGAGATGAGATAGCAGTCATAGGCAAACAGACTTTGTCTCTTCTCAAAGTCATTTGTGTATGTAACATTTTTATTGGGGATGACATGTAGATGTATTTGCAATGCAAGAAAGAAATGGGAGGAGGAGGAGGAGAAGGAAAAGAAGAAGAGGAAGAAGAGGAGTAATAGTAGTAGTAGAAGGAGAGGAAGAAGAAGAAGAAGAAAGAGAAGGAGAGGAGGAAGAGGAGGAGGAGGAGGAAGAAGAAGAGACGAAGAGGAGAAGAAAAAGAAGAAGAAGAAGAAGAAAGAGGAGAGGAGAAGAAGGAAGAGGAGGAGGAAAAAGAAGAGACGAGGAAGAGGAGAAGAAGAAGAAGAAGAAGAAGAAGAAGAAGAAGAAGAAGAAGAAGAAGAAGAAGAAGGAAGAGGAGGAGGAAGAAGAAGAAGAGAGGAGGAAGAGGAGGAGGAAGATGAAGAAGAAAAAAGGAGGAGGAGCAAGAGCAGGAAAACTTGCTTGTTGCACTAAGCAAGGATGTAAGGAATAAGCCACCCTTTTGTCATAACAAATTCTATTATCACTTTAATCACAAGTAGACCAGAAAAGCACAGGATTCAATTATAATAAAAAAACCAACAACCTTTGAACATTCATCCTGTCTGTGATGAATCAAAGGCACTGAACAAATATATGTCTATTTTTTAAACAGCGCCCTATAAAAATTACATTGATCTTTCTTCTTCCGACAGCTTAGTTGATAGAAATGGAGTTTAAAAACCTTCCCCAATCACCCTGCCGATCTCTCAAAAGCTTCATTTATATCCTTTTAGCTCCGACTCTAGATAGTTCCTCCTTTAGAGAAAGAGAGAGAGAGAGCATAAATCTTGGCTTAAATGGAGAACATCCATTTTAAATGATGGCTTCTGGGTACTTAAGGCCCTTCAATGCATGTTGACAATCGCTGAGGAAAAGAGCATTTTAAATGAAAGCCTCTCCCTCTTTCTTTTCTCTCCAGCTACTTAGGAGATACTCCTCCCCGTTAGTGTTCTGCTGTCTTCCCTGATTTATTAAAACCACGAGAATGGAGAAACCCTGAAATTCTAAACATTCCCTCAAGAGGTTATTTTTTTTTTTCATTTCATTTCATTTTTTCATTTTATTAAATTTGTATACCGCCCTACTCCCGAAGGACTCAGGGCGGTGAACAGCCATAAAATAAAACATATAAATACAAAATTTAAAAATAGAGATAAAACAAATTAAATAAATTTGGCTGATTAAATTTTAATCTTCAAGGGCCACCTGGGAAATCAGAACAACGCTGGAGGAAACAAAGACCTTGCCTACTTCTACTGCCTGGACCCGATGCGGTGCAAAGTCGGAACTATGGAAAAAAAACAAAATGAAAATTTGAAAGAAAAAAGATCCCTCTTCTGTGACATGGGAGAGGAATGAGCAGAGAGGCACAGTGGCTGGGGCAGACAACCAAAATGCACCTTTGGTGATCCCTAGAAATTATGCTGATGAAACAAGCTGGCCAGTTCTGGTGGACTCAATGACTTAAGTGAGTTTTGCACCATTTTACAATCTTTCTTGCCACAGTTGTTAAGTGAAATCATTGCAGTGATTAGAAGCAAGTTCTCCTCCACCTCCTCCTCCTTCTCCTCCTCCTCCTCCCTGCAAACTTCATTCCCTTCTAGCACTGATGATGTTACCTAGTTTGGGTCATGAAACATCTGCAAGAAAACAACCAAGCTCAGAGAGCACCAAGGACCTCACAGTCTTCCTCCTCTTCCTCCTCCTCCTCCTCCTTCCTGCAAACCCCTCTCCTGTCTATAACTGATGATACTTAGTTTGGGTAATAAAACATCTGCACGAAAACAATTAAACTCAGAGAGCACCAAGGACCCCAGAGTTGTCGTCGTCGTCCTCCTCCTCCTCCTCCTTCTTCTCCTTCTCCTCCTCCTCCTCCTTCTCTTTCTCCTCCTCCTCCTCCTCCTTCTCCTCTTCCTCCTTCTTCTTCTCCTCCTCCTCCTTCTCCTTCTCTTTCTCCTCCTCCTCCTCCTTCTCCTCCTCCTCCTCCTCCTCCTCCTCCTCCTCCTCCTCCTCCTCCTCCTCCTCCTCTTCCTCCTTCTTCTCCTTCTCCTTCTCCTCCTTCTCCTTCTCTTTCTCCTCCTCCTCCTTCTCCTTCTCCTTCTCCTCTTCCTCCTTCTTCTTCTCCTCCTCCTCCTCCTTCTCCTTCTTTTTCTCCTCCTCCTCCTCCTCCTCCTTCTCCTCCTCCTCTTCCTCCTCCTCCTCCTGCTAGTAACATGGCTATTCAGTGAATCTGGCTTCCCGATTGTCTTTGCTTGTCTGAAGGTCGCAAAAGGGAATCATGTGACCCCAGGACATTGCGACCGTCATAAATATGACTTATTTGCCCAGCGTCTGAATTTTGATCCTGTGACCGTGGGGATGCTGAAACGGTCGTAAGTGTGAAAAACAATCATTTTTTTCCAGTGCTGTTGTAACTTCGAATGGTCACGAAGCGAATTGTTGTAAAGCAAGGTCTACCTGTATTTATGACGGTTGCAGAATCCCGGAATCCCATGATTTCCATTTGTGACCTTCTCAACCTGCTCCGACAAAGTGGTGGAAGACCGATTTGCTTAACAGCCGTGTGATTCACTTAACAACTGACATGATTTGCTTAACAACCATGGCAAAAAAAAGACCGTAACTTTGGACAACTACCTTACTTAGCTATGAATATTCTGATCCCATTTGTGGTCATAAATCAAGGACTACTTGTAAGTGGATAAGCTTGTACCCTACTTGAGCCCACACAGAGTATTCACAATTACAGAGCATTCACAACCACAGTGTAGGTTGCCTCCTACGGAAGCAGATGAACAATTTGCTATGGCTAGTGATGGCTGTATTTCTTACAATGGCTGGACTACAAATTATTCGATCTTTTCATTCTGTAGAAAGTTAGCACCCACCCCTCTCCTAGGAGAATGAAATGTTTTAGGAAATATTAAAAAGGCAGAATATTATATTTCCCTGGATGAGAAATGGAGAAACATGGTTTTATTTAGAGGCAGAAAGCAGACTTAATAGCCCCCGCTTTCCTCAAAAGCCCACAGCAGATGTCAGCACTTAAGAGATAAAGAGACAGATAGCTCTATTCATAAGCAAATTCCCTGCAGCAAGGTCTGAACAAAGGTAGGGTTAGCCGTCAGCCACAATAGGAATTGCCCAACAAGCCCTTTCATTGCATCAGCCCAAACTTCAACCAAACCTAGCTCAGACAAACTCTTAGGATTTGTACATGGCACCGTGGGAGTCCGACAACAGCCAATAGGATACATGTTCTTGCACAGGAGCAGGAAGCTCACGTTCAAAACACAAGAAAAGGTATAAAAACCCCTCACTCTCAACTCCATGTGGTCAACTGCCCATAATCACACGCGCTTGGTGGGTTCTGTTTCCACAAGAAATGGACCCTCTTTCTAATCAGCCTCCAGCCTCCATTTTGTCTCCAGTGCCTTTCTCCCAGCTTGGAACTGAACTGTTCGGTGGCACAAACTCCTGCCTGGTTCTCTCCTTTTTCGCTCTGTTTTAAGTTTGCCTCTACGTTTTGAAAACAGAAAAAATAAACCGCGTTGACTCACTCTGATACAGAGTGAGCTTCAAATGCAGCTCCTCTGTCTCGGAGGAAGACTTATATTGAGAAAAATAAGATTAGGATAGAATAGGATAGAATAGCAGAGTTGGAAGGGACTTTGGAGGTCTTCTAGTCCAACCCCCTGCTTAGGCAGGAAACCCTACACCACTTCAGACAAATAGTTATCCAACATCTTCCTAATATGATTTGATTGCCTATTTGTACCCTATGACTATCAGTAAGTGTTGTACCGGGGTGAAATCATTGGTGGGATTCAAGTAATTTAACAACCGGTTCTCTGCCCTAATGATTTCTTCCAACAACCAGTTTGCCAAACTGCTCAGAAAATTAACAACCGGTTCCCCCTGAAGTGGTGCGAACTGGCTGAATCCCACCACTGGATGAAATCCAGCAGGTTCTGACAAGTTCTGGAGAACCGGTAATGGAAATTTTGATTACTTCGGAGAACCAGCAAATACCACCTCTGGCTGGCCCCAGAGTGGGATGGGAATGGAGATTTTGCAATATTGTTCCCCCAGGAGTGGGGAAGGAATGGGGATTCTGCAGTATCCTTCCCCTGGAGTGGGGTGGGAATGGAGATTTTGCAGTATCCTTCCCCTGCCATGCCCACCAAGCCACGCCCACAGAACCGGTAGTACAAAAATTTGAATCCCACCACTAATATGAACTCTGCCTCGAGTTATTTTTAAAAAATAACAGTGGAATAAAAAAAACAAATCTAAAAAAATAAAATTCACTAATCAGGTTTAAAGTTGTTTTGTGAACATAGAAGCAAAAGTGTCTGCAATTTATGGAAAACCATCTACTCACACCACACCAGTGGTGGGTTCCTCCCGGTTCGGTCCGGTTCGGCCGAGCCGGTAGCGTTGACGATATGACGTCACCGAACCGGTTCTCCCCCCCCGCCCTCCCACTCCCCCCACGTTATTCTTACCTTTTATTTGGTCCCACCCCCAATCTATTGCTGCCTCCTGAGTCCCAGCTGATGACTAGAAGGAAAAATACTGTTTAAACTTTTGCCGCGGGGCTTCAAAGGGCCGCCCTACAGCTGATTAGTGTTAAAAGCAAACAAATGAGTCGGGTCGTAAGTGCGAGGACCTTCCAGAAATGACTCTGACCAGCTCGCCACGCCCACCTAGTCACCTGACCTCCAAGCCACACCCACAAAATAAGCCACGCCCACAGAACAGAGTAGTAAAAAAATTTAGAACCCACCCCTGCACCGCACAATAATCCTCCCTTTTGTGCAACACAACACCAGTTGGCTGGCAAGCCAACATTGATATTTACAGTAGATGTCAAACATCCAGAATAATTCTTTGTTTTTGCAACTCGTTCTTTTACCAACCTTAATGCATTTATATATGGAGATTCCTATTCACAAGCTGGACATTGGATAACCTTGTTTGCATCGAGCAAAAACGGAAGAAAAAGTGTGTTATACTTGCAACACCCTGAAGGGGGTACACTTGTGTTGGTCATCGTCATTTGATTTTATAAGGTTTTCACTCCTGGGCTGAATAATGGGAAAGAAATCCCCCTCAATTAATAAAGCTCCAGAGAAAACGTTGTGATGCATGTTTCTGCAGTGTGTGTCAAAGGACTTGTTAATGAATGGCTAATCCAACAAATTGGGGTCAATTAAGTTGGAACTGCAGGTTGGCTGGCCTTCCTAAATCATCATCACCAAGTAGAAATTAGCACAGAAAAAAAAAATCTAGCCATGATCTTTATATTAACTGCCATCGGACCATTAGTTTTGGGGAAAGAGTGTTTCAACCACAATCTGGATTAATTTGAAAGTGGCCATATAACAGGGCTCAGATACACCTCACCAATCTACATCATAAATGAAGTTTATTGTATTCATTTCTTATTAGATTTTTATCCTTTCTTTCTTTCTTTCTTTCTTTCTTTCTTTCTTTCTTTCTTTCTTTCTTTCTTTCTTTCTTTCTTTCTTTCTTTCCTTGTCAGATTTATATGCCGCCCTTCTCCCGTAGGACTCGGGGCGGCTCACAACAATAAAACAACCCGACAATAGATAAAGATTAAATAATATTAAAAACCAATTTAAAATCCCCAACCCCCAAGTTAAAATCCACAGCAGATCACGGAAGTTGCTGAAAGAGCCATGTCTTTAGGTCGGCGCGGAAGGTGCAGAGGTCGGGGGCCATCCAGAGCCCGGTGGGCAACCCATTCCAGAGGGTTGGTGCGACCACAGAGAACGCCCTCATCCTGGGGACCACCAGCCGACACTGTCTGGCCGAGGGGACCTGGAGGAGGGCAGCCCTATGTGAGCGCACTGGGCGGTGGGAGGCCGGTAGGAGTTGATCCTGCAAATACCCCGGGCCCATGCCATGAAGGGCTTTATAGGTGAGTACCAGCACCTTGAAGTGGATCTGGAGGACCACCGGCAACCAGTGCAGCTCGCGCAATAATGGTGTTATATGGGAGTAGCGGGACGCACCCGTAACTACCCGCGTGGCCGCATTCTGGACCAGTTGGAGCCTCCGGGTGCACCCCAAGGGCAGCCCCATGTAGAGGGCATTGCAGTAGTCCAACCGAGAGATAATGAGAGCATGAGTGACCGTACGGAGGGCGTCCCTGTCTAGAAAAAGGCCTAACTGGCGCACCAGGAGAACCTGTGCAAAAGCCCCCCTTGTCACGGCCGCTAGACGGCCGTTAGATGCCTTTATTACTTTATACGTAATTTAAGGAAGCCAATATAGCTAATACTCCTTCTTCCTCCTATTTTCCCCACAGCAACAATTCTGTGAGTTGGGTTGTGCAGAGCAGCAGTGAAATGCTCCTGTTTCGGACCGGATCGCCCGATCCGGTAGTGATGACGGTGGGTAGTTTGGAGAACCGGTAGCAAAAATCCCTGCCCCCCTCCTCACCTAAGGAGGTTCTAGGTTCTAGCAACCTAGAACCTCCTTAGTTCTAGGTTGCTTCCCTCCCTGATTATTTTCCATCCATTCCTTCTGGTGTTGCCTTCAGGTGCTTTAGAAACTAAGTTAACCCCCTCTTCTTTATGGCAGGCCCTCAAATATTGGAGCATTGCTATCATGTCACCCCTAGTCCTTCTTTTCACTAGACTAGACATACCCAGTTACAGCAACTGTTCTTCGTATGTTTTAGTCTCCAGTCCAGGGGTGAAATGCCCCCGGTTCAGAACGAATCGCCCGATCCAGTAGCGATGGCGGTGGGTGGTTTGGAGAACCGGTAGCAAAAATCCCTGCCCTCCCCCATGCCCAGCTGACCCACCTAATCATCAGAGGCTTTTTATTTTATTTTTAAAAGCATTTTTTCTACAACCTCTTTGGCTGAAAAAGTGCTTTTAAAAGTAAAAAAAAAAAAAAGCCTCTGATGATCACGTGGCTCAGCTGGGATCGTCAGAGGCTTTTAAAAGCAAGAGGTTGTAGAAAAAATGCTTTTAAAAGTAAAAAAAAAGCCTCTGATGATTGCGCGGCTCAGCTGGGATCGTCAGAGGCTTTTAAAAGCAAGAGGTTGTAGAAAAAATGGTTTTAAAAGTTAAAAAAAAAAAGTTGGCCACGCCCACTCAGTCACATTACCCCCCCACCACCAAGCCACGCCCACAGAACTGGTAGTAACAAATTTTACATTTCACCACTGCTCCGGTCTCTTAATCATCTTAATTGCTCTTCTCTGCACTTTTTCAGAATCTCAACCTCTGATCAAATTGAATCTAGTGTTTTGAATAAAAAGAAAAAGGACTTAGTCTTGTAGAAAGACTGACTTGGAGCTGATCTACACAACTTTTTCACATACAACATCTGCAATTCTTCCGCTTTCAGCAATCAGGTTTTCAATAGATGGGACATTGTGGGGGAGGGGAGGAAACAAAAGAGGAGGAAAATGGAACTAGAAAATTTAGCTACCTGTGTTTCTCCAAAAATAAGACCCAACTGGAAAATAAGCCCTAGCATGTTTTTTTCAGGATGCTCGTAATATAAGCCCTACCCCCAAAATAAGCCCTAGTTAAGATTGTCAGTCAGATGGGTGCATTTAATACCGTATTTCCCCCAAAATAAGACCTAACCAGAAAATAAACCCTAATGTGTCTTTTGGAGCAAAAATTAATACAAGACCTGGTCTTATTTTCAGGGAAACACGGTGTCCATCCATCCATCATCCCTCCCTCCATCCATCCATCCATCCATCCATCCATCCATCCATCCATCCATCCATCTATCTATCTATCTATCTATCTATCTATCTATCTATCTATCTATCTATCTATCTACCCTGTTTCCCCTAAAATAAGACTCAACCAGAAAATAAGTCCTAGCATGATTTTTCAGGATGCTCATAATATAAGCCCTACCCCCAAAATAAGGTTTAGTTAAGATTGTCAGCCAGATGGATGCATTTAGTACCGTATCTCCCCCAAAATAAGACCTAACCACAAAATAAGCCCTAATGCATCTTTTGGAGCAAAAATTAATATAAGACCTGGTCTTATTTTCGGGGAAACACGGTGTCCGTCCATCCATCCATCATCCCTCCCTCCCTCCCTCCCTCCCTCCCTCCCTCCCCTCCCTCCCTCCCTCCCTCCCTCTACCCTGTTTCCCCTAAAATAAAACTCAACTGGAAAATAAGCCCTAGCATGATTTTTCAGGATGCTCGTAATATAAGGCCTACCCCCCCCAAAATAAACCTCAATTAAGATTGTTACCTGGATGGATGCATTTAGTACCGTATTTCCCCCCAAAATAAGACCTAACCAGAAAATAAGCCCCCATAGATCTTTTGGAGCAAAAATTAATATAAGACCTGGTCTTATTTTCAGGGAAACATGGGTATTACAACCATTCTAATCTTGGATCTCAAAGACTAGCAAATAGACAGTTGGCTTCACGGCTAGGAACACATGATATATAAGCAAACAAAATGTAGCAAATAGCAGGAAAACACAGGGAAGAGGATCCGTAGTTCAATGCCTTATCTCTTCCTGTAAGCTGAGACATTTTGTGGCTGCAAGTGCAAGCAAACAATTGCTAAACCTTGTCGGTAAATTTCCATTCGACGGATCGATGGATTCCCACCTTGACAGAATTTCTGAATTTCTGCAGCTACAACTTCCATCAACCCAACCTACTTAGTTCATAGTCAGGGTTGATGGAGCTAAGAGATCGACCTCAGAGGTGGTCATGTGGGGAGCTATCGTGCTACAGATTCATAGGTATGGAGGGTTGGTCAGGGAATTGCACAGACAGTGTCCAAATGGAATCAAGGGACACGGATACGAATTTGTACAGGTAATCCTCAGTTTACGACCACGATTGAGCCCCAAACCTATGTCGTTAAGTGAGAAAATTGTTAAATGAGTTCTGCCCCATTTTACGACTTTTCTTGTCACATTGGTAAACTGAATCACCGCAGTTGTTAAGTGAGTCACACAGTTGTTAAGTGAATCTGGTTTCCCCATTGACTTTGTTGGTCAAAAGGTCACATCTCTATGTCTGTCTCTGTCTTTGTCTCTGTCTGTCTGTCTGTCTGTCCATCTGTCTGTCTCTCTCATGTATCTGTCTATCATTTCTCTTATCTCTCTCTCTCACACATCTCATTCATTTATCTATCTATCTATCTTCATCATCTATCATCTCTCTCACTTATCTATCATCTATCGCTATCTATCTATCTGTCTGTCTGTCTGTCTGTCTGTCTATCTATCATCTCTATTATCTTCTTCTTCATCATCATCTATCATCTCTCTCATTTATCTATCATCTATCGCTATCTATCTACCTATCTATCTGTCTGTCTGTCTGTCTGTCTATCTATCATCTCTATTATCTTCTTCATCATCATCATCTATCATCTCTCATTTATCTCTCTCTATCTATTATCTCTATTATCTTCTTCTTCTTCTTCTTCTTCATCATCATCATCTATCATCTCTTTCATTTATCTACCTACCTACCTACCTACCTACCTACCTACCTACCTATCTTCTAAGAGGGAGTCCTTCCTAGAAGAGGGAGTCAAGCTATTCTCCAAAGAACCTGACAAGAAACAATGGATGGAAATCAAGGAGAGAAGCAACCTAGAACTAAGGAGAAATTTCCCAAGAGTTAGAACAATTCATCAGTGGAACAACTTGCCTCCAGAAGTTGTGAATGCTCCAATACTGGAAGTTTTTAAGAAGAGGTTGGATAACCATTTGTCTGAAATGGTATAGGTGGTGGGTTTTAAATTTTTTTACTACCGGTTCTGTGGGTGTGGCTTGATGGGTGTGGCTTGGTGGGTATGGCAGGGGAAGGATACTGTAAAATCTCCATTCCCACCCCACTCCAGGGAGAGGTTACTGCAAAATCCCCATTTCCTCCTGATCAGCTGGGACTTGGGAGGCAGAGACTAGATGGGGGGCGGGGCCAATCAGAATTTTTACTACCTGTTCTCCGAACTACTCAGAATTTCTGCTACCGGTTCTCCAGAACTAGTCAGAATCTGCTGAAACCCACCTCTGTTTCCTGCCTAAGCAGGGGGTTGGACCGGAAGACTTCCAGAGTCCCTTCCAACTATTCTATTCTGTTCTGTTCTGTTCTATTTTCTATTCATTATTTATTGTATATGTACATATATGGTTAAAAAAAAACCCAAAATGATTTTATTGAGAGGGTTTTTTCTTTGACTTTGGTATAATATCCAGAACAATTTTATTCTGCCGGATCTTTTTAATGGTTTTAATTGAAGCGCTCTGAGCAGGTGGTTTTAATTAAGGGCAGCCATGAATTTTGTAATTAAATTTATGGTCGGCTTTCCTCTTGCTTTTTGCCTTATCTGTTTTGTTTTTAAATGTTCACTGTTAGTTTTATAGCTCATCCAAGGTCTTGGCTGCAATGGCAGGGAATTATCTGATTCCCTCTCTCCAAGATTGGGAACAGCTGTTCAGGGGAGGTGGGAGGAATGTCACACAAACTTCTCCCTTTTCATAACCTTCAGAGTCGACTGGTTTAGAGATTGGAAACTCTCGGTCTCAGAATGAGTCCAGTGTCAGGGTTCCTACGGATGCCCTAATTAAATTGTGAGCCTCGAGCCAAGCTTCAAAAGAAATCCAGTTATTTCTTAGGAGCTTCATGGTTCCCAAATGAAGCCAACTCTGACCCCACGTAATTTACGGCCCTAAGCATGACCCTGTTTCCTCCCTCCCCCCAGGGTGTATCATCAGGGGTGGGCTTCAAAAATTTTGCCAGGGATTCTCTGCCCAGTTGATGGGTGGGTGTGGCCATGGCGTGGCCTAGTCGGCCTCCTGCACTATACTGGGGGGGGGCATTTTTGCCCTTCCCAGGCTCTGGAGGTTTTCCTCGAGCCTCCAGGAGGGCGAAAACGGCCTCCCCAGGATCTGGAGGCCCTCTGGAGGCCGGAAACAATTTCCGGCCTTCCCAAACTTCCGGTAGGCCCATTTTTCGCCCTCTTCGAGCCTCCATGGGTGCCCTGCACTTACCTGCATCCAAAACAGGCCACATGGGGACTCCTGGGAGGGGAGGGGCAAGGTGGGTGGGGCCAGCTAGGAGTGGGATTTGGGGGTTCTCCGAACTGCACAGAATCTTAGCTAGAGGTTCTTCCGAACCCCTGAGAACCCCTAGCAGCCCACCCCTGTGTGTGATTTCGCAGGTTGTAGAGATTGTGGTAGAGAGGTTGTATCACTCCCCTCTGGCCACTGTGGGTAACCCAGGAGATGGCCTTGACAGCCAGACAGAAGATGGGAGAGGTAAGACGGGCTGAGAATCTGAAAGAACCTAAGCCCCACTACCCAACTTTTTCTACAGTCCCAGCCTAAACGAGAAAAAGTTGATCACCGCCCCTCTTTCCTATTTACAGTCTACAACAAACCCAGTTTTAGAATTGCTGGAATTCTCAACTCCAAATGCACGGCATTCTGATTCTTTCTTCAGGGATATTTTTTTTTAATTTATTTTGATTTATATGCCACCCTTCTCAGGAGACTCAGGGTGACTTACAATGCGTTAAGCAATAGCCTTCATACTTTTGTATATTTTATACAAAGTCAGCTTATTGCCCCCACAATCTGGGTCCTCAATTTACCTACCTTAGAAAGGATGGAAGGCTGAGTCAACCTTGAGCCTGGTGAGAATTGAACTCGCAGTAATTGCAGGCAGCTGGAAGCTAAATACTACTTTTAACAGTAGCATTAGTCTGCTGTGCCACTCAGGCTCCTGAGTGATATAACCAGGATATAACCAGAATATAGCTAGGTACCAATATCTAGCCAACTTTGGTTGATCTCCAGAAGATAAGCAGGAACAGATCCTGTAAATACTTGAAAAGGAGCCCAGCAGAAACTTTTCAGAAAGCAAACAATGGCAAACCACCTATAGAGTTGTAAAGAACAATACAGGTAATCCCCGCCTTATGACCACAGTTAGGATAAGAAATTCTGTTGTTAAGTAAGGTGGGTGTTAAGCGAGTTGTGCCCAATTTTACAACACTTTGTGCCGTGGTTGCAGTGGTGAAATCTAAAATTTGTTACTACCGGTTCTGTGGGCGTGGCTTGGTGGTGGTGGGGTAATGTGACTGGGTGGATGTGGCCAACTTTTTTTTCTTTTAACTTTTAAAACCATTTTTTCTACAACCTCTTCAGCTGAAGAGGTTGTAGAAAAAAATGGTTTTAAAAGCCTCTGACGATCCTAGCCGAGCTGCGCAATCATCAGAGGCTTTTTTTTTTACTTTGAAAAGCATTTTTTTGGCCGAAGAGGTTGTTGAAAAAAATGCTTTTAAAAGCCTCTGACGATCCCAGCTGAGCCGCGCAATCATCAGAGGCTTTTTTTTTTACTTTGAAAAGCATTTTTTTGGCCGAAGAGGTTGTTGAAAAAATGCTTTTAAAAATAATAAAAAAAGCCTCTGATGATCGCGCAGCTCAGCTGGGCATGGGGGGTGGGGTGCTACTGGTTTTGCTACCGATTCTCCGAACCACCCGCTTCCATCGCTACTGGATCGGGTGATCCGGTCCGAACCGGGAGCATTTCACCCCTGCGTGGTTGTTAAAGAAATCACTGCAGATGTTGAGACTCTAGAAAAAGTGCAGAGAAGAGCAACCAGGATGATTAGGGGACTGGAGGCGAAAACATATGAAGAACGGTTGCAGGAACTGGGTATGTCTAGTTTAATGAAAAGAAGGACTAGGGGCACGTTCCTTTTTTTAAGTGCCTTTGTAACTTTAAATGGCCACTAAACAAACTGTTGTAAATCGAGGACTATTCCTGAACCTGAAATTGAAACGTAGGCTAATTAATAAAAAAAGAAGAATTAAAATAAATTATCCATTGCAAGTGTGACAGTTGGAAACTAAGATGGTGGTGGTACTGGTGGAAACTAAGATGGTGGTTCGGACCGGATCGGGCGATCCGGTACTGATCATGGCGGGTGGTACACAGAACCGGTAGTGATGGCGGCGCGAGACTCCACCTACCTTCCTGGGTGTCGTCACTTCCTGGTTTTAACTAGCTTGGCTTCCTGGTTTTAACCAGGAAGTAATGTGCTTTTTACCCTCTGCACATGCGCAGAAGGTTTTGCACATGCGCAGAGGGTCTGTGCACATGTGCTGCACGCATGCGCGAGCAAAGGGAGTGCACAGGCGAGTGACGTGTGCACTTCGGAACCTGTAAGGAAGGTAAATAGATTTCACCCCTGACATAATTCCTTTAGTTTATAAAAGGATATGGAAATTAAAAAAAAAGCCATTTAAAATGGACCTCTTGGCGAATTATCGGCTGGAAAAACAGCAAGGGGAATCTACTTTTTCCAAGCTATTACTCAGACGAGCGAGGAGCTGAAAACCGCCACTGTCTCCTGATGTGAATGAAACACTTGGCTGGCACTTGATTTGATGAGAAGTTTATTAGCCCACTGATATATGGTAATTGAGAGGCACTTTGCTTGTGGCCTGAGGTGCTGAGCCAATGATATCGATATTGCCCTGTCAAACTGTATTACCGTAAAAGAGCTAATGAAAGATACAGCTCATAACTTCTGTGCGGCCATAAAATGGGCTCCTGCCAGAGCGGTGGAAGAGCTTAGACTGAGAACCCCGGCTGAAGAAAAAGTCATGATTCTGCGATAACTAGAGCACAAAACATAGAATAATAATACAGACAACAGATTTGGAGGTGGCCCTGTCCAACCCACCACCCAAGCAGGAGACAATACACCGTTCCTGACAGATGGCAGTCCAGTCTCTTCTTGAAAGCTTCCAGGGATGAAGCTCCCACAACTTCCGAAGGCAACTTCAGTTCCATGCGTCGATTGTTCCCACTGTCAGAAAATGTCTCCTTATTTCCAGGTTGAGTCTTTCCTTGATCAGTTTCCATCCATTATTCCTTGCCTGACCTTCAGGTCAGGGGTGGGTTCTAAATTTTTTTACTACTCTGTTCTGTGGGCGTGGCTTATTTTGTGGGTGTGGCTTGAAAGTCATGTGACTAGATGGGCATGGCTAGCTGGTCAGAATCATTTCTGGAAGGTCCTCGCACTTACGACCAGTCCTCGCACTTACAACCCGACTCATTTGTTTGCTTTTAACACTGATCAGCTGTAGGGCGGCCCTTTGAAGCCCCGCGGCAAGAGTTTAAACAGTTTTTTTCCCTCTAGTCATCAGCTGGGACTCAGGAGGCAGCAATAGATTGGAGGTGGGACCAAATAAAAGGTACGAATAACGTGGGGGGGTGGGAGGGCGGGGGGGGAGAACCGGTTTGGTGACGTCATATTGTCACCGCTACCAGCTCAGCCGAACTGGACCGAACCGGGAGGAACCCACCACTGCTTCAGGTGCTTTGGAGAATAGCTTGACCCCCTCCTCTCTGTGGCAGCCCCTCAAATATTGAAACACTGCTATCATGTCTCCCCTGGTCCCTCTCTTCACTAGAGTAGCAATGCCCAGTTCCTGTAACCGTTCTTCATATGTTTTAGTCTCTCCTGATAAGGTTGGAAAAGACTTTGGAGGTCTTCTACTCCAACCAACTGCTCAACCAGAAGACCTTATACTAATGGCTCGCAACGTTTTGACACCAGGGACCGGTTCAATGGAGAGAGGTTTTTCCACAGACTGGAGGGAATGGGGTTTTATGAGCTGCCTGCATCCCACAGATGGGGCTTTGCTTGCTTGCGTGGCCCAGTTTCTGGCATGCTGCAGCCCAGTGCCGATCCATGGACCGGAGGTTCGGGACCCCTGCTCCAGGGGTGAAATCCAGCAGGTTCTGACAGGTTCTGGAGAACCCGTAGCGGAAATTTTGAGTAGTTCGGAGAGCCGGAAAATACCACCTTTGGCTGGTCCCAGAGTGGGATGGGAATGGGGATTTTGCAGTACCCTTCCCCCAGGAGTGGGGTGGGAATGCAAATTTTGCAATATCCTTCTCCCAGGAGTGGGGTGGGAATGGAGATTTTGCAATATCCTTCCCCCAGGAGTGTGGTGGAAAGGGGGATTTTGCAGTATCCTTCCCCCAGGAGTGGGGTGGGAATGGAGATTTTGCAGTATCCTTCCCCCAGGAGTGGGGTGAAAATGGAAATTTTGCAGTATCCTTCCCCCAGGAGTGGGGTGGGAATGGAGATTTTGCAATATCCTTCCCCCAGGAGTGGGGTGGGAATGGAGAATTTGCAGTATCCTTCCCCCAGGAGTGGGGTGGAAATGGAGATTTTGCAGTATCCTTCCCCCAGGAGTGGAGTGGGAATGGAGATTTTGCAGTATCCTTCCCCTGCCACGCCCACCAAGCCACGCCCACCAAGCCACACGACGCCCACCAAGCCACGCCCACAGAACTAGTAGTAAAAAAAATTGAATTTCACCACTGCCCTGCCCTATAGCATTCCAGAAAAATGGCTGTCCACGCTGCGCTTGAAAATCCCCAGTGATGACACACCCACAACTTGTGGACGGAAGCAGTTCCCCTGATTAATTGTTCTCACTGTCAGGAAATTCCTCCTTCTTTCCAAGTTGGATTGACCCCCTGAGGAGCTTCCCCCACCCCTTATGTCTTCTCCTTGTCCTTCTATAGGTGCAGTCCTATAACCGCTGAGCGCCACCCGAACAACATCGGAATTGACAAAAATCACCGTCCGTCAGTTGCAAAAGCCAGCTTTCTTTGCAACAGCTTACATCCTGCGACGTCACGATGCCCTTAACGCCAACAGACAACAACATTTGCCTATCCCTGGGAAGGACTTTGATAGGTGGATAAAAACGAGCCAGTCTAAACATCTGGCTGACCATGTCACCCTCCGTAAAAATAATTGGAAAAGGTAGCTTGACTTGGAACAGCTTGCGTCCACCGATGGTATCTTTAATATTATTAAACAACAACCTCTGTCTATCCGAGGTCCTTGGGAAGGACTCAAGAGTTGGACAAAAATGATTCAAGAGAGGAACAAACATCTGGCTGATTGTGCAACCAATAGTATTCATAACTTCATGATCTCGACACCAATTTTACAATTCTCACAGTCCATTCCAAAACCATTACAATCCTTCCTTCCTTCCTTCCTTCCTTCCTTCCTTCCTTCCTTCCTTCCTTCCTTCCTTCCTTCCTTCCCTCTCGCCTTCCTTCCTTCCTTCCTTCCTTCCTTCCTTCCTTCCTTCCTTCCTTCCTTCCTTCCCTCTCGCCTTCCTTCCTTCTCTCTATTCCTCTTCCTTTCTTCCCTCCCTCCCTTTCTCCTCCCTCCCTCCCTCCCTTCTTTCCCTCTTCCTTTCTTCCCTCCTTCTCTTTCTCTCCTTCCTTCCTTCTCTCTATTCCTCTTCTTTTCTTCCCTCCCTCCCTTTCTCCTCCCTCCCTCCCTTCTTTCCCTCTTCCTTTCTTCCCTCCCTCTCTTTCTCTCCTTCCTTCCTTCTCTCTATTCCTCTTCCTTGCTTCCCTCCCTCCCTTTCTCCTTCCTTCCTTCCTCCCTCCCTCCCTTCTATTCCTCTTCCTTTCTTCCCTCCCTCTCTTTCTCTCCTTCCTTCCTTCTCTCTATTCCTTTCTTTCTTCCCTCTCTCCTTCCCTCTCTCCTTCCTTCCCTCTTCCTTTTTTCCTCCCTCTCTTTCTCTCCTTCTTTCCTTCCTTCCTCCCTCCCTCCCGAATACATCTTCTCAAAGAAAAAAACACTGTATTTTTTTCCTACATCTTTTAATCATTTAATCGGAGGGCAGCTGTCATTTAAAAATGACATGTAAAAAAAAAAACAGCCATCCAGAAATGAGTTACCTAACGCCCCAAGCAAACAAACTACCTTTGATTTGACTTGGCCAATGTCTACATGTGGTAAGATACCGAAGTACGTTTTTTTTTTTAAAACGTTGGCCCCCAATTTATTCTTTCCTTGGATGGAGAATAAAGGCCAGCTTCATTGACAATCCCCTACAATCAGGGTCCATCAAGGGTAAATTATATCAGAGCCCATGGAAAGGAAAAAGGCAGCGTGTGAGCAAGGCGCAGCTTGCCGATGTGAGTCTTCCATTGAAAATTGACTCCCGCCAAGAGCCGATGTACTTTGCTTCCCATCAGACAAACCAAATTGCCCTGAGTCATAATGGAAGAGTTGCAAAATTGCCTTGATCACTTACAATGGCGAGGCAGGAGGCTCAGCCCTGCTATTGTCGCTTCCAACATCTGTTCTCAGAAAAAAAAAGAATTCATTGGCATCAGGCTAGTCAAAATAAGGCATAAAAACGGCATGACACACATTAATTCCTTATTTTTTCCTCTGCCTCCCGCTTCCTGCCAATGGAGTTGCTCAGCTCAGCGATAGAAAATAATAACGCGTACACTCCAAAGTCCCTTCCGGCTCTGTTATTCTGTACTACAGGCCTACTGTAGTACAGAATAACAGTATAATTTACAGCAGTTCATTTAGTGACCGTTTGAAGGTTGCCACGGCACTGAAAAAAGCAGGGGTGGGCTTCAAAACTTTTAGCAAGGGGCTCTCTGCCTGGTTTCTGGGTGGGCGTGGCCATGGTGGGCGTGGCCTTGTCGGCCTCCTGCACCATGGCAGGGGGAGCATTTTTGCCCTCCCCAGGCTCCGGAGGCTTTTTTTGAGCCTCCGGGAGGGCAAAAATGGCCTCCCCAGGCTCCGGAGGCCCTCTGGAGGCTGGAAACGGGCCTGTTTCCGGCCTTCCCAAACTTCCGGTAGGCCCGTTTTTCGCTCTCCCCGAGCCTCCGTGCGCGCCCTGCACTTACCTGCACCTAAAATGGGCCGTGTGGGGACTCCTGGGATGGGTGGGGTGGGAGGGGCCAGTCAATAGTAGGATTTGGGGGTTCTCCGAACTGCACAGAATCTTAGCTAGAGGTTCTCCTGAACTCCTGCGAACCCCCAGCAGTCCACCCCTGGAAAAAAGGGACTTACAACCATTTTTCACACTTATGACTGTGGGGGCAAAATTCAGAAGCTTGGTGACCGGTTCGTATTTATGACGGGTGTGTGTGTCACGTGATACTTGATATTATATATTTGAATAAAACAGTTCGGATGAGATCTGTATCTCATATGTGGGTCTGATCGGGCTAAATTTATATGCCGCCCTGAGTCTTTGGAGAGGGGCGGCATATAAATTGAATTAATTAAATTAAATTAAATTAAATTAAATTAAATTAAATTAAATTAAATTAAATTAAATTAAATTAAATTAAATTAAATTAAATTAAATTAAATTAAATTAAATTAAATTACAGGTGTGATTCAGAAACACGAGGTTGTCTTAGCTTATTCTTTTCATTTAATCTCTTGCTTGCATTCCATTTTTACATCTGGTTCCGTCATGTAATCTTTTATTCTATATTTTGATATGGCCTTTATGCCATTATAGATATTGTTTCAAAGAACTTTCTCTGACTTTGAACCCAGTTTGAGAAAGGTTTTTCTGTTCTTTTTGTGATGGCTTTCTATTTATTGCACCAGAAAAAAATATTCCAATTAGAGGTTTGCCAGAGCCGGACTGCTTTAATGCCAGTGTAATGGAAATATTAATTATCAGGTAATTTGAAGCCCTTAAGCTCTGGAAAAAAACCCGTTGGGGTTTAATGAAAAATGTCAGCGGGAGAATTATCACCCCTTTTTCATTACAGAACCAGGAGCCTCTCAGCTGCTCTTTTTCTCATGTTAAAAGTTCCAGAGATATCAGTGCTAAGCATAATTTTCAAGAACAGCTTCCCTCTACAGTAGTGGCCAAAATTGTGGAAACCTTTTGGGAAAAGTGTATTTTTTGAGTTTTGATAGCTAATAACACCACTTTTTTTTTTTTTTGAATTTCAAAATAATCCTTTTTTTTTTTTTTTAATGAAATTTTATTGAGTAAAGAATGTATTACATTTCAAACTCTACGGTTCGGTAACGTGTAGTCATCTTGTATATTTACATATATGGAATCTAATCAATTATCTAGGTATTATACAGTTTATACATAAGCCTTGTAAGATTGAACACATAATACAACAATAATATATAGATTAATTAATAATTATACATTGTCCTAATGAGAGTTAACTTTTGCATTTATTTTTCAACCACCTATACCACAGATCCCAGATCGTATAGAATTCTGAGTCTTCCTTTCCATTTAAAACATACGTTAATCTGCACATTTCTGCACAGTCCAATAGATAGATATTCAAGATAATCCTATTCCACTGCTGGAATGGCCTGGAAATAGCCCAGACCTTAACCCAATTGAAAATCTATGGAGCTGAGTAAAGAAACTTGTTAGTCAGAAGCGACCCAGCAATAAAACCCAGTTAATAGAAGCCACCATTCAATCTTGGTTTCACATTAGAACAGCTGCAGAACTAAAAGGCTTGGTTCACTCCATGGGAAGACGTCGTAAGGCCGTAATTCATGCTAAAGGATACCCAATTAAGTATTAACTGACATGGTGATCATTTTTGTATATCTCGTTTTTTCTACGTGTTTCACTTTTCTTCTTTATACTGTAACTGCTATTCTAAGAGCAAATCCTTCATCAAAGTTATTGCATTACATTCTTGATTAAATTATCTTTCCATTGATTTCTAATTTTATGGTACTACTCCCAAAAAAAAAAGTGTTATTAGCTAGTTTTAGAAAATACACTTTCCCCAAAAGGTTTCCACAATTTTGGCCACTACTGTCTACCTGAAGAGAAAAATTTTCGATCGGTGCATGCTACCCGCTCTAACATATGCCGGTGAAGCATGGACACTAACCTCACAATCGACACAAAAGCTACGAGTGGCACAAAGAGCCACGGAAAGTTACATGCTCAGCATTACCAGACAAGATACAAAGACCTGCGAATGGATTAGAGAACAAACGGAAGTTTACGACATCATCAAGAGAGTAAAAGAATGGAAATGGGCTGGTTGCATAGCAAGAAGAACTGACGGCAGACGGACCAAGGCAGTCATAGACTGGATCAGGGATGGGCTTCAAAAATTTTAGCAAGGGGTTCTCTGCCTGGTTGCTGGGTGGGTGTGGCCATGGTGGGCGTGGTCTAGTTGGCTTCCTGAATCATGGGTGGGTGGGTGGGTTTGGGTTACCCTCCCTGGGCTCCGGAGGCTTTCCTTGAGCCTCTGGGAGGGCAAAAATGGCCACCCCAGGCTCTGGAGGCCCTCTGGTGGCTGGAAAGGGGGCCGTTTCTGGCCTTCCTGAACTTCCAGTAGGCCTGTTTTTCACACTCCTTGAGCCTCCGTGCGTGCCCTGCATTTACCTGCATCTAAAAAGGGCCTCGTGGGGACTCCTGGGAGGGGAGGGGTGAGTGGGGCCAGCCAGGAGTGGGATTTAGGTCTTCTCCAAACTACAGAATCCTAGCTAGAGGTTCTCCCGAACCCCTGTGAACTCCCAGCAGCCCCACCCCTGGACTGGATCTCACTGGATCAAAAGTGTCCATGAAAGAGATTTAAAACAAGATGGGCCGACGACATCAGCAATTATGGCGGGCCCAACTGGAAAAAGAAAGCTCAGGACCGTATGGGTTGGAAACATGCGGAAGAAGGCCTTCCTCCTGCAGTAGATAAACAATGGCTAAAATGATGATGATGATGATGATGATGATGATGAGATATTGGTGCTACTTGAATCTGAAGTCATGTCCTCCTAACTTGAGTAGCCTTCTGTTTCTCTCCAAAATTCATTCTCCTTGCAGACCATTTTTGAACCCTCTAAAATAGGAAAGTCTCTTTTCTTTTTCCCATATTCATACCAAACAAATAGAACATAGAATAATGTTGGGTTGGGAGGGACCTCGGAGGTCCTCAGTCCAACCCTCTGCTCAAGCAGGAGACCCTATAGCCATGATGGCGAACCTATGGCACGCGTGCCACAGGTGGCACACGGAGCCATGTCACCTGGCACGCCAGCTCAGCCTCTCTAGGAGTCTCTGGAGGCTGGGGACAACAAAAAATGTCACTTCCTGTCCAACCGGAAGTTGGGAAACGGGCCGTTTCAGGCCTCTGAGGGGGTGGGGAAGGCTGTTTTTGCCCTCCCCAGATGCATAGAGAGGATCTGGAGCCAGGTGAGAAAGAAAAACGGGCCTACCGCGCCATTGTGTGCCAGGAGCGGGGGGCGGGGAGGAAGGTCATGCATGCATGTGCAGGGCGGGGCGCATAGAATTATGGATGTGGGCATGCTCGCGAACCTCCCACGCCCCCCCTTCCTGGCACGCGTTGGCAAAAAGGTTAGCCATCACTGCCCTATAGCATTCCAGACAAAGGGCTGTTCAGTCTCTTCTTTTTTTTTATTGAAAAAGTTTTACAAATATCAATTTTTCCCCCATTTCCCCCCCATCCCTCCCTAACCCCCCCACACCCTCCCCTCTCCCCGTGACTTCCCCAAGGTGAAATCCATCCACATTATATTATATCATACTTTACCACCCCTCTATTCTCGCCCCTGTGCACTATACATTTCTACATAACAATAAGCTATTTTGCCCCCTATAAACTATACATTTCTACACAACATTTAGCTAAAAGCTATCTGGTACTTCCTAGTTTGGTATTTATTCTGCACATAATCTATCCATTTCTTCCACTCCCATACATAAGTCTCTTGAGTCCGGTCTTTTAAGTATGCTGATATTTCTGCAAAACTGGCCATCTTCAAAGTCCATTCTTGAATTGTAGGCATATCATCCCTTTTCCAATATTGACCAATCAGTAACCTAGCTGCTGTCACCATATACAATATCAACTTTGTTTCACCCACTGAAAAACCCTTAACTATACCCAGTAAAAACAATTGAGAAGAAAATTGAATTTTTTTCTTCAAGACATTTTGCATAACCCACCAAATTTTTATTCAAAAAGCCTTTACTTTCTTGCATGTCCACCATATATGATAATATGTAGCATCTTCTTGAACACCTGGAATCAAAATCAATCAAGCCAAAATCTGAGACTGAACAAGAACACTGGGAGAACAGGTTTTAGTCTGAAGTGGTGAAGGGTTGGATAGAAAACCTTCAAAGTCCCTTCCAACTCAGTTATTCTGTTACTCTGTTATTTAAAACAGCACCAATAGATTTGGCTAAATATTAGGGTGTTTTGTGGTTTTTTTTGAATCCCCTAAGGAAGGCTGAGCGCTGAAGAACTGATGGTTTCAAATTGTAGGAGAAGAGACTGTTGAGATCCCATCAGTCGATCCTGAAGGACATCAACCCTGACTGTTTTTTTTGGGGAAGGACAGATGCAGAAGTGGAAGCTCAAATCCTTTGGACACCTAAATGAGAAGAGAGAAGACTGGAGAAGACCCTGACGTTGGGAAAGTCGGAAGGAGAAAGGAGAAGGGGACAACGGAGGATGAGATGGTTAGATAAGGGTCATTGACGCAATGAAGATGAATTTGGGGAAACACCTGGAGATACGGGGTAGTGGTGGTGCACTATGGTCTATAGGGACATGAAGAGTCAGACACATTTTAGCAACTGAACAGAATAACAGAGTTGGAAGGGACCTTGGAGGTCTTCTAGTCCAACTCCTTGCCTAGACAGGAAACCCTACACCACTTAACACAAATGGTTATCCAACATCTTCTTGAAAACCTCCAGTGTTGGAGCTTTCACAACTTCTGGAGGCAAGTTGTTCCACTGATTAATTGTTCTAACTGTCAAGAAATTTCTCCTTAGTTCTAGGTTGGTTCTCTCCTTGATTAGTTTCCACCCATTGCTTCTTGTTCTACCCTCAGGTGCTTTGGAGAACAGCTTGGTTCCCTCTTCTTTGTGGCATCTCCTGAGATATTGGAAGACTGCTATCATGTCTCCCCTAGTCCTTCTCTTCATTAAACTAGACATACCCAGTTCCTGCAACCGTTCTTCAGATGTTTTAGCCTCCAGTCCCCTAATCATTTTTGTTACTCTTCTCTGCACTCTTTCTAGAGTCTCCACATCTTTTTTACATCCTGGCAACCAAAACTGGATGCCGTAGTCCAAGTGTGGCCTTACCAAGGCCTTATAAAGTGGTATTAACACTTCACGCGATCTTGATTCCCTCTGTTTATGCAGCCTAGAACTGTGTTGGCTTTTTTGGCAGCTGCTGCACACGGCTGGCTCATATTTAAATGGTTGTCCACTAGGACTCCAAGATCCCTCTCACAGTTACTACTATTGAGCGAGGTACCACATATACTGTACCTGTGCATTTTGTTTTTCTTGCCTAAATGTAGAACCTTCGTTTTTTTCACCATCGAAAAACAACTGAACACCATTGAACAATAACTAATGACTCTTTTCTTGCTGCAAAACAAAGACCCAAGAGAATCCATGCAGTTTACCAACTCAGTCAGCCAAATTTCTCTCCACCTTTCTGCTTGTTCTATGTCGGCTAGGAAAAATTAACCTCTTTTTTTCTTTTCAGAGAATCAGAGAGAATCAAAGTTATGTATAGGATCAATATAAAAATCGTACCTCGCTGAAGTCCATGGGTACACGTGAGCAGGAGCAGTAGGAGGCTTACAATCCCAGCCTTCATCTTACTTCCCTGAGAATCACACTGGATTGTTGTGCATTTAAGGTTTGTTTTCTACGGCTGGATTGCAAGTGGGGAGGGGGGGTGCCGATGAATGCAACCCCTGTGTTTATATATGGCTTCCCTTTATATATATATATTTTGAGATCAATGATTAATTGCTACGCAAAGGTCAGAGAGCAGGCATCCTTGGCCTGGCTGAGAGGAAGCCAAGGTCCAGAACCAGGCAAACACATGGCAGAAGAGGAATATTGACCTCAAACCATGTTTAGACTTAAACATTAACTCAGCAGGCCGAACTGTTTTAATACCACTTTGTAATGCTTTGGTAAGGCCACGCTTGGAATAAATACTGCATCCAGTTTTGGTCACCGTTGGCAACCTTCCGTCTCAAGAGACTATGGCCATGATGGCGAACCTATGGCATGGGTGGCACAGGTGGCACACGGAGCCGTATCGGTGGGCACGCGAATGTTGCCTTACCTCAGTCCAGCACGCATGTGTGCGCTGGCCAGCTGATTTTCAGGCCTTCTGGGCCCACCGGAAGTCGGGAAACGGGCTGTTTCTGGGCCTCCGGAAGGCCTCCAGGGGGTTGGGGAAGGCTGTTTTTGCCCTCCCCAGGCTCCTAGAAAGCCTCTGGAGCCTGGGGAGGGCAAAAAAATGGGCCTACCGGGCCTACCGGGCCTTACCAAGTGCCAAAAGCGGGAGGAGAGCAGGGGGGGGGTCACGCATGCATGCGTGGGGGGATAGGGCACATTGAATAATGGGTGTGGGCACATGTGCATGCAATCCCCCCCCACTCTCCCCACTTTTGGCACGCGACGGCAAAAAGGTTAGCCATCCCTGGACTATGGTATCGTGCTCTGGAAAGAGGTCCTAAAACAGCATCTGGTGTGACTAAACAGGCCAATTGGAGAGTGGCAATCCCTTCCACACTGAGGGCAGATACATCCTGTCCCCTGCCCAGCTCTCCGGATTTCGCTGGTTCCGGGACTGCCGCTTTGCCTCGGCCTGCCGAACAAGTGTCTCTTTGAATTGGAGAAGGCCATGCTGCATCTTTAGCCTCCAAGCTGAACGAACGGAGGTCAAGGTTTCCCAGTTGTTAATGTCCATTCCCAGGGCCTTCAGGTCCCTCTTGCAGATATCCTTATATCGCAGCTGTGGTCTCCCTCTGAGGCGCTTTCCCTGCACTAATTCTCCATACAGGAGATTTTTCGGAATCCGACCATCAGCCATTCTCATGACATGCCCCAGCCAGCGTAGACGTCGCTGTTTCAACAGGGTATACATGCTAGAAATTCCAGCACGTTCCAAGACTGCGCTATTTGGAACTTCGTCATGCCAGGTGATGCCAAGGATATGTCAGTGTTGTGGCTCCGTTACCTGAGCCTGTGTCATCGGCAGGAGAGGACTCCGAGAGTGAAGGAGAGGAGTTGGCAAGGCCTCCCTCTCCAGGAGCATCCTCTCTGGCAATGCCTTCAGTGTCCACCGAAGGGCAAGAGATAGGGCCGGGGCCAAGCACGTCCACGCAGCCACAGGTGGACAGTGATGAGGGTAATGAGTCTTGGCTGGATCCTCGGCAGCGTTGCAGAGATAAGTGTGCGCAACAGAAGAAAAGGCATGCCAGAGATTAGGCTGCGTCACTGGACCACACCCCACAGGGTATAAAAGGGGGTGAGGTGGCCATTCAGACTCTGTGATGGACAAAACTAACTACTATCGAGTCACATTGCATCTTTGGAAACAACATTATTGGCCTTGGATTTATTTTACGAACTGGACAATTCTTGACTGGGTATTTTGTTTATTGAGTAAAGTTCTTGGCAAGCAGCTACTGGGTTGCTGCCAAGCGTCTTATTGGAAGAATTGGTTGTCTGCCAGTTTATTTAACCCCCGGCTGTCTGTTTGTGTGTGTGTGTGAGACAGGGACAGAACAGTCGGAGACAGCACATATGAAAGGTTCATATGAAAGCTGTGGTTTTGGTCACCACAATGTAAAAAAAGATAGTGAGACTTTAGAAAGAGTGCAGAGGAGAGCAACAAAGATGATTAGGGGCAGAGATGGGATTCACTTACCTTCCCTACTGGTTTGCAAATGTAGGCGCGTGAGCTCGCACGTTCTCTTTGCTCGCTTGCGCCTTCTCTGCACATGTGCAAGGCCTTCCGCGCATGCAGTGCTCGCGCATTACATCCGGGCAAGTGGGTGGAGCCTCCCACAGTGGCCACTACTAGTTCACCCGAACCAGACAGAACCGGCTGAATCCCACCACTGATAGGGGACTGCAGGCTAAAACAAATGAAGAACGGTGGATGGAATTGGGTATGTCTAGTTCAGGGGTCAGCAACCTGGGGCTCTGGAGCCGCATGTGGCTCTTTCACCCCTCTGCTGCGGCTCCCTGTCACTCAAAATATGCATCACAACCACCAATGTGCGACACCCGCCGGGACGCCATTTATTGAGCTTTTCAACCCCCGGTAGGCCAACCATGAAATCCAAGAAAAGAAAAGTTTCAGAAGAAAACAGAACTTTTAATTCAACTACATATGGTAGTTTTGTGGCAGCTCAAGAAATAGTCAGGCACGGGAAGGGTTTTGTGGCTCCCGGTGTTTTCTTTTCTGTGGGAAATAGGTCCAAATGGCTCTTTGAGTGTTTAAGGTTGCAGACCCCTATGTCTAGTTTAATGAAAAGAAGGACTAGGGGAGACATGATAGACATGGCTTAGGACCTGGCTACTTACGGGACCGCCTACTATCACAAACAGCCTCCCACCGGCCGGTACGCTCCCATAGAGAGGGGCTCCTCCAGGTGCCGTCAGCCAAACAATGTCGACTGGCGGCCCCTAGGGGGAGGGCTTTCTCTGTGGGGGCACCTACTATCTAGAACGAGCTCCCCCCGGAGATACGGAGGATCCTGGATCTGTGCACTTTCCGCCGTGCTTTGAAGACACTCCTATTCCAGCAGGCCGGCCTGGCCTAATTTTTCCCCTTCTTTTAAATTTTTAAACTCAAATTTTAATTTGTTTTAAATTCTTGGGAGTTTTAAATTGTCTCGGGCAAAAATTATTTAATTAGGTTTTAATCATGTTTTAACTTTCGTATTTATGTGTTTTATTTCGTGCCTGTTCACCGCCCTGAGTCCTTCGGGAGTAGGGCGGTATAAAAATTTAATAAAATGAAAATGAAATGAAATGAAATAGCAGTCTATCCATATCTAAAGGGCTGCCACAAAGAAGAGGGAGTCAAGGTATTCTCCAAAGCACCTGAAGGCAAAACAAGAAGCAATGGATGGAAACTTATCAAGAAGGGAAGCAACCTTGAATTAAGGAGAAACTTCCTAACAGTGAGGGCAATAATCACAGTGGGTGCTCCATCACTGAAGGTTTTTAGATAGCAGAAACTAGATAGCAACTTGTCTGGATTGTTATAGGATTTCCTGCCTGAGCAGGGAGTTGGATTAGAAGACCTCCAAGGTCCCTTCCAACTCTGTTATTCTGTTAATGGCTTGAAAGATGAAATGGACCACACAGAAGAAGCATTTCTCTTTCTTACAGGACCACACTTCACACTTCAAACCTGGTGTAATGCTTTCTCCAAGAAAGACAGTATACAGAGTACAGAAAGAGTTGGAAGGGACTTTGGAGATCATCTAGTCATGTAGTCCAATCCCTTGTTCAAGCAGGAGACAAGTGGCTGTCCAGTCTCTTCTTGAAAGCTTCCAGGGAGGAAGCTCCCACAACTTCTGAAGGCAACTTCTGTTCCACTGGTTGATTGTTCTTACTGTCAGAAAATTTCTCCTTATTTCTAGGTTGAATCTCTCCTTGATCCGTTTCCATCCACCTTCTTCCTCTTTGCAGGCCTAGTTTGCTAAATTTGGTGGAAGAGAATATTTGTAGCTCTGGGTTGAAGTGAAGGATCCTTGGTGCTCTCTGAATTTGGTTGCCTTCTTGCAGATACTTCATTGCCCAACCAGGTAACATCTCCAGTGCTAGAAGGGAGTGGGATTTGCTCTCTGTTTATATAAAAAGTGGTTTGCCCTGTCAATATTGGTGGGAATGTTATTTATTTATTTATTTATTTATTTATTTGTTTGTTTGTTTGTTTGTTTGTTTGTTTGTTTGTCAGTATTTATATGCCTCCCTTCTCCCGAAGGACTCAGGGCGGTGAACACAGGTTAAAAACATACAATGATAAAATAATAAAATCCCGTTAAAACCAAATTAAAATCAATAAATAATAAAACCCAAGAATCAGCATCAGCCTATTCGTTGGAATAGCCAAGTCTTCAGGCCTCGATGGAAGGAGCAGAGATCCGGGGCCGTCCGGAGCTCTGTGGGTAGTTCGTTCCAAAGGGTAGGGGTGCCCACAGAGAACGCCCTACCCCTGGGCCTCGCCAGATGGCATTGCCTGGTCGACGGTACCCTGAGGAGAGCGGCTCTATGAGAGCGGACAGGATGGTGGGAAGCAGGCAGGAGATGGTCCTGCAAGTACCCCGGGCCTAAGCCATGTAGGGCTTTATAGGTCAATACCAGCACCTTGAAGTGAATCCGGTGGACCACCGGTAACTAGTGCAGCTCGTGCAGCAGAGGTGTTACACGGGAGTAACGAGGAGCTCCTTTAACTACCCGCGTGGCTGCATTCTGGACCAGCTGGAGCCCCTGGGTGCACCTCAAGGGCAGCCCCATGTAGAGGGAATTGCAGTAATCCAAATGGGATGTAACCAGGGCATGAGTAACTGTGCGAAGGGCATCACGGTCTAGGAAAGGGCGCAACTGGCGCACCAGGTGTACCTGTGCGAAAGCCCCCCTGGTCACAGCCGTCAAGTGTTCTTCTAAAGACAGCCGGGAATCCAGGAGGACACCCAAGTGTTCTTGGTGGTTCCTTGATTAAGCTGTTGTACCTAATTTCTATGTGCCTGTTGATGGCTGATTTTGTCTAAGTGTCAGGCTAGAGAATTCCTGGTGGCCTGACAGTCAAACAAATCTGCCATCAACTGGTAAAGGTAAAGGTACAGGTAAAGGTTCCGCTCGCACATATGTGCTAGTTGTTCCTGACTCTACGGAGCAGTGCTCATCTCCGTTTCAAAGCTGAAGAGCCAGCGCTGTCCGAAGACGTCTCCATGGTCATGTGGCTGGCATGACTAAACACCAAAGGTGCACAGAACGCTGTTACCTTCCCACCAAAGGTGGCCCCTATTTTTCTACTTGCATTTTTTTACGTGCTTTCGAACTGCTAGGTTGGCAGAAGCTGGGACAAGTCACGGGAGCTCACCCCATTACGCGGCCCTAGGGATTCGAACCGCTGAACTGCCGACCTTCCGATCGACAAGCTCAGCGTCTTAGCCACTGAGCCACCGCGCCCCTGCCATCAACTGGTACATAGGGATAAACAACATCTGCATACCATTCAAAAGAGATGATCAAAAATCTAAAGAGGAAATAAAAAAAGACCAAAACATCTCCTTGCAACCGTCATAAAGATGAACCAGGTGTCAAGCAGCCGAATGTAAATCACATGACCACGGGGATAGGGCAACAGTCGTAATGTGAAAAATGCTCCTAAGCTACTTTTCTTCAGTGCTTTTGTAACTTCGACCGGTCACTAAATGAATTGTTGTAAGCCTGTATAGGGGCCAACTATATCCACATGCCCCTGTTCCACACCATGTGACAGGACTTCTTCCATTTTATCTTGACAGGAAATTTTTCCGGCAGACCCTCATGAAAATTTTCCTACCCCCAAACAGATTTTATCGAGGCTATTTTAATCACTTTTATCAGTAGTTCAGTGGTGTTTTGCCAGGTCAGGAAGAAATAAACTCCTGTTAGCTGAAGATTAAAAACTAAATCAGATGTTCTCCCCATGGAGACCTTTTTATTTGACCTTCCCATTTTCTTAAAGACCTCATGCTTCAATTAAATCACCTTTCAAATTTTTGAATCAACCCAAAAGGAAGGTTATTAGAGCTTTCCACAGCCAACGTTTTCTCTGCTATTAAACGATCATCCTTCGCCCTCTGAGTGGGCTTCCAAGGTCAATATTCTTTCCTGAGGTCAATAAAATAAAAGAAAGTGAAGTAAAATAAAATAAAATAAAGTATAATAAAATGAAGTAAAGTAAAATAATAAAATAAAGTAAAATAATAAAATAAATAAATAAAAGAAAGTAAAATAATATTAAAATAAGATAATAAAATGAAATAAAGTAAAATAAAATAAAGTAAAATAATAAAATAAATAAATATATAAAAGAAAGTAAAATAATATTAAAATACAATGGGGCCAGGTGCATGTGGCCGGCATGACTAAATGCCAAAGGCGCAATGAATGAATGAAATAAAAGAAAGTGAAGTAAAATAAAATAAAATAAAGTATAATAAAGTGAAGTAAAGTAAAATAATAACATAAAGTAAAGTAAAATAAAATAAAATAAAATAATAAAATAAATACATATATAAAAGAAAGTAAAATAATATTAAAATAAAATAATAGAATGAAATAAAGCGAAGTGGCTCAGTGGCTAGGTCACTGAGCTTGTCGAGCCTGACTAGGTGGCTCAGTGGCTAAGACACTGAGCTTGTCGATCAGAAAGGTCGGCAGTTCAGCGGTTCGAATCCCTTGTACAGGTCTCCTGTGTAAGCAGGGGGTTAGATTAGATGACCTCCAAGGACCCTTCCAACTCTGTTACTGTGCCTGGTGGCTCAGCAGACTGATAGCATAGTGATTAACACCAGCTGCCTGCAATTACTGCAAGTTCGAATCTCGCCAGGCTCAAGGTCGACTCAGCCTTCCATCCTTTCTAAGGTAGGTAAATTGAGGACCCAGTTTGCGGGGGCAATAAGCTGACTTTGTATAAATATACAAAAGTATGAAGGCTATTGCTTAACGCACTGTAAGCCGCCCTGAGTCTCCGGAGAAGGGCCTCATATAAATCAAATTAAAAAACAAACAAACTGTTAACTGTTAAGTAAAGTAGAATAAAATAAAGTAAAAGAATAAAATGAAGCGAAGTAAAGTAAAATAATACAAATAAAATAAAGGGAAGGGAAGTAAAATTAAAAAAAAATAAAAGAGCTACTGGAAACATACTTGAGATGTGACCAAGATAATTTCTTTCTCCTCAGGGAAGAATTTGACATACGAAAACACGAAGGTCCTTTTAAAAACTTGCTTTGGGTTCTAACTTGGACAACTTTCTGAAAACGTCTATGACCGAGTGTTTAAGACACCACAGGAACAAATATGTTTTCCTGGGAAGCAAAAAAAAAAAATCCAGACATTGGAAAGCTGGGCTTTGACAGGATGGATGATCAACGATTTTCTGTTTAGGATGGGAGTGTGACACTTTCGCACAATTTCAAAGGAAGCCCAAATTGGGTAAGACAATATATAACTTATAAAGGAGAATATTTGTAGCTCAGGGTTGAAACGAGGGGTCCTTTGTGCTCTCTGAGCTTGATTGTTTTCTTGCAAATGTTTCATTACCCAAACTAGGTAACATCCTCAGTGCCTCCTCCTCCTCCTCCTCCTCCTCCTCCTCCCTGCAAACCCTTCTCCCTTCTATCCAGTGGTGAAATCTAAAATTTGTTACTACTGGTTCTGTGGGCGTGGCTTGGTGGGGGGGATGTAATGTGACTGGGTGGGCGTGGCCATATTTTTTTTTTAACTTTTAAAAGCGTTTTTTCTACAACCTGAAGAGGTTGTAAAGAAATGCTTTTCAAAGCCTCTGATGATCCCAGCTGAGCCGCACGATCATCAGAGGCTTTTTTTTTTTACTTTTAAAAGCATTTTTTCTGCCGAAGAGGTTGTAGAAAAAATGCTTTTAAAAATAATTTAAAAAGCCTCTGATGATCGCGAGGCTTACCTGGGCATGGGGGGGGCAGGGATTTTTGCTACCGGTTCTCCGAACCGCCCACCTCCATCGCTACCGGATCGGGCGATCCGGTCCGAACCGGGAGCATTTCATCCCTGCTTCTATCACTGATGATGTTACCTACCCTGTTTCCCCGAAAATAAGACCTTCCCAGATAATAAGCCCAATCGAGCTTTTGAGTGCATGCAGTAAAATAAGCCCCCCCTGAAAATAAGCCCTCTCCAAAAAACAAGCCCTCCCCGAAAATATTTAAATGCATGCGCAGCTGGTCCCCACCATTTCCTCTGGTTAGGGATAGGGAGACAGAGCTGGAAATCAGGTAAGAAGGCAAGAGGAGCCCCGTCTTGCTCCATGCACCCCAAAATAATAAGACCTCCTCGAAAATAAGGCCAAGCGCTTATTTCAGGGTTCAAAAAAATATAAGACAGGCAGTGGTGGGATTCAAGTAATTTAACAACTGGTTCTGTCCCCTAATGATTACTTCCAACAACCACTTTGCCAAACTGTTCAGAAAGTTAACAACCGGTTCTCCCGAAGTGGTGCGAACTGGTTGAATCCCACCACTGAAGACAGGGTCTTATTTTCGGGGAAACATGGTAGTTTGGGTAATGAAACATCTGCACGAAAACAACCAAGCTCAGAGAGCACCGAGGACCCCAGAGTCGTTCTCCTCCTCCTCCTCCTCCTCAACCTCCTCCTCCTCCTCCTCCTCCTCCTCCTCCTCCTCCTCCTCCTCCTCCTCCTCCTCCTCCTCCTCCTCCTCCTCCTCCTCCTCTTACTGATGAAGTTACCTAGTTTGGGTAATTAAACGTCTCCAAGAAAACAGCCGAGCCCAGAAAGCACCAAGGAACTCTCACTGTAAGACTTGGATAGCGCGTTTGTGCTGGATTGAAATTCTTCACACCATTTTCATTCTGCTCTTTTGAGAACTGAGTTCAGTTAAAGGGAAGTGGGCAGAATTTTTCTGCTTTGGCTGAATTCGCAGGACAGGGCAAGGTGGATGCATAATTTCCCAGTGAGTGTTTGAAGGTTTAACCTTTCCCTCCTACTTGCTTTCATAACCATGCAAGAGCTCACTGTTAGAAAATAAACAGTAAAATTTAGGTTGTGTGCAGGGGTGAATTTTCCAGCGAACCCTTACCTGAGATCTTTACTACTACGTTAAAATTCATGAAATCCCAGAAAAGGAAGATGTGACTAGGAATGTTAAGTTCCCCAAGTGATAATTATTAACATAGTCAGTCAATAGATTGTGGCTGGGTCAATGATTGCAGTCCTAACTGGTTTGTTGGGACATAGCAGGGATGAAATCCAGCAGGTTCTGGAGAACTGGTAGCGGAAATTTTGAGCAGTTTGGAGAAACGGCAAATACCACCTCTGGCTGGCCCCAGAGTGAGATGGGAATGGAGATTTTGCATTATCCTTCCCCCAGGAGTGGGGAGGGAATGGGGATTTTGCAGTATCCTTCCCTTGGAGTGGGGTGGGAATGGAGATTTGGCAGTATCCTTCCCCTGCCATGCCCACCAAACCACGTCCACAGAACTGGTAGTAAAATTTGGATTTCACCACAAACTCATAACGGAATTTTCCTGAAACTTCTCTAGTGGGAAGAAAAGGCTGTTGGAGCAAAACAAATCTGGGCTGTAACGGATTGTAAATCATCCTAAAAACTCAGTTGTTTGTATTAAGAGCCCTGGAGCATCTCCCTTAACTTAAGGGTAGTATTTCATACCTGCTGACAAATTCAGAAATAAGAATATGATTTGCTCAATCTCCCTCCCTTTGTGACAGTTGACAGGTAAGGTTCTTCAGGTGGTTGAATTAATTCAGTGCAGGAAAATCTAAATCCACATCTATAAACTGACTCCAGCCATGTCCGCAGGGGTTGGATTACAATCGATTGGTACAATTTATGATCTAAGCTCACCTTTTTCTATGCGCACTGATGTTGTTTGGATTATAAGAGAAGCTCTGTGGCGCAGGGGTTAGAGTGCAGTATTGCAAGCTGACTCTGCCCACAGTCTGGAGTTCGATCCTGACTGGCTCGAGGTTGGTTCAGCCTTCCATCCTTCCGTCGGTTAAGATGAGGACCCAGATTGTTGGGGGGGTGGGAATGTGCTGACACTGCAAACTGCCTTAGCTAGGTTGTAAAATGGGACAAAACCCGTCGAACAACTGTCTTGCTTAGCAATGGAAACTTTCAGCTCAGTTGTGGTCATAAGTGGAGGGCTACCTCCTGTAATTTCATTGCCAAGATTGGCAATGCGATCTTGAGCTGCAGTGTGGATCATCCAGTGAAGCAAAAGTGCTTTTTCTGGAGGCAACTGGACTTCTTCTTTTTTCTTTGAAGATGTTTCTCTTCTCATCCAAGAAGCTTCTTCAGCTCTGACGGGTCCAAGCTTCTTGGATGAGAAGTGAAACATCTTCAAAAGAAAAAAAAAATAAGAAAATCCAGTTGCCTCCTGAAAAAGCACCTTTGGGACAGCCATGACCTGGATGACTGAGAATCTCTACAGACTATCATCCAGTGAATCTTGTTAAGCAGAAAAAAAAAAATACAGAATCCCAGGCTAAGATGTTCATTGTGCCAAAATGGACTGTGTATTGCCATCCTTAAACTACAGCAAGGGGTGTCAAACTCACGGCCTGGGGGCAGGATCTGGCCCGTGGGGTGCTTAGATCTGGCCCGCAGGGCCTCCCTGGAAACAACGAAGGACTAATCTGTGGTGCCTCTGCCAGCAAAGATGGAGCTAGGGAGGGCTGTGAGCAGCCCTCCCGAGCTCTGTTTTTGGATGCGACGGCCTCCGGCAACTCTCTGCCACCAAAAATAGAGTTCGGTTTTTGCTGGCAGAGCACTCAGGCAGGGGTGGACGTGGCCATGGTGCTGGGTGCTGGGTGGGTGTGGCCATGGTGGGCATGGCCTAGTGGGCATGGCCTAGTCAGCCTCATGCACCATAGTGGGGGAGGTGTTTTTGCCCTCCCCGGGTTCCGGAGGCTTTCCTTGAGTCTCCAGGAGGACGAAAACGGCCTCCCCAGGCTCCGGAGGCCCTCTGGAGGCTGCAAACAGGCCTGTTTCTGGTCTTCCCAAACTTTTGGTAGGCCCGTTTTTTGCCCTCCCCAAGGCTCCACATGCACCCTGCACTTACCTGCATCCGAAATGGGCCGCATGGGGACTCCAGGGAGGGCCGACATGAGTGACGTCGAGCTGGCCACATTCCCTGGCCACACACTCCTCCCCCCTCTGGAGGTCAAATACAACCCTGATGCACCCCTCAATGAAATCGAGTTTGACACTCCTGAACTACAAGATCTGCTACGGAGGAGAAGAGGCTACAGCAAAGAGAAATTCAAGGTTGGATTTCTGGCAACTTTACACCAAAGACAAAAACAGCCCTGAAATTTCAAAATGTTTAATAGCAACCGAGCAAACTTTAAATAATTTCACCCCCTGTCTGTTTTGAAAGAGGATGGTGGACTGATGGGAAAAAGCAGACATTTCTGTTTACAACCAAAGAGGATTTTCATCACACCTAATAAGCATCCACTTTTCTGAAACATCTATCAAAAGTATCTCTTCCACGGTCCCCGTATTTGTAATGAGCTGGCTGGCACAGATAATAATTTCTGATTAATTTTGGAGGGAGCGGGTAAACTGACAATGAATAAAAGACCGAAAATCCATCATTCTACATTTTAATGGTGGCAGCACGAAGTAATGATTATATTAGCAGGAGACCAGAAGTGAGCATGAAGATATAAACAAAACAGTCTCTGTATACTGATCCAAGACATTCAATAGAACTGAGATTTAATTCCCAGAAATCACTAAGATATTTGGAGAAGCATCTCTGCAAGCAAATTTTCTATTCGAGGTAGTTAAAAACGGAAAAGAACCACAACACTTCTCAGCTTGCTGGCCCTCAACACATTACCAATTTGTAGTTCAGGATAACTTTGGAAGAACTTTATCTTCTGAGCCATGGGATTACCAAGATTTGATCTGAATGAATAACAGAGGTGCTTTCTAATGGGAGAAGGAAAAACCCTCATACCACGCTGGCCATCCGTACTGCTCACTAACCTGGTCCATCTCGTTCTCTGTCGTCCCCTTCTTCTTTTGCCCTCCATAATTCTCAGCATTAGGCTCTTCTCCAGTGAGTCCTTCCTTCTCATTAGGTGGCCAATGTATTTGAGTTTCATCTTCAGGATCTGGCCTTCTAAAGAGCAGTCAGGGTTGATCTCCTCTAGGACTGACCGGTTGGATCGCCTTGCAGTCCAAGGGACTCGCAGGAGTCTTCTCCAGCACCAGAGTTCAAAGGCCTCCATTCTTTGGCGCTCAGCCTTCCTTATGGTCCAACTTTCACAGCCATCCATTGCAACTGGGAAAACCATAGCCTTGACTATACGCTCGTTTGTTGGCAGGGTGATGTCTCTGCTTTTTAGTAGGCTGTCTAGATTTGCCATAGCTTTCCTCCCCAGGAGCAAGCGTCTTTTAATTTCTTGGCTGCAGTCCCCATTTGCGGTGATCTTGGAGCCCAGAAAAATAAAATCTATCACTACCTCAAGAAGCCTATAGTTGGGCTAATAGACAGCTTACATCAGGGGTCCTCCAACACCTGGGTCCATGGACCTACACGAGGCCCACGGCATGCCAGAAACTGGGCCGCACAAACAAAGCTCCATCCGTGGGAAGCAGGCAGCACACAAAATCACACGCTCTCTGGTCTGTGCGAATACCTCTCTCCACAGAACCTGTCCCTGGCGCCCAAAAGGTTGGCGCCTGCTGTCTTATACCATGGTTAGGAAATAGGGAACGTGATGATTCGACGGTTAAAGGCTCTGAGCTTGTCAAGTGCAAAGCTGACAGCCCGGGTTCAAGACCCAAGCGCTGTGCGATGGGATGAGTTCCCGTTCTTGCTCCCGCTCCTGCCCACCTAGCAGTTCGAAACCGAGCAAATCTGAGTAAATAAATAGGTACCACTTCGGTGGGAAGGTAACAGTGTTCCGTGCGCTTCAGCTTAACTTAACGGTTCGTTTAGTGAATGTTCAAAGTTACAACGGCACTGAAAAATGTGACTTATGACCATTTTCCCACGGAGGCACAGTGGTTAGAGTGCAGTATTGCAGGCTACTTCTGTGGACTGCTGGCTGCCTGCAATTTGGCAGATCGAATCTCACCAGGCTTCAGGTTGACTCAGCCTTCCATCCTTCTGAGGTGGGTAAAAATGAGGACCCAGATTGTTGGGGTCAATAGGCTGACTCTATAAAACCACTTAGAGAGGGATGTAAAAGCACTGTGAAGCGGTATATAAGTCTAAGTGCTATTGCTATTGCTATTTTTCACACTTATGACCATTCCAGCATCCCTACAGACATAATGGTCAAAATTCGGACCCTTGGCAACTGGCTCATATTTATTAGGATGGTTGCAGTGTCCTGGGATCACATGATTCCCTTTTGCGACCTTCTGACAAGCAAAGTCAGTGGATTCACTTAACAACCGTCTTTCTACCTCAACAACGTCAGTGATTCGCTTAACAAAGGTGGCGAGAAAACTCCTAAAATGGAGTAAAACTCACTGAACCATTGTCCCGCTTAGCCACATAAATTTCGTAAGTCTGAGGACAACCTGTGCTGCAGTCGTGCTGGACACATGACCACGGAAGCAGGACGTGAAGATTTAGGCAATTCTGTTGCTAAGATAATATCTACTTTCAGTTGTGTTTCTGCTGAATTGGTTAATCATTCCTTTTGGTTCTTGCATCAGTGGTTTTGTACACAGAGATCCCCAAAAGTCATATTCTGTAAACAGTGAGGAGGTCAGTGAACTTCTAAGCTGGACTGCTTGCACAATATGTAGAGACAATCATGACATCTAAACTTTAAATAGTCACATGGTGGAGGTATTACGGATGCTGATATTGACGTGATAGCAGTGTTCCGATACTTGAGAGGCTGCCAGAAAGAAGAGGGGGGTGGGTCAAGCTATTCTCCAAAGCACCTCAAGGCAGGACAAGAAGCAATGGGTGGAAACTAATCCAAGAGAGATCCAACCTAGAACTAAAGAGGAATTTCCTGACTGTGAGAACAATTCATCAGTGGAATGAGTTGCCTCCAGAAGTTGTGGGTTCTAACCCTGGAGATTTTTCAAGAAGAGATTGGACAAGCATTTGTCTGAAAAGGTATAGGGTTTCCTTCCTGAGTAGGGGGTTAGATTAAAAGACCTCTAAGACTTCCATAGTATCGTATGACTATCACTAAGAGTTGTATCTTATGATTTTTGATGAATGCATTTTTAGAATGACTATGATCATGATTGATCACTTGTTGCTTGTATGAACACTGAGAGCTTATGCAATGGAGACAAATTCCTTGTGTGTCCAATCAGAAGTCCAATAAGAAGGGCCTGGTGGCTCAGCAGACTGATAGCATTGTGATTAACACCAGCTGTCTGCAATTACTGTAAGTTCAAATCTCACCAGGCTCAAGGTTGACTCAGCCTTCCATCCTTTCTAAGGTAGGTAAATTGAGGACCCAGTTTGTGGGGGCAATAAGCTGACTTTGTATAAATATACAAAAGTATGAAGGCTATTGCTTAACGCATTGTAAGCCGCCCTGAGTCTCTGGAGAAGGGCGGCATATAAATCAAATTAAAAAAACAATCACAATAAAGAATTCTATTCTATTCTATTCTATTCTATTCTATTCTATTCTATTCTATTCTATTCTATTCTATTCTATTCTATTCTATTCTATTCTATTCTATTCTACTCTACTCTACTCTACTCTATTCCACTCCACTCCACTCCACTCCACTCCACTCTATTCTTCTAGCCTACCATACCCTACCCTACCCTACCCTACCCTACCCTACCCTACCCTACCCTACCCTACCCTACCCTACCCTACCCTACCCTATTCTATTCTATTCTATTCTATTCTATTCTATTCTATTCTATTCTATTCTATTCTATTCTATTCTATTCTATTCTATTCCATTCTACTCCATTCCACTCTATTCTTCTACCCTACCCTACCCTACCCTACCCTACCCTACCCTACCCTACCCTACCTTACCCTACTCCATTCCATTCCAGTCCATTCCATTCCATTCCACTCACTCCACTCCACTCCACTCCACTCCACTCCACTCCACTCTATTCTTCTACTCTACTCTACCCTACTCTACTCTACCCTACCCTACCCTATTCTAATTCTATCCTATCCTATCCTATCCTATCCTATCCTATCCTATCCTATCCTATCCTATCCTATCCTATCCTATCCTATCCTATTCTTTAGAAGCAGGGAGAGCTGAAATTAAGAAGTCGGTCCAGCTATCACTGTCACCATCATCATTTGCTATCTTTGGTTTCAATAGAACTCTTTGTGTGTTGCCGAGTTCCAAAGATTGTCCGTCATTAACCACAATATTCTTTCTTTCTTTTTTTTTCCTGAAAAAGTAAAAAATTTCCCACTCCACTTCTTGAGAAGAATAACAGGTAGGAGGTGTTATTGGGCGACAGCTCTTTCTCTTCTCTTCTGAAAGCCACCTTCTTGGTCATTAAAGCTCTGTTGTTATTATACGGGTAGCTTTTCTAAGAGGTAAGATGGCTTGGTGAAAATACTGCTTTGATTTTGAAAGAGTAATTTTTTCCCTCTCTTCTTCTGCCATATGCTTTTTTGTAACCCTGGGATGGGGGAAGAAATCATATCTTTGCAGCATGAAAATACAGAGTACACTTACACCTAAGATTTATTTTTCTATATTGGTTACTAGCCATAAAAAAATTTGAAAGCAGCAACCTAGAACGAAGGAGAAATTTCCTGACAGTTAGAACAATTAATCAGTGGATCAACTTGTCTCCAGAAGCCAAGCCCCTCCAGACATCAATAAAACTCCCAGCATCCTTCACTATAGGCTTGCTGACTGAAATGCTGGGATTTGTAGTCCAGCAATTTCTGAAAGGCTACAGGATTTTTTTTTTTTAAATTTGATTTATATGCCGCCCTTCTCCGGAGACTCAGGGCGGCTTACAATGCGCTAAGCAATAGCCTTCATACTTTTGTATATTTATACAAAGTCAGCTTATTGCTCCCACAATCTGGGTCCTCAATTTACCTACCTTAGAAAGGATGGAAGGCTGAGTCAACCTTGAGCCTGGTAAGATTCGAACCTGCAGAAATTGCAGGCAGCTGTGTTAATTACAGGGTGCATTAAACCACTGTACTACCAAAGCTCAGCCTATCTTCAGGTCAGTCCAGACTACAATACAAAGAACGGCCAGGGAAATGCTTGCATGCGATGGACAAATAAAAATAAATAAATAAAACAAATTTCTGTGAATTTTTTTAATTCTTTTTTTTTTAATTTTTAAAACAACAAAATATGACAAACACAAACACAAAACATATATTCCCTTTTTACAATGAATGGGGAAAGGTCACAAACGGAAAGTGTTTGTAAGATAATTCATAGTTTTAATATAATATGTGAAGGAATATATAGAGAAATAAGGGATAATGGGATAAGAAGGATAAGTATACTATACGAAAAGTAAGGGGAAAATGTAAATAACAGAAGACTACCGTTACGAAACTGTTGTAAAAAGGGAATAAATTTCTGTGAAATTCTAATGGGGAGCCTGGACATTTTGGCTCTCCTCTTGTTAAAAACAGAGGCAAATATCTGTGTGTGAACACCTTCCGTGTACAATTTCCCCCTTTTGTGGAACTACAGCCACACCTGTTCGGTTCTCTGTGTTTCAATTAAATTCCAGAGAAACATTCCCTACGGAGCTTGCTTCTACTTTTTTTAACTTTCCGGAGCTGTGCAGTGAGATAATGCTAGCAAGAACAAAGTCTGCCTTCATTTGCCTGTATTTCTAAAACAAACAAACAAACAAACAACAACAACAACAAAAAAACGAAATAAAAAAAAAACCAAACCCCAAAACTCAGCTCCTTGTCATTATAGAGATTTTTCTTCCTGGAATCATCATGCAACCCTCTGTTATTTTGTGGCAATTCCAGGAAATTCTGAAAAGAAGCCAAAGCTCAGCACTCTCAATGCCGGATGATTTGAAGCATTGGAAGGAAGAAAAGAATTGGAACTGGGCTGCCATACAGTATGCATTTCATACAGAAGCACCAACATCTTCCGTGCTTAAATGGACTAATAAAATGTAAGTCTGGAGAAGCGAATAGAATAGAATAGAATAGAATAGAATAGAATAGAATAGAATAGAATAGAATAGAATAGAATAGAATAACAGAGTTGGAAGGGACCTTGGAGGTCTTCTAGTCCAACCCCCTGCTTAGACAGGAAACCCTACACCACTTCAGACAAATGGTTATCCAACATCTTCTTAAAAACTTCCAGTGTTGGAGCATTCACTACTTCTGGAGGCAAGTTGTTCCACTGATTAATTGTTCTAACTGTCAGGAAATTTCTCCTCAGTTCTAAGTTGGTTCTCTCTTTGATTAGTTTCCACCCATTGCTTCTTGTCCTGCCTTCAGGTGCTTTGGAGAATAGCTTGCCTCCCCCTTCTTTGTGTCAGCCCCTGAGATATTGGAACAACTGTTATCATGTCTCCCCTAGTCCTTGTTTTTACATTAAACTAGACATGCCCAGTTCCTGCAACCGTTCTTCATATGTTTTAGCCTCCAGTCCCCTCATCATCTTTGTTGCTCTTCTCTGTACTCTTTGTAGAGTCTCCACATCTTTTTTACATTGTGTCGACCAAAACTGGATGCAGGATCCCAAGTGTGGCCTTACACACTGTCTCTCTTTGTTTCTCTCTCTCTCTCTGTCTCTGTCTCTGTCTCTCTCTCTCTCTGTGTGTGTGTCTGTCTCCCTCTCTCTCTCTCTGTCTCTCTCTTTGTTTCTGTCTCCCTCTGTCTCTGTCTGTCTCTGTTCATCTCTCTCTCTGTCTCTCTTTGTTTCTCTCTCTGTCTCTCTGTCTCTCTCTCTCTCTCTCTCTCTCTCTCTCTGTGTGTGTCTGTCTTTCTGTCTGTCTCTCTTTCTCTTTCCCTCTGTTTGTCTCTGTCTGTCTCTCTGTCTCTCTCTCTTTGTTTCTGTCTCCCTCTGTCTCTCTCTGTCTCTGTTCGTCTCTGTCTCTCTTTGTTTCTCTCTCTGTCTCTCTGTCTCACTCTCTCTCTCTCTCTCACTCTCGCTCTCTGTCTCTCTTTGTTTCTCTCTCTGTCTCTCTGTCTCTCTGTCTCTCTCTCTGTTTCTCTCTCTCTCTCTCTCTCTCTCTGTGTGTGTCTGTCTTTCTGTCTGTCTCTCTTTCTCTTTCCCTCTGTTTGTCTCTGTCTGTCTGTCTGTCTGTCTGTCTGTCTGTCTGTCTGTCTCTCTTTGTTTCTGTCTCCCTCTGTCTCCCTCTGTCTCTGTTCGTCTCTGTCTCTGTCTCTCTTTGTTTCTCTCTCTGTCTCTCTGTCTCACTCTCTCTCTCTCTCTCACTCTCTCTGTCTCTCTTTGTTTCTCTCTCTGTCTCTCTGTGTCTGTCTCTCTCTGTCTCACTCTCTCTCTCTCTGTTTCTCTCTCTCTCTCTCTCTCTCTGTGTGTGTGTGTGTGTGTGTCTGTCTGTCTATCTGTCTCTTTCTGTCTGTCTCTGTCTCTGTCTCTCTCTTTCTCTTTGTTTCTGTCTCCCTCTGTCTCTCTCTGTCTCTGTCTCTGTTCGTCTCTGTCTCTGTCTCTCTTTGTTTCTCTCTCTGTCTCTCTGTGTCTGTCTGTCTCTCTCTGTCTCACTCTCTCTCTGTCTCACTCTCTCTCTCTCTCTGTCTCTCTCTTTGTTTCTCTCTCTCTCTCTCTGTGTGTCTGTCTCTGTCTGTCTGTCTGTCTGTCTGTCTCTGTCTGTTTCTCTCTCTCTTTCTGTCTCTCCCTCCCTCCCTTTTCCTCCCTTCCTCTTTCTCTTTTTCTCTACCTTTTAGCTAAGCTAAAGAGGCGCAAAACCCTCTTCTTCCCTATATTTAAAAACTTACATCTGATGGCATCTCCTTGACATTACAATAAAAGAATCTTGATGAGAAGATAATTCGGTGCCCTTGAAAAGATTACAAAGGGGGAGTTGCATAACAAGGAAAGATGTTTTATTACCAGGCAAGGTAACAAGGGGAGTGCAGTTTCAATCAAGGAAGTATCAAGGAAGAAACCACACTCAAACCAAAAGTGGCAGAGGTGCCACGCGCCAGGGGAAATCAGGAGATTCAGGCAGTTCAAATGAGTATAAATATTTATTGCAAGCTTAGCTCTCCACAAGAATCTGGCCAACTGACCATTAAGGGAAATGAGCAGGAGTTCAGAAAGGAATTCAAGGTGGGCTGGATTTATATCTCTTTGCGAGTGTGCAGGGACTCGTGCAGTGGTGAAATTCAAATTGGGCGTGGTGTGGCTTGATGGGTGTGGCTTGATGGGCATGGCAGGGGAAGGATACTGCAAAATCTCCATTCCCTCCCCACTCCTGGGGGTAAGATATTGCAAAATCTCCATTCCCACCCCACTCTGGGACCAGCCAGAGGTGGCATTTGCCGGTTCTCCGAACTACTCAAAATTTCCACTACCGGTTCTCCAGAACCTGTCAGAACCTGCTGGATTTTACCCCTGGACTGGTGACGTATGACCAACTCAGCCTGGTCCTCTCCTACATGAGCAAGGTTTATACAAACAGCCTGCAAACCTCTTTGATGTAAGAAAACAACAAACATCACCCAAAGCCAAGAACTCAACAGTTCGGCCCTGAGCTGCATATATTCTCTGCTATCAGTGCCATTAATTATACAAATCTAATTTTTTTTTACTACCGGTTCTGTAGGTGTGGCTTGGTGGGCATGGCAGGGGAAGGATACTGCAAAATTCCCATTCCCAACCCACTCCTGGAGGAAGGGTATTGCAAAATCTCCATTCCCAACCCACTCTGGGGCCAGCCAGAGATGGTATTTGCCGGTTCTCCGAACTACTCAAAATTTCCGCTACCGGTTCTCCAGAATCTGTCAAAACCTGCTGGATTTCACCCCTGCTTGGGACACACCAACAGTCATAAGTACAAGCCAGTTGCCAAGTGTCTGAATTTTGATCATATGATTGTGGGGAATGCTGCAACGGTCATAAGTGTGAAAAACGGTCATAACTCATTTTTTTCAGCGCCATTATAAATTTGACCGGTTACCAAACTAAAGGTTGTAAATTGAGGACTATCTGTATGCAGAGGCGAGCTTCACATAATTTAACAACCGGATCTCCCCAGCACTGAAAATGTGAGTGCATGGGTTCTGTGCATGTGCTTTGCTCATGGGCACGCTTGCATGCATGCGCACGGCTTAAAAAAGTGCAGCTAAATAGGACGGCATAGCGCCAGGGCAAGTGGTCCCACCTGCAGATCACAACTACCAGCTCGCCCGAACAGGCTGAATCCCACCTCTGGCTGTATGGTAAATACATTTGAAAGCGTCTATCTTAAATTTATTGTAATTGTCATTGCCATAAAAAGACCTTAATGAAAAGATCGTCTTGTAGTCTCAAAGAAACTGTAAAATGGAATTGCCGTGATAGCGAAAGAACAGTGAATTATTTCACGGCTAATTTTAGTTGCACTGAAGGAGGGATAATTAAAATGGTCTCAGCCGGCGTAAATTGAGCAGGTTCCTCTAATTACAGAAAATGCGTCCAATCCAAAACTTTTCACTTGCCACAAAAATCTCTTGTCCTCTTTCTTTATCTACCAGCTAATGGGAATAAAAGCCACAGCAAAGAATTAACATTTTCTATGGTGCAACAGGGTGCATGTGACAGAGTAAAATTGGGCCAGTTTCCTATTATTCCATCCAGTTTCAATATTTCATACAAAAGTGGAGGGGAAAAAAAAAGCTTTCATTTCTATCGGGGGAAAAAAACAACAAATAAAAATGAAAGGACTGAATTTAAGGATCCTTTGGGGAAAGAGATAATTTTTTATTTTGATACACAGGTAGTCCTTGACTTACAGTAATTCATGTTGTGACCGTTGGAAGTTACAACGGTGTTGACAAAAAGTGACTTACGACCATTTTTCACAATTAGGACCATTGCCGAATTACCATGGTCACATGATCGGAGTTCAGACACTTGGCAACTGACTGGTATTTATGACGGTTGTAGTGTCTTGGAGTCACATGATCCCTTTTTGTGACCTGCTGACAAGCAAAGTCAATGGGGAAGCCAGTTTTGTTTGACAAACATATTAGTAACTTAGCAACTGCTGTGATTCATTTAACACAAGGGTGAGTTGCTCCTGGTTTGGTCCAGTTCTTGCGAACTGGTAGTAATGGCGGTGGGAGGCTCCGCCCACCCATCCTGATGTCATCACTGACGATATGCGCAGAAGCTGGCATGGCACGATGGGCGTGGCTTGCTGAGCGTGGCAGGGGAAGGATACTGTAAAATCTCTATTCCCACCCCACTCCAGGGGAAGGATACTGTAAAATCTCCATTCTCTCCCCAATCCAGGGGAAGGATATTGTAAAATCTCCATTCCCTCCCCACTCCAGGAGAAGGATACTGTAAAATCTCCATTCCCTCCCCACTCCAGGAGAAGGATATTGTAAAATCTCCATTCCCACCCCACTCCAAGGGAAGGATACTGTAAAATCTCCATTCTCTCCCCAATCCAGGGGAAGGATACTGTAAAATCTCCATTCCCGCCCCAATTCAGGGGAAGAATACTGTAAAATCTCCATTCCCTTCCCAATCCAGGGGAAGGATACTGTAAAATCTCCATTCCCTCCCCACTCCAGGAGAAGGATACTGTAAAATCTCCATTCCCTCCCCAATCCAGGGGAAGAATACTGTAAAATCTCCATTCCCTTCCCAATCCAGGGGAAGGATACTGCAAAATCCCCATTTCTTCCCGATCAGCTGGGACTTGGGAGGCAGAGAATAGATGGGGGTGGGGCCAGTCAGAATTTTTACTACCAGTTCTCCGAACTACTCAAAATTTCTGCTACCGGTTCTCCAGAATTGGTCAGAACCTGCTGAAACCCACCTCTGGTGGCATATAAATTTAATAAATAAACAATTTAACAAACAAACAAACAAATAACCCCCCTTCAAAAGTCACCATCAAAAGGACAAGAATGATTCAAGATTCGTTGAGCGTGCACGTTGGATGTTTTAATCCTTTTCCTTGAATTTTAATTTAAACTTCCTGTCAGTTAATGCAAACGCACGTATTATTGCCTCGTAATCACCCCAGTTGTTCCTTTTTATTTTCGATGTATCATGCTTTAGTCAGTGAATCCTGAATGTGGGTTATTTATGCTGTTAGCATGAGCTTTTGGCAACGCTCCCAGCTCTTCTGTGAAAGTTTCTAGGCATGAAAATGCGGTCTGAATATATGGCTAGATGAATTCCCCTCCCCCCTCCCCGATTTGAAGTAGTATCACTCATAAACAGGATATTTCTGTCTCTCCGGATGCTAATCAAAGCTATTCAAAAGATGCTGTTGAAAGGTAGGAGACATGCTGGAAAGTGAGGGAAATAAATTTTAAAAAAAGTAAAGCATCTTTCCATCCTTTCATATATTTTCATATATGAAAATATATATTTTCATATATTTTTCATAATCTTTCATTGTTACAGAGTTAAAATCTGTTTAGCAGCCTTTAAACGTAATAACGGAACAACAGAGTTAGACGGGACCTTGGAGGTCTTCTAGTCTAACCCCCTGGAAACCACAAGATGACTGTTCTCATAATATCTCCTATTATTACTCATTCTGCCCTGAAGTCTGCTATGTTGGAGCCGGAGTAATTTGTCATCCATTAGCCAAACCCAGGACTTAAATCTTCTCGACACTAAATAATTGGGCCGGCTTGAGATGGCTATTAAGGAAAAAGCTGGAGATTTGAATTCAGCAGGAGCACTCGTTAAGAATTCCTACTTCTGGATGTATGTAGAGAATATTGAGTCCCATTAAAAAGACAAGTATCCCTAATATAGTTGCCTTGAACCCAGTGGTGGAAGTCAAATAATTTAACAACTGGTTCTCTACCCTAATGACTGCCCTAAGTGGGCATAGCCATGGTGAGCGTGACCAGGGGGTATGACAGGCAGCACTCCGGCCTCCTGCACCCCCCTGGGAGCAAAAACAGGCTGTGGGGGGGGAACGCCCTGCCTCCCGCGCCCCATTTTGGGCCTAGGAGGCCTGCCTGCAGCCTCCTGGGAGTGAAAATGGGCCACGGGGGGCTGCACCGCACCCCCTGCACCCCGTTTTGGGCCTAGGAGGCCTCCCTGCACTTACCTGGAGCCAAAATGGGGCGTGTGGGGGACTCCTGGAAGGGGTGAGAAGGGAGGGGTGGGTTCCAAAATTTTTTATGTGGCGGCCAGGGCAAGCGAGCGGCGACCAGGGGACCAGTTTGGGGGCATGGCCAGCCAGCCATTACTATTGGTTTTGCAAGCAGACAGATTTTTACTACCGGTTCTCCCAAACCGGTGCGAACCGGGAGCAACCCACCACTGGGTGGGGCCAGCCAGCAATTTAACTACTGGTTCGCCCGAACTGGCTGAATTCCACCACTGCTTGAACCTATAGATTCAGCTGGGAACAGCTATCATTGAATGCAGGCAGACCTGCCTCATATTTGAAAGAAAAGCTAGATTCACAGAGAAATGAATGAAAATAGAAACGCAAACCATATCTTGAAAAGAAGGAAAGAAAGAGAGAAAGTTTGTTTGTTTGTTCGTTCGTTCAACTTCTACTGCTGCCTATCAAGCCATGTCTCTGGGCAGCTTACAATTCCGAAAGTATACAACAATCGAAGCAATAAGATCATATTAAAAATGATAAAAAACTTAGAACAGAAGGAACAAGGGTTTCGAGTCTAACTCCCTTCTCAAGCAGGAGATCCAATATGATCAGTGGTGGGGTTCAAATAATTTAACAACTGGTTTTCTGCCCTAATGACCGGTTGGGCATGGCCATGGGGTGTGACAGGCAGCACTTAGACTCCTGCACACCCCTGGGAGCAAAAATGAGCCATGGGGGGGGGGTGCTGCCCCCCCGTGCCCTGTTTTGGGCCTAGTAGGCCTCTCTTCAGCCTCCTGGGAGCAAAAATAGGCTGCAGGGGGGGCCTAGGAAGTCTCCCTTCACTTACCTGGGAGCCAAAATGGAGCATGTGGGACTCCTGGAAGGGATGGGGCAGAGCCAGCCAGCAATTTAACTATCGGTTCACCCGAACAGGCCCGAACCGGTTGAATCCCACCACTGATATGATTCTGGATAAATGGCTGTCCAGTCTCTTCTTAAAAACTTCCAGTGTTGGCCCACCCACAACTTTTCAAGGCAAATCGTTCCATTGTCAGGAAATTTCTCCTTAATTCTAGGTTGCTTTTCTCCTTGATTAGATTAAAAAAAACTAATTTTTTTTAAAGTTAAAGAGGCTTTTAATATTATGTTCACGAGTGTTTTGAACTGGCTCCTTGATGAATCAAAAAAGATTCAAAATTCAGCTCATTATGTGGATGTGTATTTCAGGACATCATGTACCTGTGAATAAAGACACATAACTATTTAAAATTAGCTCCCTGCCCTTTCAAGAATCTTTATGATTTCTTTATCACCTTGATTGTCATTTTGCTCTAATGTTGTAATGACACAGCGGTCATTACAGTCTCATTAAAGACTCTCTCTTTTTTTTGGAAAATTTCAGCGGTCCAGTCCCAAAGTGATGGCTTTTTCTCAGGAGTGACATTTTCTCAAAGTGAAATTCTTCAGCTGGACTTCTGGTTCCAATATCTATCAAACTGGATGCTGATTAAAGAGATAAATCAAGTCGCAAACAGTTGTCTGGCTAATTGTAAATTTTGTTTGACCATCTCTGTTGCTTCCATCAATAAATAAATAAATAAAGGACATTTCAGCGGCTTCGTTTTAGGAACATCAAGTCCAGATTCTAATCATCTATTTATTTTATTTGTTTGTTTGTTTGTTTGTTTATGTATACAGGTAGTCCTCGACTTACAACCATTCATTTAGTGACCGTTCGAAGTTACTGCGGCACTGAAAAAAGTGACTTTATGACCATTTTTTCACACTTAGAACTGTTGCAGTGTCTCCATGGTCATGTGATCAAAATTTGGGCACAATATCACAGAAGTGAGTACACCCCCTCACATTTTGTAAATATTTAAGTATATCTTTTCATGTGACCACGCTGAAGAAATGACACTTGCCTATAATGTAAAGTAGTGAGTGTACAGCTTGTATAACAGTGTAAATGTGAGGTCATAGCCCCAAGTGCTCCTACCACCACTGGAACTTCTTTGGCCTTGACTTTCCTCAACCTCTTCAGTTCCTCCATCAGGCGCTGGTACTTCTCCAATTTCTCCTCCTTCTTTTCCTTCTTCCTGATGTTGCTGTCACTTGGCAGTACTACATCTAACGTCACCACTGTCTTCGGGTCCTTGTTTACAACCAAGATGTCTGGTTAATTGGATAGTTCCTGTCTGTCTGTCAGGATTTGGAAGTCCCACAGGATTTTAGCCCTTCTATTCTTCACAACTTTCTGTGCTTTCTGTCATCTGAAGCTGGGATTGTCTCGTCTGTTACACTATGCAGGTGTTCTTGTACTCAATGCCAACTAATTGGTTGTGCTTGTTGGATTCTCTCTGTGGTTCTCTCTCTGTGTGTCTCTCTGTCTCTCTCTGTCTGTCTGTGTTCTGTCCCTGTCCCACACACACACACACACCAACAGACGTTCAAGAGTTAAAGACCAAACCAGCCGGCAAAATCCTTTTCCTTATGATAACAAAACTTGGCAACAACCTAGTGGCTGAATGCCAAGAGTTTATTATTTACGAAGAGGAGAGATAACTTCTCCCCACTTCTGGTACATCAAAAGAAACAGCTCAATAATTACAGAGTCAATCAAGTCCAGAGATAATCCAGCAAAGTCTATAGCCAAAAGTCCGGCAATGCAGAATGGCGTGGAAGCTTTCAGCTTTGTTCATCACAAAGTTTGATTGGCCACCACGCTCCCTTTTATACCTTGTGGGGTGTGGTCCAGTGACTCAGCCTAATCTCGGGCATGCCTTTTCTTTTGTTGCGCGCGCTTATCTCTGCGACGCTGGCGTGGATCCAGCCAAGACTCATTACCCTCATCACTGTCCATCTGTGGCTGCGTGGACGTGCTTGGCCCCGGCCCTATCTTTTGTCCTTCGGCGGACACCGAAGGCATTGCCAGAGAGGAGGGTCCTGGAGAGGGAGGCCTTGCCAACTCCTCTCCTTCACTCTCGGAGTCCTCTCCTGCCGATGACACAGGCTCAGGTAACGGAGCCACAACAGTCTGTCTGTCTGTCTGTCTCTGTGTCTGTCTGTCTCTGTCTGTCTGTCTCTCTGTCTGTCTCTGTCTCTCTCTCTCTCTCTCTCTCTCTCTCTCTCTATATATATATATATATATATATATATATATATATATATATATATATATATATATATATATATACATATTTGTTTTCTCAGGTTTTCGCGGGTGTTTGTATGTAGGTCTTTGGTTATTCGGGTCTTCTCCCACGTAAAATTGGAAGTGTCTTGGCGACGTTTCGACGAAGTCTCATTCGTCATCTTCAGGCTGGTGTTTTCGGCTTCGTGCTTCCAGGAGCAATGTGAGATCGCAGCTGTCTCTTCCTTTTAACTGCTAGTGGAGGTGTGAGCTGATTGGGTGGGAACTTGGCTGTGTTCTGATTGGGTGGAGGTGTGTTCTGATTGGTTAGGGGCTTGGCTGTGCTCTGATTGGCTGGGGTTGTGTTCTTTTTGGGTGGGGGCTTGGTTGTGCTCAGCTTAGTCTGAGTTGCAGGGGGATTTGAGCTGGTGAGCTGCGTTGTTGTTGTTTGGCTTCGTGTTTGTGGCCGTGCGAGCTCTTCATGGTGGGTGTCAGTCTGCTTCATGTATGGATTGGAGGGGTTTAAAGTGGCTAATGATGCAGCTGCGGTCTGGCTTCTGGTCCTTGGTCGTGGCTCATTATCAGTGTGGGTTTGAGTCTGCTTTCTGCGTGGATGTGTGGTGGTGACATCAGGTGTGGCACTTGTGAGTGTGGGTCTGGTGTCATTCGTCGTGTTAGGGACTCGTTTGTCAATAAGGGCGGGTTTCCAAATGGCTGGTAGGCGGGAGGTATCGTCTCGTTTGTTCATGCTGTGTGGGCGTTTTTCTATCTCAATGGCTTCTCTGATTATTCTGTTGTTAAAGTGTTCAGTTTTGGCGATAGTTCTGGTCTTTTTAAAGTCAATATCATGTCCTGTGGCTTTAAGGTGTTGGACCAGGGAAGAAGTTGGTTCCTCTTTTCTGACTGAGTTCTTGTGTTCTTCTATGCGTGCACTTATTCGTCTGTTGGTTTGTCCGATGTATGTGGTGGGGCAGGCGGTGCATGGGATTTCATATACTCCTTGATTTTCTAACTCAATTTTGTCTTTGGGGTTCCTTAGGATGGTGGATATTTTTCGGTTTGTGCAGAATGCTGTCTTGATGTTATGTTTGTGGAGGATTTTGCTTATTCTGTCTGTGGTGCCTTTTATGTATGGGAGGAGGGCCTTGCCGTTTTCTTGTTCTCTGTCTTGGATTTTAGTGGGGGTTTCTTTTTGGATTAGGTTGGTGATCTTATTTCTTTGGAATCCATTGGATGTGAGTACGTTAGTGAGGGTGTGTAGTTCGGTTTTTAGGTGTTGTTCGTCAGCTAAGCGTTTTGTTCTGGAAATGAGTGTCTTGGCTACAGAGTTGATCTGGGCAGGGTGGTGGTGTGAGAGTGCGTGCAGATAGCGGTTTGTGTGTGTTTTCTTCTGGTATATAGTGTGTCCTAGGGAGCCATTGGATTTTCTGTAGACTAAGACATCCAGGAAGGGAAGTTGGTTGTTCACTTCTGTTTCCATGGTGAACTGTATTTTGGGGTGTAGGCTGTTGAGGTGTGTGAGGAAGTTGTCCAGTTTTTCTTTCCCATGTGGCCAGATTATGAAGGTGTCGTCCACATATCTGAGCCAGAGTTTGGGTTTGTGATCGGATTTTTCTAGAGCTTGGGTTTCAAAGTATTCCATATAGAGGTTGGCAATGACAGGTGAGAGAGGTGATCCCATGGGTGCTCCTTCTGTTTGTTTGTATTTCTGTCCATTATAGATGAAGTATGTGTTGGATAGGCAGTGGTTGGTCAGATCTAAGATGTGCTTGGGGGGGTTATATTTGTTTTGGATAACTGTCAAGGCTTCTTTGATTGGTACTTGGGTGAAGAGGGATATGACATCAAAGCTCACGAGTAGGTCACTGGGCTGTAAGTTTTGTTGCTTTATGATGTCTATGAACTGGAATGAGTTTTTTACGTATGAGGTGATGGATTCTGCATAGGGCTGTAGTTGTTTGGCGAGAAATTTGGCTAGGTTTTGTAGAGGTGAGCCTATGGAGCTGACTATGGGTCTAAGTGGGGTTCCTTCTTTGTGTATCTTGGGGAGACCATAAAGCTTGGGGCATCTGGATGATTTCTCTCTGGGTATGATTCTTTGCTGAATCTCTTCGCTGATGGGGGAGGCTTTTATTTTGGATCTGGTGGTTTTTTCCAGGTAGGTGGTGGGGTCTGTGTTTAGGGGTTTGTATATGGAGTCTTGGAGTAGGTTGGTTAATTTGGTTTGGTAGTCAGATGTGTTCATAACCACCGTGGCATTGCCCTTGTCTGCTGGTAGGATTATTATGCTGGTGTCTTCTTTCAGGTTAAGTAGTGCTGTCTGTTCCTCTTTGGGTAAGTTACTTTTGGGTGGCTTGCTGGTGCAGAGGATATTGGTGATCCATATACAAACCCCTAAACACAGACCCCACCACCTACCTGGAAAAAACCACCAGATCCAAAATAAAAGCCTCCCCCATCAGCGAAGAGATTCAGCAAAGAATCATACCCAGAGAGAAATCATCCAGATGCCCCAAGCTTTATGGTCTCCCCAAGATACACAAAGAAGGAACCCCACTTAGACCCATAGTCAGCTCCATAGGCTCACCTCTACAAAACCTAGCCAAATTTCTCGCCAAACAACTACAGCCCTATGCAGAATCCATCACCTCATACGTAAAAAACTCATTCCAGTTCATAGACATCATAAAGCAACAAAACTTACAGCCCAGTGACCTACTCGTGAGCTTTGATGTCATATCCCTCTTCACCCAAGTACCAATCAAAGAAGCCTTGACAGTTATCCAAAACAAATATAACCCCCCCAAGCACATCTTAGATCTGACCAACCACTGCCTATCCAACACATACTTCATCTATAATGGACAGAAATACAAACAAACAGAAGGAGCACCCATGGGATCACCTCTCTCACCTGTCATTGCCAACCTCTATATGGAATACTTTGAAACCCAAGCTCTAGAAAAATCCGATCACAAACCCAAACTCTGGCTCAGATATGTGGACGACACCTTCATAATCTGGCCACATGGGAAAGAAAAACTGGACAACTTCCTCACACACCTCAACAGCCTACACCCCAAAATACAGTTCACCATGGAAACAGAAGTGAACAACCAACTTCCCTTCCTGGATGTCTTAGTCTACAGAAAATCCAATGGCTCCCTAGGACACACTATATACCAGAAGAAAACACACACAAACCGCTATCTGCACGCACTCTCACACCACCACCCTGCCCAGATCAACTCTGTAGCCAAGACACTCATTTCCAGAACAAAACGCTTAGCTGACGAACAACACCTAAAAACCGAACTACACACCCTCACTAACGTACTCACATCCAATGGATTCCAAAGAAATAAGATCACCAACCTAATCCAAAAAGAAACCCCCACTAAAATCCAAGACAGAGAACAAGAAAACGGCAAGGCCCTCCTCCCATACATAAAAGGCACCACAGACAGAATAAGCAAAATCCTCCACAAACATAACATCAAGACAGCATTCTGCACAAACCGAAAAATATCCACCATCCTAAGGAACCCCAAAGACAAAATTGAGTTAGAAAATCAAGGAGTATATGAAATCCCATGCACCGCCTGCCCCACCACATACATCGGACAAACCAACAGACGAATAAGTGCACGCATAGAAGAACACAAGAACTCAGTCAGAAAAGAGGAACCAACTTCTTCCCTGGTCCAACACCTTAAAGCCACAGGACATGATATTGACTTTAAAAAGACCAGAACTATCGCCAAAACTGAACACTTTAACAACAGAATAATCAGAGAAGCCATTGAGATAGAAAAACGCCCACACAGCATGAACAAACGAGACGATACCTCCCGCCTACCAGCCATTTGGAAACCCGCCCTTATTGACAAACGAGTCCCTAACACGACGAATGACACCAGACCCACACTCACAAGTGCCACACCTGATGTCACCACCACACATCCACGCAGAAAGCAGACTCAAACCCACACTGATAATGAGCCACGACCAAGGACCAGAAGCCAGACCGCAGCTGCATCATTAGCCACTTTAAACCCCTCCAATCCATACATGAAGCAGACTGACACCCACCATGAAGAGCTCGCACGGCCACAAACACGAAGCCAAACAACAACAACGCAGCTCACCAGCTCAAATCCCCCTGCAACTCAGACTAAGCTGAGCACAACCAAGCCCCCACCCAAAAAGAACACAACCCCAGCCAATCAGAGCACAGCCAAGCCCCTAACCAATCAGAACACACCTCCACCCAATCAGAACACAGCCAAGTTCCCACCCAATCAGCTCACACCTCCACTAGCAGTTAAAAGGAAGAGACAGCTGCGATCTCACATTGCTCCTGGAAGCACGAAGCCGAAAACACCAGCCTGAAGATGACGAATGAGACTTCGTCGAAACGTCGCCAAGACACTTCCAATTTTACGTGGGAGAAGACCCGAATAACCAAAGACCTACATATATACATATATATATATATAATGTGTAAATATATGTACACACACATACTGTACTCTATCTATCTATCTATCTATCTATCTATCTATCTATCTATCTATCTATCTATCTATCTATCTATCTATCTATCATCTATCTATACCTACCTTCCCACCTATCTACCTATCATCCGGGTGTAAGATATATTGATTCAATAAAGGAGAATATTTGTAGCTCAGGGTTGAACTGTGAGGTCCTTGGTGCCCTCTGAGGTCAGTTCGATTCTTGCAGAGGTTTCATTACGCAAACAACATCAAACTAGATAACCTCATTATCAGTCAAAGTTCAGCTCATTATGCAGGTTTGCAAAGCAGCTTCAGGACATCTGGCACATGCAAATAAAGACCCATTACCTATTTAAAATAAGTTCCCTGACATTATGATGATTTCTGAAGCTTTGGCTCTTGACTGTAATTATATATATCTATATCTATCTATCTATCTATCTATCTATCTATCTATCTATCTATCTATCTCTATCTATCTATCTATCTATCTATCTATCTATCTATCTATCTATCTATCTATCTATCTATCTATAAATATATATATGTTTTTCCTCTAGCCAGGTTTTTCCTACGTAACCAAGGTTTTTCTTACGTAGGAAAAACCTGGCTAGAGGAAAAACACACATAAATCCTACGAAGAAGTAAGAACACACACACACACACACACACACACACACACACACACACACACACACACGTATATATATCTCTGTCTCTCTGTCTCTGTCTCTCTCTCTCTCCCTCCCTCCCTCTCTCTTTCTCCCTCTTTCTCTTTCTCTCTCTCTCTCTCTCTTTGTATTGCATGAGATTTTTGTATATAATCATAAAGTTTATTGACAAAATCTTAAGATGTCGGGCAGTTTGGTGCCACATTGCTCAGGACTTCAGAAGGCTGCCAACTCCTGCTTTAGAGGTATGTGTGCAAGAATATGCATAAACATATGTGCTGAGGTTACATATCCACTAAGACACATGGCACAATATTTAGGCAATCAAATCAGCCTTTCCTTGATCTGATTTTCAATACAGGAGCACCATCTCATCTGTCAGGGCTATGACACAGCATAATAAGAAAAACCTACTCTGTATTAAATTGTTAAATTGATATAGTGTTTAAATACCAACGAATGATTACAGTTTGAACCCAAATGCAGATGTACTAAGTTCTGTTACTTTCCCATCCAGTAACAACAGTGCCCCCCCCATTTTTAATATTCTTTGAGTAAATAATTCTGCTTAAATTTATTAACTTAATGGTATTAAGACTTTTTTTGTTTCTTCCTTCCTTAAGGGAGCAATGCACGCTCATCCAATTACGATACTTCATTTGCTTTCCAGTTTGCATTTCTAATTTGACATTTTCCTCGAAGGTCCAGATACGAAGCTGAAAGAGTGAGCGATGAAAATCCTCTGCAGATTGAATTAGCCACCCCGCGGGACAGGCAGCCTCCTGACGATTAAGAGAGCTTCGTTTTCACTTCTTTCATTTTTTTAGGAGGATTAGTTTGGCTTGGATTTTAATCTTTCCTCCAGATTGTGGAAAGGGAAATAAAAACTTGAAAAACAATAGCCTGCCTGCTTTTCCTGATTACTCACCTCATTGTCGATACAATTTTCTTCCAAACTACCGCAGCGCTTGGAAAGGATTTCAGATGCTTCTCCAGCAAGAGCTGTGGCATTTCCAAAGGGCAGGCTTAGAATTTTCTGGATGAATTTTATTAAGGAGCTAGAGCAGAAGTGTCAAACTTGATTTCATTGAGAGCCGCATCCAGGTTGGGTTTGACCTTGGGGTGGGAGGTGGGGTGGACGTGGCCAGGGTGGGTGTGGCCAGCTTGACATCACTTGTGTCGGGGATGCCCGTAGTGACCCGAGCGTTCTGCCAGCGAAAACGGACTCCTGAGCTCTGTTTTCGGCTGTAACCGCCTCCTGCAACCCTCTGCCAGTGAAAACAGAGCTTGGGAGGGCTGCCCGTGGCCCTCGCAAGCTCCATTTTCAGCTGTAACGGCCTCCTGCAACCCTCTGCCAGTGAAAACAGAGCTTGTGAGGCTTTTAAGAAGAGACTGCACAGCCATTTCTCTGAAATGGTATAGGGCAGTGATGGCTAACCTTTTTGCCATTGCGTGCCAGGAAGGGGGGGAGGTGGGGGAGGTTCGCGCGTGTGCATGCCCACACCCATAATTCTATGCACCCCGCCCCGTGCATGTGCACGCGACCCCACCTCCCCCCGGCTCCTGGCATGTGATGACCTGATAGGCCCATTTTTCTTTCTCACCTTGCTCCAAATCCACTATGCATCTGGGGAGGGCGAAAACAGCCTTCCCCAGCCCCTTGGAGGCCCTCCGGAGGCCTGAAACGGCCTGTTTCCCAAATTCCTGTAGGACAGGAAGTGACATTTTTGCTGTCCCCAGCCTCCAGAGACGCCTAGAGAGGCTCTGGAGGCTGGGGACAGCAAAAAATGTCACTTTCTGTCCAACCGGAAGTTGGGAAATGGGCTGTTTCAGGCTTCTGGAGGGCCTCTGAGGGGGCGGGGAAGGCAGTTTTTGCCCTCCCCAGATGCATAGAGAGGATTTGGAGCCAGGTGAGAAAGAAAAACGGGCCTTCCCCACACACACCCCCAGGCCTTCCGGAGGCAGGAAACAGCCTGTTTCCCTACTTCTGGTGGGCCCAGAAGGCCCGAAAATCAGCTGGCCAGCGTGCGCATGTGTGCTAGAGCTGAGCTGGCGTGCCAGGCAACATGGCTCCATGTGCCACCTGTGGCACGCGTGCCATAGGTTCGCCATCATGGGTATAGGGTCTCCTGCTGGAGAGGGGATTGGATTGGAAGACCTTCAAGGACCCTTCCAACTGGGTTATTTTGTTAATTCCCCAGCCAGCAAAGCGAGTGCAAAATAGCAATAGCAATAGCGCTTAGACTTATATACTACTTCACAGTGCTTTTACAGCCCTCTCTAAGCGGTTTACAGAGTCAGCCTATGGCCCCCAACAATTTGCGTCCTCATTTGACCCACCTCAGAAGGATGGGAGGCTGAGTCAACCTTGAGGCTGGTGAGATTTGAACTTCCAAATTGCAGGCAGCCGGCAGTCAGCAGAAGTAGCCTGCAGTACTGCACTCCAACCACTGCGCCACCGCAGGCTGGGGAATTCTGGGAAGTTGAAGTCCACAGGTCTTAAAGTTGCCAAGGTTGGACCCCCCTGATTTAGAGGGTTACGCCCATTACAGGACATCAAAGTAAGTGAGCTGGTGTTTCCATAGAAACCTCTTGTGTTGTTGTCCTGCATCACAATGCACAGCTTGCCCATAAAGAGGCTGGGAGTCAGCCTGGTCCCTTAAAGAAGTCGAGACTGCTTCAACCTTTTGGATGCTCCCACTCCTCTCCCACGGCGTGAATGCCTAGACCACATCATGGCACGATTCCACCACAGCAGAAGCAGCAGTAGAAACTGTCGTTGGATGAGGAAACGCAGACCCCGTGGTGGGGGCTCTGGACGACGGGGCAAGGGCAGGAGAAGGGGGAAAGGAGGCCGTAAGAGGAGAGGTAGGTTATGGGAGATTTCTCTTTCGGCCTTCTGGAGCGAAGGAGATATGTCTTTGGAATGGACTGTCTCATGAGCTGAATGGGTCTACAACCCGGAGCCCTTGTCAAATTAAGTCCTCAGCAATGAGTATCCATTCGTTAAAGAGGAAAAAGATCTGGAGAAGGCAAATGATACAATAGAAAGGCACATCCACATCCAGCCTGCATGAATAGTGATTTTTTTTACTTGCTTTGAAGAGTGAGGTGGCTGGCAGTTCTAGTCCTACTTGGACATAAAAGCCAGCTGAGGGACTTTGGGCCAATTATTAGGAGACTGTGAGTTCTAGTTCCACCTTGAGCATGAAAGCCGGTTAGGTGACTTTGGGCCAATCACTAGGAGACTGTGAGTTCTAGTTGTGCCTTAAGCATGAAAGTCAGCTGGGTGACTTTGGGCCAGGAGACGGTGAGTTCTTGTCCCACCTTAAGGATGAAAGCCAGCTAGGTGACTTTGGGCCAATCACCAGGAGACTGTGAGTTCTAGTTGTGCCTTAAACATGAAAGTCAGCTGGGTGACTTTGGGCCAGGAGACGGTGAGTTCTCGTCCCACCTTAAGGATGAAAGCCAGCTAGGTGACTTTGGGCCAATCACCAGGAGACTGTGAGTTCTAGTTGTGCCTTAAACATGAAAGTCAGCTGGGTGACTTTGGGCCAGGAGACGGTGAGTTCTTGTCCCACTTTAAGGATGAAAGCCACCTAAGTGACTTTGGGCCAATCACCAGGAGACTGTGAGTTCTAGTTGTGCCTTAAGCATGAAAGTCAGCTGGGTGACTTTGGGCCAGGAGACGGTGAGTTCTCGTCCCACCTTAAGGATGAAAGCCAGCTAGGTGACTTTGGGCTAATCACCAGGTGAGTTCTAGTCCCGCCTTTAACCCTAGGTTAAAAAAAAACACCAATTTTTTGTGCTACCAGGAACATACAAC